>NC_060086.1:1808750-2411666 GCF_922984935.1 Meles meles | reverse complement strand
AGAGAAAGCTGCTCAGAATGTGTGGCTTAAGCCCAACCCAATCAGCTACCTGGTCAAACAAGATTATCAACATTCTGCCCAGGATTTTTGAAAGGCCAGGAGTCTCATGACATAATATTCTAAATGTCCAGCATACGTACACAATTGTTCAGCATAGGAAGAACCAGGGAAGCCTCAACCTGCATTAGAAAACACAGTCTACAAAGGCCAATGACACGTGTTAGAATTATCAGGGGAGTGAGTGGGTCAGGAGAAGCTCTAGCAAAACACTCCTGCAGTGAGTGAATGTTCTTGAGAGCAATGTAAAGACAAATGTTTTAACAAAGAAGCAGATGATATAAAGAAGACTCCGAGACTTTGAAACTATTAAAAAAAAGAGCCAATGACAATAAGATCTCTAGAGATAAGCTCAATTACAAACTGGGAATGAGAGAAGGATTAATGAACTTGTTCACAGCTTAGCAAAAATTATGAGTCCTTCCCCTCTCCCCTACTGTGATTAATGTCCATTTTATCAGGGACTATCAGAGTCCCATAAGGAGATGAGAAAGGCTATAGAGAGGGTGCATGGGGGGCTCTGTTGGTTAAGTGCCAACTCTTGGTTTCCAGCTGGATCATGGTCTGAGCCCCTCAACAACTCCGGGCTCAGTGCGGAGTCTGCTTGAGGTACTTTTCCCCTCCCTCTGCTCTCCCCCTACCACATTCTTGTGTGCATGCTTTCTTTCTCTAAAATAAACAAAATCTTTTTTTAAAAAGGCTACAGAGAAGAAAAGATATGTAAGGGAATAATGACTCAAAATTTCCCAACTTTGTTGATAGAAATAAACAACCAGGTTCAAGAAATCAGTGAATCCCAAATAGAAAAAAATTCTTAAAAAAAAAAAAAAATACATGCCCAGAGAGACCATAATCAAATTTCTGATGAGTAAAGACGAAGAACAAATAAATCCAGAAGGCAGCCAAAGAAAAAGGAAGCATTATCAGTACAGGAGCAACGATTCACATGACCACAGATTTCCCGTCATGAAACATGAAGGCTTAGGTGGAAACGCATGGCAGACTTAACAGGCGCAGAAAAGAACAGTCAACCCAATTCTAGATCCAGGGAAAACATCCCTCAGGAATGGAGGTATAATGAAGACATTTTCAGATGGAGAAATCCGTTGTCAGAAGACCTACTCTAACATAATTGTTAAAGGAACTTCCTCAGAGAGAAAAAGATTCCACCGGGAAACTCAGAATATCAGGAATGAAGGAATGGTAACTATCTGGGTAAATATGACAGCCTGTTCTTATCCCATTTTGTTCTTTAAGAATACCTGATGACTGAAAACAAACGTTATCACATGTCGGAGGGGCTTGTGAGTGTAGGGAGAGATATACCAACTCTGAACAAGCATCATAAAGGAAATGTATGGGTTCCTCAACATGAAACTCACCTAAGGTGAAAGACATAATCATAAAAACTAAATCGTCCTATTGGAGAAATTATATTCATAATCTAAAACTTGTTGAAAGAGAAATCTTGAGGCCCAGATGGCTTCATTGGCAAATTCTACCAAACATCTGAAGAAGAAATAATACAAATTCTACACAATCTCTTCCAGAAAATAAAAGAGGAGGAACACTTCTTAACTTATTTTGAGGCTATTACCCTGATACCAAACACAGTCAAAGACATGACAAGGAAAAAAACAAGAAACAAACCAGAGCCTGATACCCGTCATGAATTTAGATACAGAGGGACATAATGAGGAAACGTTTTGGCATGATCAAGCTGTTCTATATGTATTAGTAGAATCTCCTGCGTATTACATGAATCCACACACATGTCAATATTCATAGAGGTATATGTTAATTACAAACCTGTACTGTATGTTAATTTAAGATCAAAATTTAAAACAATAAACCTAGAGCAATAGCTCTCAGATGGCATGAACTGGAAGGCTGGAACATTGACAAAACCACGTCATAATCTTTCAAAATGGCATGACACAAGACACAGTGTAAAGGAAGAGAGTTGGCGGATCTCTTGGAAAAAGCTGTCCTCTCTTAAAAGGGGACACACCTTGCCTTGCCTGTTGTGCTGTGAAGACGGGATATGGGGCAGATGTTGCATCCACGAGGAGACACCAAGAGAAATGCAGAGCTGTAACTTAAAATTCTGACATCTTTTTTTTTTTTAAGATTTTATTTATTTATGAGAGAGAGAGAGAGAGAGCATGAGCAGGATGGAGGGACAGAAGGAGAGGGAGAAGCAAACCTCCCACCTAGCAGGCAGCCTGAGGTGGGGCTTGATCCCAGGACCCCGGGATCATGATCGGAGCCACAGGCAGACACTCTCCTGATTGAGCCACCCAGGCCCCCCTAAAATTCTGACATCTTGAGTGGCTGAATTAGCCAGCCAGGAACTCAGCCTACCTCCAGACTTAACACAAAGTCAATAAAGCTACGTCACATTATATAGATACGCCTGAAAAAGTCTACCTTGGAGAGTCTACCTGAACCCCAGCTTTTATAGAACAACCAGATCTATGCCTTAACAGCAAATTAAAAAAAAAAAAAAAGATGTTTTACTCTGTGAAGATTCTATGAACCATCAAGGTACAACTGAACCTTGTACTGAGAAAACCATTCAGGACTAATCAAATCAGGGTAATGTGAAACTAATGACTGCTGGCGGGTGCTTTCATCTGCCAGATGGGCAGTGCCGAAAACCTCTATTAGACAGGCTAACGCAGCCAGCTAGGTGGGGAAGGCTTTGTGGCCAGCTCGTCCTGACAAGATATGGTGATGTAATCCCCATAGAAATGGTACATTTTGCAGTAACTACATTATTTTAATACAGGAAGGGGCGTTTGCAAACCCTGGCATCAAACCTTGCAACACAAGCTCATCTCCTTCACGCTCCGTGATGCAGGACTCCTGGCAGTCTAGAGAGCACCTACCCAGGCATTTGGCTGATCCCAAGCTCATTTCTGGGGGGAAAAAAATCCTGACCCTGCTTTTATTTTTATGTGGTTCTGGGGCCACATAGGGCTATTACATTTTAATGATCTTTGTCACCTGTCCATTTGGATTTTTGGAAAAAAGCAAAACCATGAACCACCTCGAAATCAACAGCACAGCGTTCCCTTAAATGGGACTATCAGTCGCAGCTCGTAGCCACCAGGGCTGGGGCGCCATCCCAGGCAGTCCAGCCACCTGCCGAAGCACCGGCGGCTAAGGTACTCCTTCCGTCACATCCAACTCCGCCTCCGCAGCAGCGGCTCCCCCACCTTTGCTCCTGCTCTAGTCGCGGGTCCCCCAGAATGCTGGACTCCTCTTCAGCGTGACAGCCCTTCAGATAGCAAGGGACAACCTGCGTGCTGGAAGGCAACATCCCAGGTCTTCTCTCCAGAGCAAGGTTTCCGGTTCCATGTGTGACCCCTCACAGAACACGAGCCAGAGTGGGGTCCCGGTTCTCTCCTGCACATGTTCTCTGGGATCCTCAGGTCCAGAGGCCAGAACTGAACTCCACCCTGATCTGTGATCTAACCAGCCACGACGGAGGGCAGAATCATTTCCCGTGTCACGATGCCACATCGGTGGCGGCACAGTTAGAAGTAAAACCCTGTTGCTGTCGGTTGCCCACCTCCTGTCATGCTTCTCATCTCCCATTCTTGGCGAGCTGGCTGTTTCCATGCCAGGGCAAGACCTAACAATTGTTTCTGATAAGTCTCAGCTTGTTGGATTCAGCCTAATTGTTCCGACCTGTCAAGATCTTTCTGGATCCTGCCTCCATCACGTACTTGCTGCAGCAAATCCGCGCTGAAACTGGGAAGCAGAAGAAAGCCAGAGACAGAGCCCTGCGGCGTGTTCCTAGGAGCCTTCCCCGGAGCACAGTTGTTCCCGGTTACGAATCCACCTAATTCAGGAGCACCCAGTCTCCACTCGGCCATCCCGTCCTCCAGCACCTTCTATAGACTCAGAGTAAACTGCTCAAATGCTTTGGTGAAAACCAAGTGCTCCCCAACTAGGGTCCCTGTTTCCCCCACTTTTCGGTACATGCATCTTTTTCAAGAAAAGCAAAGGTTTCCAGGGACCAACTGTCCTTTTTTGCTAACAGCCGTATTACAGATACAACACACCTCAGTTGCTCTGCCCCTGGGGACAATCACTCTGTGAATTTCAGCAGGGATTCGCATCTTCGATAGAAGTCACACAATTATTATTTTTTTTTTTTTGCATTTTAACAGCTTTATTGAAATACAATTAACATACCATAAAATTCACTCATTTAAAATACACAACCCCTGGTTGGCAGTCTGTTAAGAGTTGTGCCCCAGGAGCAGAACCCACTGCTAGTCACTCTCCCCTCCCCCATAGTCACTTTCCCAACCCCCCACCACCCACTCTCCCTCCACTGCCCAAGTCACACAATTATGAAGGAGTTCTGTGATTCGACTGCTGCAAAGGCCAGGGGGTGCCCGGAGTCAGGAAGGACCAACCTTTGGGAAGCCCCTTTCTAGGGCACTGGTTTGTCCTGGGGAAGTGAAGACACCTAGAAACTTTTTAAGGACTCCTAAGGGTCATTACAGATGTCACAGTAGTGGAAAGGGGTGTGAGGTCTCGGTATTCATGGGGCTGAGGTGCAGGGAACTCCAGGAGCCTATTTCCAAATGGCTCCCACCAGAGGGAAAGTGTTAGACCCCTGTCGGCATTGGGTCCACACCTTTATTGGTCACTTTGATAACACCAGAGATATTACGACTTACCCCTTCTGACCACCCATGAGACAGGCACTTATTCCAAAACATTCAAATACCCATTTCACTTAATCCTCATGACAACCCCATGAAATAGGTACTGTTTTTATCCCCTCATGTCATAGATAAGAAAATGAGGCAGAGAAGTTAAGAGACCCTAAAGAAGGAACTATTTAAGGGGCGCCTGGGTGGCTCCATGGGTTAAGCCTCTGCCTTCGGCCAAGTCATGATCCCAGGGTCCTGGGATCGAGCCCCGCATCGGGCTCTCTGCTCAGCGGGGAGCCTGCTTCCTCCTCTCTCTCTCTGGCTACTTGTGATCTCTGTCTGTCTCTCTGTCAAATAAATTAAAAAAAAAAAAAAAAAAAGAGGGAACTATTTAAGTACTTACTCCCCCAAGGAAGACTGGTCTGAGACAGAACGACGGGGGCGCCTGGGTGGCTCAGTCGATTAAGCATCAGCTTTTGGTTCAGGTCGTGATCCCAGGGTGCTGGGATCAAGCCCCACATCAGGCTCCCTGCTCAGCGGGGAGTCTGCTTCTCCCTCTCTTTCTGCCCCTCCCCCTGCTCGTGCTCTCTCCAATCAATCAATCAATCGGTCAGTCTGAAACGGAAGGACAGGCGACTTCTATGTTTTGGCACGGTGATGGGGACAGAAAATACAGGCAGAAATCCAAGCCGAGCCTGCCAACTACAGAGACGAAATGGATCCCTCACTCCCCTTCCTAAAGCTCTCCTAAGCCTCCAGCAAAAAGTAAAAAATTGTATCAGGTCTCTCTGCCCCCCAAAAGTATAAGGGAATTGGCTAATAAGGTGCTTTGCTAAGGCAGAGTCAGCATGAGATGCCCTATGGTCCACTGAAGGGCCTGCCTCTGCCAGGTGTCCATGACAGCATGCCATCCACACAGGCCCTGGTCCAGCCAGCGTGACCTCAGGCCACCTTCTGCTACCTCCCTAATCTGCATAAAGTGGCAAACACCAGGGGCAAGGGCAAGCAAAAGCAGCTGACTTATTCCATCCCACAAACTGTGGCGTAATCTGTTTTTCAAAATTCAAAATTGCAAAAATTTTCTGATTTTTCCATCTCTCCCTGCTTCTTTGTGCCCTGTACAGTAGTCGCTGTTTACATACCTGATTCCCTACTAGACAGTGAGCTAAACCAGACTAATTTAGTAATCTCTTCATCACCGGCCAATCTGTGTCCACACGTTCATGCAAAAAATACCATTCTGGGGGCACCTGGGTGGCTCAGTGGGTTAAGCCGCTGCCTTCGGCTCAGGTCATGATCTCAGGGTCCTGGGATCGAGCCCCACATTGAGCTCTCTGCTCATCAGGGAGCCTGCATCCCCCTCTCTCTCTGCCTGCCTCTCTACTTGTGATCTCTCTCTCTCTCTTTAAAAAAAAAAAAATACCATTCTGAATCAAATCTCAAATCATCGGTTTTGGCTAAAACAGGAGAACGGTAGGGAAGAACAGCGGTCTCTCTACTTTCCTAAAAGAATACACTTCTGTATGTGTAACAGTAAAAGATTCTAAAACATTCATGACATTCACTTATTCATTAATTCTATGCATGTACTATTTACTCGCCAAATATTAGCAAAGCTCGGCTTTCTTCCTCATTTTACATTTAAAAAGATACAAATACGTTCTAGTATTTTCTTTTCAGGCCTCACTGGATTTTTTCCATAGCCCCTGGACTGTACCACTTTGGATGCCTGTGGTAGAGACCATGATGAAGTCGAAGAGATATTGAATTATAATCATGGATTCAACATTAATCACTTGCTGATCTGGGCCAAATCATCCTTCCTCTTTCTGTCTCATTGTCCACATTTCCCTTTTGGACTAATAACACTCACGGAGCTACCTTGCACAGATGGTAATAAAACCTCCAAAAAGGTTAAACCGTATGTCGACACAGAACACCGCTATTTTTAACATCACGGTTATTATATTGATGATGGTGGGAAAGCTGGGGACAGACAGACTGAGAGCTCTCAGAAGTAGACTGACTTGAATTTCTGGTAGGGTTTGGCACCATTTTCAAGGATGGTGAAAATCAAATCCCTATCAAGGACAATTCGTGAGTCAACCAGAGGAGCAGAGGTCAAACACGGGGGACGGCGGGGGACTCCGAGGAGGGCTGAAGGCATATGTGTTGAATTAGAGACTTCATAGGAACCATCCCAACCATCAGAAGTCTGGACCGTGGAATGGGCTGCCACAGAACATACTGGGTGCGGGAGGGGCTTCCTCAGGCAGACACCCATCAAGGCCTCCCTAGGTAGGTGCCTATGAGAAGTGATACACTGTATTAGCTTCTTGTGGCTGCTGTAACACCTGAGCACATCCTAGCTGGCTTCAATATATGAAAACTGATTGTCTCACAGCTCTGGAGGCCAGGAGTCTGAAATCTGTATCCCTGGGTCAGAATCAAGAGCCTCCCCTCTGCGTGCTCTAGGGAAGAACTTATTCCTTTTGCCTCTTTCGGCTTCCAAGGCAGCTGAGTTCCTCGGCTAGAAGCTACATCACCCCAGTCTCCGCTTCCATGTGTACATGGCCTTCTCCGTGTGGCCAGCCTTCTCCGTGTGGTCAAATGACCCTCTGCTTCCATGTGATTGTACATACGACTTGCCCTGGTAATACACGATCATTTCCCCAGCTCAAGACCTTTAACTTAGTGAGGCTCCTGGGTGGCTCAGTGGGTTAAGCCTCTGCCTTCGGCTCAGGTCATGATCTCAGGGTCCTGGGATCGAGCCTCGCGTCGGGCTCTCTGCTCAGCAGGGAGACTGCTTCCCCCCACCACCACCCACTTGTGATCTCTCTGTCAAATAAATAAATAAAATTTAAAAAAAAAAGATCTTTAACTAAGTGACATCCACAGAGACTCTTTTTTCCAAATAAGAGAACCTAAGTTCCAACAGTTAGAAGCTGATATCTTTTGGCGGGGGGTACTTTTCAGCCTACCGTCCTCCTCTCTCCAGTTGCGCTGTACCCTGAGATCCTATAAGCCTCTGGGCTAATGCATACGCAGCACCCAGATGAAGTGAGGTCTTACACAGATGGTGTGGTACAAATGCAATCGGGGATGGAAGGAGAGCCCAGCACAGAGGGAGAGCCTCCTAGGGGATGCAAAGAGGTCCCTGATGCAGGCACAGACCCCGAACTTCATGGAGCCCAGAGGAGAATCCCGGTGCATGACGGTCTCCAGGCAACCCCCCTGGCCCTGGCCCAAAGACCACCTGATATTTTCTAATTGCCTTAGGAAAAACTCGTCACTTCAAAGCCAACAGCTTCTCTGTCAAGACCGGTTTGGCCAGTCACGCACAGCCCTACGTGAAGGGAGAGGGCAGACGAAGGAGAAGTGCCGTCGGGAATACGGAACAGTTACTGCGGCCTCATGTTTTGTTCCCACAAAGTCAGAGAAGACTTGCGTTCATGCCTAGTCTACAAGGCCTCCTGGAGAGGCAGGGCCAGAACAGAGACGGTGGGCGCTGGGACAGAGACTCTGCGTGACCACCACTGTGGAGGCCTCAGGACTCAGCTGGGTTCTCCTCCCCGAGGGCACCCCCAAATCCTAACTTCGTGTCCCGGTTCTACACAACTCCGTGTGATTCACGAGTCTGCCTGCACCTTTGGGAACCCATTCACAGCCCCTGCTTGTGTCTTCTTCAAAGGGGTGAGAGTTACTAGAGTTTATTACGGGCCTATAGAGTAGGACTGCTTTTCCTGTACCCAAAACTTCTCATTCAAAATTTAAAAAAAGATCTCAAGGGATTAATTTCAAAATTTCATGTATAATCCTGGGTTAACTGTAATTACAATATTACAGATTTTAATCTTGTCCCCTTAGTGTCAGCATCTTCATTCCGAGGGGACCGAACTGTCACATGTTCCTGGGAGGCCTTCCCCAACCACCATGCCTCAGTGTTTTAAGTCCTCTTAAGAGTCTGGTTCATAGGGTGCCTGGGTGGCTCAGTGGGTAAAGCCTCTGCCTTTGGCTCAGGTCATGATCTCAGGGTCCTGGGATCGAGGCCCACATCGGGCTCTCTGCTCAGCGGGGAGCCTGCTTCCTCCTCTCTCTCTGGCTGCCTCTCTGCCTACTTGTGATCTCTCTCTGTCAGATAAATAAATAAAACTCTTAAAAAAAAAAGAGAGAGAGAGTCTGGCTCATAGAGCTTTGCTGGGAAATAAAACAGAGGCACTCCCGGCCTTGGTGCCTGACGGAGCCCGCCCCAAAAGCTGAAACAAGCAGGTGGGGAGCCGCCAATGAGTTCTGCTTTGTTTCTTCTTCCCGGTGGCTTTAAGATGAGAAGTGTGGGCGTTGAACCTTCACCAGGGGAGACCGGGGTGTCTCTAGAGTGCTTCTCTAGGAGCACAAGAGGGGATTCAAGTTCCATTCAGTGTCTCTTTCCACACGTATCTGCAGAACACCTACGAGGGGCATCTACTAAGAACCACGGGAATCAAATCCTAATAGGACATAGGACAGGGCCCTGCCCTTAAAAAGCTGGCCGTTCCGAATGAATAAAAAGCATGTGTGTGTGTGTCTGTGTGTGTGTGTGTGTGTGTGTGTGGTGTACACACAGACACACAGAGTGAAATATTATTCAGCAATAAAAAAGAAGGGAACGTCGCTCTTTCTGACAACATGGAGCACATCATGGTAAGTGAAATAAGTCAGACAAAGACAAATCTGGATGATCTCACTTGTGTGTGGAATCTCACCGAACAATCTTAAAAAAGCAAAATACTGGGAACAGACTGGAAGTTACCAAAGGTGAGAGACGCTAGGGAGAAGGGGAATGGAGGAAGGCAGAGCTAAAGGTACAAATTTACAGTTAAACAAGATAAATTAAGTCCTGTGGATGTCATCTGCCACACGGTGTCGAGAACACTGCGTTGTGGATTTGAGAGTCACTAAGAGAATAAGTCATGAAAGTTCTCATTATGAGAAAAAAGAAGAAAAATTAACTGCGTCGTGATGGATGTTAAATGAACTTGTAGCGATCATTTCTCAGTGCACAAATATGTATATTACTATACTGCACACCTAACCCTAATACACATCACTTACATGTCACAGACAGACAGACAGACAGGCAGACACAGATAAAGGAGCTGAGCTCCCCGCAGGGAGCACAAGACGTGAATGTAACCGCCACCACATGGGTCTTTCTGGATGAGGCAGTCAACCAGCCCTTGGTTGTTGAGAACATGAAGCAGAGAGGAGATACTAAAATCCCATTAGACGTTCAGCAAAGGAAAAGATCACATGTGGAGGCCTAACCAAATCTGTTCCCACAGGGACCATGGAGTCAAAGTTGGACCTCAGAGACGGGGTGGGCCCTTGTCATGGGGGCAGGGCCCACATCACTGACTCTGTGCGGCCTGTTCCCCTCTCTCCCTCAATGAATCAGCACAGCTGCCCATTTTATGGCCAAGCTGGCCTCAGATTCGGTTCCCTGACACCCTGCGTGCCCAGTCTGTGGACTTTCATCTACGCTGTTAATCAACACATACTTACAGAATACCTACTATGTGTAGGGCACTGTGCCGGGAGCCGGGGGCGGGGTGCAAATGCAGCTGGAGGAGACCACAGCTGGAAGGAGGTTGTAGTCTGAGATAAAATCTATGCACAAACAGGTGCACGAGAGTTATCAGTTAAACACTATGAAAACTGAAGGAAGAAGACATTACTTCCAGCAAGCGGGGAGCACTGATGGGGTGGGGTGGGGAAGCCTCTGCAAATCAGAGATACATACAACCAAGTGTCCTAACCTCTCCCCAGCAGAGGAGGGATGCCCCTGAATGACGTCTACTCTTCTTGATGTCCAAAAACTTAAATTCTACAATAGAACACGAACAATACTCAGATACTATGAAATAAGATCCATAAAGCTGGAGTTACATGATGAGGGGAGAAGCAAAGACACGTATTATACACATACATGACACAAACACAAATACCTCCATAACAAAACAAGGAGGAAATCCTCATGACAATCACAGTTCTCATTTCCGTGGCTGGTCACGTGGTCACGGCTGGTAACCTTCTTCTCCTATCCATTCTGCACCCCTTTGCCTTCAGCAAGCACCCCCATCAGCTGTGATTCTGTGCGTGGTAGGGTGACCCACACCTTCATTCCTGAAGCTCTGGGACCAGTACTCCCACGGCCTGGATTGTGCAGTTATGGTTGCCCATGGACTCTAACCACGGGGCGTGATAACACCAAGAAAGCCCTCAGGGACCTCCTGTATTCCACACATACTCTTCCTTACCCCCGCTACAGAACAGCCACCCAGTCATTTTCCCATGGTAGTCAGGATTAAATACCCCTGTCTGACTGTTCATTAAGAGGCATGAAGAACCCAAAGTGGCTGGTGGCGGTCGTAACTCCTCCTGGCTGAAGCTCTCCTCCAACTGTAACTAAGGCCTCCAGGCCTGCAGAGCATAAGACCGTGGGGACAGGAAGCAGAACTTTTGCCAGAGTCACAGGAAAAATAGTGGATTATGTTACTCCTGTTTTCACCCCCTTGATCCCTGCACCCACGCATCCTGGTTATAGGAGAAACAGAGTCCAGTATTGGACGCCTCCAGATTCAAGTATACACTGCCTTCTGGACAACCCTGCCTTAGCCCTGACAGGTGATGCCCCCCTCCCCCCCAGCCGGCAGCATCACGGACTCTTCAGAAGGTGAACCCACTGTCATTAAAACAGCTGCTTCACGGTGGTGGGAAATTCCTTGAGCACAGGCCCACGGCCCACCACATTCGCTGCGAAGTGAGTTCCTGACGAGCAGCGGCGCTGTGTGGATACTGACGGTAGGTAAGGCATCCTCTAAGTCCACAATGGCAGCTGGCGCAGAAGCACTGCATGCAGGGAAGGGACATGTCTATCCAGTGTCCACTGAATAGTACGGACACAACACCACCCCTTCTGTGATGGAAACCGTCCAGTAGAATCAACCCATCACCGGGTAGCTGGTCTCCCAGGGAGCGCCTGGGCTCGGCACTGGTCTCTGCTACCGGGGTGGCTATGGTCAGGTCAGCCTTGGTGAGGGGAGGTTCACGTTGCTGAGGCCATGAACACCTCCATCCCTGCCACTGGGACCACTTCTTCATGAACTCATTGGGTGATGCCAGGGATGACCAGGGGGGAAGGCTGCCTGATATGCACAGAATGGGTCATCCTAGCCACTTGGTTATTAAAATCCTCCTCTGCTGAGGTTAGTCTGAGCACTCACGTAAGACACAAACATTGCCATGCTTTTTACCCATTCACAGAGGTCTACACACATATCTCTTCCCCAGATTTCCCTGTCACTCATTTCCCAACCACGTTCCTTCCAAGTCCCTGACCGTCCAGCCAAACCACTGGCGAAGGCCTGTGAATTGGTGTATAATCACATGTCTGGTCATTTTTCTTTCCGAGCAAAGTCAAAAAGCAGGTCCACTTTCATCACTATCCGTCAGGGATGACCCGGAGAGGGGCTACCGAGCGGCAGCCGTCCATTTACAGACACTTTCATCACTATCCGTCAGGGATGACCCGGAGAGGGGCTACCGAGCGGCAGCCGTCCATTTACAGATGGCGTGTGCTTACGGTGCAGAGCCGTCTGCAAACCAAGTCTTCTCTTCCCCCATTAACTGACCAGTGGGGGCTCCCCATGAGGCCACAGAGGCAGGCAGGGAGAGAGAAGTCAGTGTCGCACAACTGGGGACCACGGGCATCTGGGCCACTGATGCATGTAACTTACACTCGTCTTCAGGAACTGTCTGGACCCGGGCACATACATACCACTTCCATTTGATGGTGGGATGCTGCTGTCCCCTCCCAACTCTATGGCTTTGTGGGTCAGATAACACCCAGTCCCTGATGGGCAGCTCAGGTTGCATGGTAATATGGTGGCCCAGATGGAAGGTTTCAGTCTCTACTAAGGCCCGTATCAGGCCAAGTGCTGTTTCTCAAAGGGAGAGTGGTTCCCTGTAGAAGACGGCAGGGCTTTGCTCCAAAATCCTAAGGGCCCATGCCGTGATTTACCTTTCAGGGCCCACCAGGGGCTCCAAACAGACACTCCAAGAACCACTGGATCTGCTGGATCATTTGGCCCAAGAGAGCACAGCACAGCACAGCAGCCTGGACCTACCAGAGAGCCTTTTCTTATTCTCGGCTTTACTCAAAACTAGCAGCTTTCTAGGTCATTCAGCAAAGAGGCTAGAGTAATAACACACCCAAATGAGGATAATGTTGCCTCAAAATCCAAAGCAGGCCCCTAAATGCTATACCCCTTTTTTTGGTCATAGGAAGGACCAGATGCAACAACGTACCCTTCACCTTCGAAGGACACCTCATGTCCCGCACCAGTGGACCCCTAGAAATTTCACTGATGTAGAGGGCCAATGAATTCTCAGATTTGCCATATTTCTACTCTGACATGCAAATGTCTAACCAATACGTCTAGACCGGTTCCTATTTCTTGCTCCCAAGGTCCAATCAGCACAGAGACATCAATACAATGAACCAATGGGCTATCTTGTGGAAGCGAAACATGAGCGTGACTCCCACAAACTAAATTATGACACAGAGCTGAAGAGTTAGTATTCCCTGAGCTAGGACAGTGAAGGCACATTGATGGCCCCACCAGCTGAAAGCAGAGTGCTTCCGGTGGCCCTTCTGTACAGGGATGGAGAAATAGGCATTGCCCGGATCACTAGCTATACACCAGGTTCCGGGGGATGTGTTA
Source organism: Meles meles (assembly GCF_922984935.1). Taxonomy (NCBI): domain Eukaryota; kingdom Metazoa; phylum Chordata; class Mammalia; order Carnivora; family Mustelidae; genus Meles; species Meles meles. Next base: position 2,398,171 of record NC_060086.1, on the reverse strand, counting down.
AGTTGCTTCGATAATGAAACCACATTCGGTACAGCGGCCGAAACTGCTGCCACCACCCGGTTAAGCTTATGAAAATCCACTGTCATGCTCCAAGATGCATTTGTCTTTTTCATAAGCCAAATCGGTGAGTTGAATGGGCATGGGGTGGGTGGGAGTCATCACCTCTCCATCCTTCAAGACCTTGATGGTGACACTCATCTCTATAATCCTTCCGGGAATCGAGTACTGCTTTTGCTTCACTATTTTCCTAGGGAGAGGCAATTCTAGAGGCTTCCACTTTTTCCCCCCATAATAATCCTCACTCCATAGTCAGGGAAAAAAGTGGGGGTGTGGCCACCAGCTAAGTATGTCTATTCCAATTATTCATTCCAAAAAGGGGGATAATAACCACAGGATAGGTTCAGAGATCCACTGAGCCACTGTGAGACAGACCTGACCCCCCTCAATCCCTACTGTAACTGGTGGACCCCATGCCATTTTGGTTCTCCCAGAGCCAGGGCTCCCTGTCTCTAAAAGGACTGATTATTTCCTTTTCCCTAGTACAGGTTTCCCTAGTAAAAAGCCGTGGGTCCCCTTGGAGAAGGCTGGGAGAAGCATCAACAGGATAGAACTGGTCAGTGTACGGAGGTCTTTCCTCAAAAGGCCCTGACCTCCCCTTCATTTAAAGGGTCTAGGTCTAGAAACTGGCTCACATCTGGGAATTGATGAAGGGACCATAACTCTGTTTTTATGATTCAGGTTAGACTTTTATTCACTTGCTCTAGAACTTTTCTGCTTACACAGATCAACTAGGACTTTTGTAGGCTTCCCATCTAGCTCACTTTTATGACCAACAAGCTGTGCAAGCCAGACTATTCCTATTCTTCTTTGACTTTATTGTCTGTTACAGCAACCATGCCCACCTTGCCTTGGCAGCTGAGTGCCACCCTTTGGCCTCACCCTCCTGGGTTTTCCCAATTCACTGACTGCAGTTTTCACTGTAAGGTTTGGCCCACCAAGAAGAGCGATCGCAGAGATCTTCAGGGATGCCAGCGATCCCCTCATAAACGTATTCCTCACAATATGGGTGAAAGGTACGTCTTCTGGACCCTCCCAGTGCTGGTGAGTAGGTCTTAAATGACAGATGCCTTGTAGCATTCCAATCTCCCTAAGCCCTTCAGTGCTTTCCTCTACACTAAATCAAGGGAGGTCCAGCCTTTCATCTCGCCCATGGTAGGCCACCTTCTGGTCCTTACTCCATCCGAGAAACCAGTTTGCTGGAGCACTTTCTAACTCCCCAAGGGCAACATGCGGAATCTCTGCTTAGGGGGCCTAATTCAATTTTATGTTCCTTCCACCATTTTTCCACACCCTTAATTTCCATTCCATGACATGTTCCCCAGATTTCTGTCTATAAATTAGAAAACTCAAGAAGTTCTTCTGAATTGCAGCACATTTCCTCATGGGTCACATTTTGTAACTTGTCTTTAGGATGCTGTTAGGACTCAAGTCGAATTATAGGTCCAGAAGCAAAGATGGGGGGTGGGGCTGGTTCCTGAGGAGATGGCATCATCTTGCATGACAGCTGCTTCAAGGGAAGGCATTACAGTTTCCTCAGATCATTTAGGATTAATCCCCTGGGGGAAATACTGCTCCCACAGGGGATGGGGAGGCCTCTCCCACTGGCAAAAAAAGCTCATCAGAATTTTGGGGCACTGTGTCTCCAGCTTCATCAGGATCTTCCCATACATCCCTATTCCAACTCTGAGGACCCCCAGTCAATGCCCTTACTTCAATAGCAGGCGTTCTATGAAGCCAGAAATGCAACTTGCAATATAATTCAGCCAATTACGGGATGAGATCCTGGGTTTCGTTTCCAGCAATCTCAGCCCTTCAGCGACAAGAGGTAAGGTTCTCCTGCAGGACACACATGGAAGCTCTCAGACCATTTATGTGGCTCTTGAGCAGAGAACTGGAATCCCTGAGCTCATCCTTCACTTTTCCTGCTTTGTCCAGTAACATTAGGGATGAGCAGCCAATCTCACTGTACTCATCAGTTTGCCAAAAAAGTTTTGAAAGTTTCACATATACCATCAGTCACGCCCTTGCTTCTCACAAGTGGTTCATTAGGAGGTGATATTTTACAAATCCGCATTACCAGATCACACCACAGACCATCAGTACTCTGTTTATCATTGGAAATCATCATTAGCGTCTTTACATCTAACCGGATTAGAGAGTTGATTCAAACTCCAAAACCAATTCAGGAAACTCATCTTTAAAATTCTGTTCCTCTAGGACCATCTTCGGTATCTGCATAGTCAGCGTTCTCCAGAGAAACAGAAGCAACAGGATCGTTATGTAGAACATACATGTGTGATATGAGAGAAACTTATTTTATTTTTATATCTAGCTATAGAGACATAAAGGCTCAAGAAACAGAAAAACCAATGGCATAGCTTCTGACCAAAAGTCAGCAGGCTCAAGATCCAAAAGGAGCTGTGATTTCAGCTGGAGTCTGAAGTTGGAATGTACCGATGTTCCAGCTCCCGCAGCAAGATGGAGGAGTTCCCCCTTCACGATGAGAGGATCAGTCTTTTTGTTCTCTTTCAGGCCTTCAGCTGATTAGACGAGGCCCACCCACATTGGGACAGATGGTTTGCTTTACTGAGTCTACTGATTCAAATGACAATCTCACCTGAAAACACCCTCACAGACACACCTCAAAATATTTGGTCACCCTGTGGCCCAGACAAGTTAACATATAAAATTAACCATGGGGGGCACGCCTGGGTGGCTCAGTGGGTTAAAGCCTCTGCCTTCTGCTCAGGTCATGATCTCAGGGTCCTGGGATCGAGCCCCACATCGGGCTCTCTGCTCAGCAGGGAGCCTGCTTCCCCCTCTCTCTCTCTGCCTGCCTCTCTGCCTACTTGTGATCTCTGTCAAATAAAAAACAAATTAACCATGATAAGTAGGAATAAAGTCAATCAGGCTGGAAGGTCAAGCCATTCACGGGAAACATTCCACACTTGAGTTCAGCTGAAGCAGTTTCCGTATATTTAGAAAACCATAGAGCTTCACTATTTTATTACAGTTTTTTGTCTACTTGTTGCACCTGTGCCAGAGCAGTCTCTAGCCCACCTTGAAGGGTAATGGCCACAGAGAGAGTCCTTGGTAAACAATGGGGGGGGAATGAGTGCCCCTCCCCCAGGTCCATCCCCAGCCCCTGACTAGTTCTGTCCCTGCACTGATTCATTCAGACTCCCTGGGACGCTGGCAGAGTGTCCCTCTATTGGACAGTTTGATCAAATAGTTCTCTTGGGTCTTCCTGCCCTGCATCCTGGGCTCCCCTGCCATGTCCCTAAAGGCCCCTGAGCCAGCACTGATGCCTCCAGCCATCAGAGATGAGATTTCAACAGAGAAATCTAAAAGCAGGAGCTAAGGTCAGCAGACAGAACGAACTCAAGAACGTGGAAGGCCGACAAGGTACTCAAGGATCAGAGGGCAGAGGTCTCTCCAGAGCACGGGGGATGAGCCCTTATGGCCAGAACAGATTAGCGTGCCTGGTGAGGTGTCAGGAGGAGAGAAGAGAAAATAGCCACTGTGGATAAGGCAAATTCATTCATTCCAGACTTTCTGAGCCCCTACAGAGCCAGACTCTGTGCCAAGGCTAACACGTAATCAAGCTCAGTGAAAGTCTTCAGGGGTGGCAAGTCCGAGGTGGCTGGCCACCTCACTTTCCGGGGCAAAACTGTAGCAACCTTGGTGTCCAACTAACGCAAGGACATTGGTTCTGAGCTGTGTCTCTCCAGCTGTCACACCCCTCTCCAAGAGGACTGGGAAGACAGCATCAGGCGGCTGCCCCGTAAAAGCTGTTCGCTGTGCCTTGGAAAATTCTTATTTGCTGGGTCAAACCATTTCCAGATTGAGTGAAGGAGGCTCGGAGGCCACTGGATTGGGCCAGGACCCTGACCAGCCAGGGGTGGGGAGAAGTTTAGGGCACAGTTCCAAAGTCTCCAGACCCGCACCCTCACTCTCTCCCTACCCCCGTCCTCTTTCCCCACAAAGGAATCTCCTCTTCCCTGGAAAATCTGTAGAGATATGTGTACATGTGTTTGTGTGTGTGTCGCAGATCTCACACAGATGGGAAAGACAACAGCAGCGAAGTAAGACTGTACGCACTGTGTCTGCATCGGGCTACCCCACAGCGAGGACAGGCAGGCAAGGAACCCAAGCCGTGGTTTTGCATGTCATTTTCCAGCAAGATGCCGTCCTTCCTGGGTCCACTTGCAGAGCACTGGTAATTCTCACTTACAGACCTCTGGAAACCTCTAGGCTCTTGTCCCCTAAAATTCTCTCCACTCATCGAGTGCTACCGGAGTAGTTCTGGCTTCCAGACTGTTTCCCAAACAAAGGTGTGCGGGGGCCCACAGGTCTGTGTGTGGAAGGCACGGTTGCCATGGCAATCCCAGCTAATGTCTAGATATGCAAATGAGGGAGGAATCCAGTCATTGCTTGCCAGTCGGGTGAGGTGTGTGCCCTTTCCTGAGGCTTCAGGGAGCGAGGGCCAGGGTGTCAGAAAAGCATATGTGCAGCAAAATTTGGGTGAACTGTTTGTTTTCAGAGCTCAGCCTAAGAAATGATGCTCTGGGGCGGCAGCCAGAACAGAGAAGGAAGGCACTGCCCAGAGGTGGGAGCTCTGGACAAGAAGTTTCCAGGGGGACCACAGGGTGGGGGTGGGGGGCTGGGCAGGAAAGAGCCCCTCCTTGCAGTGCCTCTGGGGGGACCCCGGGCAATTTACTGAATTCTGTGCTCCTGTTTTCTCCTCTGGCAAATGAGAACAATCCAGGAACCTGCTTCATCAGGTGGTTGTGAGGGCTAGAGGAACCCAGGGAGGTCAAATGAGGACTTTCCCCCTGGGGGGCCAGCTTGGCGCAGGCTGTGATTTTGTTTGTGTCCTTCACAGATCAGATCCGTACCAAGGGCCGAGGGCAGTACTGGGCGCACAGAGGGTGCTCGGCAGCTGTCTGCGGAATGGATGGAGTGGCTATGAGCTCTAAATGTGGAGCCCAAGGGGCATGCGTGAGGGGAGCGGGGAGTGTCCCTGGGCCATCTGGCACGGGAGAGGGGTCAGCGGAGGGGTGAGGAAGTGCCTCCTGGGGGTGCCCTAGAGCAGGCACCACGCACGTAGTTGGCTCTGATTGGGACAGAAAGCAGGGCAGGGGTACATGGAACGGGAAAGCCGTCCACTAGAGGAGTTCTGGCTCATCTGGGGATTAGAGGAGAGCCTTGCTGAGTAGATCCGAGACAGGATCTCAGATCCTGCAGGCTAAGGGCAATCCGGTACCCTCTCATTTGCCAAATGAGCCTTTATTGCTCGCTGGAGGACCAACTGAAGGCAGCGGCACTGTTTGTTATATCTGTAGGATGAAGAGAGCATTTTGCATTGGAAAAGCAATCTGTGGGGAGCAGCATACTCGGGAGATGAATTTTACACCGGAAACCACAAGAAAGGTTCAGAATGAATCCACTTCATATTCTCAGAAACTCCTAGAAAATATCGGCTCTGAAAGACAAGTGAAAAGAAGCTGGGAGATTGCCGTTATGGCTGGGATGCAGAAAGTCACAAGAGACCATCTTCCTCACCTAATCATGAGAAGAGCAGGATAGGTCACAAACCAACTTTCTTCCTTCCTCCCTCCCTCCCTCCCTTCCATCAGAGAGCTAAGGAATCAAAGACTCATAAATGAACTAAATTCCAGAAAGTAATGAGCCCTTCCTAGGAGAGAAGAGACTCCCAGCTATCTTCATTCATGGCAGATGTGCGATGAAGGAGGAATCAGCCTCACTTTTAACACACTCGGGACATCACATGTGGGCTCCTGGGACAGATTCGCCCCCCAACTCCATCCCGTGGACCTTTGCTGAGTGGAAGCAGTGAGCAGGCCAAAGGCTGGGGGAAGGGCAAGAGACCTGAGAAAAACCCCTCTGAGGCCAGCCAGGCTTCATGAAGCGTTTGCATCTGTTCTCCAAGGGCCAGGAACAGGTGGCGGAAGGGAGAGAGAGCTCTGAAACACTCAGGGAAAAACCCAGGGTGGAACTGGAGTGCAGAGACTAGTTCCCAGTGTCCAAAGAGCTGGCAGCCTTCAGAAGGCTTGGCAGCCCAGCTACGAGGCATCAAGAGATCTTGGCAGTGCCCAGATCACAAGCCCTGGTGAATAGAGTGTCCTCCACCTCTCTCGAAATCTTTGAAATCCCCATGAACCAAATCTAAGCCACGCTGTACCAAAGTCCCGTCCAGCTCCACTGCAGGTTAGGTGGACTAAGTCCCCGACAGTAATCTCTGGCAGAAGGAGCGTCCTGACATTCCCTGAGAGCAAATTTTCAGCCTTACAGGTGTTTGTTTGTTTGTTTGTTTTTACACTGAGTATCTGGCATTCAATAAGAATAATGAGAAAAATCAAGAAATTATGACTGACAGTTCCAGAGAGGAAAATTCAAGAGGCACCCAAAAGAGGTGGCCCAGGTGTTATCGTGATCAGCCTTTATAATAACTATTACAGGTATGGGAAAAGATCTGGTGGCAAAGAAAATATGTGAACAAATGGGGAATTTCAGCAGAAATGTGGGAACCACAAAAAAGAAGTGAAAGAAATGCTAAAAATAGGAGCACCGGGGTGGCTCAGTCAGGTAAGCGAATGAATCCTGATTTCTGCTCAGGATATGATCTTGGGGTTGTAGGATCAAGCCCTGTGTTGGGCTCCACACTGAGCATGGACCCCGCTTAAGATTCTCTCTCTCCCTCTCCATCAACCCCTCTCCCCAATGTGTACATGCCCCCCCACCAAAAAAAGAAAGAAAGAAAATTCTAAAAAAAGAATAGAATGAAGAACCCATTAAATGGGCTTAAAAGCAGTCTAGACACAGCAAATTAAAAGACCCATTAATAAAAAAGTGTCTACTGAAACACACATGCATTAAAAATGGGAGTGGAAAAAAAAATCAGAACACAGCATTAAAGATCTGAGGAACAGAATCAAGTAGCCTAACAAGTGTATCATTGGGAATGCCAGAAGAAAAGATAGGGAATAAAAAAAGAAAAAACATTCTAAGAGATAATGGCTGTGTATGCACCAGAATTAATGAAAGAAATCAACTCACAGATCCAAGCAGCTTGACAGACATCAAGCCTATTGAGTGCAAAGAAAACTATACTCAGGCATAGCACAAATAGCCAAAAACTTGCAAAAAATCTTCAAAACAGGGGTGCCTGGGTGGCTCAGTGGGTTAAGCCACTGCCTTTGGCTCAGGTCATGATCTCAGGGTCCTGGGATCGAGTCCCACATCGGTCTCTCTGCTCAGCAGCAAGCCTGCTTCCCTCTCTCTCTCTCTGCCTGCCTCTCTGTCTACTTGTGATCTCTCTCTGTCAAATAAATAAATAAAATTTTAAAAAAAAATCTTCAAAACAGCCAAAGGAGAAGACACAGCAGATAACAAAAGGTAGCAACAGAAACAACTGCGGATGTTTCACCGAGAACAACGGAGGCCAGAAGCTACTAGAATGATATGTTCCAAACACCCAAAGAAACACAAAACTGTTAACCGAGAATGGTCCACCTTTTACCCATCATCTAAATATGAAGATAGAATAAAGACATTTTCTTCAAACAGAGACTGATGTGCTGATGTTCATTCTAGCACATTCACAGTAGCCAAAGGTAGATATAACCCAAATGTCCATAGAGAGACAAATGGGTTAAAAAAATAGGCTACAGACATACAACAGAGTATTACTCAGCCATAATAAGAAATGAAGTTCTGATGCCCGCTACAAAGTCCAACACACGATTGAGTTACTTAAGGTTTATCAAGGTCAAACAGGTTGACCACAAAAGGGCAAATACTGATGATTCCGCATGTATCTAGAACAGGCAAATTCATACAGACAGCAGACTCCAGAGTACCAGCAGTCAGGATGATGGGGAATTACTGCTCAATAGTTACAGAGTTTCTCTTCAAGGTGAAGGGAAAGTTTTGGAAAAAGACAGCAGTGATGGTTGTATAATTCCATAAACGGACTTTGTGCCAGTGCGTTATACACTTTAAAGTGCTTAAAATGGCGAATTTTATGTTACATGTGTTTTATCACCATAAAAAATGAAAGAAAAAAAAAAGAAAACTGGTCAGTGAAATGCTGAAAGTGTTCCTCTCCGAATGAAATGCAGCAAAAGAAATGCTAACAGAATGCCGTGACGTTGAAAGGAAATGAAGCCAAAGGCAAGCTCAAATATACAAGAAGGAAGAAAGAGCCCCAGAAAAGGTAAGAATACAGAGGAGCAAAATACATAAACATACATCTATATGTTGTAAGGTTCTTGCGTTGTTCATGAAGTCACCTAAGATTATTTGAAGAAAAATGTGCTAAGTTATTGCATGTTGTAATCTCTCGAGTGACCACTCAATACACATATATGAAGGAAAATAATGAAAAAATAGAATGACTTCAACACTCTCCTTTCAAGCAAAAATGGAAAGGAGAAAGAGAACACAGAGTATGCGTTTCTAACAGGAAACACACATCAATATGACAGACTTACACAGAACCTTCCCAATAATTACATTAATCGTAAATAGACACAAATTTTAAAAATTAGCTGACTGGATAAAAGAAGATCCAATTTTTGCAGTTTATAATAAATATAAAGGAAGTAACAAGTGGATAGTAAAACAGCTGAGAAAGTAGGCCATATACTACAGCTGCAGACTTCAAGATGAACAGTAGGATCAAACATTCCATTATGATAAAGATTTATAAAGAAATGGATGAAGGAAACAATTTATAAAGAAGGCATCACAATTTCTAATGTGTGTACATCTCATAAAAGTGCATCAAAATACACCACACAAAAGGTGCAGAACTAAAAGGAGAAATAGACATATTCAAGCATACAAGGAACCAAAGGCTAGGCCACAAAATAAGACATGGTAAATTTCAAAGGATCAAATTCATGCAAGCAATGTCTTCTGATGGCAATGATATCCATAATATACCTATTTGATATTTAATGATGATAAGATTCCTATAAAATCTCTATCATTTAGAAACTAAGCATGATATTTCTAACCAGCCCAGGATGTTAAAAGTAAAGAAAAATGCAAAAATGCAAAAAAGAAAGAAAGAGAGAGAGAGGAAGGAAGGAAGGAGGGAGGGAAGAAAGGCACACAACGGCATTAGAAAATACTACACACTGACAACGAGAAAAGCAAAACATCATGATTTATGGAATGAGAAACACCTTGAAAGCCAGGAGACAATGTAGCGTTCTTTATGCAACTTGGAAAAGTAGGTGTGGCCTCCTCTCTCTCTCTCTAGTCCCCTTTCCTCCCAAGACACAATCCAATGAGGCAGACCCACACCCACCATACTGGTCAGTACAAGAATGCTGGGAAAGCCAATGAGAGGAAGGAGGTGTGAGGACACTTTCCGAACTTTAAAATACTCTGTAGAAGCAAGTAATTCTTAGCATTGTTGTCATTCACGTTATTACAACAATCCAGGATCTGTCTTTTCTGGGTGGCCACAGAATGGGAAGCCAGAAAGGCTACAGATGAAATCCCATTATTTACCAGCTCTGTGATTTCTTGGGCAAGATGTGAACTAATATACTCTTGGTTATTTCATCTGTAAAATGGGTATATGCTTCCTTACCACATGAAGGGAGTCGGCCATCAATGCTAGTCTGCCTCACTTATTTTGTCTATCAAATCAGACCCAATTTTCTGACCATGTAATAATGTATACTGTAATATTTTTTTAAAGAATTTATGGATTGTGGCTGAAGCTTTGAGAGTTTAAATACTTGTATTAGAAAAGAGGTTTAAAATCAATGATTTGAACATTCATTCTAACAAGTTAGAAAGAGCAAATTAAATCCAAGTAACTTAAGAAAATAAATGAAAAACAAAAGCAGAAATCAACAAAACAAAAAAAAATAATAGAATTACAAAAGTCGAGGTTAGTTTTAAAATGTATTAAGAAAATCTGCTTGGGCGCCTGGGTAGCTCGGTTAGTTAAGCACCTGTCTTTGGCTCAGGTCATCATCCTGGAGTCCCAGGATCGAGTCCTGCATTGGGCTCCCTGCTCAGCAGGGAGTCTGCTTCTCCCTCTGACCCTTCCCCCGCTCATGCTCTCTCTCTCTCACTCTCTCTCTCTCAAATAAATAAATAATATCTTTAAAAAAAGAGAGAGAGAATGAAAGAAAATCCTCTTATAAGGTTCATCAAAAGAAAACAGAGTAAGAGTAAGAGCAATTAAGAATATTAAGGATGAAAGATCCTGCAGACATTAACAGGATAATTCGGAAATGTGAAGAAAAACTTAAGTCAATAAATTTGACAATTTGCTAAAATGAACAAATTTCTTAAAATACAAAAGCAACAAAAACTAATGCAAAAAGAAACAGAAAATCTAAATAGCTCTATGATTTCAAAGAAAGTACTTAATAATAAAAAGCTTCTCATCGAGAGGTGAACAGGTATGTGATTAAGCAAATTTAGCTCTATAAGATCAGTGAATGGGTATTCAGGTGTTCACATCATTCAAAATTTCTGCATGACCAAAAATATTTATGATACAATGCCAGAGGAAAAAAAAATCCTTTTAACAAAGAAAATTCCAGGTCCACATGGCTTTAAATAAACACTTAAGAAAGAAAAATGCCAATTTTATACAAACTGCTTCAGAATATTGAAGGGAGGGGGAACAAAACATTTCCCAATTCATTTTATGAAGCCAGCATAAACCGACTACCAAATCCTGACAAGGACATTGTAAGAAAATTACAGACAAATATACCTCATGAACACAGATGCAACAATCCTTAACAAAATAACTAGCAAATCAAGTCCAGCAGTGCCTGAGAAGGAAAATACAAAATGACAAAGTATAATGTAATTCCAGGACTATGAGATTTAATACATGAAATTCTATCTATATAATTTACCACACTGAGAGAACATCAGGGGAAAATGATCATTTTAACAGATGTAGAAACAGTATTTGAAAGAATTCAATACCTATTCAAGATGAAAACTTTCAGCAATCTGAAGTAGAGGGAACTTATTCAATCTGATGAAAACATCCAACAAAAAGCCTAAGCTAACTACATGCTAAGTGGTGGAAGATTTTCTCTAAGATCAAGAAGGAGGGGGCACCTGGGTGGCTCAGTGAGTTAAGCGTCTGCCTTCAGCTCAGGTCATGATCTCAGGGTCCTAAGATCCAGCCCCACATTGGGCTTTCCTCCTCCCCCTCTGTCTGCCTCTCTGCCTACTTGTGATCTCTGTCTGTGTCAAATAAATCTTTAAAAAAATAAAAAGAAGGAAACAGACAAAACACTGTTGGGAGCTAAAAAAAGGAAAAGACATAAACTTTGCAGACTGGAAATCTCACTATTGTTAGTATGTTCATTCTGTCAACACACATCCGTAGATTTCACACAATTGGAACACAAACCCCAGATCATTTTTTGTTTGTTTGTTTGTTTTTTAGGTTTTATTTATTTGACAGAGACAGCAAGAGAGGGAACACAAGCAGGGGGAGTGGGAGAGGGAGAAGCAGGCTCCCCGCTGAGCAGGGAGCCTGATGTGGGGCTTGACCCCAAGACCCCGGGATCATGACCTGAGCGCAAGGCAGAAGCTTTAACCCACTGAGCCACCCAGGTGGTCCTTGTTTTGATAAAACTGACAAGCAGATTTTTGAATTTGTGTGGAGATGCAAGGGATCTAGAATAACCGTCACAGTTTTGGAAATAGACTTCGTACCTACACTTCCCGATTTCAAGACAGCTGAAACTGCGGGAATCAGCACCCGGGGTTAGTGTACAGGAGACAGGACACAGACCGACAGAGAGAGCAGGGAATCCGGGATCCAGCACGCGGAAGCCCAGTCAATAGGCAGTCACGGGTCCAGGTCAACTCAAAGAGAAAGCCAAAGTCTTCTTAAGCAGGTGTGCGTCAAAGAACCGAACACGTGCACAAGGCCAACACAACCTCCACTTACCGCGCTCCAACCACTAAAATTCCACGTGACCTAAATGTGCGCGCTGGAACCACGAATCTTCTAGAAGAAAACGCAGTCGAGTTCTAGAACACGGAGGCAGACAAGCATCTTTCAGGCGGGAATCAAGCAGCACTCAACTCCGAAGGGACGAAAGTAGAAAACTGGCTTCAACCAAACTTACGGTGTCGCTCATCAAAGACACGATTAAAAATGAACATGAGGACGGAGCAGGACGGCGGAGGAGCGGCGGCGGGGACGACATCGGGTCGCAGGAGACCAGCCCGCGGGCATCCAACCGTCCCGAGCCCGACACACCCCCCGGAGGGCGGAGAGAACACGAGCCACGGTTCCGGGAGCAGAAAAGCCACCACGTGCCGGAGGGCGGGACCGGCCACACGCGGGAGGACGGACGCGGGGGAGGGGCGGCTCGCGGCCGGCGGCGGGGCCGGAGCCCAGAGTCGGACCCCGTGGTTGTCGCTCCACGGGGGGACGTCGCTGCAGACGCGGAGCGGGGGCGGGGCCTCGCGGGGACAGCGCGGTCGCCGGTCCCGGGGGTCCCCGAAGGACGGGGTGTCTGAGGGCGGCCGAGCGCGCGGGGACCGGAGCGGGGACGCCGCGGCAGACACCGGCCGAGGAGGGGCTCTCCGCGCGGGTCCCCTTCGCCCGGGACCGAGGCACAGCCGGGCCACGGCTCTCCGCGCGGGGACGCCACACGCGGCGGATCCGGGGACACTCACCGTCCTTCTCCGGGAGCGGCGGGCGGGAGTGCGCGGCGGGAAGCTGCGGGTTTGCGGCTCCACACGGGCCGCGCCGGAGACGGAGACGCTCGGTCCCAGGCCGGAGCTCGGGGCGCGGCGGAGACCAGGGAGCCGGGCGGGACCGACCGCTTTGCTCCGAGGCGCGCTGAGGGGCGGCCGGAGCGCTCGGGTTCTGCGATTGGAGACGGGGCGGCCGCCATTTTATTCTCCTCCCGAGCTCGACGGAAAGCGCTGAGGGAACAAAAGCTCCGGCGCGAACCGAGCAGACGACTCAGCCCGGCAGTGGAATTCCGCCTCAGGCGCAAACACTGAAGCCTCAACAGGCCCCTCCCCCAGAGGATCAGCGAGAGCATCCGGCCAAGACCAAGTTCACTGATCAGCTGAGAACTGCAAAACTTCAGAGATAGGGGAATATAGCACACAGAATTCATGGTTTTTTCCCCCATGATTCTTTAATCTTTCAAAGTTAAATTTTTTAATTTTATTTTTCTCTTATTCTATTTTTTAATTTTTCCTCTTTCATATTTTAACCTTTTAAACTATTTCGCCTTAATACCTTTTTAAAAATCTTTTTAAATTTTCATTGTTATAGTCACATTGTTATAGTCACATTCTATCACTTCATTGGATTTAACCTTATTTTTTGTATACATATAAGGTTTTCTTTCTTTAAAATTTTAGGATACAATTTCTTCTAACAGATCAAAATATACCCTAAATCTACTGTTTTGTTTGTTCTACTCTCCAGCCTGATCATATTCTATTTTTTTCTTTTTCAAACAACTTATTTTATCAATTCCTTTGTTAAAATCTTTTTAAATTTCATCTTTACAGTCATACTCCATCCCTCCATCATGTTAACCCTTATTTTCATATATATATAAGTTTTTCTTTCTTTAAAATTTTGGGAGAGTTTCTTCTAACAGAACAAAATACACTCAAAATCAGGTATGTGGCTCTATTCTATTCACCAGTTTAGTTATATATATAGTATACAATTATATTTATATTATATAATTCATAATTTTATACACTCACACACACACACACACACACACACACACACACACACACACCCCCAAGAGACCTGGAGGTCAGAAAGGACTGGCATGATATATTCAGAGCACTAAATGAGAAATATATGCAGCCAGGAATAGTATATACAGCTAGGCTATCACTGAAAATAGAGGGAGAAATAAAAATCTTCCAGGACAAACAAAAACTAAACAAATTTGTAAATACCAAACAGCCCTGCAGGAAATATTGAAAGGGGTCATCTAAGTGATGAGGAAGCCTAAAAGTAACAGACCAGAAAGGAACAGAGACAATATACAGTAACAGTCCCAGACAATACAATGACACTAAATTCATATCTCTCAATAGTTACCCTGAATGTAAATGGAGTAGATGCCCTAATCAAAAGACACAGGGTATCAGAATGGACAAAAAAAAAAAAAAAAAAACAAGACCCATTGATATGCTGTCTGCAATAAACTCATTTTAGACCCAAAGACACCTCCAGAGTTAAAGTGAGGGGGTGGAAAACAATTTACCATGCTAATGGACATCAAAAGAAAGCTGGGGTGGCAATCCTTATATCAGATCCATTAGATTTTAAGCCAAAGACTATCATAAGAGATGAGGAAGAACACTATATCATATCCAACAAGAAGATCTAACAATTTTAAACATCTATTCCCCTAACATGGGATCAGCCAACTATATAAACCAATAAATAACAAAATCAAAGAAACACATCAATAATAATACAATAATAATTGGGAACTTTAACATTCCCCTCAGTGAAATGGACAGATCATCCAAGCAAAAGATCAACAAGGAAATAAAGGCCTTAAATGACACACTGGACCAGATAGACATCACAGATAGATTCAACATTCCATCCCAAAGCAACAGAATACACACTCCTCTCTAGTGCCCATGGAACATTCTCCAGAATAGATCACATCCTGGGTCACAAATCAGGTTTCAAACGGTATCAAAAGATTGGGATCATTCCCTGCATATTTTCAGATCACAATCCTCTGAAACTAGAACTCAATCACAAGAAGAAAGTTGGAAAGGACCCAAATACATGGAGACTAAAGAGCATCCTTCTAAAGAATGAATGGGTCAACCCAAAACCATAAAATACCTAGGAATAAACCTAACCAAAGAGGCAAAGAGTCTGTACTCAGAAAACTATAAAGTACTCATGAAAGAAATTAAGGAAGATACAAAGAAATGGAAAAACATTCCATGCTCATGGACTGGAAGAAGAAATATTGTGAAAATGTCTATGCTACCTAAAGCAATCTACACATTTAATGCAATCCCTATCAAAATACCACCCATTTTTTTTTCAAAGAAATGGAACAAATAATCCTAAAATTTATATGGAACCAAAAAAGACCCTGAATAGCCAGAGGAATGTTGAAAAAGAAAGCCAAAGTTGGTGGCATTCAATTCCAGACTTCAAGCTGTATTACAATATTGTCGTCATCAAGACAGTATGGTACTGGCACAAAAACAGATACATAGATCAGTGGAACAAAATAGAGAGTCCAGAAACAGACTCTCAACACTATGGTCAACTAATCTTCAACAAAGCAGGAAAGAATATCCAATGGAAAAAGTCTCTTCAACAAATGGTGTTGGGAAAATTGGACAGCCACATGCAGAAGAATGAAACTAGACCATTTCCTTAAACCACACACAAAAATAGACTCAAAATGGATGAAGGACCACAATGTGAGACAGGAATCCATCAAAATCCTTGAGGAGAACACAGGCAGCAACCTCTTCAACCTCAGCTGCAGCAACTTCTTCCTAGGAAAGTTACCAAATGCAGGGGAAGCAAGGGCAAAAATGAACTATTGGGACTTTATCAAGATCAAAAGCTTTTGCCCAGCAAAGGAAACAGTTAACAAAACAAAAAGACAACTGACAGAATGGGAGAAGATATTTGCAAACGACATATCAGATAAAGGGCTAGTACCCAAAATCTACAAAGAACTTATCAAACTCAACACCCAAAGAACAAATAATCCAATCAAGAAATGGGCAGAGGACATGAGCAGACATTTCTGCAAAGAAGACACCCAAATAGCCAACAGACACAAGAAAAAGTGCTCAACATCACTCAGCATCAGAGAAATACAAATCAAAACCACAATGAACTAACACCTCACACCAGTCAGAATGGCTAAAATTAACAAGTCAGGAAACAACAGATGCTGGTAAGGATGCGGAGAAAGGGGAACCCTCCTACACTGTTGGTGGGAACACAAGCTGGTGCAACCACTCTGGAAAACAGCATGGAGGTTCCTCAAAAAGTTGAAAATAGAACTACCCTGTGACCCAGCAATTGCAGTACTGGGTATTTACCCTAAAGATACAAATGTAGTGATCTGAAGGGGCACATGCACTCAAATGTTTATAGCAGCAATGTCCACAATAGCCAAATTATGGAAAGAGCCCAGATGTGTCCATTGACAGATGAATGGATAAAGAAGATGTGGTATATATACACAATGGAATACTATGCAGCCATCAAAAGAAATGAAATCTTGCCATTTGTGATGACGTGGATGGAACTAGAGGGTATCATGCTGAGTGAAATAAGTCAATCAGAGAAAGACAATGATCATATGATCTCCCTGAGATGAGGAAGTTAAGAGGCAGGGCAGGGGGTCGTGGGGGGAAGGGAAGGAGAAAATGAAACAAGATGGGATCGGGAGGGAGACAAACCATAAGTGACTCTTAACCTCAGGAAACAAACTGAGGGTTGCCAGGGGAGGGGGTAGGAGAGGGTGGTTGGGTTATGGACATTGGGGAAGGTATATGGTATGGTGAGTGCTGTGAAATGTGTAAACCTGGCGATTCACACACCTGTACCCCTGGGGCTAATAATACATTATATGTTAATTTAAGAAAAAAATGAAATGAATATATATGTCACAGGAGTGGGAAAAACTATTTGTCAAGGAATTTTTTGTTCTAATCTTACAGTGGGGTATGCATTACCCCAGTGTATGCTGTAGATAACTGTGAAAACTCATCAAACTGAACACTCAAGAACTGTGCATTGAATAGTGTCTGAATTATGCATCAATTAAAAAATAGAAATCTGATGGTACAGGCCGAGATTGAAAAGGAAACTCGGGGAAATGAGTAAAAAATACAACAAAACTAAAAACCAGTAACAGAATTAAAATCCCCAATGTAAACCCCCCCTAACCAAAAACTGAACTAAATCTAATCAAGACCAGTGATGTGTGGTCTTGGCTCAGTAAGTTAAGTGACGGATTCTTGATTTCTGTTCAGATCGTGGTCTCAGGGTTGTGGGATTGAGCCCCACATCAGGTACCACACTCAGTTCAATGTCTGCTTGATAGTCTCTCTCTCCCTCTGCCTCTCCACCTTGCTCTCATGTGCTCTCTCTGTCTCAAAAGAAAAAAAAAATATATATATATATATACATAAAATTGGTCCATTGTTATATATGTACATATAGATGTATGTACATATAGATATGTACATATAGATATAAATACATATAGATATGTACATATAGATATAAAAGACAGTGACAAAAAAGAATTCTTGGGGAAAAAATATATTTGCAAGGAGAATCACCTGGAAATCAAATTAAGAAATAAGAGAAGCAAATATAAAATTAGACATCACAAGATGATATATTTAACAGAATTAAAGGACAGTAAAATATTAAGAATGAAAGCGGAACTTTATATTAACACATTTGAAATCCAAAAGAAATGGACAATTTCTGGGGAAAAAGTTATATTAACTAAAGGAAAGGATCGTTTGGATAGGTGAGTACACATGATAGAAACTAAGGACTGCGGAAGAGCCACCCCAAACTGTTTTAGTTTACATGATTTTGCAGGAATGTGTTCAAATATTTAAAACTGATTATTGTATCATCTCTTCTACCACATAAAAAGATGGAAAACCCCCAAATACCTTTATAAGCTCAGCAAAACCCTGATATTAAAACCTGCCAGATGGAAAGAAAAGGCAATGGACCAATTATTTTTTATAGGTGTATAAGCAAAACTTAAATAAAAAATAAAACACAGCTAGACAAACACAACAGGATATGGAGAGAGAAACTCATTTTAAGTAAGGAGGACTCATCCCTGAACTACAGGGGTTTTCTTAATTTTAGTAAAGCCAATTAATGTATATCACCAACAGGCGAAATAATAAAAACTATATGATGACCTCAGTAGATGCCAAAAAGTTACTTAATAGCTGCTAGTGATTTAAAGAAAAAAAAGGAACTCCAAGAATAGGATATCACCTCACCATATGAACTAATATCCACCTCAAACAGCAATCGAGGTCATTTGCAAGTTTAAGTTCTCGCTCTGGGGACATTTCCATTAAAAACAGACACAAGGAAGAAAAATGTCTGAGGTTACCAGCAATATTTGATCTAACAGCTATGCTCACTGAAATAAGGGAAAACAACAACAAAACAAAACATGGATCCCATGGAGTACAGATCAGGAAATTGCAGGGAGCATTTCTTACAGGGACCTCAAGCATAGTGGGACCAAAAGAAACACCTACAGAACTTTCCCTTCCATTTCCTCGGTTCCTAAATATAAGTCCCTGCCATGCAAGGGGACCAGCTGCCATCCAGAGCTCATCTCTGCTGGAACCCAGTCCAGACTAACCCTGAGTCAGCCCGGGCCGAGCTGGATTGGCCTCTACTCGGAGAACCAGGAGACCCGTGAGCGAGTGCGGTGGTTCCAGAGTCACCAGCAATTGTCCCAAAACTCCGTGACCGCCTCAGGGTCCAACAGATTTACCAGAGAAAGTTTGGGAGGTATCCGGTTTGCTTCCTCAACAAGGATGGCAGGATGTGACCCCATCCAAACTAGAAGCGCGAGAGGAAAGATTGCACGGACGGAGAGCGCGTGGCTGTGCAGAGGAAATCGGTGATCACTGGAGAGCCTTGAAGCAGTGAAGAGAGAGAGAGAGAGGGAAAGAGACAGAGAGATGGAGAACAGACATCTATGAGGGAACATGTGCAGACCACGGCCCAGGACCAAACCTGCCCGTGAGGCTAGAAGAGAGACAAACATCTATGGAGCAAAACCAGAAAACACAAGGATCCAAAAAGATGTTTCCTAGGAAAAAACCTCAGTCTGAACAAGGAGAGCAAGAGTCCCATGACAAGGCTTAGAGGAACTGGGACCAGCATCTCTCCAGCCACGCGAACAGCGACCACCCAGGAAGGCAACGGATGGTGAGAAGTTCCACATCACTGCTGACCATGACATCACCCCGGAGTGGGCTGTTGGCCAGGAACAGACAGGCTTCCTGAAGCCACAAGCTTCCTGACAGTAAAACCCCCAAATAATGGGGCAGAAATCCCTGGGCTTAAAAAGGTTGAAATTCAAGAACTCTGGACTGAAATCAAGTTGTCCTTTGTGTCAAGAGAAATGTTCTCAGAGTTAACATCTGCAGATGCAGGGCTGAGGTGAACTTTCTGAAGAAAAAATAAGTAAATAAAGAGATTTTGGAAAGTTTATGTCAGAACAAATGTATATTAATTTTAAAAAGAAGTAGAAAAGGAGGTAAATATGATGTGAGTAAGGCATGAAATCAGCTAAGTGTACTGGCAAAATAATTGTTTCAAAATGGTGGTAAAACGGATAATACTCTTTAAAAGTGAAAATAATGGAAACCGTAAAACTAAGAGGGGGAGTACATGTATAATAAGCATATGTTGAAATGAACAAAGACTGGAAAAGAGAAAGGGGGGAAACAATGACTTTCTCATCCTCCGTAAAAAGACTTATTTTTTTTCCCATTTTATTTATTTTTTCAGCGTAACAGTATTCATTCTTTTTGCACAACACCCAGTGCTCCATGCAAAACGTGCCCTCCCCATTACCCACCACCTGTTCCCCCAACCTCCCACCCCTGACCCTTCAAAACCCTCAGGTTGCCCCAACCTCCCACCCCGTAAAAAGACTTATTAATTTGTAACTGACGTTAGACACAAGCTCAGCACACCTTCACTGACATCACTCAAAGAAGGGAAAGGAAGACCTCTGCCTCCCACACACCCGGGAGACTGTTCAGAGGAAAACAAAACAACACAAAACAACACCCTCTGTGCACAGCAAAGGAAACTATCCACAAATGAAAAGGCAATGGACCAAATGGGAGAAAATATTTGCAAATCGTAAATCTGCTAAGGGGTTAGTATCCAAAACATAGAAAAGAACTCGTGCACCTCAACAGCAAAAACCCAATGCACAGGGAGGCAGGCCTCGCCCCTGCTAGCAGAGCTACTATCCACAAGACAACAGTGTTGCTGGAGGTTCCGAGGACAGGGACCTTCTTGCCCTGTGAGCTGGCTTGTGAATGGGGCAGCCACTATGGGAAACAGTATGGGGTTTCCTCGAAAAATTTAAAGAAAGAAAGAAAGAGAAAGAGAGAAAGAAAGAAAGAAAGAGAGTTTGAGAGAGAGTGAGAGTGGGAGAGCCCAAGCAGGGGGAGCACAGGCAGAGAGAGAAGCAGGCTCCCCACTGAGCTGGGAGCACAACATAGGGCTCCATCCCAGGACCCCGGGATCATGATCTGAGCCAAAGGCAGATGCTTAATGGACTGAATCACCCAGGCGCCCCTCCTTGAAAAATTTAAATAGGGCTCCCATTTGATTTAGCAATCCCACGTCTGGGTATTTAGCTGAAGAAAATGAAAACAGTAACTTGAAGAGACATATTCTCTTTGTCACTGCAGCCTTATGGACAATAGTCAAGACACAGAAACAACCCAAATGCCCACCCAATGGGTGAGTGGATAAAGAAAATGTGGTGTGTATGTGTGGATGGATGGACAGACAGACAGACAGATGGATGGATAAATAGACGGACGGACGGATGGATGGATGGATGGACGGACAGACGGACGGACGGACAGATGGATGGATGGATGGATGGATGCACGGACGCACTGATGGACAGTCAGATAGATAGAAGGATGGACGGATAGACAGATAGATAGATAGATAGATAGATAGATAGATAGATAGATAGATAGATAGACAGACAGATCAACCTATCCAGCTAACAGACTGGTGGTTGCCAAAAGTGGGGATGGGGAGCTGGGTGAAATGGGTGAAGGAGGTTAAAGGTACCCAGTTTCAGTTATAAAATAAATAAGTCATGGGGATACAATACACAGCATGATGACAATAGTTAGTAATACTGCATTACATAGCTTAAAGTTTCTTTTTATTTTTAAGATTTTATTTATTTATTTGATAGACAGAGATCTTAAGTGGGCAGAGAGGCAGGCAGAGAGAGAGGCGGGGGAAGCAGGCTCCCCACTTGAGCAGGAAGCCTGATGTGGGGCTGGATCCCAGGACCCTGAGATCATGACCTAAGCCAAAGGCAAACCTAACCCACTGAGCCACTTGGGCGCCCCCATAGTTTAAGTTCCCAAGAGAGTAGATTTTAAAAGTTCTGATCACCAGAAAATGAAACTGTAACTCTGCATGGCGATGGACATTGACTAGATCTTCGCAGGGATCATTTCACAGTACATACGAATATCAAATCACGATGGACATGTGAAAATAGTACAAGGTTGTACATCAGCTACACTTCAGTTTAAAAAATTAAAAAATCCATTGCAGTTAAAAATGACAAATTAAATAGGTCGTGTAACACAGAACGACAGAATTAAGACCCAACATAAAAGTTTAGAGATAAAGGATGGGTTGTTTCTTACAAAGTTACGCTTGCCCATAAAAAGGTTCTCAGGATAATTAAGAAATTAAAACAGCACGGCATATGCTGTGTGAAAACTTTACGCCAAAAGTGCACTGGGTTGTGTGCCTGGAAGAAGCCGCCTGACAGCGAACGTCCCCTTAGGACACACTTGACCATAAATGTCACCCGAACACGGACCAAAGGTCACATGGCAGAGACCAACAGAAAGCAGAAGTCTAAGTCAAACGCGTTTAAAGAACACTTACACGGGTGAACGATAAAAACTACTCTGAGGCAGACAGAGCACAGAAAATTGAAATAAAAAAACTGTTGGGGGACGCCTGGGTGGCTCAGTGGGTTGAGCCTCTGCCTTCGGCTCAGGTCATGATCTCAGGGTCCTGGGATCGAGTCCCCCATCAGGCTCTCTGCTCCGCGGGGAGCCTGCTTCCTCCTCTCTCTCTGCCTACTTGTGATCTCTCTCTCTGTCAAATAAATAAAATCTTTAAGAAACTGTTGGATGTAAACCAAGGAAGCAAGGTAAGAGCAGTGGGAGAATTGAACACATCAAACTTATCTCAGATAAAAGAACCAAGACACAGGTGAGGCGGTACCAGGGGCAGGGAGACAGCTGCTGTGCGGACACGAAAGCCTTATACCACAGCGGCGACGTGGGCCGGAAAGCACACATTCTCGGTTACGAGGAAAGTCCTCCCAAATGGCAGGTCAAATTTACTTTCCACAATGCAATAAAAAAAGAAAATTTCAACATAAACTTAAAATTCCAGCGTCCTGGAAATTATAAAACACTTGCCTAAAAAATCCACGGAGAAACCGACGGGATACAAATGCGCTAGAAAATATCGTAAAGCAAACCGCAGAACAAGAAAACCACCAAAACACAAGACACGTCCCCAAAGCTCTTCTCAGTGGCAAATTTCCTGCCTTCGCTGCCTTAATTATTAAATAACAAAGAATTAAAATAATCTACTGAAGTTGCTGAAAATGACAACAAAGAAGAGAAACAGGAAAAAAACACAGAAAGACAAAACAAACCCTAAAACATGGAATTAAAACTCAAGGAAAGGATGGGGCGCCTGGGTGGCTCAGTCATTAAGCATCTGCCTTCCGCTCAGGTCATGATCTCAAGGTCCTGGGATCGAGCCCTGTGTCGGGCTCCCTGCTCAGTGGGGAGTCTGCTGGGTTCCCTCTCCTTCTGCCACTCCTGCTGCTTGTGCTCTCTCTCTCTTTCAAATAAATAATTTAAAACCTTAAAAAAAAACAAAACTGGGGGCGCCTGGGTGGCTCAGTGGGTTAAAGCCTCTACCTTCGGCTCAGGTCATGATCTCAGGGTCCTGGGATCGAGCCCCACATCGGACTCTCTGTTCGGCGGGGAGCCTGCTTCCTCCCTTCTCTCTGCCTGCCTCTCTGCCTACTTGTGATCTCTGTCAAATAAATAAATAAAATCTTAAAAAAAAAAACAAAACTGAAGGAAAGGAAGAATGAATCGCCACAGTAGTGGAAAATCCCCTCATCACTCCCTGGTCTGAAATTCAGGCAGAGTGCCACCCTCCCAAGTCCACAGGGACCAAGCTAGTCCATCACAGGCCTGCAGGCATGTGTAAGACAGTAAGGAACGGCGGAGACTGTGGCATCTGCCTGCCTGGAGGAGACCGCTACTCCAGTCCACCCCATGACTGTAGTGAAGGAGTTCAGGTCTGGTCTTGTCAAACGCTCCAAGATTTTAAGAGGAGAGAGAAGTGCATATTTTTAATAAGAGATTTTTCTGCTTTATAAAATGATGTGTGAGCCCAATAAAACAGAGTTGTAAGCTATACTTGGCTGGGAAGGCTACAAGTATACAACTTCTGATTTAGATTACGTACCTGGGTTTGAATCCATTTCCCTAATGTATATTTCCCAGAAAAATCTCCATTTCATGTAGATGTTCCAATGTATTTTTAGAAAACTCTATCAAGTATTCTTTTAAAAAAAAAAGATTTTATTTATTTACTGGACAGAGATAGAACAAACAAGGGGAGTGGCAGGCAGAGAGAGAAGGGGAAGCAGGCTCCCCGCAGAGCAGAGAGCCTGATGCAGGGCTCGATCCCAGGACCCTGAGATCATGACCTGAGCTGAAGGCAGTTGCTTAACCCACTGAGCCACTCCGATGCCCCTCAAGTATTCTTTTCTAAATCTCCCCTATTTTCTTCACTTCCTGCTTATTTTAGTGACAGCTCTATTTAATTCTCCATTAAACATGCCATATTTGTCAGCTTACTGCTTTTTTCCCCAAGAGTCCACTCTTGGAATTATTCACTAAACTGAAAGTGTTTTGGTTTTTAATTTTTAGATGCCAAGAGGGTGGCACCTTATTCAAACTTTTACTGGTTTCTGATTTATTGGATTATAGCCAAGGTTGTGCCTATAATGTCTGTCCTTTGGAATTTAGTTAGATTGTCTTTGGGTTAACATGTAGCCAAGTTTTGTTAAGGTTCAAGAATGGCTCAAGAAAGAAGGATATTCTCTTTTTTGGAGCACAAAATTTGAATTACACAGGCACACCAGACCTACTTGCATACACATATATTCAGTGTCATTCAAGCTGCTACTTGGTTTTATCTACTTGATCATTCTGGAAGGAACGTGTAAAAATCTCCATGACAATTGTTTCTGCCCCTATTTATAGAATCTCTAAAAGTTTTTCCCGAGATAAAAATGTCGCAATAAATGTAACATTCTGATAAAAAAGAAAAGAGAAAGAAAAAACCCCAAGTCCTTAGGTCACTGGGAGTGTCGTTCAGCAAAATATTTCCAGTTCATTCCCTTCTGGGCATGTAGCTGGGCTCTACGTCCCCAAACCCCTTGTTATCAGGCACAGCCATGCGGCACGCTTTCGTTAACGAGAAAGTGACCAGAAGGGACTCAGAACTTCAGGGATCACTATGTGGTCCACTTGGTCTCTTTCCCTGGAGACAGCTCTCATGGGAGCAGACAGAAGCCTCGCTCCGCCAGGACTCCTGAGGGAGGACAGAGAGGACACACCCAGCCAACCCACAGTGGACATGTCATACCCCAGGAGTGACAACTTTTATGATGTGACATGAAGCCATCGGTATTTGGGGGAATTATTTATTATGGCAGCATGAATTAGCCTCTCCTTTCCCGAAACAGATCCCACCCACCCCCCAAACTGAGGCGATCCACCAAAGAAAAACCCAGTCAACCTATGGTAATCAATCCTATTAGTCAACCTATTAGTAATCAATCCTATTAGCAATGACTTGTTGAATAACACTGAACACCGGTCAGGGTGTTCTGAGACAGACCCTCCCACGTATTCCTCTCAGTAAACCTTGCCTGAGAGAAATGCTGTTTGTGTGTGAAGGGCTGGAAGCAGGTTCTCGTGCGCCACATGACACTCCTGTTTCTAGGAAACATGGCTTCTGTCTCCATGACACAGTGTGGGGAACCAGGAGCGAACGACGTTCCTCAGCGGTTTGCTGATCTCTGTTCTGTGAGAGCAGAAGTGCTGGCCTTCCTGCCAGGGAAAAATCGGATGCTCGTGCCATGGCATGACCGGCATCACAATTAACTGTCTCCTGGGCTTTCTTCTGGATTAAATAATTATCGAAAGAAGGTTTTTGAAGACCCAGGTAGCTCCCATGTTTGACCTTTACAGTAGCAACGATGACTACAAGGACTGGGGGGTCGAGAGCTGCTTCTGAGTGCCCTTGAAAGAAAAAACAAGGGGGCACCTGGGTGGCTCGGTGGTTAAGCCGCTGCCTTCGGCTCAGGTCATGATCTCGGGGTCCTGGGATCGAGCCCCGCATCAGGCTCTCTGCTCAGCAGGGAGCCTGCTTCCCCCCCCCCCCCCCGCCTGTCTCTCTATCTACTTGTGATCTCTCTCTGTCAAGAAAAAAAAAAAGAAAGAAAAAACAAGGGACGCTTGGGTGGCGCAGTGGGTTAAACATCTACCTTCAGCTCAGGTCATGATCTCAGAGTCCTGGGATCGAGCCCAGTTTTGGGCTCCCTGCTCAGCGGAGAGCCTGCTTCTCCCTCTCCCCTTTCCCCCAACTCCTGCTCGTTCTTTCTGTCTCTCATAAATAAATAAAATCTTTAAAAAAGAAAGATAGAGAGAGAAGGAAAGAAAAGAAAGGAAAAGACAAGACAAATAACGAGAGAAACAACAAGAGACGCTCACTTCTGGCCACAGTCCGAGGACAAGGGTGTTTTCAGGTCGGCCCCAAATTATCACTCACTTTCTACAACTGCAGGGAGGACCCCAAGTTTAACTGTGGGGTCTGCAGAGTCATAAGTCAAGGTCACAGGCCTCCCAGGTCTCTGCTGTAAAATTTAACACACTGATTGGAAAGGAGGGGGGGCCTACGCCTTGGAAGGGAGACCTCGGGGTGGATTCAGAACACAGAATGTTCAAGTCTCCCCCACATCCTCTCTGATATCTCCTTGAGTTCAGCCAAGACCCACTTGAAGACCTGGAAGAGACAGCTGAGGAGGCTTTCTTGAAACAGGGGCTGCTTATTCTCAGGACCTACACTCACCACGTTTTCCTGCCTTTACACCCATGAGTACGGTCCGATCAGCACATCCCAGGAGTTTCAAGTCTGCTATGGGAGCCCAAAGAGGTGTCAGTGTAACCCCAGGGGACAGGTGCAGCCTGTGATTCCAGGGAGAGAGCATATAAAATGGCTGGGGCGGCTTTTACTGAAATGGGGACTCGTACCAGCAACTGCTTTTATTATAAACACTGGCTTGAGTAGCTGGAAGTGGTGCAAATGGTTCGGTCTTAGCTGAAACCTGGATTCACTGCGTCTAGCCATCAGTAGGTCAAGGTGGTAGACTTTTCCTGAGTCAACGTGGGAGAAGGAATTTCTGAAGGAGACGGGAATGTTGCAGTAGGTTTTTCCATGAACATCCATCACCGCTGTATATACCAAGAGGACCTGAAAAGGATTCCCCTCCTTAGAGCAAGAGGAAACCCAAAGACACCATCTTTAATTCACAGATCCTGTTCTAGGTCAGGCCTGACTTCTACAAGAGTGACCTAAGGAGAGGCGGCGTTCGTCATCGAGCCGAAGGTGACAGCAGCAGACGATTCGGAGCAGGAACTGCAACCGGAATGCTCACACACAGGTTTAAAATACTTGGGTATTTTATCTGGAGTGTGTGCGTGTATGTGTGTGCCCTGTTCCGTCACTGCGCCAATGTCCTGTTGTCACCGCAAGTGACCTGTACCTGCTGAAATCACAAGAAGAGAAAGTATCTACTAGATAAGTGGTTAAGGGGGCACCTGGGTGGTTCAGTGGGTTAAAGCCTCTGCCTTCGGCTCAGGTCATGTTCTCAGGGTCCTGGGATCAAGCCCGGCATTGGGCTCTCCGCTGAGCGGGGAGCCTGCTTCCCTTCTTCTCTCTCTCTGCCTGCCTCTCTGCCCACTTGGGCTCTCTCTGTGTCAAATAAACAAATAAAATCTTTAACAAATAAAAATAAAAAAAGAGATGTCATTACAATCTTGGGTTCATCAGGTCGTCCTAGCAGCGTGAACTGGGTAACGTGAAACCTCTGTTGTTCCTTTTTCTCACCTACAAAAGGAGCGTCAGACTGCTCAGTACTCAGGGCTGACGTGAGGACGAGTATGTCTGTAAACAACGTGCCTAGAGCAGAGTGACGCCCACGGGGAGATTCTGTGTGCATTAGCGCGCTCTCCTGCCCTTCGGCTGTTACTAGGGTTTGCTAACACTGGCGAGCGCGGGACAGACGCGGTCATTATCACCATCGCCCCGTGAAGCCGTAGCACCGCAAGGTCAAAGCACAATCAGCAGTCATTCACTAACTCGGACTGAAATCTGTCGTAGTGTGGTGCTATTTATGCCTAGTCACAAATGCAAGTATTTGGGTACGTCTCTGGAACTGACCTCCGACTAGACCTCCGTGGTGTGAAGGTCAACCCCGTACTCTGAGTTCCTGGCAGGACACTGCGGGGGGCTGCACTCCACGGAGGGATCCTCCAACCAGGAAACACGGGGGTCGGCTTCCTCCTCCTCAAAGTATGCCCTAGACTAGCACTCCTCAAGCTTCCCTGTGTCTGTGAACCCCCTGGGGCTTTTGTTAAAATGAAGGCTCAGATTTGGCTCAGGTCATGATCCCAGAATCCTGGGGTGGAGTCCGGCATCGGGCTCCCTGCACACCGGGGAGCTGCTCCTCCGCCTGCCTGACGCTCTCCTGCTTGTGCTCGCGCTCCTCTCTCTCTGACAAATAAAGTCCTTAAAAAAAAAATGCGGCTCACAATCCGCAGGGGTGGACCTGGGATGGACCTGGGATTCTGCATTTTAAGCAAACTCCGAGGCAACACCTATTCCCCAGGTCCCAGAGCTGAAGGAGGGAGAAGGTCAGAGTCCCCGTAGGTCAGAGCTCTGTCTGGGGCGGCCTCCTGGCTTTCGGGTAGGGCGGACTGACCACAGACAGTCCTCTTCCTTCAACAAATTCCCAAAGGAAAAAGCTCCCTTTCTGCCTTCTAGGCATTTACCTCACACTCAGACATTCTTGTTCATACAAATATCCACAGGCTTCACGATTTCTGGCAAGCTCTGGATTTTTCTTTCTGCCAAAGGTCCCGCGGTCACGTCCCTGGACACACCGCTGTCCACAACGTGGTCGGAGTGTCTCAGTGGGTCCCAGCTTCTGGGTCCCACCCTGTGGTCTCTCATTCTACTGCCTGTGTTGTTTGTTTGCGACACGCCCCCAGCTGTGTTTCAAAGCTCACCAGGTTTGGAACCCTCTGCTTTTGGCTAGAAAACTCCAACCGCTGCCACCTCACGCCGGCAGCTCGTGGGCAAGCATCTCCCTGCCACGGGAAAGAAGGCGGCCGTCCCGCTCGCCGAACAGAGGGACACAGTCCCAGAGCCTCCCGGCGAGGGTGCGGACGTGGGCGACGCAAGAGCTCCTCTGAGTTAAGCTGGTACTTTCTGTCTTCGGGGACGTCATGAGTGACAACAGAGAGGTCCCCATCGTGACGAGTCAGCAAAGAACATGCCTATAGGGAACAGGAAGGAGGCTGCCAGCAGGGACATTGCTAACTGTCCCGTGTGACTCTGGCCCCAGTTTTGTTCTGGGCAGTTCAGTGGCTTATCACAAAACCACCCAGGGGCGCCTGGGGGCCTCAGTGGATTAAAGCCTCTGCCTTCAGCTCAGGTCATGATCTCAGGGTCCTGAGATCAAGCCCCGCATTGGGCTCTCTGCTCAGCGGGGAGCCTGCTTCCCTTCCTCCCTCTCTGCCTGCCTCGCTGCCTGCCTCGCTGCCTACTTGTGATCTCTGTCTGTCAAATAAATAAATAAAACCTTGAAAAAAAATAAATAACCACCCAGAACTGAATCTTGCCAACCGCAGAAATAAGCAAGTTCACACACAGTGGCCACCAGAAAAATCCTTTCAAAATCGAACTAAACGGAGTCAGATTCACTATTGGGACAGAGATGGACCTGAAATCAAGCCACAAACCCGTTCTGAGACAGGAAGTCATCTCGAAGCCCCACATCTGCCGGAATTCCACGAGACTCTGCACCCTGGAGGGGCAGAAAGGAATTCAGGGAGGAGGAGGGCAGGGTCTGCCTTTGTTCCAAAGCAGGACTTGTGCTGGGTAAGCGCAGGAGCCCTGAGGGGAGCTTGTGCAGGGAGAGGGCGGCATGACCACCTGCCAGCGGGGCCCTTGCAGAGGCCACGAGCTGTGAGAATGTCTCCTGGTTTGACCGTTTCCGGAAACTATGTGCAAAGCAAGGTTCATTCCAGAGGGCCACAGTGGGGCGGTCAGGGACAGTCTTCAAAGCTGGAGGGCCGTCACAAAGAGCCACTGGGTCTTGGGGACCCCAACGCCATACTCCCTGGGGGAAGGAGGCAGCTCGAGGGCCCCCGGGACTGCTGAGGGAAACACAGAGGAGCGGGGGCGTGGCAGAGCCCACGGTCCTTTGCAAGCAGCCTTTCTCACCGCTCCTCTGGCAGAGGTCAGCCTCGCAGATAGTTGTACCATGACTGTCTTAATTCTGCCAAGGCTGGCACGAAACTAGGACCGAGATGCATCGAAGCGAAGTCGATTCCCCACGAGCCTGATGGAGAGGGCTGCGGGCTTCCAGGTTCTGGGCTGCAGGGGAGATCCCGGCAAGAGGGACCAGGAAAGGGGCATCCCAGCTCCCGCCTGGTGCTGGGACCAAAGTCACCTCAGCTGCAGAAGCTGGGAAGGGGTTCTGAACGGCGAGAACCGAGAGCGGGCGTGCAACCGAGTTTCCAGTTACAAGAAAGAACATTGGCCATCAAAGGCCAAAGAGCAAGCAGGGGGCACTGGGCACAAATTCTGGTTTTCTGTTTATTTAACTGTGAGCAGATCTGCCCACACGGTGTACATACGTGTGCACACGCACGCGCGCGCACACACACACACACAGTTTCAGCACTTATACCAAACTGGCCACAGGCCAGCAGAGCGACCCCAGACCCTACAGCCTGCCTTCCCTCGTGTCCTCTGGAAAACAGACTGGAACCGTCTGGCTCCTGCAGGCTCCGAGGCCCGGAAAGCCCGCCGCGCTCCCTCATCCGAGGGGCTACTAGTACACGCCCAGCGGCAAGGCCTGCCACTCCCAAGGAACCACCTAATGAATGTGTCGACTTGGTGTGCGCAGACACGCTGGGGCTCTTCTAGCTGCGTCTCGTGCCGAAGAGATGACCTCACCGCCGGGCAAACCGGCAGGGACCCCAGGAAGAGCAGGTCGGTGTGTGGGCCAGACCTGCTCCTAATCACAGACAGCTGGGGGGGGTAGGTGGAGGCCCTGACCCCCCCCCCCCCCCCGACGGCAGGCTCTGGGGCCCGGGAGGCTCCATCAGCCCACAGCTAAGAATCCAAGCTCCAGACCAAACACCCTATTTTCTTGGCAGTATCCCCACAAAAATTTCTGCCGTTCCACAAGTTTCACGCCAAAGAATGGCTTCATTCAGTAAGGCTGGGTGTGTGGGGAGAACCCCCAGTTACAGAAGCTAGAAAGGAAGTTTATAATTAGGACCTTATTTTTTTTGAACAGAAGCTCAAAAAGCCCATTAAGCCAAAGACACGGAGACGCGGCCCGTCCACATCCGAGCGCAGCATCCCGGAAATCCCACTTAGCAGCTCCAGTCACGGGACTGGTGAAGACACACATTTCAGCCTCCGAATGGGCATCTGTCCCTGAGCTCCTGCCACACTCAGGTGATCAGTAAACCAGCAGCGCAATTCTTCCGACGTACATCGCTGCTGTGTTCACGTTCTCTGCATTAAACCTTTTGTAGGACTCAATAACATCGTAAAAAAAATTATAATCAATCAATCTTTTGTAGGCAACAAGAACAACAAAAAAACCGGAAGAAGCTACGTTTGCAAAGGAATGTGTTTTTACCTGATGGTGTCACCATCACCGTGAAGCAGCTGATGACCTCAGCTTTTTTTTTTTTTAAGCTGAGCTTTTGTTAAGGGAATGAGCAGAAGTCCCCTACAAGAGAATTGCTGAGTCCTTTTAAGTTTGTCTGGAACGTTCTGCCTTCTGCTTGGGTAGTGAGGATGGCGAGTTGTAAATCAATGGATAGAACTTTGGAAGCTCTTGAACAAAACCCCCCGGGGAGCTCTGCTCGGGTCCTGATGGGTCCCGTGCACATCGGGGACACACAAGATGCCCCTGGGCCTCTGAGACCTCATGGACTCAGGGAGGATTTGCAACACGTATAAACTTCCCGCGAGCTGAGCTCCACTGAGGGAATCCACAGAGACACACCATGGACTTGGAGGGAGACCCTTCAGTTTCAGAGGAGTCACACCCGCAGCTGGGCTGCCCCTTTCTATTAAAGGTTGCTAACTCCATTCGACGAGGTTTTCTTACCGGAGTTGTGGTCAGAGAATCAAAAGCACAGAGTCCTTGTTCCGTAAACGGGAGTTTAGATTACGACTTCTATTATTTTAAGGAGGAAACTTTTTTGGAAATGTATCTCCAAAATGCTGATGGGGTCAGCGGAGGACAGATTTGCTCTCTGACGTGTGCTCTGCTGCAGCTTTTCAGAACTCTCTAAAGCAAGCCGCTCAACGTGAAGCAAGGTCACATCAGGCCTGCAGAGACACGGTGAGTCACAATCCCTCTGAGTTGTAAGGACAGGCTGGGACTGCTCGTGCCACTGAACACCCCTGATGAAACACCCCTTTCCTGGACCAGAAAATAAATGTCCACAGCTGCACTTGGAGGCTGGCACGGGACGGCATTCACCATATGGTCACCCTGATTAGCATCCTTCCAGCAACTCCGGCAAGACAACACAGAGAGCCAAGCAAACATCTCCCAACCACGGTCTTTCCGTCCAGGGGACTTCCTGACCCCATATGCTGTGTCCTGCTTTTTCCTAGTGTAATTCGTGCTCTACCTGAGAGGCCCAGTGCCCACCACTCTGGACCCCTTAGCCCCGGGATCAAGCTGCTTTTCAGAGCGGGAGAGAGTGCGTTAGAAAAACCAAAAACAACAACAAAGTAAGAAAGCTTTTTCTTGGACTGTCAGCCAAGGCCAAATCTAAATGTCGGGAAGGTCACAACTGGTTTGGGACTGCCTTGGTGGTTTGCAACAGGGAAGAACCTTAAAGATGTCCTGGGTCCCTTTTTAGAACTTTTAAAATACAGCGAAGCCCTTTTCCCCAGTGAGGTTGTATATAGAAACCCAGCAAGTAAAACGGAGAGGAAAGAAGCTGTTTTTACACGCACACAATGGCATATGATTTGGCCCTAAAAAAACGATGTACAAATAAATACATGCTATAAAATGAATAAACTTGCAAACATTATGCTAAGTCCAAGCAGCCCGTCACAAAGGACTCCCATCATAGGATTCCGTTTCTATGAAATGTCCAGAGAGGAGACAAAGTAGATTCGTGGTTGCCTAGGGCTTGGGGGAGACAGGGATGAGAGGTGGCAGCTAAGAGGCAGAGTTTCTTTTTGGGGGTGACACTGTCCTGTAATTGATTAGGGCATTGGTTTCCCAAATCAAGTGAAGATGCTAAAAGCCACTGAGTCACCCCGAGTCAACGGGGGAGAGTCACGGCATGGCTAGCGCGTTCCATCCCCAGGAAGCTGTGTGCGAGGGGGGAGGGGACCTGCAAGGGTCCCTGGTGGCCTTCACCGGCCAAGCCGCCTCCTCTGTAAACCAAGACATGAACCCAAGCCTGTTGACAGCGAGGGCAAGGCCCTTTATAACGCCAAGGCCCCGCTGAGGTGCCGGGCTCGTCTGGGGGACGCCCGCGCTCCCGCTCCCGGGCTCACCGTCCATGTCCAGACGCTGCATGATGATGGCCAGCTCCACCTCGCTTGGCATGTACCCCAGGGACCGCATGGCCATGCCCAGCTCCTGCTTGGAGATGAAGCCATTCCCGTCACGGTCCAGAACCCGAAAGGCCTCTCGGATCTCTGCAAAGAGAAAGCGAAGAAAGTCGGACGGTCACACGGCTTGGTCCACTGCCCTGAACTCCCCGGCGGTCCTCCACCGACGCACCCAACGTTTCCTTACAGACACGAATATGGCAGAACCCTTAAATCGGACAGAAGAGCGGCCAAAGAGGGACAAACCGAAGAAAGGGGAGAAGGGGAATGAAAGGGAAGGGAAGGAGGAGGAGGGGAAAGTAAAAAAGAAAACCAGCCCTGAACATCCCTAGAACACCAGAGCTGGCACACAATTTGACGGCCGTCCCGGTGGAGACCCGAGCTCGCTGAGGACCCTTCCTGGGCAGGAGTGAGCGCGTTAGGTTTCGGCTGTGAGGGCAGGGCTGCCTTGTAACCTGGGCGCTTCGTTTACAGGAAAGGAGGACGAGATTCCCCTCCACAAACCCGTAGGAGGACGGGAGTTATTAGCTTGCTGCTTTTATTTCGTCCTCTAATTTACAGCTATTCCATGGGTATAAACAACCTCAGATCGATGAGAGTGTCATAAAAGCCCAAAAGGCCTCTTTAATCACATTTTCTCGGCTGGCAGAGGACTCCGCGGTCAATAAGGCCATTCCCACTCGGCAGGTGATTGCCCCTCCTCCGACCCCAACCTGAGCTGTCCTGCCTCCCGCCAGGACCCCTCCCTCCAGAGCCCCCCGGGCCTGCTGGTTCTAGGTTGGCTGAGCGTTTCCGAACCCATCCCACGAGGCGTGGCGTGGGGAATTCGCGGTCAGGGTCTGAAGGTGACAGGTCTTGCCCTAACTTCACCGGTGAACCTGGTGCGGGCAGGTGTGGCCGCCACAAACATTCGTCACGTGTTCAACAAGGATCGGCGTCCGCACCTGAGGCGCACGAAGCCAGCACCCCAGAGAACCAGCCGGCTGCTGGTCTTGCCCTACAGCCCGGCGGGGCCGGAGAGACCCACGCGGAAACGGACAGGCTCTCCTGAAACCACCCCAAGACCTGGCCTTCACCCATTCCCCTGCTACTTCTCGAAATGGCCCGCGATGCTCCCAGTAAACACCTGGAAACAAGCTTTGGTCCCTTCCCACTTGCACGAATTTCCCAGGGTTGCTGCCACAAATCACTACAAATGTTGCGGCTCAAACAGCAGAAACTCCTTCTCTCACGATCTGGAGATCACGAGCACGGTGGGGACAGGGCTGAGCTCTCCTAAGGCAAGAATCTGTCCCATCTTCCAGCTTTGGGCGGCAGCTGGCACGCCTTGGCGCATGGCCAGGTCCCCCCAGTCTCTGCCTCTGTGACCACATCGCGTTCTTCTCCTCAACACCTCGATGTTGGTGCTGTGATCCTCCTCTGCCTCCCATTCACGAGGTGGCACTCAGGACTGACCCAGATAACCCAGGATAAGCTCCCTCAACCGAACATCTGCAAAAGCCTTTTTTTTCCTCAAAGAAATACTTGCAGGTTCCAAAGTTGAGGGCCTGATACCTCTGGGGCCCGATTTTCACGGCCGCACTACCCATCCGGGACTGACCTGAAACACCCCGCCTTCCTCTTTAGGGGCCTAATCCTGTCGGTCCGTCAAGGCTGAGTCAGGGACCGTGGGTTCTACACAAACGTCTTTGCCCACCAGGGCCAACGTTCTCTCCCTTTCTGCTCCTGTCATTCCTTTCTCATGACATCAGCCCGTCCCGTCTAAAGATTCGATGTTGGTGCAGACGTCTCGGCTTCTCTTCGTCTGCTTCCTCCTTCTTCGTAGGAGGCGACGCAGACAGCTGTTGAATGGGTCACATCCCCGTACGCAAGGACAGTGCATAAGCAGCAAACCCACCGTCGACACAGACTCTGCACGCGGGGCGCTTTCTGAGAACCGGTGTGGGCTCCGCGGGCAGAAGACCAGCCTGTGAGCCGCGACCCTAGGCTCCCGGCCAGGCGCGTTAGCTCATTAGGGCCGCGGCCAAACCCCGAGGCCTCGGATCATTCATGTGTAAAATGAGCTGGGTTGGCGGCGAGGATCCCTAAGGTCCTTCCAGACCTTTTCTGGGAATCTGTGGACGTTGTTAACGTGTTTAAGAGGAGAACAGGAAGCCTGTGTTCTCTTTCAAACCCTATTAATCTACTGTACAAACACCCCTCTTTTTTCCATGGAGGATAAAGGAAAATTTCAGTCTGGTCCTAATTCTGATTCAAGGGGGGCTGTCTGCACTTTTAGGCTTTTCTCACCAATGAAACGTGCCCAAGACTCCCTCGGGCCGCCATATGTTTTCCTACCAAGGCCCAGGTGGCCCGGAAAGAACTCAGAGCCACTACCCAGCGTGAGGTCACAGCACAAGGACAGCGGGCGGAGACCACGGCCTCACCTGGCCTGAGCCCAGAGGCCCACGGCAGGGGCTGCAGAGGAGGGCGCCAGCCCCCAGGGAGGTCAGTCTGGCCCCGCCCAGCAATCAGAGCCTCCATGGCCCCATCCGAAAATGGGCAGGGTTGGATCTCCTTCTAGCCCCTCTAATACGGCTCCACTTCAGAGCTGGCAGCGGTAGGAAATTTCAGATAACAACAGGGGCCGGGGCTGGAGCCAAAGAGGAGGCCAGGGTCCTAGTGGGCCACCTGGACGGCCGGCTGCACGCTGAGCTCAGGCCCCTTGTCCTCCTCTCCTGAGGTGCCTCTCCACTCGCCATCCCTCCAACGCAGTCCTGAGCCCCATGGCTGTTACAATCGCTCCAACAGGGTGACCCCCTTCTGTTGACAGGGTGACAGGGTCTGGCCTCCTTCCTGTGGTCCCCTTGAATGTGCCCTAGATCTCACAAACAAGGGAGCCTCTATCCTTACACTGGACACCCCAGAAAGGCCTCATCAAGGATGTGTAAGAACTTGGCCTGGAAATAAAGGCCTTGATGGGTTTGCCTCCCGCCCCCCATCTCATTGCTCGGCTACTTCTAGTCCCCTCACCCTGGGGCTGCTGGAGTCAGACAGAGGCCACCCCAGGGCTGGACTGCAGGAAGCAGGCAGGCCAGCCCTGCTCTGGCCCTAGCCCAGTGCAAACCAGCTCAGAGTTCTGTTTTCTGTGGCCACCCCAGGTAAGTGGTACAAAGCTGCACTTCTCTGTCTGGCCAGAATTTCTGCTCCTGGCTCCCAGGTAGAGAGTGTGTGCATGTGCGTGCGTGAAGGCAGGAAAAGCTCCCTAACTTCATTTTCTTTCAAAATAACTGGGGGGAAGGGGAGTTGAAACTAGAAATCCGTACTCCAGGCCTCTGGAGATTGAATCTTTCCAAGGCAGGGAAAGCCCAGGCAAACGAGAAGCTTATTAGAAGGAAATGGGTCTTGCAGCCAGAGACATGTGATGTGTGCCTCGTTTTATTTGTATTTTTAATAGCAGACCAGGGTGTGAGAAAGACGCCCATAAAACCAGCGGAGAGACGGAAGCAGGCCGGATCCCCTGGCCTGTGGCTACAGGCAGCCTGCCGGCAACACGGAGGGGTCCTGGCCACGCTCCACATCCTCGGGGAGTGGGGACCACAGGTCAAGCTTCAGGTACCCCCCCCCGTGACGCGGTGTGCTATTCGCCGGAATGTACCCCCTCCCTGGGCTACAGTCCCCGGGGCTCCTGCATCACATAAGTGGGCTGTGCTTTTGGTCTCTGCTTCCATCTCATGCCCCTGTCAGACAGCGGCATGGCAATTCGCCCACCAGCAAGAGGCCTTTGCAGGTACAGCAGGAGCCCCGGTGACGGTGACAAGGGCCTGGCCAACTGTCATTTTGTGAGTCGGAGAGGAAGGGTTCTAAGACACGGCCCCTGGCCAAAGGAATCCAGTCTCTGCATACGGAATCTCCCAGAACCAAAGTCTGCATTCCTGCCGGGGTCTGTGCCTCGCCTCCCCAATGTTCCGGAGCCCAGCAAAGCCTGGACTACAAATCAGCCTGCTTCAGAGCCCAAGGGATTCACGTCTCACTACACCAGCAGGTCAGAGTCATCACCGGTACCCCGAGCAACCCAACCCAGTATCCCCTAAGAACCAGGCTTTGGTTCCACGACGCTCCCCAGGGACACGGGCAATTCAAAGGCAGAGGCACGGTCACCACACAGAACAGACTCGTCAGGCAGGCCGCCCCAGTGAAGTTTGCCTCAGATGAAAACCAGACACCAGACACCAGCCAGAGTCAATACTCGCTGGCAAGGCTCCGGCCTCGAAGAACCAGCTGGAATTCACGGCGCTAATTTGCAAACTCCAATCGATACGGAAGAGCAACGGGTTTTCCCGTCTCAACCCCTGCGAGAGGCAAAATCTGTTCAGTCTCCACCGCGGTGTTTGGTCTGGGCAAGGAGGCTCTTGGCTGATCTAAACGGCCCTCCCAAGATCTCGGGACACTGGCTGCTGCGGTGGTCAGGCTACTCTTGGCTAGCGGTGGTGGTCGTCGTGCGGCGTCTCAGGAAGACAGGGGACATCTGCTCCTGCCTTGCCGAGGCCTCCCATCCCAGGCAGTGGTACAAGCTGTATAACGGTCCCTGGAGTCATAACCTTCCGTCATAACCTGCCACACAGGCACCGTCACCGGCTCGCTCTGCGCAGTGAATGACTGAAGCTGGAAGCAGACACCCAACTGTTAGCTGGAAGGACGGACTCTGCGGAGAACCGACTCACAGAAAGGCGCATCTCCAACTACGTCTGGACTGCATTTCCTTCATCTCCCCTTTGCCTGGCGAGTAGCCTGAGTCTCCTATCACTCGGAGTATGTTATTTCTTTACTGGGTGATTAGGAGACATTATCCTGTACGCTACTGGCTTATGAAATAGTATTATTACGAATGATAATTCCCACCGTAAGCCTGATTAAATAAGTGATTGGCAAAGGTGATCTCAGCCTCTGAGCGTAATTTGAGAATTATAGTCAATGCAACAAAGACGGCTTTCCAGCAGGGACACGGCATGAGCAAGGAGGCAAAAGGGAGGTACTCTCGGGGTCCAGGTCCTTGCAGGCAAGGACCGCTGTTGGGAGGCACCTGCAAAAGGATATAGCTGGCGGGACGCCTGGGTGGCTCGATTGGTTAAGCCTCTGCCTTGGGCTCAGGTCTTGATCCCAGGGTCCCTGGATGGAGCCCCATATCAGGCTCCCTGCCCAGCAGGGAGTCTGTTCTCCCTCTGACCCTCCCCCTGCTCTTGTTCTCTCTCTCACAAAAATAAATATTTTTTTTTTTTAAAAAGGACATGGCTGGCACGAGTCACCATCCCTCCCGGAGAGCATTACTGCCTCTGTGATCTGACGCTAGAATCTGGGGTTGAGCAGGACTCCTGGATGTTACTTGGCCTCAGACTTGCCCTGAGTCACTGGTAGCCCGAGGAGCAGACACAAGGCTATGCTGAAAAACATCGAAAGCCCAACATTCAAGACATCAGGCTGCCTATCTCAGGTATCCCCATGCTCCTGGCCACTCTCGTTTCCTTGTGACCCAAATGGTACCTTGAATTTTAAAGCAAAGCCAACTTCCCTAGCTGGCATCTCAGAAAGAAAAGCATCTCGGTAACTTGCTAAGCAGAGAAATCAGCCAAAGTCTCAGTATTCCAGGTCATGAAAAATAATCATTTCTCTCCCACAATTGAGTGGCACAAGGCAGTCGGGACCTTAGGGGCATTTCTAAGGACTGAAGAGCTAGGACAGAATTTATCTGTCCCCACATGTCATACCTACACAGATAAAGTGGAATTGATTACAGCATGCCGGGTTGCTTAAGCTGATGGAAAATTCCCCAACAGTACCAGAACAAAGCAAATTAGAGCAGACATTAACGATGAAAACCCATCCCAGCCAGGGGCACCCCGCGTCGGACAGAATGTTCCAGGCAGGGCTGAAAGGAAAATCATTAAAATTAGGTGTGAATATGTATGAGGTGAGAATGGCCAGAGGGTCTTTAGACGAAAAGATGTGCTGATGCGTGGAGAGAGAGAGAGAAAGGGCAGTTTTCTGTCTTGAGGGGTTCTGGACGTGACCTCTGGGGTCAGAAGACCAGAGCTGGACCTGCCCAGGAATGCCACATCTCCCAGGTTACACATTAATGCCTGCTTCTTGTGAAGAATGCCCCCAAAATGTGTAAGAAAAAAATAATAACCTAATTCACAAGCCAGCAATAACCACAGTTAATGGATTAGGGCATTTAATTCTAAACTCTGGACATACATATATTCTTTTTTATATAACTTTTTCATTAACATATAATGTATTATTAGCCGCAGGGGTACAGGTCTGTGAATCATCAGGTTTACACACTTCACAGCACTCACCATAGCACATACCCTCCCCCATGTCCATAACCCAACCACGCTCTCCCAATCCCCCTCCCCCCAGCAACCCTCAGTTTGTCTCCTGAGATTAAGAATCTCTTGTGGCTTGTGACGTACAAATATTCTTAATTAAATTTGGATGCTGCCCTCTCTGAAGCTTTGTATTTTTCCCCACTTAACACACAACCATTTGAGCGTCCATGTTACTGGCCTTCGCAATGTCGTTTCTGGCAGCGGCATAGTGTCCGTAACACACCACGGCCCCCGTGAGCTCCCCATACTCCCAGCGTGGGTCGTTCGCATCATTCCCACCTTCAGAAAACGCCGCCCTGGAAATCTCTGCAGGGAGATTTTCATGGGTTCAGACGATCCTCTCCTTAAGATGACATCCCAGGAATGAGACTCCTGGGTCAAAGGGCAGGAACACGTTAAGGTACTTGAGCCACGTGGCCAAGTTGCCCACAAGGATCCACTTCTACTCACACACCAGCAGGGGGAGGGGAGGGAGGGGTCCCACGCCAGGGACTCCTCCAGCTCTCTGGACACCAATCCAGCGGCCAGCGATCTCGTCCCCCGTGACACACACCATTCACAGTACGTGCCGACCCCGCGGGTCAGGCCCCACACACCTCTCCTCACCGCCAACGCCAGTCAGAAGGCAGGTCACCCCTGCCTGCCTCAGTGACCAGCGGCCATCAGGTCTGGGGCTCCCACGAACCCGCCTGGGACTGGATCGTCTGCTAGAACAGCTCGCAGAGCTCAGGAGAGCTCCTCACTCACACTTGCCGGGTTATGATAAGGGACACGACTCAGGAACAGCCAAATGCACGCGATGCCCAGGACGAGGTGCTGTCTTGGGGCCGAGGGGGCGTGGAGCTCACTTACCCTTTCTGGGCACACAACCCTCCCGGCCCTCAGTGCGCTCCCCGGCCCGGGAGCGCTCTGAACCCCGCCATCCGGGGTTTTTACGGGGCTTCCACAACATGAGCGCGGCTGCTGACGTCACAGGGCATTGGGGATGGAACTCGGTTCTCCAGGCCTCTCCCCTCCACGGAGGCCGGGTGTGGGACTCAAAGTTCCAACCTTCTAACCACACCTCGGCCCCTGCGGCAGTCAGCCCCCGGCCTGAAACCCCCCCAGGACTCCAGCCACCAGGCATCTCGCTAGCAGACAGAGACACCGACCATTCTAGAGGTCCCCAGGGTTTTAAGAGCTCCCAGAACCAGGGAAGAAGATCAAACATTTGTTTCCTATTTTATCACAATATCACACTCTCTAAAAGGCAGGACCACAGACCGCCATTCCCCATGTCAGGCCACGTCTATGCCCAGAACCCGATCTCCTGTGAACTGTGACCCCTTCCAGCCAGACCCACAGGCTTTCGTTCCTGAAGTCGAGATCCAGAGGACTGCAGGGGGGCTTCCAGGGGAGGACAGCGATTCAGGTATCATCTGAAAAGACCTGCAGGGGGTCACAGACTTTTGACCCTCAGCACTCAGCACAGACCCAAAGGGGTGTCTAGCTAGGGACACATGTGCGCACACACACACACACACACACATACACACACACACACACATGCACTGACACAACAGAGCTGAGCTCGGAGGGGAAGAGGGATCCCCCGACATGGGAAGAGGAATGGGGAGTGTGGGGGCAGACGTGCTCCCGACCCCAGGCTGGGACTGCTCCTGGGGCAGGATGCTGGGCAGTCTGTCCCAGGAGGACGCGGGCCGTCGCCACGGCCCAGCAGACAGAACAGCCTGCCGGGGACAAGTGTGGTGCCTCTGCACAGAACAAGCCACTTCCCACACGGCCACGAGCCCCTTCTCAGCGAGAGAGGCAAGTCGCCCGAGACAGGAAGGAGGCACCAGAGCACTTGGTGCGTAAGGGCATACCGCAAGCGGCAAAGCGCGTGGAATTTCTCTGTGAACAACGTGGTCATCATCGACACAATTAATTTTTCATGAAGACCTGTGGTTCCTGCACTATAAACCTTAGTATCCTGAGACCAGAGAATAATTAACGTCTGAGAAAACAACACCATTTTGTGGATTTGGCACCAGCGTGGAGGCCGGGGGAACAAGATCCAAGGTCGGGAAACGAACCAGAGGCAAAGGGCGTGACCCTGTCAGGGGCGGCATCCCCTCCGCGGGGCCTGGGGAATTCTCTCGAGAAGGAAAACCTCCCTTTGCATTTATCAGCTCAGCTCAACCCCACATATGTTTCTTGGGCACCTACTGCATCAGGAACCATTCTCGGCACGGGGGCCGCATCCCAGGAAACCGAGGCAGAGCAGCAAACAGGACGCCCGACTGGGAAGAGGTGGGTTCCGCACGGAACCCGCGGTGGGAAAGGCACATGGAGAACGGCTCAGTGGCTGGAAACTAGATTCTCCCCGTGACCCGTGCAGGGTGTCCTTCTGGAGACCAAGTCTTTCCCCCAGACCAGGCAGGAAGCAGAAAATAACTTTGTAACTGAAGACCAACAACTAAGCGCGAGCAAACACGAGGGGCTTGGACCGTTTGTTTCGTTTATAATAAGGAGAAGGTGCCTGTGCGAGGCGGTCAGCCCCGGCCAGATCCGGTGGGTTCACGTGGAGGGAGACGCTCCATGCAGGCAGCACGCAGGGTTCGAGAACAGTCGGGGGGAGGCCCGGGGCTGATCATGAGGGCGGCCCTTCGGCGAAACCCGGTCCTCGGTGAGGGGGGCCCTGAGGGAGGCTGGCGGGTCACGGGTCCTTCGATGATGAGGGAGGGAAGAGCCACAGACAAGGACAGCCACAGAGCGGTCACACCGAAGCGGCGCCCTCCGTCATGAAGACGGTGCCGCATCTCCTCTCCCCTGCAGGGAGAGCCGGGAGGAAGGCGCACAGCCTCTCACTGCGACCCACGGCCGAACGCCACCGGACGCCACAACAGACGCATGAGGCGGCCACCTTGCCCGTGGAAGGTGCGTCTGTGTGTGTTTCAGGCAGAACCACGCGAAATCGCTGGCGTAGCTGGCAGATGGCCCGATTCCAGCAACTTCTCCGGGTCCCAGCTGTCGCGTGAGGCCCACATGGACGCAGGGCCTCTTCTGACCAGCCCGGCTCTAAGCACTCGTGGGGCCTGAGCTCGTTTAGCCCTCACAGGCCTCCTCGTGAGGGGCTCTGCCGTTACCCTTCACCAGGCCACGTGGTCGGCTCAAGACAGCGATCGGAGCCCAGGCCTGCGGCCCGGCCTCTGCCCCCCAAGCCCCGTGTTTCTAGCTCCGCACACACGCGGTGCGCACCCTTTTCTAGGCGGGACGCGCTCTGGTATCTCCGATTCCGTCTCTCTCCCGGTCTGGGACGCACATACCAGTTCGCGAAACTCTCTGCCTTCCCAGATCGGCTCAGGACCCACACGGGGGAGGACCCCTGACCCGGGCCGTGTCTCTGCGGCGGGCTTGCTCCCTACGCATCCCGTCACCACATCGGACCCCCCAGCAGCCTCCCGAGCCTGTCCGAGGGTCTCTCTGCCGGCCCGGAACCGAGGCCTTTCTCTGTCACGGCCCTGCCGGCGGGCTGCGCTGGCTTCCTGCCTCTCCTCCGAGCAGTTAGCTCCCTTCAGCCTCGTGTCACTGCCCTCGATGACCACCCTCCTGGGGCCCCCGAGGCCATACAGTCCAGAATAACGAAGAAAATCTTTGTTTGTGTAAACCCTACAGGCCTACCAATCTTAACACATGACTCCCGCAGGATGATAGCTTTGGTCCTCATAGGCCTAGGGACACCCCCCACCCCCCGCAGCTGCACTCCCAGCCCCAGGCCACCGCCTGCCCCCGCCACCTGCCCCACCGGGAACCACAGATGGGAGGAGGCAGAAGCAGGCAGGCTCCGCTGGCCACGGGCGTCCGCCAGTCTACCGGGCTGACCCCAGCAGAGCACGAGGTTGGCAACGGCCCCCTACGTTTACCTTAACTTCTCCAGCCCTCAC
This sequence comes from Meles meles, assembly GCF_922984935.1. Taxonomy (NCBI): domain Eukaryota; kingdom Metazoa; phylum Chordata; class Mammalia; order Carnivora; family Mustelidae; genus Meles; species Meles meles. The sequence goes on along the minus strand of NC_060086.1, from coordinate 2,354,936 downwards.
CCACCCATTCTGCAGCGTCTCCGACCAAGGCAGGTCCCGGGCCTAAAACGGGGTCCAAAAGACTCCCAGCTGCCCCTGGCGGGCAGCACACTCTGCCTGGGGAGCTCAGACCCCGGAACAGAAATTCTCATAAAGTCCGCTTCCAAATCACCCACGGCACAGGGACTGCGGGCAAAAGGACACACGGTGGGAGCTGGAGAGGTTGTTGGCTCTACTCCAGAGAACGATTCCCCTTCGGTGGTGCAATTTTTCAATTCGAACTCATCAGATCAACCTTCCTTCGCCACATGCAAGGACACACGGAAACGTGGCCCAAGTCTGGTTCCTGCTGGGTCACAGGCACACTCGCCCCCGGAGCTGTTGCCTGAGGAAAGGCAGCCCCGTGAGACGTTAAGGCAGCGGGACCCAAGCCTCCTTGGGAAACAGGACGACGGCCGAGGCTCTCTGTCTCCACTCCCTGAGCTGCCCCAGAGCAGCCCCAGGGCAGCCCTCCCAGCGGCTCCCCGCCACATTACGCCCCACTCCACTGGGTGTCCCGATCACTGAAAAAGGCCTGGGTACGGAAGAAACTGCCCCGCTGCAGGCTGCATAATATCCCATTATCAGTAGGAACAATTTATTTGCTTAAAATCGCCAACTCTCTCATTTTGTCTTGACATGCTGGTTCTCCATCAACATGAGTCTGCACCTTTGGAAAGGCTGTTTTCAAAGCCTCACAAGGGCTCCAGCGAGAGAAGTAACAGTGAGAGGCAGACGGACCCCAGGCCGGCCCTTCACAACGAAAAGGGCAGCTCAGAAAAGGAAGAAAATTGTTTTAGGAATTGTACCCAGAAACGTAATCCTAAGTGAGTCACCAGGGAGTAAGTCAACCGTTCCAGAACACACACGTGCATGCTTTTGTACGCACCCGTGTGTGCGTGCACACACACACACGTCATTCCTGATTTCTGCTGAAGAGCGGACGAGTTTGCTGAAAGGAAGCTAGGGGGCCAGGCCTGTGCTCGTGGACTCGCAGGTCATGGAAGTAAAGGGCATGAGAAGGTTCCATTTCAACCCATGGAGAGAGAGATGCGTTACTTAGTACACGGGGCTGTAACCATCAGTTGAGAACTCGGAAAATACTAAGTTCTGATTGTATATCACACATCTACCCAAATCTACTTCCGAAAAATTTTTTAGAAAACGGGGCGCCTGGGTGGCTCAGTGGATTAGGCCTCTGCCTTCAGCTCAGGTCATGATCCCAGGGTCCTGGGATTGAGCCCCACATCGGGCTCTCTGTTCAGCGGGAGCCTGCTTCTCCCCCCCCCCCCCCCGCCACCCCACCTGCCTCTCTGCCTGCTTGTGATCTCTGTCTGTCAAATAAATGGATAAAATCTTTAAAATAAAAACTTTTTTCAAATGTTTTTAAAAAGGGAATTAAAACAACACATTGGACAACAAAAGAAGGTCTGAAGACTTGAAGGCAGATTGATACATCCAAAAAAAAAAAAGCCAGTCAAGGCAAAGAAACAATCTGGAAACGTAATTAATTAATTAATTCATTGACATACGGCAGACAAAGGGATAGTCTATCTCAAAAGTTTCACCAGAATGCCCCAACAGAAGAATGGACAAAGGCACAGATTTTCCCCAAAAGGAAAAATACAGAGAGCCAAAAATCACATCCAATAGAGTTACTATTTTTCCCATTGATTTTCTAGTGCAAATGGGTAGAACGTATTCTGGGTTTTGTCTATCAGACTCAGTGACATGGTGGGTAGAAACGTGGCAGGTGCCAGGAAAAGAGAAAACAGAGGAGCAGAGCAGACAGCGCTGTGGAACCGGAGAGGGGCGGGCAGGGGGTCACAACGCAGGTGCGGAGGTCAGGGCAACTGAGCGGCAACAAGAAGATATTTGGGCAAGAGCTGAAAGAAGGCTGGTAGCCACGGGTTCCCTGGACAAGAGCGTTCCAGACCCAGGGACCAGTCCGTGCTAATCCTTGGGTGGCCTGGTGCCTGGTGTGCGGCAGCAACGGTGAGGAGGCCAAGGTACCAGCACGGCATGGAGGGCGTGAGGGGGGAGAAGTCGGCGGTGATAGCGGACAGACCAGGGCGAGAAGGCAGATTGTGGAGGGCCTCGTAGGCCATTATCAACACTCTGGGTTTCACTTTGAGTGAGGCGGGAGTCATAGCAGGTTGCTGAGTAAAGGAGTGAGGTGGCGTGTTTTGTGTTAATGTGGTTAAAAAAACGCTTCTGCCCAAGGAAGACATACAAGCGGCCAATATGCACAGGAAAACATGCTTCACGTTACCAGTCACCAGGGAAAGGCATTCAATACCACAGTGAGATACCAGCTCCTCCGGTCAGAATGGCTGTGATCACCAAGACAAGGAAGGACTCGTGCTGGCAGGCTACAGAGAAAAGGGAGCCTTGGCGTACTGCGGGGGGCAGAGTCCGTTGGTGCGGGCACGGTGGAAAACAGCGGAGGTTCCCCCAAAATCCAAAACTAAATTGACCCTATGATCCAGCAATCCTACTTCTGGGTATTTATCCAGAGAAAATGGAAACACTTGACTCAAAAAGATACAGGTCCCTCATGTACAAAAGTCAAGATTCGGAAACAATGCAAGTGTCCCTCTGTGAACCAGTGGAAAGAGACGACGGGGGTGTGTGTATACCACAGAGCATGACTGAGCCGTCCAAAGGAACGGAATCTTGCCATTGCAGTGACATGGATGGACCTCGAGGGCCTCACGCTAACTGACGTAAGTCATACAAAGAAAGGCAAATACCATACAATCCCACTTTGTTTTGGAATTCAAGAACAAAGCTGGAACTCACAGAGACAGAACAGACCGGTGGTCACCAGAGGCAGGAAGGGTTGGGGGAGGGGTGAGCGAGATGAGTGAAGGGGGTCGAGAGCTACAAACTTCCAGGGGCGTCCGAGGGCTCAGTCAGTTACGCTGCTGACTTGATTTTAGCTTCGGTCAGGATCTCAGGATCCTGCGTTTGAGCCTCACACGGGCCCTGTGCCCACGGGGGAGTCTGCTTGAGGATTTTTCTCTCCCCCTCTGCCCCTCCCCCTGCTCACACTTTCTCTCTCTCTCTAATAAATAAATCTTAAGAAAAAGTTTTAGGGGGGCGCCTGGGTGGCTCAGTGGACTAAGCCGCTGCCTTCGGCTCAGGTCATGATCTCAAGGTCCTGGGATCGAGCCCCGCATCGGGCTCTCTGCTCCGCGGGAAGCCTGCTTCCTCCTCTCTCTCTGCCTGCTTCTCTGCCTACTTGTGATCTCTGCCTGTCAAATAAATAAATAAAATCTTTAAAAAAAAAAAAAAGGAAAGAAAAAGTTTTAGGGCGCCTGGGTGGTTCAGTAGGTTGAGCCTCTGCCTTTGGCTCAGGTCATGATCTCAGGGTCCTGGGATCAAGCCCCGCATCGGGCTCTCTGCTCAGCGGGGAGCCTACTTCCTCCTCTCTCTGTGCCTGCCTCTCTGCCTGCTTGTGACCTCTCTGTGTTAAATAAATAAATAAAAATCTTTAAAAAAAAAAAGATTTTAAGGCATGTATACCTTTAGACACAGTGATTCATTTGTAGGAATTTATGCTAAGAGAGATGTGTACAAAGTTTCATCCACAAAGACAAGTAGCACAGCCTTATTTATAATAAAAATGGGGAACCACAAACAATAGGCAATTAGCTTAATGTAAGATAATAAGGCATTCAGTTGAAAAGAGTAGGAAAAGCAGAAATTGGTCTGGATTAATGCAGAAATTCAGTGTATGACAAGAGTGACATTTCAAATAATGTGAAATGGCAGATTCAAAAAGAGCTGTCAGGACAACTGAGTAGATATCTGAAAAAAACAACATAAGAATAAAACCATCCTCCACATTTTAGGCCAAAAAAAAAAAATTCCAGAAGGATCAAAGGTTAAAGATATAAAATGAAATCCTAATTATAATGGAAAAAAAACCAGGAAATTTTTGTATCATCTCAGAGCAGATAGAAGGTTGTACTAAGCAGGGAACAACAAAAGCTGTAAAATAAAAGATCGATAATTCTACCTATTCGTTAAAAGCTTTAAAAATACTAAAAGCTTTGTCATGTCAAAAAACTCTAGCAAGTTCCATCAAAGATCAGAAAAAAGGTGAAAATATTTATGGTGCCTGTCACAAACGAGGAGCCCACTTCCTTTATAGTGAAGGAGCTCTTCCGTACATCGGTAAGAAAAAGGCCAACCAACCCAAAGAGAAATCTTCAGATAGTGTGAGCCGTTTCCAAGAAAGGAGTTACCAATGGCTCTCAAGCCCATAAAACAATGTTCAACCCAACTCCTGATGAGAAAAATGCAACAAGACATTTGTAGAATATATTTCACTGGTGGCTAAAGCTCAAAAGGCTGGGAGCACCCTGTGTAGACAAAGTTGTGGTCAGCAGCCGTCTAAACACCAAGGGCCAGACTTCAGATTAGTAGAATCTCTGAAGTGCAGGACGGCCATCTCGATTCTATTAAAAGCAGAGCACACTTCACCTCAACCGTTCCCCATGTAGACGCGTCCCCGCTGGTATAGACGCACCCACGGACGGAACGAAGCATGAGCCATGCCTTCGGTTGCCACATTATTTATATATCTGTCTAAAGATCCGATTTTAATGGTCTTAAGGGATTACGGATCATCACGGTAGGTAAGAAATTAGGATTTTTTAAGTCCTTCTTTTTAGAAATCCACACTCAAAGAATTACAGACGAAATGACGTAAGGTCTGGGATTTGCTTTAAAATCCTAGAGGGAGAAGGAAGGTGGGCAGATGGGGTACAGATGAAACAAGGCTGGTCCCATGTTAAAGCTGGGTGATGGGTCCCCATGGGGGTACAGGCCACTTGCACTTCCCATCATAAAACACTGAAAACTAAAGGGATCTGAATCAACTCAAACACCCACGACTGTATTGGTTAAACCAATTGGTTAAACCAATACACTCGTGGGTGTTTAAATTGATTAGTTAAACCAATACACTACACCCAAACAACAGAAGACCATGCAGCCAGAAAAAGAGGAAGAGTCTTCTTTATATCCCAATGTGGAATGACCTGCAAGATACGTTGTTCATTTAAAAAAAAAAGAAGAAGAAGAAGAAAGAAAGATGCAAACAGGGGTCTGTCAAATACTACCTTTTGTGTGAAAATACTTAAAAAAAAAAAAAAAGACAGACTTCCTTGTAAAAGGAAGGCTAGTTCTGGATGAATATACAGGAATCAGACAACTCCCCTGCAGATGGGCTCCGGGCAGAGGGAGGAAGGACAGGAAAAGAGAGATTCTCACGGCACATGCTTTCCTGCCTTTTGAAATGTGCGCCATGAACGTCTTCGCTACTCACAGAAACAAATAAAATGCGCAACTGTGAAAATATACACAAAGTCATCAATAGTGGTTGTTGCTAAAGGGTGAGGGTTAGGAGGGATTATTAAGGTTTTCCAAATATTCTACAAGGAGCACATAATTTGAGGAGAGAGGAAGGTTATGTGGGAAAGGGCAGAAACCAGGAAATGACATCGTCAAGGAGCTTGTCTCAACCATCAAATGGAAAGTGACCCACCGTCCGCAAGTCGCCCGCTGCCGGTCCAGCCCTCTGGCTGCCAGCACCCCCACGCTGCAATGTGCTGGGCCCCCACGGGCCTTCAGGAACCAGGCTGGGTGGGGACCTCATACAGGGTGAGATCCGACCCATCAAGCACTTGTAACGGGGCAGGTGGGAAAGGGGGCAGAACCCCAGGCAGGCACAACAGCACTATGTGATGCGAGCTCCAATACCCACAACTGCAGAAAGCTGAGGGGTGGTGGGGCACGGGGTAGGGAGGGGTCACGGGAGGAAACTAATTTTGCAGAAGGAGACTGCGTAAGATCTTTACAGATGGGTGGTGATTGGATTCAAGATTATATGGTGATGATTCGGTTCCATGTCCACGATAAAATGGCTGACCCCATTTGCTAATTGGCGTCCCTTGGTGACTCAACGTTGAAACGGTTCCTCATCATTTACGTTGGCCTTCCTGTGCAGAGCTGAGCTAAATTTACTAATCATTCCTCTCCACGTCTTTCAACGGCTGCCATGCCTCAGAACCACACGCTTGCTCCATTTCCAGACTCCAGCTGCTATTCTAAGTGACCTCCGTACCCTTAACCGCTGTTTCCCCCCATCTTTCACCCCCACACCCCACACCCATGGCCACATTCTGATCCCCATTCTTGCCTGAAAGAGCTCCAGCTCTGAATCTGACTCTCTAAAGCTTCAGTCTTGGACCACAACCTCCTATTTTTCCAAGCGTCACTCCATCGACCTGCTCTCTGGCCTTCTACAACCATGGCCCCCGAGCATTTCTCCAGACCATTAGCCCTTCTGAGGCCTCCTTTTCCCACTCAACCCAACCAGAAGTCGCCTTCCAAGGAGCCCTTCCACTTCTGTAACCAGACACAGTCCTTGCCCCATGCCTCTATCCAAGCCCTTTATGATTCTCCCAAACTCCCAGTCCCACCTCCCAAACCTCCATCCCCAAAACCTCAGTGAATCCTGTAGTCCACCAACTGCTCCTCAGAAAAGAAAGAGGTTATTAGTTATTAGTTCCTCACCCCTCCTCCCTGCAAATTGTATCTCGTGTTTTCGACAAAAGAGGCATCCCATCCCGTCTGTATCAGACTCACTCACTGGGTTTGCGGCCACCCTTGCCAGCATGGGGACTCAGAGGAGGTTTCTTTAGGGTCAGATGGCCCCAAGGCCTGAGGCCCCTGCCAGGGTCTCTCGCCCCCTTACAGTTCCGAACTCAGATGAAGCGCCACACTCTGTATGTAACCTTGCCTCCCTCGTGGTGGCCAGAGGGCTAGAGGAGCCACTCCAGAATGACATGAGCGTTAACTTCCCGGAAAGACAGTGTTGACCAAACAGAGAAGGAGGTTGCTAGGAAATGAATTCCCGCTCCATTCCTCCCTCCAGTGGACTGTCCTGAGACAGTGTTTCTGGATCTCCTATGTGGACACATCCTGCATAACTAAGACCTCATAAAACAGGGGCCTGTCCAGCAGTGGTTCATTTGGTATTTGCTTCTCATTCTTCCCTCTTTCACTTCTCTTTTTCCTCATCCTGTTGCCTTGGATTTGTACCTCCCCAAAGACATTAGCACTTAAGCCTTGCCTCAGGCTCTGCTTCTCAGAGCTAACATGCCATGCATGCTATAAATTCCATTACTTCCTTCCTGGCTTGAGAGTTAGAACCTTATTTCCTCATTTCTATGGCCTGGTTTTTCACAAATGGAGAAAAGCTGAGAGAATGCTGTAAGTGAACCCTTGCAAACCCACACCTAAACTAAGTCAAATCTTAACACTTTGCAATTCTGATTTAATTTTTTTCAAAAATCAAAAAGAACTTAGGCTTTACGTATCCAAGGGGCGCTCCTGGATCTCTCTCCCTGCTCCTACTTCCCTCACCCCATGGATAAAACCACTATCTTGAATTTAGTACTGATCATTCCCACTCATGTTTTAAAAAACATCTTTACTTATCATAAAAGACTTCACATGGGAGTCCAGAAAGGAGAATATTATAGTCAACATGTGTTTACCTAACGGAGCCCCTGATCAAGTCTATACATTATACCATATTTACTTCAGACGTCTTCGTAGCTTCACAGAAGTGTCATTTGCATACACTGGTTTGAAGCCCCTTATAGATCACTTCTGCTTCCTCTCCTCAGTCCAGTCTTATTGCTGTCCTGGACTTTCATCTGCATTCTGAAGAGATGTGCATGTGTGTGTGTGTGTGTGTACATGTGTGCGCACGCACGTGCTGGGCATGCAAATGTAATATAGCGAATACAAACCCACGTACACACACACACATACATCTACTCATGTGGACCCACACAACCTGAGATTATTTAAGCCAACATATAACACTCCATCTCCAGCTGATGGGTACTTAGAACGCTGGAACTTATGAGGGGTAGCCCCACTGTCCTGTGCAGACAGTCCCTGTAGGAGCAGCACAATCAGTGACAAGATGGAGGCCAATACTCATACCCAAACACGCTGGACTTGTTCCTGCCCAGTGCCCTGTTGCTGGTGACACTGTGTGTCCCTGTCCAACAAAAGGACAGTCGTCGCATGGGAGAGGGGCCTCCCTCAGACCTTCTCGCCCACGAGGAGAGCTGAAGCCTCAAGCACATTTGATGGACACTCTGCCCCGACTAAAAATAACACTGTAGAGTCTTCCTAACACGGAAACTGCTCATTATTTATTGCCAAGTAGAAAATAAATTTTTAAGTCTTATGTGCTGTGTGACCGTCATTTTCAACGATGAGATTATACTAAAAAGATCCAACAGCCAGCCTGAAAGCAGGCTGCTGCTAACATGAAAATGAACGATGACCAGAAGAAAGAATGATCAATTGAATAAAATGGAAATCGATGAACCAATACGGATATCAATGAACGCATGGATGGACGGATGGATGGACGGACGGACGGATGGAGATAACAAAAGGCTCTTGCTTACAGAGTTATGCTGATAAATGCACAAGAAATGTTGGGCTTCAAAAAACAATCATTTGGTAACCACCACTGCTATAACTGATTCAGGCAAAAATCCCTAATGGATACTAAAGCTCATGAGAATCAGATATTGATGAATTTCAAAGTATTTCCCCACTAAGTACTTATTAATTCTGAAGGCGAGAGAGTCGCTCTGCATTGAGAAGCCTGGCAGACTCTATCTGAATTCAGCAATCAAAGTTAGTATCACAAGTGATGTCCCTGCAGGACACGAGTCTCCTGATCTTGCTGAGGATATCATGGTTTGCCAGGAGACTGTCTTTGTGGAGAACGTACACAGAGCACCCAAGAATACTGGGGTATCACATCTGCTGCTCAGTCTACAACAATTTTGAAGAAAAAGTTACGTTCCTTTGGGAGGGAGAGAGAATGGTAAAGCACATATGGCCCAACGTCAACAACCCGAGAATCGGGTGAGAGATATATGGGAGTTTTTGCTGCACTATCCTTGACTCTATCTGAAATTATTGAAAATAAAATGGTAAAAAAACCAAAACCTGCGTGATGTCAATTTAATTACCTCCACATGGCCAAATAGGACGCATAATCAAAAACCCCATTTACTAAATGACATGAGAAAATCTATTTTCTTTAAATATCGGAAGAGAAATTATATAAGCAATACGATTTGCTCGGGAAAAACCCATGCCTAGGGAAAGAAAGACAGGAAGTAAATACAGCAAAATGCAGAGATAAATTATCATAGAACAGGGATATTTCAGATGCCCACAGACAGTTGGTCATGGCCCTTATACTTTATTGGCAAATGCATCTGTGTGTCTGATTTTATTTTTAAGATTTTATTTATTTGACACGGAGAGAGAGATCACAAGTAGGCAGAGAGGCAGGCAGAGAAAGAGGAGGAAGCAGGCTCCCCGCTGAGCAGAGAGCCCGATGCGGGGCTCGATCCCAGGACCCTGAGATCATGACCTGAGCCAAAGGCAGAGGCTTAACGTGCTGAGCCACCCAGGTGCCCCTGATGTTATATTTGATAACCAAATACTATTTTAAAAAACAAGACCAAAATAGGGCGCCTGGGTGGCTCAGTGGGTTGAGTGTCTGACTCTTGTTTTCAGCTCAGGTCCTGATCTCTGGGTCCTGGGATTGAGACCCACGTCCAGCTCTGCGTTGAGTGCTGAGTCGGCTTCCAATTCCCTTTCCCTCTGCCCCTCCCTCCCTCTCTCTCCATCCTTCTCTCTCTCTCTCAAATAAATAAAATCTTTAAAAAAGGGAGGGGGCAATGAATGAACTGAAAACTTCCCTCAAAATGCCCTCTCCCTTCTGGGGTCCATTTCCCCGAAGTCCCCTGAAGTCTCTGAGCGGACGGAAATCCACTTTCACAAGACTCGAGCCATTGGTTCTCATTCCCGATTCTTCTGGAAACTGTCTTTTCCCAAGTCTCATTAACCAGTTCCTCTGTGAGAAGCAAACCAATTAGTCTCTGCCCTCGGAAGGATTTCCAAGGTACGTGTCTTGGTGCAGGCGGAGAACGGAGTCGGCTAATCTTGAGAGAAGGCGCCTGCCACCCCATTCAACCACATAAAAAGCATTTGTTTGGGGGGGAAAAAGCCATTTCAACATGAAAATTGGCTCACGACAATATGTCTGATAAAAACCGCACGCAGCGGAGCCGACCCGTCTCCCCGCGACGCCCTCCTTCCGTTCATCACCCTTCCTCTCTCGTGTCCCCCGCACAGAAAATGAGGTTCTCTGAATGAAGCATGAGTTGGGACGCTTTATTTCTTTCTTTTCTTTTCTTTTTTTTTTTTTTTTAACTCTGGAGCAGTGAACGAGGATTGCTCACACATTCTGTGAAAATAAAACAAAAATAAAAACGGGGGCGCCCAGGGTAGCTCCGTCGGTTAAGCCTCTGACTCATGATTTCGGCTCAGGTCCTGGTCAAGAGTCAGGAGATCAAGCCCCAGGTCAGGCTGGGCATGGAGCCTGCTTGAGATTCTCTCTCTATCCACCCCCCCAACCCCTCCATCTCTCTAAAACCAACCAAACCAGACCCTAAAGCTCTGGGTCATTCTGTTCTTTCTACCTGAACACCTTCTAGAGGTTCAGTGTGGTCCTATGTACCTCGACCCCAAAACTCATCCTCAACCCCTTCCCTGCTTGGTGGCAGGACCTCCGCCCTCCAGAGCTGTGGCTTTAGAACAGCACATCTAAGCACAGTGCACTCCGGCCTCAGTGTCCCCACCAGCTCCCACTACTCAATGCAGCCAGCATGAGGGCTCTTTAAGGCCAGGGCAGAGCGCACTGGGATGGGCAAGGTCAGACCCCCCCCCCCACCCTCGGTGTGCCTCTTCCCAAACCGGGCCGCCCCCTCCGTCTTCATACCTCTCGGCAACCCCGTCCCCACTCCAAGGTACATGCCACACACCAGCTTGTTGCAGAATTAAGAGCAGACCTTCTCTGTCCCCTCATATTCTGCAGATGACAAATGCCCATTTATTCTTTTAAGATTTTCAGCCACAGTCAGGCTGCTAATGAAGCTCTCCTTGGGAAGGAAGGGAAGGGGCTCGCTCTGTCTCTGGAACCCTGGAGCAGCACCCTGGGTAGTGGGCTCACACGTGCCCGGGCCGGAGCCCCACCTGCCCTCTGGACCTCCTGCCCGAACTGCCCCGGTGCTTTCGGCTCACACACCAACCCCGGGAGGCCCCTCGGAGGAAGCCCCCCACACCCTGTGCCCATTTGTCAGAGGGTGGACAAAGGAGGAAGCCCCCAGGGGGTTCCGCCCCAGCCTGCAGACAGGATGTGGTCAGTCTGAGCCGAGGGCACCTAACGCCATCCACCTGCCCGATGTCCCTCCCTGACACGTCCCAGGAAAAGACTCTAACGGAATGACTGCTCCCGTAGCTACTGGCCCACCAGCTGTCTCCCGCATACAGTAGCACTCAATACATGCTTGCTCGGCGTGGCAGCCTGAAAGAATGGACGGAGGCAGCGCTGGCACGATCTTGAGACGTGTGAGCGGACCCTGCACACAAACCGTGGGGCGGCCTCAGCCCAGGCCAGAAACCGCACGCAGGGCAGCAGGAGGCAGCTGGTGGGAGCGCATCAGCTCACGGGACAGGCTAGAACGTGCTCTGCCTCTCCACCAACAGCCCGGCACTCCAGGACTGCGCACGGCTGCCCGTCCCTCACGCCAGGGTCCTGCCCTGCAGCCCTGCGGCAGCTGGTCTCCCACCGAAGCAGGGAGCACCCTTCCGAAGCTCCCTACAAGGGAAGGTACAGGATTGCCCCCTCCCCTGCAACTCCCGGTGGGCCGGGATGACAGCAGCCCTGAGGACGCGTCTGACCTGGCCTGTTAATTGACGGACCCAAGGCCACGGTCACTGGCCCCAGACTCTCCGCCTTCTGGGGAGGGTGGCAACAACTGTCCAATGACAAAGCCAACTTCTTGCCTCTGCTTTCCCCTTACAGGCCCTTGGGGTGTGAGGGACAGCGGAGGGGGCAGGGGAGACCCCGCTTTCGAGCTCCCCCAGCTCCCAGGCACTGCGAAGGGTCAGAAGGACAGACAGAAGTGGCCTCCCACTTAGCAAAGACCTTCACAAGTCCACTGCCTGGGCAAGACGGAGCCCAGGTTCCAGTGCGGCAGTAAAGGCCCACAGTGTTTGAACCATGAAGGGCACGAGTTCGTGAACACTTTCTCCGCCGCAGGAACCGATCGGGTTTCTGGGCTAGAGGATGGGAGAAACCAGCAAAGGTCCTAGTTCTCCTGAAACGTGCCCATGGGCTCAGACGAGGACTCGTGAGTGAGCATGAGGGAGGGCCCAGACGGCAGCAAGGGCTGTTGAACAAAATAACGATAAAACATGCAGTGGGCCGAGAGGACTGGGGGGACGCGGGTTCTCCCTGCAGACGAGCCCTGGGGCTGAGACCCAGAGAACAGGCGCCGGCTGGCTGGGAATCTGCGGGGAAGCGGCCTCTGCGGGAAGCAGCCAGCACAAGGACCCCAACAGGGCGGGCTTGACCTTGCAGGAAGGGAAAGATTGTGCAAGACCTGGAGCCCCGAGACAGGGCTGGGAGCGACCGCATTCAGGCTCCCCACCTACCAGCCACACGCACTTGGATAAGGGCCTTCCTTCTGTGCCTCAGTTTCCCTGCTTGTAAAATGGGAACCATACCCAAATCGACCTCGTAGGTTGTGAAAGCTGAAGGCTATACGACAGGTAAAGCTTGGTCGGTTACCCGGCGTGGGACCCCTGATCTCAGGGCGGTGAGTCCGAGCCCCACGCGGAGCTTACAGATGACTTGAAAAAAAGAAAAAAAGACACGCAGAGTGTGTGTGCGAGGCACATAGCAGATACTCAGGAAAGATCAAATGTGACATGTTGACGAGGAAGACGACGACGACGTCAGGGGCCTGCGCCACGAAGCCACCACCCCCAAGGACAGAAACACGAGGCGCCACCCACTGAGCGGGCATTACTGCCCCCTCAAGCACGTGGCCTTCCGATCCTCGGCAGCTTCCTAGTTGGCCTCTCACGGGCTCCCCCCTCCCTGCAAGACCCTGTTTCCTTCTTCTGGAGCCGCTGGAACGGAGCAGCATGGATCGTGCGGTTTAGACAACAGAATTTTACTTTCTCTCAGCTCCAGAGGCTGGAAGTCTGAGATCGAGGGGTTGGCAAAGCTGGTTCTTTTGTTTTGTTTTGTTTTGTTTTGTTTAGAGAGAGAGGGTGCAGGGAGGGGCAGAGGGGGAGAGAGAACCTCAAGCAGGCTCCATACCAGCGTGGACCCCACTGTGGGGCTTGATCTCACAACCCTAAGATCATGACCTGAGCTGAAGTCAAGAGACGACATGTCACCGAGAGAGCTCCCCGGGCACCCCCCAGGGTGGTTCTGTCTGAGGGCAGCGAGGGACCCTCTGTTCCCGCTTCTCCTCTAACCCCTGGAGCTAACGGAGTCTGGCGATCTCTGGTGCTGTGCGGGCCGTAGACTTCACCGTCTCAGGGTGTCCTTCCGCGTGCATCCAGATTTCTCCTTTTCAAAAGGACACCAGTCATCCTGGCTTACAGACCACACTAATACCTCATTTTAACGTGATTACCTCTGTTAAGACCCTATCCTCAAATACGGTTTCATTCTGTGGTACTCGGCAAGGGGCGAGGACACCGACATCACTTTTGGGGGGACACGGTCTGACCCATAACAGAGCCACCGCTCACCCCGGGACTCTGCCATCAGTGTCCCCTCACGCTCACAGGTGCCCTGTCCAACACTGTCCCCACTTCCAGAGACCAGAGACCAGCCGAGGACATTCTGAGTGTGACCGGAGGACCAGCTTATGTGATGGACTGTGACGCCGAGGACTGTGGAGGACTGTGACGCTGAGGGGGACACCCTCACATTTGCTGCCCATTTCTGTAGGTCTCTGATTTCCTAGGGGAGTCCCGTGGAGACACTGATTTCCTAGGGGAGCCCCATGGAGACACTGTCTTCATGAAACTGGACCTCTCGTGGCCCGAGGGTCGCCGGTAGGAGCCAGCCTTCTAAGGGGACCACAGTCCAGCCAAGGACCCACCCACTTCTTGTGCTAACGACAGGGTTTGGCACAACCCCTTCCCTTCTAGGAAACACTCAGGCAGCACAGGACACAGACGTCCAGGAGCCCCGCCGTGGGGGTAACTCCAAGAACGCTGTGCGTATAGTCCCGGGGGCAGAAATCTGGGGCGATCCCAGGGCGAGCACGCGTTGCCCTCCAGGAAGCACGAGGTCCCCAGGAGAATCCTGGTCCTCAGGACCCAACAACCTGCCACCAGCCAACAGAGAAGGACCCCACAGGCCTGGCGTCTTCGCCAGTTCCCAGCAGGGTGACAAAGGGGATGGAAACCCTCCTCAGGCCACGGACAAGCTCGCAGGCTGCGCGGGTCTTTCCGAGCTGCAGCAGGTTATCTGAGGTCACCCGCCGCGAGAGAGGTAGGGAAAGAGTCAACTACTCCAAATAAGGCACTGTTTGTCCCCAAGCGGTCCCCAGCCCCTGGGACAAATAAGCGCGAGGGCACAGCTGTGTTCGTGGCGCCCGAAGCCGCATCCCTTCCGAGCAGAGGACACATCGAGGACCCCCCCCATCAGAGCAGGACAAAAACCCGGCGCCTGCGTCGTCCCGGGCTAGCGGAATTGAGCCCCTTTCCTAACAAATCAGCCTAAAACAGTGAATGTTCAGGCTGACAAGTTCGCTGGCAGATCTCAGCTGTGTGCCAAGAGGGAAGTCCAAGCAGCTGCTCCTCACCGCTTAGGCCGCGGCGGTCCCACCGACTGTGGTGACTTATGGTGCTGGTTGGCCACACCCAGGATGGGCTCCTGCACCGGGAGGGGCTCCCCGTCCTGCTCTGGCAGGAGAGGCCTCTCTCCTGTGCGCTCTGTCCTTGGAAGGTTCTGGGTGGTGGGATCTCGGTCAGGAGCCATCTGCCTGCTGTCAGCACTGAGGTCCGGAAAGTTGTCAGAGAAGAGGCTGTCTCAGAGGAGGGAGGCCTTTGCCGTTCCCCGGGCCTGTGGCTTCCGTCATGGGACATCAGTTCAGGTGACCGGCGGCTTTAGCGCACGCTGCCCGGTGTCCGTCTGGGGGCCCGTCGGCGCTCACGAGGTTGGCGTCCAGAAACCACAGTCACGGTGCTCGGCCCTGCTGAGAGGAGGCTTTCGTGCCTCCCCGGGCAGCCTAAGCCACGAACCACTAACAGTTCCCATCGCAGCCCAGGAGGGTGGACTGGGGCCAGAAACAACTTTCTCATGAACTGGGCATTAGTGCGGGGGCGGGGGCTGCGGTCCCATGAGGAAGTGTCCCTGGGATGGTGACAGACGCGTCCTTTCGGCAGGACAGCATCAGGCTGGACCCGAAAAGACTGTGCTTAGGAACATGTAAAACGATTTGAGCTCCCAGAAAGACGCAATCATGACCAGGAACAAGACAGACTGTTTCCTTTGCTATGGAGGGCAGGGAGGAAGAGAAAAGAAAAGAAAGAGAGAAAGAGGGAAGGGGGGAGAGAGTGAGGGAGGGAAGGAAGGAAGGAGGGAGGGAGACATGGGACCAGAGCAGCATTATGAGGAACGTCTTAGCGCCAAGTGGGCCTTCACCCAAGGTCTCCGATGTTCTCGGCACACACTTCTGATGACCGGCCCAGAGGGGTGCCACTTGCCATCAGGGAAGGACCAACCAAACCAGCTCCGTGAAAAATCCTCAAACACCCCAATTTAGTCTGTGGAGTCCTGAACGACAGAAGCCCAAGGTTCGCTCCCACGGGGCTCCGCTGAAGGCCACCGTCACGCCAGCACCCAGAACCCATGCTAAGCTCCTCCGCAAAGAGCACAGAGCTCCCGGGATGAAAACGGCCTGAGGAACCCTGGCCCCTTCTCTATAAATAGAACCACGGAGACCCCGTGTTATAGACCGAACTGCACCCCCTTGCCCCTCCCCACCAAGTTCACATGGAAACCCTGACCTCCAGCATGACTAGGTTTGGAGACAGTCTTAAAGGAGGTCATCAGGCTTAAAGGAGGTCAGAACATGCGGCCCTAATCTAATGGTGTCCTTACTTACAAGAGGCAGAGACACCAGGGCTCGCTCGCTCTCTCCCGTGCACACACAGAGGAAAGGCCGCGTGAGAACACGGTGAGGCCGCCATCTGCCAGCCGGGAAGAGAGCTCCCCCCACACATTTACCTGCTGGTGTCTTGGTCGTGGGCTTCCAGCCTCCAGAACTGGGAGAAAAGAAACCTCCGTTGTTTATGCCTCCCGGGCTGTGGCCGGTTGTCAACGGCAGCCCACGGTGACAAACACCACCTCCCTCAGAGTTCAAAGTGAATGCTCCCCCCAGGCCAGCAGAAAGCTTCTGTGCTCAGGGCAGCTGCGACCAAGGTGGGGGCAACGTGTCCGTCATCCTACTTCTGTTGTCACCAATTATTATAAACTTCGTGGCTTAAAGCAACACAGATTTATTCTCTTCAAGTTTCTAGGGTGGCAGGAGTTGGAAACAGGTGTTCCGGGGCTAGATTCATGGTGTTGGCAGGGACGGTTTCTTCAGGCGGCCCCAGAGGCGAATCCTTGCCTTTTTCAGCTTCTAGAGGCTCCTCATGGCCCCTTTCTCCACCTTCAAAGCTGTCCGTATGGCGTCTTCTCTGCTCTCTAAGTGGGTCCCCCTTGCAAGGGCCCTTGAGATTACACTCGGCCCACCAGGTCATCCAGAAGAATCCCTTAATCACGTCTGCGAAGGACAATATAACATATTCACGGTTCCCAGGGCTACATCGTGAACGTTTTGGCAGGACAGGCCAGGCAGGGCTTCCAGCCTACCAGAGGCAGCAGCCGGTCTGGAATCGCTTTCTGGGGTTCTTCAGAAGAGGCCCAAATCCCGGGGAAAGCCAAGGTCTGTGAAGCCATCAGAGCCCAGCAATGGGCCTCTGGGTTTACGGACGATGGTCGATCGCTGCCCAGGGAAAGCAGACACAGGGGCTCTGTAGGCAAACTAGTGTGGAGAGAACAGGGCCGGCTGCTTGGAGAGGACCCCTGCGCACCAGATAGGGGCTGGGAAGAGCCCCGCACCCTCAGGCCACACAGCAGGAGGCACCCTTTAGCACATCATGGGCAGCCAGGCCCACAGCACCAGGACCCAGGCTAAGAGGCCTGGCTAAGGCCCCACACAGACAGCCTCAGAAGCACTTCTGGAAACCAGCTGTAGGAACGGGCCCAGCAGCTTCCCTTTTTACCACAGTGACAACCTTCTGGAAAAGGGTCTGGTGCAGCTCAGGCCAGGTGTCCCGAGACATCGAGACACGCCACCACCACACACAGGAGCCCTGCTGGAGCAGAACATTCTGTGTCGTGAGTGGCGGGAGAGCTCTGGGAGACAGAGATCAAAAACCCCCAACTCCTACTAAAATGCCCCCGATCACAGAACCTGACATCACAAGCCCGTCTGGCCTCCTGGCCCTCTCCCTGACACCCTAACCCTCAGAGACTCCAAGCCACAGGCTTGAAAGCTCCAGCATTTGAAGAAACCCCAAGTGCGTACACAGCGGTTGCAGGGCCTCAAGGAGACACCAGGGTCTCCAAGTCGCAGCCTCGGTTGCAGACAGGGGTCACGACCATGGATGCGAGGATATTTCCGGAATGCCGGTGGGAAGTACGCAATTGTGGCCTCCTCTGTTAGTAAACACGGGCGGCTCGAGCAAACAAACGAGCTGAGCCCACCTGTCCCTGGGGGAGGGCCTGACGGATGACACGGGAAGGAGCATCTCGGCTGATTCATTCATTCATTTACCCATTCTGCAAATATTTGTTGAGTGCCTCGTGCACCAGGGACTCAGCCAAGACACACAAAGATGAATCAGGCATGGCTCTTGTCCTTAAGAAACCCCTGATCTAGGAAGATAAACAAGTACATAAGAACACCGAGCAGGGAGATAAAAACAGCAGGAAATCATGTGTGCATGCAGTCAACGGCACGAAAAGGAGGGACCGGCTTTGCAAGTCTAAATTTTCAACTATTCAGTCAACGAGTCATTCAGCAATATCTTCTGAGGCCCAACCACATGCTCTCTCAACCCTGGGAACCCAGTGGGAAGAGACCAGGACAGTTCCAGAGTCAGCCCATTCACCGCGACGGAAAGCAGAGCGGTAGTTGCCCACGGCCAGTGGGATTAGGACGGGGAGTGGCGGCTAATGGGTATGTTGGGGAGGAGGGAAAAGTGACGAAAATATATGCTCCAGCAGTGACTCTGGATGGTCGTAGCTGCATAACTCTGAGTATATTGGAGACAATTAAATCGCAGACTTTCAACAGGTCAATGGAATAGGAATTTTGTCTCAATAAAGCTGTGTTTTGTTTTGTTTTGTTTTAAAATCATGGTGGTTGTGGGGCGCCTGGGTGGCTCAGTGGGTTAAGCATCTGCCTTCGGCTCAGGTCATGATCTCAGGGTCCTGGGATCGAGTCCTGCAGCAGGCTCTCTGCTCGGCGGGGAGCCTGCTTCCCCTCTCCCACTCCCCCTGCTTGTGTTCCCTCTCTCGCTGTCTCTCTCTCTGCCAAATAAATAAAATTTTTAAAAGAAATCATGGTGGTGGAGAAACGCAATTAAGCAGTTACAATAGCACAGAACAATGTCTAAGATGGAGAATTCCTGGGTGCTCTGGGATGTACGCAGGGGCTTCTGACAACACCTAGTGAAAGAAACTTCTGGAAGACTTCCCAGAAGAAACGACATTTAAACTGAAACTCACTTCTAGAGAAGGACTTAGTCAAGCAAAGTGAGAAGCCAAAACCATTCTAGGCAGTCGGAGGGAAGCATGTAGATGGAAGAAAACACATGGTGTATTTGAGAAACTGAAGAAAGTTCCGGAAAGCTGGAGACAGAGTGGAGGGGTGGGGGAACATGGGGGAGAGACGGAGAGGCAGGCACAGACCTTTCCGTGAAAACCATTACGATTCCAGAAGATGTGACTTCAGCTGCGAGGCCAAGGGAAAGCACGGGAGGCCCTAAGACAGGACGGATGGAATCCGATGTGCGTTCCGCTCACGCAACCGGCGGAGACCTGAATATCATGTCGGTACCTCTGAGGCCACATTTCAGGGGACAAAGCTGTGGACGGAACAGACAAGGTCTCCTCCCTTGCGCAGTTTACATAATTATGAGCGGAATGGACAGAAGCGAGTGCCCAGATGGGCCAGCCAGACGGTGGCAGCCCTGGGAGCCCTCTACAGCCGCAGGGGTGCGGGGAGAAGGGCTTGTGGGGAGGAGCGAGGTGGGTGTGGGGGTGGGTGCAGCAGGTCCGGAGGAAGGCCCCCAAGACCACAGGCCTCCCTCTGCACCCCCATCCCCATCCTCCTGATCTGCCGTCACGGCCCCCATCATGCAGAGGAACGTGCCAGAAAGTCGCCTTTCCGGCCTCCAACCTGAGCACGGACCGTGACCAGCCGGGACCAGCGCGAGCGGAGCTGCAGGGAACCTCGTGGGATGATCCTCCTCGTTCAGGAAAAGCGACATGAGCACGACACGCATTCCCCTGCTTGACACGGCTGCGTCGGCGAGAGGGCCACCCCCGGGGGAGCAGCGCTGGGGACACACTGACGTGTCTACCTCACTCAGGCAGCCTGGACTGTCCCTGCGTTCACGTCTCACGACGTGCGGTTTTAAACGAGCAAAGAGCCTGGCGCGGGTTAAGCGGCTCGTGTTGGGT
Source organism: Meles meles (assembly GCF_922984935.1). Classification (NCBI taxonomy): domain Eukaryota; kingdom Metazoa; phylum Chordata; class Mammalia; order Carnivora; family Mustelidae; genus Meles; species Meles meles. The sequence goes on along the minus strand of NC_060086.1, from coordinate 2,335,180 downwards.
GCTCTGCGCGCCGCACCCACCACCGGGCTCGAGGACCTGATGTGCAGGACGAGGCTGTGCCGGGCGGGGGGGGGCACTGAGGAAGGAGGTGCACGAGGCTTTCGGGAGCAAGAGCCACACAGCTTGGCGATGAGTTGTCAGGGCGGGACAGAAACAGGTTCTGAAGCCCGTGGCTTCCACAGCTGGACAGGTGGACTGTCCCCCCCCGCGCCGGGGAACCCAGTGAGAAGAGCAGACGTGGACAACCGGGAGGTTCCTCGGAGAGGCCCGAGGGAAGGACAGACAAGAATGAACAGAAAGGCACCGACCCGAACACATCCAAACGACACTCCTGCATCCCGTCGGGCTGCGCTCGAAAGGACACCATGACGGCCAACCTACAAGGACAAGTGCCTCTGCTGAGGCCACCCTAAAATCACCGGTTCCCCTCTGAGTTCTAACGACGGACACAGGGAAGAGGCGGCATTGGTCAGAATCATCCACGTTAAAGAATATTTTATTTTTATGCAAGGCTAGAGTTCGTGGTTCGATAGGGACGTCTTTGAGCCATTCCAACCCTGAGAAGGAAATGAATAAACTTGCAAATGCAAAGCGTGGTTCTAGCGAGGGGATGTGTCTCCTCCCTATAACCCGCGACGCGAAGGACCAAGACGGGCATAATGCAGAGAGAGGAAGCTGCGTGGCTGCTGGGACAGACGCACCCCCCTGAGTACCACTCGCCGCAAAGCCAGCCTCCTTGACAGATGGGAGGAACCACACCACCCAGTCACGGCCAGTGAAACTGAAGCGGAAATGGACAAGGGCTTGCGGGCTGGCTCTGGGTTTGCTGACCAGAAGGACCGATGAGCAGTCCCTCGCGATCTCCCTCCTCCCTGCTCTCGACAGACTCAGGCCACAATGCCTGGAGCTTCGACAGCTCGTACTGTGACCATGAAGACACCAACAAAAGAAAGAGAGAAAGACGGAAAGGAAGGAAGGAGAAAAGAAAAGATGACAAGAGGGGATGGTGGAGAAGAATGGGGCGGCCTGGCTGGTGTCGTGGATTCCTGGAAACCAAGTGGAGTGACTTCTGCTTCCAGATTTCCCGTAGGAGAAAAAAATGCACCCTATTTGTTTAAGGTACCGGTGTTTGTGACTTACCGCTGAAGGTGGCTTCAAGTATCTAGAATTTGAGACTTGAAATGCCAGCAGCAGGTAACAGACCCGAAAAACGTGGAATTGGAGGAGTGAAGAGGCAGGCTGCTTGGCAGAGGAGAGCAACTGTTCTGCGTTAAAAAAGTGGTGATTCTTGCAACGCGGTGGAGACAAATCTAGATGTTGAAATTGTTTTGACGATGTATCAAGACGATGCAGATTCAGCTCCAAGATTGCGTGTGTGTGCGCATGCCTCAGTGTGTGTGCGTGTGCATCAGTGTGTGTGTGTGTGCGCGCATATGTCTGTTGTGTGTATGATCTGTCGTATGTAACAGAGATTATATGGTACAGAGCCGTACCACGGCAGTGTTACATGGTATTGTAATGTATACACACTACTGGGAAAAAAATGGAAGAAGGAAATTTCAACCCAGAATTCTGTCTCCTCGGAAACCATCTTTCAAAAATAAAGGCAAAATGAAGACATTTGCAGACACAGGAAAGCTAGAAGAATTTGTCTCCCGCAGCCCTAAACGGAACGGACACCTGACGGAAACTCCATCTCTAGGAATAAATGAAGAGCACTCAAAATGAGAAATAATCGGGTAAATTAAAAACTTTACTTTTTTCTTCCTTCAACTAAAAAAATGCTGACTAGTTAGGGAAAGCTTTGCAAAGCTCAGTATCGAGGAATTCATAGCATATGTCGATGCTAACACTGCCCACGGACAGGGAGAATACAATGTTACACGTATGCACACATACACGGTCACACACTGGATACATGTAATACACTGTTCATACATATAATAACAGTATTACAGGTTCCTAAGATTCTACATGAAGTGGAATCCTACTAAACCGAAGTAAACTGTAGTCAAGGATGTGTATCGTAATCCCTAGATCACACACACACACACACACACACACACACACACTCAAAGCAGTAGGAGCTAAGCATGTAATGGATTGAAAAATTAAATACCAAAACCTACATTCAATTAACCTAAAAGAAGGCAGGAAAGGAGACACAGAGGGAAAAGAGCACATATGGATCAAATAGAAGAGAAATAACAAAAAGGTAGAAAGAAACCCAATTATACAATAATTACATTTTATGTAAGTCAACTAAACATTCCAATTAAAAAATAGCTTCCTGACAAGATAAAATGTCAAGACTCAACCATATGCCGTAGACAAGCTATGCACTTTAAAAATGTAAGACACAGAGAGGAGGGCAGTAAAAGAAAGGAGAAGGCTGGTGTGGCTATATTAGTAGCAGGGAAAGTCGCTTTAAAGCAAAATGCATGCACAGAGACAGAGACACTTCATAATGCCAAGAGAATCAATGCATCAAGAAGTCACAACATTCCTGAGATGAATGCATCCGCACATAAAAACAGTTTAAAATTACATGAAGAGAGAATTAGGCGAATTAAAGCAAGGAGAAGAAAAATCCGCAATCCCCCTTGGAGATTTTAACATCCCTCTTTCAGCAACTGATAGAGGCGGCAGGAAGGAAGAGAGGAAGGGGGGATGGAAGGGGGGAGGGGAAGGAGGGGGAGTAAAGAACAGAGAGAGAGAGAGAGAGAATCCACCCCAGGTCATGAGCCACCAGGGTAAGCTGGAATCACACGGGGTATCAGTGTGCACAGAATCAGCAAACACTAAAGAACCGGACTGGCTCGAACAAAAGATCGACAACACCAGACAGACGCTGATGAGGACGTGAAGCACCCAGAGCTCTAGCAGCCGCTGGTGGCCTGGGAAAACGCAGTAACACCTTCGCAGAACCGTGTGACGGTGGCTTATGAAGGCCACCATATACCCGCCCGCGATTCTACCCCAGAGCGGAAGACCTACCCCTTACCCGGGATAAACCAGAACACACACGCACACGCGCACACACACACACACACAAATAGTGCAAAAGTGTTTAAAGCTGACTTTTTCTGAGTAGCCCCAAACTGAAAGCAACTTGTCCGATAGCAGAAGATTGCATAACAGAATTGAAGGGGTCCTACAGTAGAATACGCCTCATCAAGCAAAAACACAAAGATGCACCCAAAATCAAAGCCCCTAAATAAAGGAAGCACGAAGCAATCAGAAGGGACAGACGGACAACAGCACGAGAACAGCAGGCGACTCCAGCACCCTCTCTCAACCATGCACAGATCACTCAGACAGAACATCCGCGAGGAAACGCTGGACTTGAACTACACGGAGACCAAGCAAACCTACCAGACACGCAGAACATTCCAGCGACAGAACGCACATTCTTCTCAAGTGCACACGGGACAGTCTCCAGAACAGATCCTAGGCTGGGCCAACGGGACCAGTTTTAAGAAATTTAAGAAGACTGAAGTCATCTCAAGCATCTTTCTGACTACAATGTCACGGACACATGCAGATTAAACAACACGTTCCTGAACAACCAGTGGTCAAAGGAGACATCAAGATGGAAACCAAAAAATCCTGAGACAAATAAAAACAGAAATATGATATACCAAAATTTACACAATGCAGCAAAAGCAGTACTAAAAGGAAGTTTATGGCAATAAATAGCTATGTTTAAAAAGTAGAATCTCCAATAAACAACCTGACTTTATACATCAAGAAACCAAAAAAAGATGTAAAAGAATAGCAAAGATCAGAGCAGAAGTAAACAAAGCAGAAATCAGAAAGACAATAGAAAAATTCAATGAAACTAGGAGTCAGTTTTTCTGAAAAGATAAACAATATTGACAAGGTTTGAGATACACTAAATAAGAAAGAGAAGACTCAAATAAATAAAATAAAAAATCAAAGAAGATACATTAGCACCAATACCACAGAAATACAAGGGATCATAAGACACTACTAGAAACAATGTTATAGCCACAGATCTGGAAGAAATGGGTAAATTCCCAGAAACACACAACCTACTAAGACTGAGTCGTGAAGAATTACAATTTATGAACAGAGCAATAATGTGTATGGAAACTGAAAACTTCCCAATAAAGAAAAGTCCAGAAACAAATGGCTATATGGTTAATTCTACCGAACATTTAAAGAAAAATTGATATCAATTAAAGTCAATGCTTCTCAAAGTCTCACAAAAATTTGGACGGGAAAGAACACTTCCAAACTCATTTTACAACGTTCGCACTCCCTGACCTGGAAGCCAGAGCTGTGTACTATGTAAAAATGGAAAATTACACACCCTGATGAATATAGATGCAAAATTCTTCAACCAAACCTCAGTAGACCTCATCCATCAGCACGGTAAACGATCACACACCATGGCCAAGTGCGATTTATCTCCGGACGCAGAGCCGGTTCTACGTATAGAAATCAACGCACGTGATACGCCACATTAACAGTTACCAGAAAGGAAGAAATGAAACCGTCTCTGCAGACGACGTGATCTTATATACACGCAACCTCCAGACGCCACCGAAACCCTTCTAGAGAGAACAGACGAAGTCAGCAAAGTTACAGGCTGCAGAATCGACGGAAAAATCGGTGGCGTCTCTCTGCGAGAACAGTCAACTAGTCAGAAAAGGGATTAAAAGAAATTAAAAGTCATTCACATTAGCTTCAAAAAGAATGAAGCACTTAGGAATAAACTTAACCAAGAAGGTGAAAAATCTATGCACTTAGAACAAGGGGCGCCTGGGTGGGTCAGTGGATTAAGCCACTGCCTTCGGCTCAGGTCATGATCCCAGGGTCCTGGGATCGAGCCCCGCTTCTGGCTCTCTGCTCTGTGGGGAGCCTGCTTCTCCCTCTGCCTCTGCCTCTCTCTCTATCTCTATGCCTCATGAATAAATAAATTAAATCTTTAAAAAAAGTCAGAGAGAAAAGGAAAAGAATTCTGTAACCATGAATGGTGACAGACGTTAACTAGGCTTATTAGAGCGATCATTTCTCAATATATACAAATATTGAACCACTGAACCATCATGTTGTAACCTGAGACTAATGGTCACACACGAATTTATTATGTGCCGTTAGCCAGCATACAGTACATCATTAATTTTTGATGTGGCGCTCAACGATTCATTAGTTGCATAGAACACCCAATATATACACCAATTTTTTAAAAATCCAATGACATTCTTCAGAGAAATGAAAAACACTCCTAAAATTCCTATGGAACCACAAAAGACCTCAAATAACTGAGGCAATCTTGAGTAAGAAAAGCAAAGTCGGAAGCGTTAAACTTCCTGGTTTCAGAGCATACGACAAAGCTTCAGGGATGGAAACAGTGTGGCACCTCCCCCACCCCCACCCCCACCCCCCGCCAACCGGTCAATGAAACAGGAGAGAGAGCCTGGCAATAAACCCACACATATAGAGTCAGCTGCTTTTTTTTTTTTTTTTTTTTTTTTTTACAAAAGCACCAAAAATACACAGTGAGAAAAGGATACTCTCTTTAATGGTGCCGAGAACAGACGGTATCCACTGCACAAGAATGAAATTGGGCTCTTCTATCATTCACAAAAATCAACTCAAATTTCATTAAAGACTTAAACGTAAGACCTGATATCATATGACTGCTAGAGGAAAACAGGCAAAAAACAAAACAAACAAACAAACAAAAACCCAACTCCTTGACATTGATCTTAGCAATGATTTTTTTGGATCTGACGCCAAAACTGGCAACGGCATAGCAAAAATCAGTCAGGAGAACTACATTACACTAAATAAAACGTGTCTGCACAGAAAACCATCAACAAAGTTTAAAGGAAACCTATCAAATGGGGGAAAACATTTGGAAACCATATATCTGTTAAGAACTTAGTATCCGGTAAAGAAGATGGGAAATAACACACACACACACACACACACACACACACACACACAATGGAATACTATGCAGCCATCGAAAAATACCAAAACCTTACCATTTACAACCACATGGATGGAACTAGAGGGTATTATGCTGAGCAAAATAAGTCAGTCAGAGAAAGACAACTATCATATGATCTCCCTGATATGAGGAATTTGAGAAACAAGACAGAGGATCACAGGGGAAGGGAGGGAAAAATGAAAAGATGAAAACCAGAGAGGGAGATAAATCATAAGAGACTCTTAATCTCAGGAAAGAGACTGAGGGTTGCTGGAGGGGAGGAGTTTGGGAGGGATAGGGAGGCCGGGGGATGGACTTGGGGAGGGTATGTGTTATGGTGAATTGTGTAAGACTGATGATTCACAGACCTGTACCCCTGAAACAAATAATACATTATATGTTTATTTAAAAAAAAAAAAAGGAAGTTAGTATCTGGAATATATAAGGAACCCTTACAACTCAACAGCAAATAAATAAATAGCAAACAGCCCATTAAAAAATGGGCAGTAGACTTAAATAGACATTTTTCCAGGCAAGATACACAAAAGGCCAGAACTATATGAGAAGATGCTGTGCACGACTCATCAGGAAGATGTAAATTAAACCACAACGACATGTCATCCCCCCCTTGCTAGGAAGTCCGCCATCACAAGCACCGGCAAGCGAGAACTGGTGCAGCCAGTACGGAAACAGCATGAAGGTTCCTCAAAAACGTGACAACAGATCCACCATATAATGCCCCAGTCCCACCTGTGAGCACGTATCTGAAGGAAATGGAACCGCCGCCCCAACCAGCTGTCTGCACTCCCACGTTCTTCGTAGCGTTATTCACGGCACCCAAATCCGGGGACAAGCTAAGTACCCGTCCGTGGGTAAACGGACAGAGAAGATGTGAGAACCATGTGTGTGGCTGTATAGAGACAAAGAGGCATCATTCGGCCACAAGGAAGGAGGAAATCCGGACACATGGGACGGTGTGCGTGGGTGTTTGGGGCACTGTGCTGAGGGCTATAAAGCAGTCAGAGAAACACTGGCACTGTGGGCTACCCCTTACATGCGGAGTCCAAAAGAAAAGGCAAAGGCCAAGGAACAGACGAGAAAAGGAGGGTGGGGGGCTGCAGGCTGGGGGGAAGGGCACCACGTCGGTTCAAGAATACAAACTTGCAGTTATAAGATGAGTAAGTTCTGAGGTTCTCTTGCACCCAGAGCCCACAATCCTGGGTTACATGCGTGAGATCTGAAATGTGCCCGGAGAGCAGGTCTCGTGAGTTTGAGTGCACATGTACACACACGCACGTGCACACACACACACACTGTAACTATGTGAGGTGACGGGTTTGTTAATCGCTCTGATTGTGGTCATCCCTTCGCAGAATACGTCTACAGATCATCGTGCTGTACACTTCAAACACACGGTAATCTTGCCAGTTACACCTGCATAAAGCTGGGAAAAGAAGCAAGAAAGAAGACAGTCCCGAATCACGAACCAACATGGCTGGATCCCGCAGACACTATGAAGACAGACATGCAAGGACCACGGCGTGCGGTTCTGTTCCTACGACGTCCCGAGACGGGCAGGACGCTCATCTGTCGTGATGGAACGCTGCACGGTGTTTGCCTCTGCGACGTGAGGACGGACCAGGAAGGAGGCCTGATGGAGCTTTCTGGGGTGATGGACGAGAGTCAGCAAACCACGGCCCCTGGGCCCAACGCTGCCGGCCTCCGCTTTCTGCAAATGTGACGTGACTGTGACATCACCACGCCCGCCCGCTCACCCCGTCTGCGGCTGCTTCTGCACCGCCACGACAGAGCTGAGTCGTCGGAATAGGGAATCTGGCCCACAAGTCCTAAATAGTTACTCTCAGGTCCTTTAGGAAAAAAGCTTGCTGGCCCTATCCCCTGTGTAGTATATTACATGGGGTAAGGGGATGGGTAGGTTCATATAGAGTTCGGGGGTGAATTCCGTGCCCCAAGAGACGCATCGGAGTCCTCACTGCCAACATCTCAGATGGGGACCTCACTCAGAAATACGGCCGCACGGATGTCATTAGATAGGAGGAGGCCCCGAGTGTCCTTGCAGGAAGATGGCCATGAGCAGGCAGGCACGCACAGGGCCATGTGATGAGGAAAGCAGAGGCTGGATGTATGCAGCTGCAGGGCCAAAGAATTCCAGAGATCCTCAAAACCACGAGAAGCCAAAAGGAGGCAACGCAGGGCCCTGCGGACGCTTTGATGGCAGACTTCCAGCCTCCGGAAATGTGAGACAATAGATTTCGTTGCTTAAATCCCCAGGGTGTGCTACTTTGTTACGAATACACATGGTCACGGGGGAACATGCATTAATGAGACCCCAGGGGCATACCCATTTACTAAAACTCATCAAATTGAGCACTGAAGATCCGTGCATTTCACGGTTTCCAAATTGGTGGTTAACGAAAAAAAAAAAGCTTTAAAAAAGTAAAAGCAAGTAAGCAGAAGCCTTACAAAGATACGAGATTGAGGAGTCTGACAGCAAAAAACAGACCCAGCATAGGTCCAACGAGCACCCCTGCCCTCGGCCCAGAACCTGCTGCTCCAGCTTCTTCAAGGTGACGGCCCATAACTTGGGTCTACGAACCCAGAAAGTCACAGAAACAGGTAAGACTCACTGGAGTGTTAAAGTGACGTGTCAACGAGATCTTCCGTGGCAGGACTCGCACTGAAAATTGTCTGGAAGCAAGTGAGACTCCAGCAACGAGCCCATCTCACCATAAAGGGTGGAATCCAGACCCGAGAAAACGCAGGGAGGAAGGGCACACACCCTGCCGTCCCAGACAGAGCTTTCTCGTTGGCCGACCCAGCCGCCATGCCGACATCCTTTCTCCCTTCACCATCCTTGACTGAGCGAAAAGCTAATTATTCACGTTTCCAGCTTCCCGTGCAGCTAGGGTGGTCCCCGTCTAGCAGGTCTAGCTGGAAAATGCCGGAGGAGAAAGAACGACTCTGAGAGAGTCTTGGGAGGTGAAGGTGTTGTGCCTGATCTTTTCCTTGGGTCTTTCCGGATGTGTGTGTGATGCTACACCAGGCAGCCATCTTGAGCCCATGAGGCACCAAACAAGAGGGAGAAAATCAATGGCTATTTGAGATGCGGCAGGAAACTGGAAAAATTCTAAAGACTCAAGGGTGTCAGCGTCTTCCTGCATCTGCTCCTTTCCGATTTCTTAGGAAGTGAAAAATCATTATCTTTGCGATTCAAGCCACTGGCCATCAACATTCCTGTTACTTGGTGTCAGATGCGGTCCTAACTGATAAAAACTAATGATTTTACCCCTTCTCCCTGAGACTTCCAGCGAACGAGAGAGAAAGACGGGTCACAGGGAAGGGGTGAGCGAGTTGCGAACACACCAAGTGTTCTCCCGACGCTCGGAGTAGATTCACGTCCCCTTGTTGGCAACCTCCAGCACGAAAATGTCAAAAGGAAAGGAAAGAAGTTCATAATAAAAGGAGGAGGAAGAGAAGAAAACTGAGAATTGTTAACATTCACTGAGGGCTTACTAGGCGCTAAGCAATTTATAGCCATTGCATGACCAACTCAGATGGGAACTGTTGGAGCGTGATGATGTCAGAGCAATGCCCTCACGTCCGCTGCGGCTTTATTCACAACAGCCAAGGTGTGGACGCGGCCCAAGTGCCCACCAAAAAAAATATGTATGTATATATATGGATAGACCTAAAGTGTATAAAGCTAAGGGAAATAAGTCAGATAGAGAAGGACAAATATCATATGATTTTCCTTATATGTGGAACCTAAAAAAGAAAAAACAGAGAAAACAAAACAAATCAGAAAGAGCCTCTTAAATACAGAAAATAACCCAGCGGTTGCCGGGGGGATGGTGGGTGAAATGGGTGAAGGACATTAGCAGGTACAGCCGGCAGGTGTAAAATCAGGAAGTCACCAGGACAGCATGGACAACACGGGGAACACAGTCAATGACACTGTAACAAGTGTGTATGGTGACACAGTGACGCGTCCTATTGGGGTCACTTCGTAACACGTGTAAATGTGGAATCGCTATGTTGAACGCCTGACGGTAACACCATATTGTAAGTCAGGTACACTTGGATGAAAGAAAGGAGGCAGGGACGGATGGAGGGAAGGGGGGAGGGTGCCAGCAAGCAATTTAGTGTTAACCAAGAATCTAGGGCTCCTACTAAAATTATTTAATAGAGAAAAGGATACCAGACTGAGAACTCAGTACACAAACCTTCTAGTTTCGACACCACTACTCATGGGTGCTGTGGATTTGGAGAACCACTTAGTATCTCTGAGATGGTTTTTCCTTCCCGTCAAGGCAACTGTTGGAGAAAATAATCCGCAGGGTCCACTTGAGGTCTAACGTTGTAATTTCCAAAGTACTTAGTCTGACCAGAGTCATTTGGCAACGTTTTTATAAGAGTTCATGAAATATTTATGAAACATGGTCCTGTCAAGGGAGCTATAGCAACTGATTACCCCAAGCTCCAAACACTTGGCAGAAATGGTCAGGGCAGGATAAAGAAGACAGGATTGTGCCAGTAAGAATAACGAGTTCCTAAGTGCCCTCGATATGCTCATTAAGGAGCCAGGAAGTTCAGAGAAGAATTCCCGTCCAGGCAAGGGGGCCCTGTTCTCACATCTATATAATCAAGGATCATGGCCAGAAACCATTTTTATATGGTTTGGGGATATCATGGCAGCTTTTTCTGACAGCAAAATTATTTCTCTCCTGAAGTTAACCTTAAAATTAGTTGACATTTTCTCAACACACCCTTTAAAAAAAAAAAAGAAAAGAAAAGAAAAAAGAAAGAAAAGATAAAGAGGGACTTGGATCACGAACTGGGAAGAGGTCCTGGGATGAAATCTCCACATTGACCATCCACAAACTCAATAATCGTCAGGGCGGGGAAGCGAAAGTTGATTACTTGTGAAGCAGACTGTGAATACATTGGAAAAAACAAGTTATTCAGGCTGTAGAAAATTGCATGGATATGTATTTATGGTTAGCATCAGTAGTAAAATTACATTTTCTAGTGAATCTGCAGCTCAGGGCTTTAAAATATAAACCTTTTAAAATGCACCAAACAAAATTCCAAGGATTACAAGAAATGTTTTATTTATAATGTTTGCATGAAATGAGACATTGTGCCCATCTGTCTCTTCCAATATATTTTCAAAACCAGATTTATGGATTTTAACTAGCAAAGGAAAGGAATGGTGTTCTGACGCCGTGCCAGGCTAATGCAGCCCTATTACCGTATCTGTCTTTGTTATAAACCGGCCGATACAATTACCAGAGTTCCCCTCACTTGCCGGTTTCATGGAGACGTATTTTGGGCCCCATTTGTGGTGGATTCTTCAAGGACACAGATGGCGACATCTACGTCTTTATCACCCCTCCTCTACATACCCACAGACTCGATGTGGTGGGAGAGAAACACATAATCACGGAACAAAGGACCGAAACTCAATTACACTGCTCCTCCTTCTCAGAAGAAAGACTGAAGGAGAAACATGCTCTCAAAACAGTGGAATTTGCCGTTCACCCTCTACGGCTCCCACTGGCCCCTGTTTTACCCTCTCTCCCCCTAGTTCCATGTTTACTGCCATTTAGTTCCACTGTCTTGTCCCTTTAGGGCATCAATGACTCTGAACCCGGTTAAGAAAGCATCGCACGGTCTTCTAGCAACCACCACCCCGTCTTTGATCCCAATGTCCACTCTAAGCCAACAAGATGAGCAACAGCCACAACCACCTGCAAAGCAATCTTTAAGAGGATTTTAAAAATTCATGATCAGGGCGCCTGGGTGGCTCAGTGGGTTAAGCGTCTGCCTTCGGCTCAGGTCATGATCTCAGGGTCCTGGGATTGAGTCCCGCATCAGGCTCTCTGCTCAGCAGGGAGCCTGCTTCCCTCTCTCTCTCTCTCTCTCTCTCTCTCTCTCTCTCTGCCTGCCTCTCCATCTACTTGTGATCTCTCTCTGTCAAATAAATAAATAAAATCTTTAAAAAAAAAATTCATGATCATGTGGAAGTCACCCCAAGTCTCAGGAATGCCAGGCTGGACAGGAGGCCTGGTGGCATCGTCCCTGTCTCTCTCCCAGAACTCGGAAAATATCAGGCGTGAGGAAGAGCCCCAGACTCTCAGCTCCAAGAGGGGCCCGTGGGTGATTCTGAGCTACAATTAGCCATTCCTGACGGCCATGCCTTTACCAAAGATTCAGAACAACGGAGACATCTAGATATACCCAGATTCTTTGATCTACTCAGAGGAAAAACAAAGAGGTATTTATTAAATTTTATCACAGATTTGAGATAAACTGAGTAATTTAGCTAAGAATAAATACTTGTCACTTGCACCTGTGGGAAATTTTAGGTAGAAGGAGCTACACTGAATAGGGCTTCACAGAGCCAAGATTAGGTAGTGGCTGATTTAAACTTGTCACCCCAACTCCCAAAAGAGCTTCAGAGCCATTAAAGTTGTAGACCTCCAAATAATTGGGGGAAATTGGACAGGCGTAGGCAGAAGAATGAAACGCCACTGTTCTCTCACACCAGACACAAAGATAAACTCGAAATGGATGGAAGACCTCAACGTGAGGCAGGAATCCATCAGAATCCTAGAGGAGAACATAGGCAGTAACCTCTTCGATATCAGCCACAGCAACTTCTTTCAGGACACGTCTCCAAAGGCAATGGAAACAAAAGCCAAAATCACCTTCTGGGACTTCATCAAGATAAAAACCTTCTGCACAGCAAAGGAGACAGTCAACAAAACAAAGAGAATGGGAGAAGATATTTGTCAATGACACTACAGATAAAGGGCTGGTATCCAAGATCTATAAAGAATTTCTCAAACTCAACACCCAAAAAACAAATAATCTAGTCCAAAAATGGGCAGAAGACATAACAGAGACTTCTCCAAAGGAGACATATGAATGGCTAAAAAACACAAGAAAAAAATGTGCATCATCACTAGCCATCAGGAGATTCAAATCAAAACCACATTGAGATATCACCTGACATCAGTTAGCATGGCCAAAATTATCAAGACAGGAAATAACGTGTATTGGAGAGGATGTGGAGAAAGGGGAACCCTCTTACACTGTCAGTGGGAATGCAAGTTTGTGCAGCCACTTTGGAGAACAGTGTGGAGATTCTTCAAGAAATTAAGAATAGAGCTTTCCTATGACCCTGCAATTGCATTACTGGGTATTTACCCCAAAGATACAGATGCAGTGAAAAGTAGGGCCATCGGTACCCCAATGTTTATAGCAGCAATGGCCACAGTCGCCAAACTGTGGAAAAAACCAAGATGCTCTTCAACGGACAAATGGATAAGGAAGATGTGGTCCATATACACTATGGAATATGATGCCTCCATCAGAAAGGATGAATACCCAACTTTTGTACCAACATGGACGGGACTGGAAGAGATTATGCTGAGTGAAATAAGTCAAGCAGAGAGAGTCAAGTATCATTTGGTCCTGCTTATGTGTGGAGCATAAGGAACAGCATGGAGGACATTAGGAGAAGGAAAGGAAAAATTAAAGGAGGGAATCAGAGGGGAAGACAAACCATGAGAGACTGTGGACTCCAGGAAAGAAACTGAGGGTTACAGAGGGCATGGGGCTGGGGGGATGGGTTAGCCTGTGACGGGTATTAAGGAGGACACGTATTTCAGAGAGCACTGGGTGTTCTACGCAAACAATGAGTGTACATCGACAACCAATGATGTACTGTATGGTCACTAACACAAATAACAAAATAATTTTTTTAAATGTCATAAGATACAGTCCTAAAATGCCTAGCAGCTGACAGAGAGAAGATCTGTAATAAATGTCTAGATGAATGAATGGACAAATTAGGGAATAAAAAAATCATATGAAAACCTGTGTTATTTAGTCTGATATGTTAGCACAAATTTATTGACCTGCAGGGGAAAAAATGCCAACAACAAGGCCTCAAAAGTCAAGCAGGAATAGAAGGGAAAGAATATTTTGAGAATTTACCATATACCAAGTACTACATCCCTTTCTCTTAGTTCCAAAATAGCACCAGGTTGTTCTCCTGTTTACACAGTATTACATTTATATAAGCGTAAACTCAAGTTCAGAGAGTTTAAAGTAGTAATAAAAGTTATTCAGCCACAGACCTTTACATACACACCATCTGGCCAGGAAGGTATCATTATTCTATTTGAAGGACAAAGAAATCAAGACATTTGTCACAGGTCACATGGCTCTGAAGCAGAATGAGAGCAGGAGACAGCCCAGCAGTGCCCCCGGCTCCTGGCCCTTGCTTCCTGCCACTGCTCTCCGGGACAGTCACAGACACGGCAGTGAAACGGCCACCTCCAGGGAGCAGACCCACGAGCCCAGCCTGGCCATGACCAGGCAGAGGGCAGGACGCCTGGAGAAAGGCTAAATCCAAGAGCCAGGATCACAGCCTTGCCTCTTATCACTTGCTTTCTGAGACTCTCCTGAGTAAAAGTAGGGTCATCCTGGCCCACAAAGGATCCATGAGGCGATGTGAGAGGTCTACCAGGAAAGTGCTCCCGTATCTTCTCAGCCGCGTTCAGACCATTCGCCGCTTCTTCCTGCAGCCACCATCAACTGAGAACCCTCGGGGGCAGGTGCCCGCGGCCAGACTGCAGAGCCCTGGTATGCTGTGTCCAAGCAAGAACGGGAGCAAAAGCGGACAAGAGAATCCAGGAAAAGCAAACTACAATTGAAAGAAAAGAAAAGAAAGGAAAAGAAAAGAAAAGAAGGAAGGAACGAGAAGGGAAAAAAATCACTATTCCAATGAACAAAACTGCAGTAATCTTTCACACAGGGCACCTGGGTGGCTCAGTCGGGGGCATGTGTGACTCTTGATTTCCACTTGGATCACGATCTCAGGGTCGTGAGATGGAGCCCTGAGTCAGGCTCTGCACTCAGCGGGGAGCCTGCTTGAAGACTCTCTTCCCTCTGCTCCTCCCTTGCACTCCTGTGCTCCTGCTTTCTCGCAAATAAATAAAAGCATCTTTGAAAAAACAAATTAATTAAATAAAAAATGGGCAGAGGACATGAAAAACTATATATGATAGAATTAGAGGTCACTGGAGGAGAATAAAAAGCGAAGAAACAGAAGCATCCACGTATCCCGTCGCTCGAGATGTCACAAAGGTGGTGACTCAGCGACAAAAGGCTGCTTTTTGTTGGTTTGCTTAATGAATGAACGGTGCTACAATACTGCAACACTAGGTACTTACTCAAAGGACACAAACATTCTAATTCGAAGGGATCCATGCGCCCCAACGTTTACAGCAGTATGGTCGACAACAGCCAAACTATGCAAGGACCCCAAACGTCTGTTGATGGATGAAAGGATGAAGAAGAACTGGGACACATGGACACACACACACACCGTGGGGTAAAACTCGGCCACGTAGAAGATGAAACCTTGCCATTTGTGAGGACGTGGATGGAGCCAGAGAGAATGACGCTAAGCGAAATAAGTCAGTCAAAGAAAGACAAATTCCGTGTGATTTCGCTCATATGTGGAATTTAAGAAACAAACCAGATGAACATAGAGGGGAGAAACGAGGGGGACAAACCAGAAAACAGACTCTTTGGCTATAGAGAACACAGTGGGGGATGCCGGAAGGGGTGGGTGGGGGATGGGCTCGACGGGTGATGGGGATGAGGGAGGCACTTGAGATGAGCACAGGGGGATGAATCACTAACTCTAGACCTGAAGCTAGTATTACACTGACGTTAACAAACTGGAATTTAGGTAAAAACTTGAAAAAGAAATAAAAATAAAGGACTCTGGCAAAGGTGAAAAAATAAAATAAAATACAATTAAGTTAAAAGGTGCTTTAACACCTGGATATCCCCCAGCAGGAAAGATAAACACTGACCATTCCTTCATATCGTAAATAAAAATGAGCTCAGGATTGACCACAGACCTGAACATAAAAGCTGAAAACTATAAAATACTGGAATAAATTAGAAGAAATCTGTATGACCTTGGGACAAAGAGTTATCAGACCCAAAAAGCATAAATATTACCAGAAAATAATGATACACTTCTTTGATAAAAATAAAAATATCTGCACTTGAAAGGCCATTGTTAAGAAAATGAGAGGGCAAGCCAGAGACCAGAAGAAAATATCTGCAACACCTACATCAGGTAAAGGATATAAATCTAGAATATATAAAGAGCTCTTACAAATAATAAGGAAATAATAAGACAAATAATAAGACAAATAATAAGACAAATAATAAGGAAACCAACCCAGTAAAAATTTGAACACAGCTCCACAAATGAAAAAATACAATCAGCCAACAGACACAAGAAAAGATGCCCGTAATTAGTCATTAGGGAAATGAAAATAGAAACAATGATTATATCCACTGCACCCCCGGTAGAATGGCTAAAAGTGAAAAGACTGATAATGTCAGTGTAGACAAGGATGTAGAGTAACTGGAAATCTCATACGCTGATCATGGGACTGTAAATACCACCACCATTTTGGAACACAGTTTGGCCATTTTTTAAAAAATTTTATTTATTTTTTAAGTAATCTCTACACCCAGCCTGGGGCTCAAACTCACAACTCCAAGACCAAGAGTCACACACTCTACTGACTGAGCCATTGGGCTCCCTGGTAATTTCTTAAAAGCCATACAAGCACCTGCCACGGTGCGTCTGGACCGCCACAGCAACAACATCACAGCCTGGCTGACAAGCAGCAGAACGTTTCTCACAACTCAGGAGGCTTCAGGTTCAACACTGAGGTGCTGACCGATTCGGTTCGGGTGAGACCACGCTTCCTGATCACGGACGCCTGCCTTCGTGCTGGGTCCTCCCACGGCAGCAGAGGCCGGGACGCCCTCGCTGCTCTCCTGCAAGGGCGCCACTGCCGTGCGCGGGGCCTCCGTCCCCCGTGCCGTCGCCTCCCACAGGCCTCGTCTCCGAATACCTCCGACTTGGGGGTCAGGTCTCAACACGTAAATTCTGAAGGGACACTGACAACGTCTATGGGACCACCTGTATTTTTAGGTGTTTACTCAAGATACATGAAAACAGATGTCTATAAAAAGACCTGTGCGAGAATGCTGTATTTCACTTTCTTATGAGGCTAAAAAAAAAAAAAGATTCCATCAACAGGGGAATGGATGAGTGAGCTGTGGCATACCCACACAAGAGAACGTTACTCCACAACAAAGGGAAATGAATTGTGATACCTGGCAACGTGGACGTAAGAATATATATATACGCTGTACGATACCATTACTACAAAGTTCCACACGATGCAAACTCGTCTGCAGCAACAGACTGCAGGGCAGCCGGGCACAGGGGGCCGGGAGAATGCTGGCAGGAGTGGCTTGCAAGGGGCCTATGGGAATTTGGGGGGTGATGGAAATCTCTGATGTCTTCATTACCGAGGTACTCTCCCGAGGGTATGATTTATCAAGCCTCAACAAACTGCTTTAAATCACTTTAAGTATGCACAGTTTGTTGTGTGGAAACTAAATCTCAACACGTTAAAAATAAAAATAAACCAGAGCAAATTCAGAATAGGGTGAGGGTCCAGAAAGCATTGCACCTGAGAAACGAGTGAAGACTTTGGGGAACAGAGTGTGAAAGCTGCCGCCAGGCCATCAAAGGCCAGAGTCCGATTCTGCGACGGTCTCGTCTCAAGGACCTGGACAAACTGGTAGGATCTGAAGACAGCAGGTCGGGAAACGAAACACAACCTTGTCACTGAAGACAGAAACTGGCCGCCCCACATTGAAGAGGGGGTTTCTTGGTCCTGGAGGTCTTCATGGGGAGGCAGTGCCGACGAGGACTTTGTAGAAACATTTTTGGAAGAGTCGAGGTAATGCTGAAGGCCTCTGCCAACTGAAGATTCTAGAATTCTGCAAGACTAGAAGTTCCCTGTGATTCTGATGTTGGTACAGAAAAGCCCAAGTTGTACCCCCTTGCTTTACCCCAGCTCATCTTCCCCCAAGAAAATTAAAATGTCAGAAGAGAATTGAGGGAGAACTTTCTATTCTGTTTGGTATCTGATTGGTATCTGATTGGGATCTGTTTGGTATCTGATTCCCCTTCTTTCTTTGGGCCCAGGAAGACTGTCATTGGAGTGACTGGAGAGTGGCCTGGCCAGGGGCTTGGGGGGGTAGACTGACGGATAGCTCAGCGTTTCTGGGGGTAATTTCTTACATGCTCGACATTCAGAAATCAAATCCTGTAAGCGAAACTTTGTATTAAAACAGGACATTTTCTGGAGGTCTGACCCTATGGTAGGAGGGAGAGTCACTCCCCAGGACTCCAGCTGCCAAGGCAGCTGAGCTGTTTCCTTTTCTTGCTGTAGCTCTCCCCTCTGTGGACAGGTCAGCGATCACAAGCACCTCGGGCAGGTGCGAAGCAAGGACAAAAAAGTAATTCACCCTAATCCAGCCACCTGTTCTCCAGCCAACAGCCCTCGCTCGGAGAGGGAAGGCACAGCCCATTTGGTCCGCAGCCTGCTCTGCGAATTCTTAATTTCATCGATTTCACTGGCCCCGATCTGAACGCATAATGGGGAGGTGTGTCTGAACTTCGCCCCTCCAAGTAACACCTTGATGGTGCAATGGAAAAACCCGTAGGCTAGTCCGAGGGAGAACGGGGGCCAGTGTGTCCCTGTGAGGGACTCTTTGTCAGTCCTTGAAGAACAAGCAGAGAATCGGAGACAAAGCCAGGGTCAGGCATGGGAAGAAAGAGTCCTCTCCGGTAAATCCAGATCAGGGAGCACAGAGGATGAGCTAACTCTCTATTAGAGGGAAATCCGGATAAAGAAGAGGCAGTGGGAAGTGAGACCACAGTAAGTCTCTGTGGGAGAGCAAACAGTAACGCCCGACATATAATCACAGCAATGACTAATTTGAAAATGGGTTCTCTGACATATCCTCATGCTAATTTTTCACGTGGTCGGTACCTTTTAAGCATGTCGTAGATGTCTGTTTTAACCAGCGGTTGCAAAACTCGATTTGTCAAATCTAGAGTTCATTAAAAAATAAACAGGGAGCTCCAAAATGCTTGTAGTTTATGTCAAATTTGTTGAAGAAATTTAAAGTCCAAGCTTTCTCATGTTTTAATTATTTTGCCTGTAGGCATTATGCCTTATTTTAAAAGGCTGACTTCATCACAAAATATAACTTTCTTTGCAACAAACAATATGCTAAGTGAAAATTGGTCATTTTAATCTAAAAAAATGAACAAAGTTAAGATTTAGATATTTTCTCAAGCGTAAGTAAGATCTTAGTTGAACTCAGGCTTCCGTGGGACTACTCGGGCGGAAAGCCGACCTGGATTGGAGATCCTTTAAAATAAATCCCTCAATATGACTTTCAAGGGCATTCAATAATAAAAGGAAGTAGATAGGAAAATATTCTAGGCACTATGCTATTTATACACCTAACCAGAACGGCTCCAGAGACTACATAAATTTCATGGGTAATTAATAACATTCGCATGAAGACTACTGCGCCTGAGATTACAAGTTCTTTTTCGAAGGACACACAATTTTCTCGAACGTCCCTGCTCTGCCTTAGAACGATGCTGGCTCTGCGGAACACAGGTGCCCCAGAAAACCAAACAGGTCAAGATAAGAGCCCCTAAAGCAGGCAGACCCCAGGGTCCACCGACTGGAACCGGCAAGTTTTCTAACAGAGAACCCTGTCTCATCAGACGCTCGGGGATCGTTGAACTTACCGCCGTGGAAATTAAAACGGAAGTGGAACTATCCTATACACACGCACGCATACACGTGTACTCGACCTGTCCTCTGAACCGCTTTTTTGCTGGAACACGGTAAGGCACATGTCATGTACCATGTCATTTCACCCCTACATACGTCATTGTATCTCTACGAAAACCTTCGTCTTACCTCACCGCACACCGTTACACACTAACAAAATCAACAATAATTCCTCAGTATCACCTAATTCCCGTCCATAATTCCATCTCCCTGACTGTTTCACGGCTTCGTTTTATAGGACCACATAGGGGTAGGAGCAAAACCCACTACCCACCTTCATCCAGAACCGACCACCCTCTTCCCTGCTCCCTACTCTTTTCAAGGTATTTCAATTTGTTACAGAAACTAGGTCACCTGTCCTATAGATAGTCCACAGCAAAATAATAATGATATATATATAATATTATGTATTCTATTATATATAATATAATATTTAAAATATTAGATACTTATTTAAAAGATTTAAATTACTATATTAAAATATATAATATATATATACACACACACACATATATATTGGTCTCTGAGCCCAGTTCCCACTAAGATTTGGCCTTTGACCCTCTCCCTGACACAGAACTCCCAAATCCCATGGAATTTTCTGAGTGATAGGAGATCTTTTGTTCTAATGAGGCAATTCTAGGTGGGGCCCCTGGATGGGGGCAGGTGACCAGAAAGACCAAGCCCTGGCGAGATGCTGGGAATGTACAGCCCCACCCCCATTCTGCGGGGAGGGGAGAGAAGCTGGAAACTGGCCATGCCCGTGTGATGAAGACGTCATCGAAACTCCCAAACTGTGGGGCTCACGAGGCTTCCACAAATGAACGTGTCCACCACCAGCCAGAGGGTGCCACACCCCAGCTCCACAGAGACAGACACTTCTGTGTTCCAGAACTTTCCAGAGCTCACACGGTGTATCGCTTCATCTGGCTGCTCATCCGTACTCTCATCGTGAATTCCGTTACTTCATCAACTGGCGAAGGTTCGTGTTTCCTGAGTTCTGTGAGCTGTTCTAGCAAATTACTGGACCCAAGTAGTTATGGCTGGTCAGCCTACAGGGGACAACCTGGGACTTGTTGGTGGCACCTGAAGGGACGGCAGTCTTGTGGGACCGAGCCCTTCACTGGCATCTCACACTAACTCCAGAAAGACAGAGTCACGAGGGAACCGCACCGTAGGACCCCCGGCTGGTGTGGGAGAATGGGTCCAGGTCGAAATAAAACTGAGTTACAGGTATGATCGCTGGGTAAGGGAGAGCGTGAGATTTTCCTGGACACCCAAGAAGACTTCGCATTTGTTGTTCCTTCTGATGCTTACGTTACCCCATTCTGGGCAGCAGGAGCCCCTTCTCGCGGCCTCCTCCTTCTTAGGATGACCTGCCAGTCCTTGAGGTTAGCATACAGCCCAGCTCAGAGTAAGGACTCCTGTAACTTTTACTGATGGTTATAGGAAACCTGAACTCATTCCCACAGAAAAACGATCAGCAAGAACACGAAAGCTCAGCTTGCTCAGTACATTTACATGATGAGAATTTTCCTGGTCCCTACTCTGGAGCAGGCACGGCGTCAGGTGACCGGGTTATAGACACATCAAACGCCGACCCTGTTCTCAGGAGCCTACGGGTTAGAGCCGCTGTGGTGACAGAACGTGCTAGGAGACAGCTGGGAAGGTCGCGGTAAGCCATTCATTGCTTGCCACAGGTAAGTCTGCAAATGACTTGCTTTTGTGAAACAAGAAACAGAACAGGTTCTACGTGAGCCCCACACAGCCGCCCCTCTCGCACCCCGGAATGCAGAGCACCCGCGATCAGACAGGGCTGGGTGCGCCCCCCACACGCGTCACTGTGAACGGTGTCGTGGTCTAAAGCACACACGGGTCTCGTGCGAGAACCGTATCCCCGGATAAACATACTAGATGTGGCGTCTCCAATAATGCTGGAGGGACACAGATGAGCGTGTGATTAAACCAATGTCGGAGAGAAGGGTTTGGAACAATGGCCGGAAACCAGTGTTGACGGAAGGAAGGAAAATGCTTCTTTCTAGACAGGGAGATCGGTTTCTGCCAAAGGCATAACAAAAGGAATAACAATACGGGTAAGAGACCCAGGTTTTTTGTGGCCAGAAGAGAAACTATATCGGCAAAGTAGCAGAGCAAGTTTGGGTGGGGCGAGACAGGGAAGGCGCTGGACGCGGGGATGCGAGTGTAGACGTTGTTGTTAGGCTCTGGGGAACTGTCAAGGTTGCTAAGGAAGAGATTTACGGTTAGAACTGTGGGTTTTTTAAAAGATTTTATTTATTTATTTGACAGACAGATCACAAGTAGATAGAGAGGCAAGCAGAGAGAGGGGGAAAGCAGGCTCCCCGCTGAGCAGAGATCCCGATGTGGGGCTCAATCCCAGGACCCTGAGATCATGACCTGAGCTGAAGGCAGAGGCTTTAACCCACGGAGCCACCCAGGCGCCCCTAGAACTGTGTTTTAAGATGACAACTCAGAGAAGCAGGAAGGGGAAGAGGGTAGATGAACAAAAAAGGGAAGAAAGAAAAAAGATGAGCTTGGGGCTTAATATCATCCACATGAAAAATCAGAAGCCCCATAGGTGCCCCTGAGTTTTGCCAGTTAGAGAAAAGGAGGCAGAAATGAAGTCCTGAAGCATTTGAAATGCAAAAAAAACAGGCAAGGTGAGGAGCCAGGAAGGGGACAGAAGGGGACTCTGGGTGTGAACACGACTGGGCTGACTTGCAGAGGCGTTTACGAACTCGCCGATTCCAAGTGCAAATGGATTAAGAATTAATACTGAGCAAATTTGCAAAGAGGCGAGTTGCAACAAACGTCCCTGGGAAACACACTCATCAGGCTCTCTACCTGGAAGACGCATGCAGGGCAACCAACACTGACAGTCTCTCCATGTTTAAATTTTAATGTTCCACCCGTAGTAAATTATGAACGTCCAGTCTGCCAGGAGGCTGTCCCTGGAGTCGAAGAATATTCCCAAATTTGAAGTACAGGTTGCCTAGCAACCAGAGTCCCCTTGCGCAGAGGAAACCTGACATTTTTCCCCCCAGTAAAGTCTCTTACAGATCTAAATCAGGAGCAGAGGGAAATGATCATTAAAAACTGACCTTATGACTTGTTCAGTGAAAGAAACTGAATTTGCTCAACCAGCATGGGTCATCCCACCTTTTCTAAGGAAACTTTCTAAAACCCTCGATGCCGGTCAGCGCCCGCTTCCCATCCCTGACCCACCCCAGCCCACGATGGCCATCGTCTCTTCTCCGTGGCGTGAGCCCAGACGAAAAGCAGTCCGCGGTCTACTGTCTCCCCCAGACCGGCTGATCTAACCCCACTCATCATGTAGTTGCCAACGATACCAGCTCTGGCCCTGACCGTCTGCACGGCCTTGAGCAATTCCTGTGCAAGTCCCGTGCCTCAGTTTCCTCATCTGTGACATGAGGAAATAAGAGCAGCTCGCCTCATAGTGCCGAGAACACTTAGGTAAGTTAATATATTTAAAATGCTTGACAGAAGGGCACCTGGGGGGCTCCGTGGGTTAAAGCCTCTGCCTTGGGCTCGGGTCATGTTCTCAGGGTCCTGGGATTGAGCCCCGCATCGGGCTCTCTGCTCAGCGGGGAGCCTGCTTCCCCCTCTCTCTGCCTGCCTCTCTGCCTACTTGTGATCTGTCTGTCAAATAAATAAATAAAATCTTTAAAAAATTAAAAAAGAAAATAAAATGCTCGACAGAGTTCCAGCACACAGTGAGCGCACAACCACAATGGCTACAACGGATATCGCTTTACCGCACATGTCCTCCGCCGCGTCTGCAGAGGGAAACGCAGAGCATTTGTTGTCTGAGTCCTGGATGATCTTCTGGTTCTCTCCCCACTTCGTCCTACTCCTCTGTCCCTCACTGTGGTAAAATATTCCAGTGCCCGAAGAATGGGGGACGGTCTGAGCGTCCTGCACTATGCAGGAGGACAAGCCTGCAGGACAGATGACCCAGGCGTCTGCGAGCGGCTGTGGGCAGCGGGCCCGAGTCTGCAAGCTCGGCCCGGGCACAGAGCTTCCTCCCTGGTAGAAGGTCCAGCAATGCACGAAAGGAAGGAGCACTTGCGGGAAATGCTAACGACGCCCGAGAAGAAAGGAAAAGGGGGGAGATGAGCCGGGATAAGCGAGCAGGTGCGGAGATGCCGGTGACTTTGCAGATCGCTCAGGAAGCTTTCCCAGGAAGACCCCCAACACGAGCGGGGGAGGACGGGCCCCGTGGAGCGTAAGTGCCATTCTGGGATGGAAGGTGGCCCTCTGAGGATGTCCGTGTCCTGTGACACATCCCCTTACATGGCAGGAAGGACTCTGGTGTTCCTGAGGATCCTGGGTTCTCCCGGGCTTGTCTGGGTGGGTCCAACGCATCACAGGGTCCCACCGAGAGCAAGGCAGGGGTGTCCGAGGGGCATGTGTGACACGGAAGCAGAGTCAGGGGGATGCCGGGCTCACGCCAAGGACCCGGTGGCTTCTGGAAGCCACAAAAGCCAAGGAACGGATTCTCCACCAACGCTTCCAGAAGGAACACGGCCCGACTGACCCCCTCTGACGTTGGAACTACAAGATAACAAAACTGTGCGGTTTTAACATCCCTGTTTTTGATCATTGTCACAGCAGCAACAGGAAAGGACTACGCGGGGGCGGGGGGGGGGCTTCAAGGCAAAGTCCACACCCACTCCCCAAATATGCAAATATGCAAGGGGGCAGCCCCAGCAGAAGTGTGTCTGCGGAAAAGCGGGGGCGGGCAGAGTGCTCAGAAGACTGAAGGGAACCAGGGGAGCCCGGCGGAATTTCGCAAAGGGAAGTGGTTGTTTCAGCCAATTAGGAACTGCAAGAGGGTATCTTTGACGATGATGACGACGATGATGGTGATTACGGTTCTGCTTTTCGTGGAAGGATACTAAGGCTTGGAAACGGATGAAAAGGATTCCCAGGTGTCTTGTCTAACACGCTTTTCCCGGTTTTCCGTCCTTCGTCAACTTGGAGTTATTATACAATCTGTAAATTGCAGAAAACCAATCACAATGCAAGAGATGTTCGTCCACAGAGACGCACACGAGCAGCACGCTGTGGAACGGGATCCCTGCCCAGGGCTGGATCCATTCTTCCTTCCTGGGAGCTGACCTCGTGACACCAAATAGGAATGCCACAGAACCAGAAGCCACAAAGGCCAACACTGTGCTGGATCAAGGTCACTGGGCTCTCCCTGGGCAGAGGACTCTGTACAGCCGCGCAACTGCTGCCTCCGGACTGTGACTGATCCAAGGTTGGTAGGGGAATCAGGTGCAGGGGAGGAGACATGGTGGGGGGGGGGGTTGGTGAGAAGTAAGGGCCGGCAGCGGGAAGCATTAGTCCAAAGGATGCTTCCTCTTTGCGTTGCCACCACACACAGACGATGCTCCCCCAGTCTGGGCTAGGAGGGGCAAACAAGCATTCTTTCCACCAAGACCGTCCTTGCCTCCAGGACAACACGCCCTGAGCTGAGAAAAAATTTTTAAAAAAAGAGAGAGAGAGAGAGAGAAAGGGACAGAGACAGAGAGAGGCACCAAGAAAGAAATCGGGAAGAACAAATAAGAGGTTCTTGGATGTTGTTATAAATGATCGGGGCTAAAAGTAAGAAAATTTTAACCCCCCCCCCAAAAGGTTCAGGTTAAAAACCTAAATCCACTTCAGAAGTGGTGTGAGCCTTGTCATGGATGAGAATCAACACAGATTATTAGGAAACTGGCATATTAGTGTCCCAACCTTTGGGACAACCTTTGGGATGACCAGTTGATGCCACAATAGTTGTTATCTCTCTGTCGTGGCCAACGTTCCACATATCCATAATGCTACGGGGACAACGGCCATCGCTGCTGTACTCCTACTTTATGGACAATGGTTTTGTGTTCTCTGTCTGCTAAATATTGGGTTCCTGGTTTCAAACGTGATGATAAAACACCTTAACCCTCAGCGGGGAGTAAGTCTTGGATTCTATTAAGTCCTTTCCCTAGGTATAGAGATTCTTTTCCTTCTGTTTCTAAAACTATTAAGATGAGGTGCTTTGTCAATGAATTCCTTTATTCTGAGTTACTCATGCTTTCCTAAAACAAGCCTCTCCCATCTGGGGATGCAATACTTTGAATGCAGAGAGGCACGTTCTGTCCACTGATAAATTCTTTTGGACTCTTGTGCCTCTATCGGCATTTTCTAAGCCGTTCGGCAAGATGTTATTAAATGCGCCCTGCTTTTTTCTTTAGAAGGGATTATTCTCCAGCTTGAGAAATGGTGGGCTAAGACGATGTTAGCAGGTCTCCACCTAATGCACACGTGGTGGGCAGAGGCTGGCACCGTGAGTCGCAGGGACAGGCAGAGAGCGCGCCGCATTTCCCAAACTTACCTTCTTCCAGCACCTCTATTTACGTTTCCCAGAACGGTGTTCTGCAGATCACCAGTTTCCAAAACGCCGGGCAATTAAAGAGCCAGATGTGTTTATTTTGTCAGTTTGTTCCTGAATAACTTTTATTGAGGTCTGGATCCCGGATCATCATTACCCAATAGAATAAACTCGGGAAATGCGCCCACATTTCAGAAGGGTTTTTTAAACACAGGAGTCATCTCTAGCTTAAAATTGAAAGAATTCACTGTGATGCTATCAGCCGTCTCGTGGGAAGGGGAGCATTTTGAGAACGTGTATACACTCTTCCGCGGCCCTGAGTTACCCTGCCCTCGTCAAGGATCCTACTCTTATAAATTTAATTTTTTTTTTGGTTAAAAAAAAAATGTGTTCCTCCACTTAAAGATTAAAACCTGATTAGCATTCGTTGCGTTCTCGTGTTGAAATAACGCTTCACAGCTATTGTCATGTACGCATCCTCATTTCTGATTTTGTTCTATCTTTTTCCTTCCTTTGCCGAACAAAGAACTTGAAATGACTATTGCAAAGCAGGAACCGGGCATTAAAAAAAAGAAAAAAAAGGCTGTTTTTGCTTTGAGGAAACTCATGGTCTAGTATGAAAAGCAGAAGCATAAACAAGTCCAATCCC
Source organism: Meles meles (assembly GCF_922984935.1). NCBI lineage: Eukaryota > Metazoa > Chordata > Mammalia > Carnivora > Mustelidae > Meles > Meles meles. Next base: position 2,308,355 of record NC_060086.1, on the reverse strand, counting down.
TCATAACAAGGCAGGTAATAAAGGCTCACAAAACAGGCAGCGGAGACCACGACCTGATCAACAGCCTGGAGGAACGGGTACCATCATCCAAGACTCTGGGTCCTAATAAACCAATCAAGAACCCCGAGCAATTTCGGTGGAGGTTACAAAACTTTTACCCAAGACAAGAGGGAGCGATGGCCTGTGAATAGAGAGGGAAAGGAGGGGAGTGCGCAGAACACGGGGCACAGGTCGGCAGGCGATGAGGCAGGCAGTGCAATTGCAAGCCCAGCTGTGAGCCTGGGTCAGTTTCCTGCCGCTGCTGTAACAAATTAACCCAAACTTAGAGGCTTAAAATAACACAGATGTATTGCCTGACAGCTCTGGATGTCAAAAGACCAAAAGGGGGTTCACTGGGCTGACATCACGGTGCCCGTGGGGCAGTGGTCCCTCCAGACACCCTAGGGCACAGTGTTTCTCACCTTCTCCAGCTTCTAGACACCACCGTGCTCCTCGGCTTGTGGTCCCTTCCTCCGTCTTTAAAGCCAGCCCAGCATCTCCTTTCTTCTCTGACCCTCTGCGTTTGCAACTGGCCTCCCCCCTTCACTGTGCCCCTCTGGTGTCCCTCTTAAAAGAAGCCTTGGGATCACACTGCAAGTCACAGATTCACAAGGGATGAGGATAACGGAGATCTTTGGGGCCCTCCTGAGGCCTGCCCCCAGTCCGGGTCTCCTGCTGCGGGCAGTAAGGGGCCGAGGGGATTTTAAAGCAGGAAACTCACATGATCGGATACGATCGAGCCCCCGGAAGCAGTGGGAGAGCCGGTCTGGGGCGGGGGGTAGACTGCAGGTGTGAGGACCCGCTAAGCTCCAGCAAGAAGGCAACGTGGAGGGGAGGCAGGTGGGAGATGGGCAAAATGGGGGAAGGCGGGTGGGAGATGCAGGCTTCGTATGACGGAATGAGTGTATCACGGGGATCACGGGCCCGGCACGGGGAATGTGGTCAGTGGTTCAGTGACAGCATGAGATGGTGACAGGTGGGAGCTCACTGACGGTGAGCACGGACGTGTCAGATCGCTCTGTCGAGGGACGTCTGGGTGGCTCAGTCGGTGAAGCCGCTGCCTTCGGCTCAGGTCATGATCCCGGAGTCCCAGGATTGAGCCCCGCATCAGGCTCCCCGCTCAGTGGAGAATTGGCTTCTCCCTCTGACCCTCCCCCATCTCATGTTCTCTCTCTCAAATAAATAAGATCTTTGAAAAAAACACTATGTCTAATGCAACATTGTATGTCAACGATACTTCAACCAAATAAATAAATAAAGTGTAAAAAATAAAACCACGGGGCGCCTGGGTGGCTCCATCAGTGAAGCCTCTGCCTTCGGCTCAGGTCATGATCCCGGGGTCCTGGGATCGAGCCCCACATCGGGCTTCTTCCTTTGCTTGCCGCTCCCCCTGCTTGTGCCCCCTGCCCCCCTGCATCTCTCTCTGTCAAAGAAATAAATAAAGTCTTAAATAAACAGATACAAAATAAAATACAAAAGAAGATACTAAGGCAAAGCAGTAGCGAACAGCATCCAGTCCCTGAAATAAGCAGAACCGGAAGGGCTCAGGGGCCCGTGGGACGAGGAGGGCGAGATCGAAACCTCCCAAGTGGGTCTGGTTTGGGGAAAGAGGTTCTCCTAACCGTCCTCTTGTCCTCACAATTCTCCCTCACTCTTCCAGGGTCCCACACAGTTTAGGCTAAAACCAGCTCCTCAGCCGAACACACCGGGTACTGCCCGGTCTGGCCCCCGCCCGCGCCTCCACTGTCTCTCCGGCCCCTCACACCATCCCCAGCCTCGCCCTCAGCAGGACAGATGACTTTAGAGCTCCTGTCACGGCTCGTGGCACACGGTCACACTGTCGGAACGCATGCGACAGTTCGTACCGCCAGCCCCGCCTGGACCGTCCCCTGTCCCAACAGTGACGATGGCCACGTACTCAACTTCCGGGGCTTTGCTCGTCCACACGTTCCTTCATGACCCTTCGAGGCGGAATAAGCAGCACCTGCCCCACAGGGAGCCAGGCCCGGGCGTCCGCGACTTAGACACGGACACAGACTTAGAGCCGTCCCTCGCCCGGCCGCTGTAGAACCAGCTTTCTGACACCAAGAGTAAAACCCTACTTGTCATCCCACCCTCGGCGGCTCTAACCTTTTACAGCCTCTAAAGAAGCGCGTTTGCTGAAGGAGAAGCAAACCAAGGAGGACAGACAATACAGTGAAGTCCTCTGGGATCTAGGAGGTCCCCTCTCATCCACCAGCTGACGACCCGATAACCACAGTCGGGTCCGGTCACACAACGAGAAACCACTTAGCTTAGGGGAAGGAACGGAGAACGACCGTGGCCGGAATCTCGAGACCATCAGGCTGCGTGAAAGACGCCGTCACAGAGGCCACCTCGTGAGCGATGATAGGAAGTGTCCAAAGCGATCAGCGCCCCAGAGACAGAAAGCAGAGCACTCATCAGGGCAGGAGGGCCGTGAGGGGTGTGTGGGGCAGTGAAGGCTAACGGGCACAGGGTTTCTTTATGGGGTAATAAAAATGTTCTGATACTGATCGTGCCGATGGGTGTGCAAGTATGTGAATAGTGTAAAAGCCCCTGCCTTTCACACTTTTGATGGGTGAGTAATTCGGTACCTGAATTGTATTTCAGCAAAACTGCTACCAACAGAAAAGAGGTCATATTCACAACCAAAAGCGATTCACGATTGAGAAGGAAAGAAGGGATCAGAGAAGCACTGGCAGACAGACCCGAACAGGAGCAGATACTCATCAGGCAGGCGGTGAGGAATGGGGAAGCGAGAGGAGTTGAGGTGGACCAATGTGCTAACTACGTGACATTCGACTACACTACACACCTCCGCTGTGTGTTCTTGGTAACTCCCATGAGGTCGATATTTTCATTCCTATTTGCAGATGGGGAACCTGGGGCAAAGACACCCCAGTCACTTGCCCAGTGGCTTGCAGTTCGTAGGGGATGAAAGCAAGGATGTGAACTCAAAATCCATACCCCGACCACGCCGCCTCGTTAACAGACTCGACGGTATGCTGGAGTTCTTCCCTCTCGTCTTTTTGCAGGGGGATGATCTTTTAAAACTCCTTCGTTGAATGAATCATTTGTTTTCTTCAGTAATGAGACTCCTTAGAGCTACGGATTACCGTGGAAGTCTGCAGTGAACTTTGGCCATATGCCCTTTGTAACTGACCTCATTTCTTGTCTAAATAATCTGTTTTTTCTCTATGTGATTTCCTTTTGCTGGTTTTTCACTATCGGATGGTAGCTTGCCTCTTTAGGCTTCTGTTACGTTATTCCCAGAGAATGTGGCCTGCACAGTTTCCACGCCGAGGGATTAATACGTTTTCTTTGTCATCTATACAGCATCAAGTTTCGTAAAAATCCCCAAAGACTCTAGAAAGGCGGGTTCCTTCCCTCTTTACAGCCTAATACTCCCTGGTTACGGGAAATATATTTTATTGTTTGAAGACTTTCGAAAAAGAAAATTCCAATTTCTTCTTAAATTGCTTTCAAAATAGTGCTGGCCTTCTTGGTAATCCGTTTTTGTTTTTGTTTTTTTTTTAAGATTTTATTTATTTATTTGACAGACAGAGACCACGAGTAGGCAGAGAGGCAGGCAGAGAGAGAGGAGGAAGCAGGCTCCCTGCGGAGCAGAGAGCCCGATGCGGGGCTCGATCCCAAGACCCTGGGATCATGACCTGAGCTGAAAGCAGAGGCTTTAACCCACTGAGCCACCCAGGTGCCCCTTGGTAATCCGTTCTTAATGCAAGCAACACACTTACAGGTTAAAAGAGAGAGAGAACACGTCTGAGTAAGTCAAGAGACCAAGAAGCAGCCGGCCATGTGTAATCAGGTATTTCAATATTTCCAAGGCGTTTTTCTTTAGCCCGATGAATGGCCATAAAGAGATAGAAACCTTCTTGTAAAAGACTTGGCTTTCTCTGCTTTTACATAATCAATTTGACATTTGAATTTTGGCAAAGGATCGCAGGTACCTTGCTTTATTTATGGCCCGAGATTAGATAAAAACATCACTCTTATCAAACCACACCAGGCTTTTTCCTGAAATAAGGTGTAATTTTTCAAGCAAGGACCACTTTGTCCTGACACCAAAGTCTACAGGACAAGATTTCCAAGTACTTTATACATCGAACCTGTTCTCCTCCCATCTCTCTGACCCTCTCCTCTCTCTTCCCTGTCTGCTACACACCCCTCCCCTTAAAATAACCCACTCCCACCAACCCTTCCTTTCACCAACTGCTACATTTATAACCTGGCACCAGCCTAAAAAAGAACAAGGAAGTAAAAAAAAAAAAAAAATCATCAAAGTTGTGCCAGAGAAGAGCGGAAGGACGAAGCTGCCCAGAACCAGCCGAAAAATAAGGAGTCGAGGCCTGAATGGGAGCGTCTGATGGCGTACTCTCCCCGATTCCCATCCATGTCCACAAGCCACAACGACGGAAGCTCAGCTCCCCCTCGAAGACTAAGCCAACGGTCAAACGACAGCCCGGGTCTAGAGGTGACCTCCCCCTGCCGACCCGCTCCCCAATGATGAGGCTACATTGACAAAGTCTACCCTGTCTGGCTTCATGGTCCCCCAGGCTCTGCTCATGACACAAAGGCAGTGGGGCGCTTGGGTGGCTCGATCGGCTGAGCGTCCCATTCTTCATCTCGGCTCAGGTCTTGATCTCAGGGTCATGAGTTCAAGCCCCACATTGGGCTCCCACGTGGAGTCTACCCAAAACGAACAAACGTACACACACACACACACACACACACACACAACCCAACAAACAAACAAACAAAACCAAAAAAAAAACAAAGACAGCCGGCTGGGAAGGCTGGCAGGATTCTTCAGCCAACCTCTACCAACCACCCTTTGTCGTCACAAAACAGAACACTGGGCTGCCGAGAAATGAACTTCAGTGCATCCCAATGCCCTTGCCCGTCCGATCTCATTGTCTCTCTTCCCGCATTCTGATGTTCACGTAAATGGACTCAAAAAGAGCCAAATGCCTATGAAATGTGGGGAGCCAGAGGGAGTGGCAGGGACACGGTGACACCTTTTCAAGGCAGCATACACAGGGACAGATGCTTAAGACCCTCGGTTCTGGAGCCGGGCCACCTGGGGAGCACGCGGGCATTACCATCTACCCGGCTGTGCAGCCACAGGCAAACACCCCAACCTCTCAGGGGCTCACTCCTGTCTGTGAACGGGAAGTACGACGGTGCCCGCCTCTTTTTCAGAAATGCGTGAAGTGCCTGGTAAGCACTCAGGGGACAAGCACTTTACAAGTGTATCTCATATTATCTCATTTAATCATCACGAAAATGCTGTGAGTCCCATTGTACAGATGAACACACGGAGGCTCACAGAAGCTGTGGAAGTAGCCCCAGGTGATGGAGCCAGACGGGCCGACCTGGGACTTGAACTGAGATCCGACATCAAAAGATCGGCTCCTAATCGACACCACGCTACCTCCTGGAGAAGTGTGTCTCCATGGGTAACGGACAACGTGTGGGGACAAAGAGAGCACCACCCGGGATAGCAAGCCATGGGGATGACGGCTGTTTTCAAGCACTCTGTGGGTTTAAAATAGGGGACACAACAAGATGTCTCCATGTCCCAGCAGTAGCAATATCAGGCAAAAGGCGACTAGAACCTCGGGTCTAGTTCAGAGCATCGCACATCATGATTACTCATTTACACAGCTTCAGAAGGACAGCAGAGCTCCCGCCCCCCGAGAGGACCCAAAGTGCAGCCTAGAACATCCCTATGCCCTGAGTGTTGGCGAGAACTGCATCTGGAGAGACCTTGCTTTGAAAGAAAGAGTGAAAACCTACAGCGAGGTCTACCAAACTGTTCCAGAACCACATCTCAGAGTCCCAGGGGAAGAGCACACGTCCGGGGGATTCCTGAGGACACGTGGGCTTCATGAAGCAGGAGCAGAATTCTACAGCAAGAGAGCAGCCTGCATGAAACAGAAAGCAGGAGGGGTGAAGGGGGGTCGGAGTAACACAAGAATTTGTAGAAATCAAAATGCAGGGGTGTTGCATTTTGTTGCACCATGTTGCACGGTGGCTCGTGGGTGAAGCGTCTGCCTTCGGCTCAGGTCATGATCCCAGGGTCCCGGAATCGAGCCCCGCGTCGGGCTCCCTGCTCAGTGGGAAGCCTGCTTCTCCCTCTCCCTCTGCCCCTCTCTCCACTCTTGCGCATGCTCTCTCTCGCTCTCAGATAAATAAAATCGTTTTAAGAATTTCTAAAAGAATCAAAATGCATTCAAAAACCCACATGGAAGTAAGCAAGACAGACATTGCAAAATAAATAATAATAATCAAATAAAATCAGGCATGTTAAGAATGCACTTGAGAGGTTCTCCGAGAATGGAGAAGGATAAAGAAATAAAAATGAGACTGACAGAAATAAAAAATCTATTTAAAAACTCCAATATGAAAATAATTGATTTTTTTCCAAGAGTAGAACAGAACAAAAAACAAGCTAATGAAAAAAGGAATAGCAAACATCTTTTTCTTGACCTTTAGAAAAATCAGAATCTATGAACAGAGATCTTCACATGGACATATGTTGGTAAAATATTAAAATATCAGAAAAATTAAAACTATTCAAAGATCAGAAGAAAAAAATACTTAGAAAGGAACAAGAATCCAACCGACCCTGGCTTCTCAGCAATAAAATGTTCTAGAAAAGACTGGAACACCATGCACACAGTTGAGAGGAAGGATTAGAGTCCAAAGGCGTGACCCAAGATTTTGAAAACACACTCATGTGTCTGACATCTATGAGAATAACAGCTTTGGCTACTCCTGCCTGGAGAATATATACCACCGATTACCAGCCTTAAAAAAGTCATTTTAAATTTATGGCAAAAACTGAGTAGGCCGTGGTAAATGGAATTGTGTGTTTCCCTTAATTATTTTGTCCCCAGACTCCAGCATCCAGGTCGGTTAAAGATGGTTGGGATGCTTCTGGGGGGGCCCTGGGCCAGGTATCCTGTGATACTTCCTAAGTGACTCCCCTTTCTCTGCTTACTTTCCAGGCCCAGGACGACATCCTGAATCCTACAGCTCACACCCAGTCTTATGACCACTTCGAATAACAGCAGGTGCTTCTCTGTTCCATCACAATCAGCAAACACTAAATTATTTACACTGCTCCACACCGTATAAGAATTAACACAAAGAGCTTTATTTCTCCTCCCCTAAAAGAGGGCTATTAAACAATTTAAAACGTGTTTGCATGTGAAATGTAAAACCGGAGGGGTTTTTCTTTTCCTTATTACTTAATAACTTTTTTTGTAAATGCCGCAATACATGGGCAATGCCAAAAACACAGAGAAGTACCAAGCAGGAAATAAGCACCCATAATCCCAATATCCAAAAAGAAACGCTGGTAAATTTCGTATTGTCCATGCAACATTTCCATGCACATCCTTCTTATAAAAGCACTGGTTTTCTTGCTAATGGTATTTAACTATACACAATTTGTAGCTTCCAATTTCCTTTATTCACAAAATAGCATATGATTTTTTAAATTCCCATATCAAAAAGTATTATTTAGAATGGCTGGACAGCATTCTATCCTGTGAAGAACTGATTTATGGTCGACTTCGTCCCTGACCATGGGACTTCTATTTTGGACATTATAGGAATTATACTATATATCCTATATTATATTACGCTATGAAATAACTAAAAGCATCAGTTCAAAGAAAATTTTTCTGAGATCAAATTCCTATTCCATCATTTATTAGTCATGTGATTTTGGCAAAGTCATTAAACGGTCTGCGCCTGTTTCCTGCTAAGCAAAGCGGGGATTGTAACAGTGTATCGATTAAATGAATTAACATAAGTAAAGGCTTTAGAACATGCCTGCAGCAGAGTGAATACTATGTTTAGGTTGTTCTTTGTCTAATTCTTTGCTAGTGTGTGGAATGAGCATCTATGTGTTTTTTAAACTTATACAATTATTTTTTAAGATAAAATTCTAAGAGACGGAATTGCTGGGTCCAGAAGCAAATCACATTTTTAAACTTGTGTACATATTGTCTAATTTCACACCAAAAAAGTTGTACAATTTTATCCCACCAACAAAGAATAAAAACAGAATGAAAACGCCTATTTTCACACAGCCTTGCCAACCCTGGATATCTACACTTTTTTTCCCCACAGCTTTGCTAAGATAATGGATGAAAATGAGATTTTGTTGTCCTATTTTGCATTTCTATTACCAATAAAGCTGTCCATTTTTTTCTGAAGGCTTCCTGGCAATTTTGATTTTTTTTTTTTGCTTGTCTGCAAAGCCTGTTCACATTCTCTGCCCAGGTCTTGTTAGGGGTACTCTATTGATCGCCAGAAGACTTCGTGTATTAGAAGAAACATTTCTATTATATGTTGGAAATACGCTACTGCAGTTTGTCATTATTAGTTACTACAAACAGACTTGTCCATAATTTTTCACATGAAAGATGCTCAATGTCACTTATCATCACGGAAATACTAGTCAAAACTATAATGAGACACCACCTCACACCGGTCAGAACAGCTAAAATCAACAACACCGGAAACAACAGGTGTTGGCGAGGACGAGGAGAAAGGGGAATCCTTGTGCACTGTCAGTAGGAATGCAAGCTGGGGCAGCCACTGTGGAAAACAGCATGGAGGTTCCTCAAAAAATTAAAAATAGAACCACCTTATGACCCAGCAATTGTACTACTGGGTATTTATCCAAAGGATACAAAACTACTTATCTGAAGGGACACAGGCTATAGCAGCATTATCAACAACAGCCAAATTATGGAAAGAGCCCAAACGCCCATCCACTGGTGAATGGATGAAGAAGATGTAGTGCATATACACAATGGAATACTATGCAGCCATCAAAAAGAATGAAATCTTGCCATTTGCGACAACATGGATGGAGCTAGAGGGTATCATGCTCAGTGAAATAAGTCAGAGAAAGACAAATACCATGTTATTTCACTCACATGTGGAATTTAAGAAACAAAACAAATGAACAAAGGGTGTAAAAAAGAGAGGAAAACCAAGAAACAGACTCTTAACTGGAGAGAACAAACTGACGGTTACCAGAGGGAAGGTGGGTGAGGGGACGGGTGAAACCGGTGATGAGCACTGGGTGTTGTACGGAATTGCTGAATCACTAAATTCTACACCTGACACTAATATGACACCGTATGTCAACTAACTAGAATTTAAATAAAAACTTGGAAAGAAAAAACTAAATAAGAAAGATGTTTTTTAAAAGATTTGTTCATCAGTTTTGATTTTTTAAATATGTTACATTCATAACTCAAACCTACCCAATTTTTCCCATGTAATTTATGACTTTGAGGTTATAATTGGAAAAGTATTCTCAAACCCAAGTTTCTACAAATTTCACCTACATTACCATCTCTGACAGCTCTTCAAGATCTCCTATTTTATATTTAACTCCTTAATTCAACTTATTTTATGCTTCAGTGTAAGTAAAGAAACCAACACTTTTCTTCCCAAACATGAACCCATTCTCCCAATCATATTTAGAGAATATAGCTTTAAAGTAATTCTATGGAATTCTATGGAAAGCCAAGCCATTGACACCAGGGTTTGTAAGAAGATTAAAAAATAATAATAATAAAAGGAAATAATAAAGTAAAAAAAAACTAAAGTGAATTCTAATATACTGATGAGCAAGTACCCACTCTCCATTTCATTTCTGGTTTGTTTTCCTGACTTATTGGCCCTTCCAATGAACTTTAGAGTAATTCTGCCACATTCCCCCAAAAGTCCGGTGGGAACGTTGCTGCTGCGGAAACTCAGCGGCTGTGACGCTACCTGTTTTGAACTCTCCTTCAACAATTTGTTGTGCACATACTGGGTTTGCTGTCTGCCCTCCGTATTCACAACCTCACAAGTTAGCTTTAGGCCCTTGTGCTCTGTGTTCTAGGGCTTTCCGCAAACCCGTCATCCTGATCACCAAATGGGTTCCTGTAGTACCTGTTCTGCTCCTCCTTCTTCTAAGACTACAGACCAAGCTTTGCTCCAAATGCTCGCTTCCTTATATTCTCTTCTAGATGTTGCCAAATTCCTTTTTGTCTTGGTCCGTTGCCTGATCATATAAGCTTATCTTTCTTGTATTTTGTCTCTTGTTTTAGGGCCTTTGGTGTCTTAAGTTTCCTTATGACTAAAACAGATGCTGACTAAAACTTGTTTTTGAACAAAAATCTGTTTTGAAAGAGGCTCTTTCTTTACTTCCTGCAGGATGTTTCTCTCCATTCACGCGGCAGATTTCTCTTTGTGTCCCACATTGAAGTTTGTCTCACACCTGCTGACCCGGTCTTTGTGGTGAAGACACTTATCCCCTGATGTTATTTTTCTCAAATCTGGCCACTTGGAAGCCAGGAAGCACGGCCAATGACTGACATTTCTGTATTTTTATAAGAAATAAAGACTACCAATTGACCCAAAAGCAGACATCATCGACCACTAAGCCCCTGTTTATATCACTGTCAATTGAAGAGTCGTTGAAACTGTTCCTCTCTCATCTTAGTCCGACATCCAAATATGTGATAAATTATCGAATATCAAAAATATATAAAAATATGAAAAATATATAATATTAAAATATAAAATATTAAAATATTTTTATAAAAATATTTTTAAAATATGACAAAGGGAAAAGACTCTGAAGAACCACTCAAAATGTTGGTGGGATCTGATCTCGGTATCGTGGCTAGCGATGGGCCCCCCGTGACTCCCTCTCCTTCACTCTCATTGGCTTTGCTGTCTTGGCCTTCAGTCTCTCCATCAAGTGCAAACGTAGTCCCACCAGCGAGCTCTGAGCTGAAAGGACTGCTCTGCCCTTGGATGCCCCCACAGCAGACAACGGCTCATTTTTCAGGTCTTCCTGCAAATGCCCCTCCCTGACCGTCATCGTTGTACCTCCTACGTCATTCTTAGGTCACAGTCTTTTTCTTTTTCTCGATAGCATTTGCCAGTAGCTAAAATCATCGTATTTGTTTATCGTACGTCTCCCCATCAGTTCTATATTTTTAATCAAAAATATAGAACTGTAAGAGCGGGGACTTTGTCTTTCCATCACCATAACTCCAGAATCTAGAACAGGTTTGCGTAAATAGCAGACACACAAGACATGTTTGTTGAGTAAATAATGGTTATATAGGAACTGCAGGATTCCCGTAATTTTTATTCTTCTCTTATCTTTATTTTTCATCTTTTTTTTAAAAGATTTTATTTATTTATTTGACAGAGAGAGAGAGATCACAAATAGGCAGAGAAGCAGGCGGGGGGTGGGGGGGAAGCAGGTTCCCCACCAAGTGGAGATCCCAATGCGGGGCTCGATCCCAGGACCCTGAGATCATGACCTGAGCCAAAGGCAGAGGCTTTAACCCACTGAGCCACCCAGGCGCCCCTATTTTTCATCTTTTATAAGGACTATTTATTACTGGGCTAGTTTAACAAGTATCTTCTGAAACCCAGCTGTCTAGGCAGTTTTATACATAAAGTTGGTTTCCAAAGTTTTAGCAACAAATCCTCTTACGAAATGTTTGCAGATTCTTTCAACATAGAAAAGAGATAAATGCAGTATTTGATCATTATCGATGTATTTTAAGGCCCAGGTCATAGCACCTGCTTCTTATTAAAAAATCAACAAATACGCGGCTCTTTAATGAAACTTAAACTTTAAATGGAGGGATGCAGACGAAAGTCTGTGTTCCATGACCGCTTCCGGCCACCTTCACTTATTCTAACGTCACTGTTCAGGATCGACAAAAACCCGGATTCACACAGACAGGTACTTGCGAACGGTAACCGCTTTTAGTGAATTACCTGTTCTTAGGAAATTCTTAAACAGGGATTAGAGGAGAAAAGCTATTCTCAAGCTTTGCACAGTCACAAATCGACCACGCTGCACACATTCTCACACTTGTAGTTCCTGAGAGATGTGGTTTATAACTCATTTGACTGTGCATTATTTTCATTACAGCTCTAGAGAGATCGGAATGTATTTCAAATACTACATATGAATAAAACCCTTAACCACTGCAGCACATCCGTGAAGATGTTGTAAAAACCGTAGGGACATACCTACTACCGGTAATTCTGTAAAAATCAAAATCCAGAGCAAAAGAAGTTGGAAAAAAACAACGCATCAATATGGTCACAGTGATGTGGTTCCATCTCAGTGGCAGAAAACTTGGAGACCTTTAGCCCTTTTTACTTTTCTGCATTTTCTAGGGATTTTTTTTAATGTATGTGTATTAACTCGTAACAGGAAAAAAAAAACTATTCTTTAAAAAAGCCAACGTGAGGGGCGCCTGGGTGGCTCAGTGGTTTAAGCCGCTGCCTTCGGCTCAGGTCATGATCTCAGGGTCCTGGGATCGAGTCCCACATCGGGCTCTCTGCTCGGCAGGGAGCCTGCTTCCCTCTCACTCTCTCTGCCTGCCTCTCCGCCTACTTATGATCTCTCTCTGTCAAATAAATAAATAAAATCTTAAAAAAAAAAATTAAAAAAAAAAAAAAAAAGCCAACGTGAATGAATCCCACAAATGGAATATTAAGCTAAAGAAGCCGGATGCAACGTGGACACTCTGGTTCCTTTTACGCAAAATGCAGAAAGAGGAGAAGGAAACACACAGGGTAGATGAGAGGCCAGTGGATGGGGGTGGGAGACATCACCACCCAGAGCTCTGAAATGGGTCCTGTTCCCCTCTCCTCCCCTCCCCCTCCGCCCCTTCCTTTTTCCTACCCGTCAGTGGTTTTCCGTATATTCTCAGATCTGTGTATATCTGGTCACCAAAACAGTCAACTTTAGAACATTTCTATCCTCTCAGAAGAAACCCCGTACCCTTCAGCCGTCATCCTCCACCCCCAGCCCGAAGCAAACTCCTGTCTGTGTGGGTTTCTCCACTCCGGACTTTACGCGTAAACAGAATCATTTATTCTCGTCTCCAGCATTCTGCGTTCAAAGCTCACGTCTTCTTCTTGAACCTAGAAAACGCTGGTCGCCTCACTTTGCAAAAGTTATCTGAGCTGTACGTTATCCTTTATGCCCTTTCTGAGCATGAGATATTGGACAGGAAAAAAAATTGCCAACAATAAAATTTAAAAACACAGTCCGAAGCAGGGTTCCAGCAGTGTCCCAGGCGGCCGTTGCTAAAGACGGGACCCGGGACCCTTCCCAGCCCACTCACCGGGCTGTCTCCCTTGATCCCACCAAAAAGGACAATCAGAGATAAGGAAGCTGGCTCACACTACCCCACCCCGTCCCTCTTGTCTTCCCCAAACCTCCTGGCGGGCTGACCGGGTTCTCTTGGAAGGATCTCGGTGTTCGCGGCAGATCCATGTTTCTGGTCTCCCCCATCCCCCCCATGAGGCTCGTCTTGGATGTATTCTACCTCCTGGGAGTCTTGTCACATGTGAAGAATAAATTACTTTGTGTTAAGATATTTTGAGCTGTCAGAGTAATCATTCCAAAATGAAAATTTAATTGTTACACCTCTAATTAAATCTTCCCCAAGGCTCTCCATTGCCAACAAAATTAACTCGGGCTCTCTGTCGCCTAACGCTCAAGGCTGTCCCTGACCTATCCTTCACCACCTGTCCAGACCTCAAGGCTTCACCCCGCTTTTCCTGCCCTGTCCGTGAGCCCATCACGGGAAGCTCCGCTCCTTGTTTCCATGCGGCAGACAGGGACCGCCTCGTACAGTTCCCAGTTCAGGGCAGGGTCCTGCACAGCTTCGCTTTGGTGAAGCTCTTCCTCCTGCATTAAATGCCCTTCCCTGCTGTCCCCTTCGCTGTTTGCCTCATGAACAAACATCTACTCATCTTACAGGTCCACCGAAACGCCTCCTCCTGCCTGTCTCTGGAAGCTTCTCCCCTGTGCCCTGCAGAGCTCCGTTTCTCCTACAGAGCAGGTGTCCCGTCTCCCGGCTGGGGGCACACTGCCTTCATCCCGTGAGCCCCAGTGTGCCCACCAGTCAAATGATGATCTGGAGAGGGTTGCCCGGGGGCTCAGTCACTCAATCGTCTGACTCTTGGTCTGGGCTCAGGTCACGATCTCAGGGTCAGGAGATCAAGCCCCACATCCGGCCCCGTGCTCAGCGTGACGTCTGCTGCGGTCTCTTCTCTCCCTCTCCCTGGACCCCTCCCTCTCATGCTCGCTCTCTGTCTTTCTAAAAATCAATCAATCAATCTTAAAAAAAAAAAAAAAAGATTAGGTGTATAGAAATGACTCAACAGATCCTCTCAGGAACTGGGTGACAGAACACACCCATACCATGAAAATCAGTGTCTGGGACATCACGAATGCTCAACACACAGTAGCTGTTACTGTAAGACTTAATTGGGGGTGCTCGCTCGTATCTCTGTCCCTGCTCCGAAAACGTGAGCCCCTGAACGCCGTCTTCTTCAGCTGAGCTGCTGGCCGGGGACGTGACAGCCCGCGAAGGGCATCCGGCTGGGTCCGAACTGAGCCCGGGCCCCCCAGGAGCTGGGCCAGTTTCCACACCTCTGACGCGGAAAGACAGGGGCACTGCTAAGAGGACACAGAAGACAACGCCAGCAAGCATGTGGCACACTTTCCAGGCCGCACTCAAGATGCAATAAACCGCTTTATAGATAATCGAAGACCTGACTCGGGTCTTGACAAACGACCTTCTGTACGGGTTCCGGGCACGGGACCGTTTGTTCGGTCTTAAACACCAGTGAGGGGCTGAAGCCACCCAGCTGGGAAGTGAGGAGGGAAAGCCTCAGGGGCACTAAGGAACGCCCCGCCCCCCCGACAGGGGCTCCAAGACAGTCCCCCCTTCTCTCACGCTTTGGGGTAAAGAGGTTGAAAACGAAGCTCCAATGAACGCACAGACATACCGATGGTGGCAGATTAACGGGCACACGGTCAGCTCCAGCACAAAACACCTTCCCACCAACCCATGCGGGGATCCCCCCAGCTCTGAGAGAATCCCGGAGGGAACTTCTCCCCGGGGAGACACAAAGTGCAAACAGGATGGCCGGATCCCCTGGAGAAAGCCCCACCCCTGGGGCCCTCCTGGCTGCTGGACCCTCATTTCTCAGAGCCTTTTTTTTTTTTCCATTTTATTTATTTTTTCAGCATAACAGTATTCATTCTTTTTGCACAACACCCAGTGCTCCATGCAAAACGTGCCCTCCCCATTACCCACCACCTGTTCCCCCAACTTCCCACCCCTGACCCTTCAAAACCCTCAGGTTGTTTTTCAGAGTCCATAGTCTCTTATGGATCGCCTCCCCTTCCAAATTTTTTTTTTTAATAAACATATAATGTATTTTTATCCCCAGGGGTACAGGTCTGTGAATCGCCAGGTTTACACACTTCACAGCACTCACGATAGCACTTACCCTCCCCAATGTCCATAGCCCCCTCTCCCTATCCCAATCCCACCTCCCCC
Organism: Meles meles; assembly: GCF_922984935.1. NCBI lineage: Eukaryota > Metazoa > Chordata > Mammalia > Carnivora > Mustelidae > Meles > Meles meles. The sequence continues at coordinate 2,292,858 of NC_060086.1, read as the reverse complement.
CAGCAACCCCCAGTTTGTTTTGTGAGATTAAGAGTCATTTATGGTTTGTCTCCCTCCTAATCCCATCTTGTTTCATTTATTCTTCTCCTATCCCCCTACCCCCCCATGTTGCTTCTCCATGTCCTCATATCAGGGAGATCATATGATAGTTGTCTTTCTCCGATTGACTTATTTCACTAAGCATGATACGCTCTAGTTCCATCCACGTCGTCGCAAATGGCAAGATTTCATTTCTTTTGATGGCTGCATAGTATTCCATTGTGTATATATACCACATCTTCTTTATCCATTCATCTGTTGATGGACATCTAGGTTCTTTCCATAGTTTGGCTATTGTAGACATTGCTGCTATAAACATTCGGGTACACATGCCCCTTCGGATCACTATGTTTGTATCTTTAGGGTAAATACCCAGTAGTGCAATTGCTGGGTCATAGGGTAGTTCTATTTTCAACATTTTGAAGAACCTCCATGCTGTTTTCCAGAGTGGTTGCACCAGCTTGCATTCCCACCAACAGTGGAGGAGGGTTCCCCTTTCTCCGCATCCTCGCCAGCATCTGTCATTTCCTGACTTGTTAATTTTAGCCATTCTGACTGGTGTGAGGTGATATCTCATTGTGGTTTTGATTTGTATTTCCCTGATGCCGAGTGACATGGAGCACTTTTTCATGTGTCTGTTGGCCATCTGGATGTCTTCTTTGCAGAAATGTCTGTTCATGTCCTCTGCCCATTTCTTGATTGGATTGTTTGTTCTTTGGGTGTTGAGTTTGCTAAGTTCCTTATAGATTTTGGATACTAGCCCTTTATCTGATATGTCGTTTGCAAATATCTTCTCCCATTCTGTCAGTTGTCTTTTGGTTTTGTGAACTGTTTCCTTTGCTGTGCAAAAGCTTTTGATCTTGATGAAATCCCAATAGTTCATTTTTGCCCTTGCTTCCCTTGCCTTTGCCGTTGTTCCTAGGAAGATGTTGCTGCGGCTGAGGTCGAAGAGGTTGCTGCCTGCATTCTCCTCAAGGATTTTGATGGATTCCTTTCTCACACTGAGGTCCTTCATCCATTTGGAGTCTATTTTCGTGTGTGGTGTAAGGAAGTGGTCCAATTTCATTTTTCTGCATGTGGCTGTCCAATTTTCCCAGCACCATTTATTGAAGAGGCTGTCATTTTCCATTGGACATTCTTTCCTGCTTTGTCAAAGATTAGTTGACCATAGAGTTGAGGGTCGATTTCTGGGCTCTCTATTCTGTTCCACTGATCTATGTGTCTGTTTTTGTGCCAGTACCATGCTGTCTTGATGATGACAGCTTTGTAATAGAGCTTGAAGTCCGGAATTGTGATGCCACCAACTTTGGCTTTCTTTTTCAATATTCCTTTCGCTATTCGAGGTCTTTTCTGGTTCCATATAAATTTTAGGATTATTTGTTCCATTTCTTTGAAAAAAATGGATGGTATTTTGATAGGGATTGCATTAAATGTGTAGATTGCTTTAGGTAGCATAGACATTTTCACAATATTTATTCTTCCAATCCAGGAGCATGGAACATTTTTCCATTTTTTTGTGTCTTCCTCAATTTCTTTCATGAGTACTTTATAATTTTCTGTGTATAGATTCTTAGTCTCTTTGGTTAGGTTTATTCCTAGGTATCTTATAGTTTTGGGTACAATTGTAAATGGGATTGACGCCTTAATTTCTCTTTCTTCAGTCTTGTTGTTGGTGTACAGAAATGCAACTGATTTCTGTGCATTGATTTTATATCCTGACACTTTACTGAATTCCTGGACAAGTTCTAGCAGTTTTGGAGTGGAGTCTTTTGGGTTTTCCACATATAGTATCATATCATCTGCAAAGAGTGATAGTTTGACTTCTTCTTTACCGATTTGGATGCCTTTAATTTCTTTTTGTTGTCTGATTGCTGAGGCTAGGACTTCTAGTACTATGTTGAATAGCAATGGTGATAATGGACATCCCTGCCGTGTTCCTGACCTTAACGGAAAAGCTTTCAGTTTTTCTCCATTGAGAATGATATTTGCGGTGGGTTTTTCATAGATGGCTTTGATGATATTGAGGTATGTGCCCTCTATCCCCACACTTTGAAGAGTTTTGATCAGGAAGGGATGCTGTACTTTGTCGAATGCTTTTTCAGCATCTATTGAGAGTATCATATGGTTCTTGTTCTTTCTTTTAGTAATGTGTTCTATCACATTGATTGATTTGCGGATGTTGAACCAACCCTGCAGCCCTGGAATAAATCCCACTTGATCGTGGTGAATAATCCTTTTAATGTACTGTTGAATCCTATTGGCTAGTATTTTGGCGAGAATTTTTGCGTCTGTGTTCATCAAGGATATTGGTCTGTAGTTCTCTTTTTTGGTGGGATCCTTGTCTGGTTTTGGGATCAAGGTGATGCTGGCCTCATAAAATGAGTTTGGAAGTTTTCCTTCCATTTCTATTTTTTGGAACAGTTTCAGGAGAATAGGAATTAGTTCTTCTTTAAATGTTTGGTAGAATTCCCCTGGGAAGCCGTCTGGCCCTGGGCTTTTGTTTGTTTGGAGATTTTGGATGACTGTTTCAATCTCCTTACTGGTTATGGGCCTGTTCAGGTTTTCTATTTCTTCCTGGTTCAGTTGTTGTAGTTTATATGTCTCTAGGAATGCATCCATTTCTTCCAGATTGTCAAATTTGTTGGCGTAGAGTTGCTCATAGTATGTTCTTATAATTGTCTGTATTTCTCTGGTGTTAGTTGTGATCTCTCCTCTTTCATTCATGATTTTATTGATTTGGGTCCTTTCTCTTTTCTTTTTGATGAGTCTGGCCAGGGGTTTATCAATCTTATTGATTCTTTCAAAGAACCAGCTCCTAGTTTCATTGATTTTTTCTATTGTTTTTTTGGTTTCTATTTCATTGATTTCTGCTCTGATCTTTATGATTTCTCTTCTCCTGCTGGGTTTAGGGTTTCTTTCTTGTTCTTTCTCCAGCTCCTTTACGTGTAGGGTTAGGTTGTGTACTTGAGACCTTTCTTGTTTCTTGAGAAAGGCTTGTATTCTCAGAGCCTTTGATCGGATGAGAACTTTCCACTCCGAAGGCAGTTGAGACAAGGGGGCAATTTGGGCAGAAATCTTTCTAGCACGAAGACGTGTTCTGTCACGCCTCATTATGACAATTGTGAACGCAGCTCATGTCCTCATTAAAAATAACTACAGTCTGTGAACCCCTCGCCCTTGTTCTCCACCCGCAGCAAGTTGCCCAGGATGGTCACTCGGGCCTCTGAGTCAGAGCAGGTCCGGTGGCCGTCCTGTAAGACCAGGGAATTTTCTGGATCGTTCGTGTCTTCACCTGGGTCCCCTAAACAACAAAGCCAGAGGCCAAGCTTATGGGGCCAAGAAAGGCCAATCAAGAGAAGCAAGGAGCTGACTAGCCATTGCCGGAGCTAGAAGTGGAAGAGGGAATGACCGCCGATGGCCCGAGGGGTGTTCTGGGGTGATGGAAACATTCTAAAACCGGATTCGGGTGATGGCTGCGCGGTGCTGTAAATTTTCCAGAATATAAATTATGCGTTAGCAAAGATGTTTAAAAAAAAAAAAAGCTTATGAACTAATGCTTTACTGGGGGGAAAGAATCCTGGAAAAGAATGACAAGAACAGGGAACCTAGCAGGGAAAGGGCAGCCCGAGGGACTGACTGCACATGCCCGCCTCCTCTCCTGACACCTTCCCGAAGGTGCTCTCCCTGCTCCCATACCCTGTGTCCCGGGCAGGGAGGGGGAGGAGCAACTCGCCAGCTGCAGCCCCCACCTTGCAGCCTGAGAGGGCTCAGCAGCTCCTTGCCCTCAGGGTGACAGAAACTGGGCGGGGGACCGGAGAGCGGGGTAAAGGCCCTCTCAGGACATGCACTTGGCCAGTTGAGGGCCTGGGAGCGGCGGGGGGGAGCCCGTGACCCAGGAGAGGCCCGCGCCCTGCCAGGGAGCCTGGTCCGGACAGCAAGGCCGTTGGGCGAGGGTCTACAAGGCACCCAAGCCAGAGCTCGCCGCACCGCGATGCCATCCTGGCAGGGGACGTCACGTTTCCGCAGACCAGCCCAGACGGCGGTGGGGACGGCGGTTCCTCTCCCAGGAGTGCAAGGCAGGGGAGGCAGCAGGCAGTGAAGCCCACTGTGAGCCCCGGAGTCCCGCAGCATGTCAGGAGCTGAAACCAAGACACAACCCCCCACGGGGCCACTGCCCGCCCGGGACAGCCGGGACCGCAGCGCCGGGATCTCCCTCCAGGACGGAACGTGTGGGTGCAGCTGCGCTCAGGGGCCGCGACCTGCCCTCTCTGGGCAGCCCCAGTCGGTGGTGTCCGGGCCAGGCCAGTTCTACCCCACACGGGCCCCCTTCACCACACTCCTACTCCAGAACACCCGTTGGTCTGGCCAAGACTATGGGGTCCTCATCTCGGAGACTCCCCTGTGCAGTCCTGCTTTGGGTCCCTGAGGATTCACAGCCCCGCTGCCCTCACCCCTCCCTGAGGAGCCTTGCGCACTCCATCCCACCTCTGCTTCCAGGGAGATGGCCCCAGGCCAGGCACACCCCGCAATGCGCCCCTGCGGTCAGTCAGACTCTCACTTCAAGGCAAGGGGTCCTGTCCTGGAGTCCATGAACCCCAGGGTGATGCGCTCCACGGGGCACCCGGGGTAAGGGGCTGGGGTCTGTCAGTGGAAGCCAACTCGTCTGAGAAGGCCCAGGGGGAAGCCTTCACGTCCTCCAGCTGCTGAAAAAAATTGCTATAGCTTGGTGCCTTGAAATAACAGAAGGAAAAAAAAAAGTACTATCTCGCGGGTCCAGAGTCCACAAATCTGCAATGGGCTCGCTGAGCTAACAGCCCGCTGTGGTCAGAGCCGAGACCCTTCCGGAGACTCTGGGGGGATCTGTTTCCCTCGCCCGCCCCGCAGCTGGAGGCAGCCCGCACGCACTCCCACCTCCAAGGAACCGATCTTCCTTCAACGCCCGCGACAGCACATTGGTTGAGTGTTTCTCCTGCGTCCCATGGTTCCTCATTCTCCGGCCTCCGTCATTCCCTCCTAAGGATGCTTTAGGTCGGGCCCACCTGGACGACCCGGGAGAAGTTCTTACCCCGAGGTCAGCCGACGAGCAAACTTCACCCCATCGGCAATCCCAGTGCCCCCTTACGACGTAGAATATTCCTCATCCAGTCCCAGGTTCCGGCACTCGGACCTGGGCAGGTTCTCCCTGTCACAGAGCACATCCCAAGTGACGGGGCCTTGACCCTCCAGGTGGGAAAGCATCGGCGGGGACACCCCTAACGAGCACGGGGCGAGAAGCTCCGACGTCCTCATCACTTTCTTTCCCGTGCCTGTCTTCTTGCTCTTGTGCCCTGACAGAACCGGGTCTGGGGATGACCTCTTTCTGGGGGGCACTGGGCACCCAACTGGGCCAGATGTGCCTCTGAGCCCAGGATCAAGCCCGGGACGGCATAACTGAGCGTTTGCTCCCACGCTCTTCCTCTGAAAGAGGCACCTTCTCCACACTGTTGGAGCCCTGTGCGAATGTGACAGACGGTCGGAGAAAACAGTGAGGACACCGGAAAGGACTCAGAGAGCAGGCAGGGGTGACTTCTGGGGATGCGGATGAAGCTGTGGCCTGTCCCACCTCCAGGCGGCCCCTAAGGCTGAGTCCACTCCACTATAGCACGTGGCCAGATGGGGAGGGGGTCCAGGAGACAGAGCCAGCCACCTTCTCAGGGAGGGACAGAATTTGGGAACCTCGGGGTGGCCGCATGTCCGGACCGGGCCCCCTGCTGCTCATTGTATGACTAACACCAGCCCCAAACATTACTACGGAAAACAACTCTCTAAGGCCCTTGTCCAGGCCAATAAACTCTCTCCCTCGCCTTGACATCACCGCTTCCATGGCAACCAGAGCTCTCCCAAGAACAAAATACGGGAAACTGGAAAAAAATAAAAAAATAAAAACTGAAGGGGCTAAGTTCTGCCAAAAAAGTGAATTGGCCAGAAAGTCATAAAAAAAAAAAACCTCACAGGTCATAGTCAAGGAAAGTCTAGGGGGAGAAGGAAAGACGGAACAGGTGTCTTTCGGTCCAAACCAGTGTGTCAGGAACCAATGATTTCCCCTCCATATGATTTGTTGGTTTCTTTTTTTTTAAGATTTTATTTTTATTTGAGACAGAGAGAGACAGAGCACAAGCAGGGGGAACGGCAGGCAGAGGGAGAAGCAGGCTCCCCACTGAGCAGGGAGCCCGATGCGGGACTCGATCCCAGGACCCCGAGATCATGACCTGAGCCGAAGGCAGAGGCTTTAACCCCCTGAGCCACTCAGGCGCCCCATGATTTATTGGTTTCTGTTCGCAAGAGCGGGTGGGACTCTGTACCCCAGCCGTGGAGAAAACAGCACATTGGAGGATAAGCTTCCCCGAGCAAACGTCATTGTGCTTTAGTACGCAAGGTGCAGACAAACAGAATAATACCAGGGACAGCAGAGGCGGCGTGGTAACTCGGTCCTTCTCAGGGACACCGGTGGGTTTGACCCCACACCACCAGAGCTCTGATACACCGTCTTCACACGCTCAGACAGCTCTAACAAAACACCATGGACACAGGAACCAAACAATGGACAGTCACTTCTCACAGCTCTGAAGGCTGGAAGTCCGAGACCAAGGGCCCAGAAGATTCGGTTCCGGGTGAGGACCCACACCCGGGCTGGTGGACGGAGGCTTTCCCACTGTGTCCTCCTGCGGTGGAAACACTCTCTTCTTTTAAAGGCACCAATCCCATCCCGGGAGCCTGCCTTCAGGACCTTCTCCAGACCTAATCACGCCCGAGGGTCCCTCCTTGTAAGATTACCACACGGTGGGCTGGGGCTTCAACGCATGAATTTGTGGGAGTTGAGGAGGGCAAAAACATTCAGTCCGTAACAGCCATCGTGTCCACCAAGCGATTTTGCTCTGCAGGGGGAGATGACTCATTATCATTTCGGGGGTATTGGCTAAATTCGCCAAATATGTTTTTTTTTTTAAGACTGTATTTATTTATTCATGAGAGACAGAGAGAGGCAGGAGGAGAAGCAGGCTCCCCAATGAGCAGGGAGCCCCATGCAGGGCTCGATCCCAGGACCCCAGGATCATGACCTGAGTCAAAGGTGGACCTTAACCTTCTGAGCCACAGGCGTCCCACCGAGTCTGTTCTAACCTGCGGGTGAAAAGTCCTGGGGGGGCAGAGCTGCGGACGGACGGATGCAGAGGCCGGCGGCAGCGCACAGCGAAGACCGACAATCCCCACCTGGACTTCCCCATCCAGACTCTGAGTCCGACGACAGGTCCTTTGTCGAAGATGCGTGGATTAAAGAACCCTCAGACATTCTACTTCTTAATTAGCTTTCACTAAGACCTGACCATCAGCACAGGACATAGGAATTCCCCTCTCGCCGTAGCCACACGGCCACCCATAACGGAGTCTAGGGCCCTTCCCTCGAGAGTCAGCCGAGCTTCTGAGTCAACGTGGAGCGCAGAGCTGAGGCATTAAAACTCCTGAAGACACACACGTGTGCAGACAAACGTACAGACACACACGTAAATGCGTGCGTACATGTACACGTGTATACGCGTGTGCCTTGCCCTGCAGACGTGGGCGTGCATACACGTGCAGGCACACACACGCCCCAGCAACGCCTGCACACACATGCATGCACGCAGACAACAGCACAGGAAACTTCACGTGTGCAAGAGAATGTCCGACGTGAACGGGAGAAATCGCCACAGCTGGGTGGTCAACAGGGTCAGTTTGAGGAACAAAATCCTGGCGAGAGCTACCTTCTCGCCAAAACATACACATCAAAGAGTGCAGGAAATTACCTGCAGAGAAAAAGAAATTCAGTCTCACTAGTAATCAAAGTAAAGCAAAACTGCCATATTATTTAAAACTACAGACTGGCAACAACTTTAAAACTGTGAACACTGTGTCGGTGAACGTGCAGTAAAATGGGAATTCTCATACACGGTTGGGTGCAGTAGTCATTGGCAACGTGGAGGGAAACAATCTTACTACGATCTTACTCCAAAATGTCCTAAGAGCCCTCAACATTTATATGCACTGACCCAGGGTTTTCGCTGGTACAAGTCTGGAATTTTAAAAAACCATCGCAAACGCCGGGAGAGATTTCTCCTAGAGTGGCTCATCAGAACGTTCCTTATGGTGCTTGACAAGAGGGGAGCCCCAACTAAGTAAGGGACAGGCATTTCTCCAGGAGCTGTGTTTCCTGGGGCAACACTGGGCGTCCAGACCCGCCATGAACACCACCTGTCCTGGCACCAGGCAGAACTGACCCGCATCAGCTCCGGCCCCCTGCTCGGTGCGGCAGAGAGGCTGAGCGAGAGAGGAGAGCGTCCTCTGAATGTGAGATGAGTGTGTAACCCACGGCAGAGTGCCAAGGGGAAAGTGAGTACGGGAAGGAACACGAGGGCATACGGTGCTGAACTGACCAATAAACGCTATTTATTTAGGATTTCTACCCGTACCTTCTTCCCAAAGACTTAATACCTCCATAAAACGAAACCCGTAACGAAAAGGGGGAGAGCAATTAAAAATAAAAATGGAAGTGGGGGAAGGGGAGGAAAAGGGGCAGAGAGAGCTGCCACCAGACGCAGGGAGCCATTTAATGATGACAGCCGGGAACTGAATTTAGCCCTGTGACTCCTGACAGCTCGAGGGGAACAGGAAACACTTTGGGTACTAGAGTTCTTATTGTGTGATTTAAAAAAAAAAAAAAGGAAGAATAATTCCGTAGGAGAGATTCATTATTATCAAGTACTGAAATAAAACCACGATTTTCATGCTTCCGCCGTGTATGGGTTCACAGCCACGAGACGGGAGGGCAGTGCTGGGGGCTCGCCTGGCCTCGCTAGACAGTGGGACCCCGGGAGCAAGAGGGTCCTCGCTCTCCTCCTCTGGCTGTGCCTTCTCACCGGGAAACCCCGTCTCCCCCTAGAGGCACAGAAGAGGCAGAGGCGCTGGCGTCCCTCCAGGGAACTTGGTTTCAGGTGAAAATGGCCTGTGGCCGCCACCTGTGGGACAGCGTCTCTGTAACTCCACTGGACGCCCGGGGAGAAGCAAGTACAGACCCAAGTTCTGGCAAAGAGGCATTTCTGTGACCTTCAAGTCAGAAGGACGTACGCTGGAAACACAGCTCACCGCGCGGGTGGCGGCCACGACGCAGGCAGCCCCGACCAAGGTCACCCACTGAAGTGTCTCTCCTGCCCCTGCCCAGCCGGGCCCAGCCTGCCGCGGGAGGGAAGCATCAGCCCCCAACCCCCACCGCAAAAGCCACACAGGTCCCTCTCTGGACGGTGACACTTCACCACTGACGCACACACTGCAAGGGTCATGGAGGGACTACGTGTGGTGGCCTCCCGTCCGCAGCCTGGCCCACATGTCAGGGTCTGCGCCCCAGGCCTAATGATGCTGGGGTGTCCTCCCGTAAGATCCTCAGCTCTACCACGTGGGCGCCTGGCTTAGAGGGAGCCACGGCTGAATTCTCACTCATGCCTCAGAACCTTCTTTTCCCCAGGTTGTAAAGCTACGGGTTCCCGGGGAAGCTATGGGTCCCAGGGGAGCTACGGGTCCCCAGGGCAGCTACGGGTCCCGGGGGAGCTACAGGTCCCAGTAGAGCAATGGGCAGTGGACCGGCGGCAGCCGAACAGAACAAGAATGACGCGTATCTGCCGCCATGTGTCTGCTGGGCTGTCAACAGGCAGAGGGAAGGAGAGAAGATTCCCTTCTTAGGGGACAGCAGAGCTGACCTTGGTCTGACACTGGCACACCCCAAAACCAGTAGAAGAATTAAAACGACAAGGAGTCCCCTCCAGGGCGCTGGAGGAGAGAAAATGCAGAGGAAACGTCAGCCCTACACCGAAAACGGGCCAGAAGCCCACACACAGAAGCTGCTCCTTCGACTCTCAAGGAGGACAGAATGTGACAGGTGTTTTGATCGACGTGACAGGAAGAGCGGGTGATTCCCAGCATCTGAACTTGGCCTTCCTAGATGCCCTGCCGTGGCGCTCCGGTCCCTGCTGAAGGAGGTTCCTTCCCAAGCACAGGGGCCACTCCTGGGCCAGCAGGGCGAACCTGGGGCAGAAGCTGTCCTCTGGGCTGTCCCAGCTCCCTCCCACCCGCCACCTCCGTTTTCCCTCCAGCTGACTTTCTCCGAAGGGCCCCTTCCCAGCCACCGGGATGGGGGTGGGACGCGACACTCCAAAAAGGCCATTGCGAAGAAGGGAGCAGAGGAACTGAGCCTGCCTGTCCAGCCTCAAGAGGGGCAGACAGACAACGAAAGGGGTCATTCTCAGTTTTGTGAGCCACAGACCCGCCGCTCGGCAGGAAGGTCACTCAGCCCTCCGTCTCCGAGGGCACATAATTCGGCGTGTATTCTATTTTAAAGCCAAGCCCTCGGTGCTACCTTGATGATTTTGTAGAATTTACACTGAAAGGGCATTAAAATGTCACACCATCTTGTGCGCTCCCTGCTTCCATGTGCTCTTTGCAAGAAAATCAAACTCAGCTGCTCTGAACTCTTAGCAAGCACCCACCACGTCGAAGGCACGGGATTTAAACTGTGCATATTTTCTGCAAGGCAAAAGGGTACGGGGAAAGAAATAGCAGTGGAAAACTGTTCATGAAGCTGGGACTCTTCTCCGAGCCCCCGTTCTCTCTTCTGCGAAATGAGACGATCCCGCCGATCTCCCAGGGGAGACAGAGTGGCGTGAGGCACGGACGCGCCCGGGACGCGGTCTAGTACATGAGCTGTTAGCTGGTGCTTTCCCTTCCCCTTTGGGGCTGTTTCCTCACCTATAAAACTGCAAGGGAAGTCCAGAAGAGAGACAGCTACACTAGAGGACCTTCCCAATGACTGGGATTCCCCCGCGGACAGGTGAAACTCCACCATCCTAGGGCTCCATCCAAGGTTCACAGGGACAGGAGAGCGGTCACCGCCAACTGCACATTCCACGGAGGAAACAGGGAGGGCAGGACGTCTCTACACCGTTACGAACGTGAGACACAGAGGCACAGAAACACGGTGGGTCCCGGGCTAAAGGTCTTTGGCGGGCAGGGCAGGGACTCTGATCCGGGACCCACTCATGACCTCTCTCGGGGGGCTTTCCTCTCTGTGACCCCTGGTGACATTTCTGCTGAACCCCTCCAACGTCAGAGTTCAGGTTCGCGGCAAACCAGAACAGTCTGCAACAATCCCTGTAGCGAGTGCCTCTCTGTGCAGCTTGGCCCTCCCTTGTCACGGGACCTTTGGTCAATACAGCCCCATCCGCAGGGCCGGGCCCATGTCCCTGAATGTCTGTGGTCCTAGTGGGTATTTATCTCATCTGATTAGATTGAGGCAAAGTAGTGCTTCTAGGCACTAGGACGCTCTCCCTCCCTGTCCACTCTGTGATGCAACGATTCATTTAAATGTCCGACTTTCCCACTGAATGAGAGCTCCTCTAGATATCTTTTTGGGGTGACAGATATTTTCTAAAACCGGATTCTGGGGATGCACACAGACCTCTATACATTTATGAAAAACCAATGGGTTGTATACCTAAAACAAGTGAATTTTATAGTACGTAAATTTTATCTTCATCAGACTATTTTTTGGAAACTCCACTCTCCACGAGTGGGTGGCCTTGAGCAAATGACTCTGAAGCTGTTTCCTCCTCTATAAACTGAAAAAGTAACTATTGTATTAGACAACAGATGCATGGTTTTTTAAAGATTTTTTGTAAGTGATCTCTACACCCAACGTGGGGCTCGAACTTGTAACCCCGAGATCAAGAGTCATGCACACCACCGACCGAGCCAGCCGGGCACCCAGGTCGCTGTGTGGTTTAGATGAGGCTCTGTTCCTTGGCATGATGTGTGTATTCCGCAAGGGCTGGTTGCTATTTTTATGGTCTTACCATTTGTCCAGCATGAAATATACAATTGCGGAAAAAGAAAAAATAACGTGGAAGAAAGCCTGGGTGCTGCAGATGGTAGAAAAGTATCTCCCCAAGGAAGCTCCCGTCCTGAGCCCCAGAACCTCTGAGAACATTGACTCACAGAGCATAAGGATGGTCCAGGTGTGATCATCAGAAGCTCAAAGTGGGGGACATTATCCTGCATCATCCCAGTAGACAAACGTAATCACGGGGGTTCTTAAAAGATAGAAGAGGGAGGGAGGAGAGTCAGAGGGAGAGAAAGAGTGGAAGGTTCTACGCTGCTAGCTTTGAGGATAAAGGAAGGGGCCATGAGCCCAGGAGAGCACACAGCCCCTAGAAGCTGGGAAAGGCAAGGAAACTGCTCTCTCCCAGCATCTCCAGAAAAAAACACGGGCCTCTTGGCACCTTAACCTTAGCCTGGTGACATCCGTGTCAGCCTAGTAAAATCCATTGCAGATTTCTGACTTCCAGGATTGCAAGATAATAGCGTGACATGATTCTAGGCCATTACGTCTGCGGTAATGGGTTGCAGCAGTGGTGAGGAAAAGACACAGGCACCATTATTGCCGACAGCCTTGGTCGCCAGGATCAGAGTAGATCTAAGGGGGAGAGTGATAAACCAGAGCTACGTTTTTCGGATGCTGACACTTGGCGTGTGTAAGGTGCACTGGAGGCAGCAGGAAGGCAGCAGGGGGCCTGGCAGGATGCTATTGTTTTGTTGCTGCTGTTGTTTTAGGTAACACAGTGTTATATTAGTTATAGGTGTACAATACCATGATTCAACAATTCGATACATTTCTCAGTGCTCATCAAGGTAAGCGTGCTCCTAACCCCCTTTATCTATTTCATCCTTCCTCTCACCAATAAGGGGTTAATATCCAACATATATAAAGAACGTATATAACTCAACACCAAAAAAAACCACAAAAACAAAACCCAAAAATCTGATTAAAAATGGGAAGAGAAATGCAAGAGATGTTTTCCCAAAGAAAGGCACTATTCTTGTGGAACAGGGTGGTGAACGCATGAGAAGGCAGGCTCGGGGGGCATGTGGAGGGGCTGGTGTGTGCTGGGATAATGGGTGGATAAATCCTACAGAATTTAGCAATCGCCTGAAGGTTGGGACCAATGGAGAAGACCCAAGGAAGATAGTAAGACTGGCACACAGGTGCCCAGGGATGCCATCCATGAGGGTATGAGAGCTGGCTGCGGCAAGAGGGGCAGGGGTGCCAAGCGGAGGTGGGGACACACAGAAGCTCAGTGAAAGCATCAAGCGAGGCATGGAAAGCTTGGGTCAAATGTCTAGGAGTGCAGTTGGCACTAAGGATCCTACATGGGGACACCTGAGTGCCACGGTGAAAGCCCAAATCACCAGCACAGGAGGGAAGGGTGTGCAGGAGACGGCTTGAGTAACAGACACATTTAGGGGTGGCAAGAAGGACAAGAAGCAAGTCAGAGACAGAGGACAAGCCAAAGGAGAGGGGGGTCTTAAGGAAGCCAGCTGTGGCCCTCTGGGGTCTGACTCGACACCACGGTAACAGCAGAATCAGACTGCAAACGGTGAACAGGAGGAGGAGAACAGAACGAACAGACCCATCCTAGAGCCCAGATGGAGAGCTTAAGGAGAGGGGAGCAACGGTAGCTTCATCAGGGAGCAGAGTGGGATGGGAGAAGGGCATTTCTTAGAGTCGAGGGCTCCTGAAAACACCTGTGTGCGTGGGGGAGTGCTGGGGGTAAATGGTAGATTAAGATTGAGGGGAAGGGCTGGAGAATCAAGGGTTTGAGGAGAGTGGAGGGCACTGTTTTAACAAAGAAGAGTCATTTCCTTTCAAGAGTTGGAAGTGCAGAGTGAGAGCAAGCTGATAGAAGGGACATGGGGATATTCACAGGAAAAAGGCAAGGCTGACAAGAGCTCACCTTGGGTAGCCTCAAGCTTTTCCCGCAAACAGAGAGAGGCCAGCAGAGCCTTGCAGAGAGTAGGGAAAATCTGAAAGAGCTCTGCTTTGGGTGCTGAGAAGGGAAGAAAAGTAACTTCCCTTCCCTGAGCCCAGCCCAGATGAGACCCTTCCTGGGTGTCTCCAGCCAGCCGTACACCCGCACACCCCGACACACCTGAGGACTGAGCCCGATCTGCCAGGGTGACCTCGTCACGAATCCCGGACTGTGGTTCCCATCGTTAAAGTCTGCTTGTCTGATCCTCCCAAGCTCTCAGGGAGGGGACCACCTCTAACTGAAGCCTGCACGCACCCCAGCTCCCAGATCTCAGCGAGAACCCCACGAAGAGGAAGAACAGAGAAGCTCTACTCCGGCACTTCCCAACATGAGGGTGAAAACCTGCTTTAAAAGAAACGCGATACATAAAAACTTAGAGAACAGACCAGTCGGGAGCGTGACCATGCTTTGCAGAACCTCTTTCAATACCGAGCGCCTTAAGTGCATTTTAAAAATATGTGCCCCAGGAAATCCACTGTGAGGACCACTCCTAAAGAACTCTTTCCAGGGTGTAGAAATCCTTTAACACCCGTACAGACAGGCTTGTGAACGCAACCCTTCGCGGGCCCTCCAGAAGGAGTCCCACCACCCATGCTGTGGAGTAGGGAAGGACGCTGAAGCAGACCTCATTAACTAGATAATCAAAGGGCCCGGGGCCCGGGGCGCCTGGGGGGCTCTGTCAGTCAAGCATCTGCCTTCGGCTCAGGTCATGATCCCGGGGTCCTGGGATGGCGCCTCATGGTGGGCTCCCTGCTCAGCGGGAAGTCTGCTTCTCCCTCTGTCGCTTCCCCAACTCAGGCACGCCCTCCCTTTCTCTCTCTCAAATAAATACATAAAATCTTTAAAAAAAAAAAAAAAAGTGCTCAGGGCCCACTCAGGAGACATGGGACGTTTCTAAATGTGCGGGAAATTCTCCAGTTCTCTAGGACCGTGGTCTTCGCCAGGATCTTCCTCATCTTGTCTCATGTTGTCACGAAACCTGCCCATCAAGGCCGTGCCTCGTCTGCCCGACTTGTACAATCCCAGAACGGCACGTGAGCACAGCTGTCCCTCTGAGCCTTGCTGACACCCTCCCCCCACTCACACAGCTGCTCCCGTAGCACCTGCAGCAGGATAAGCCGCTCCAGGGCAGGACAGCATCCCGAGGAAGACAGCCCTGGAGTGCGAAACACCTGCTTCTGCGTCCTGGCCCCAGCTCTAGCCAGGCACAACATTGCAGAAAAGTCACCTAAACTTTAAAAAGAGACAGGAGTCGTACCAACTCAGGAGGTTTGTTATGCACACGACACTTATCCCCAAACCCAAGGGCTGGTTAAGTCTCAGTGTTACTACTAAGTGCTTAATGAATAGCCGATTGTCTTATAGGGCCGGAAGGGGACATACAAAATGCCAAAAGTCAAAATACTCAGTGTCAGACTCACCCATCGAGCTCATCCACCATCCAAATCGACTAGAGAAGAAACCAACGAAATGGGGTGGTCTCTCCCCAGGGAAGTTCTGCAGGGACACCCCATACAGCTGTTCCCATGTTTTAATGTTTAAATTTACATTCTATTTAGCTAGCATGTAGAGTATTATTAGTTTCAGGGGTAGAATTTAGCGGTTCATCAGTCGCATAGAACACCCGGTGCTCATTCCATCAATCGCCCTCAACGCCCAGCCCCCATTTGCCCCATCCCTAGAGATTCCAGTATTTTGAATAAACCAGGAAAGCAGTAAGGCAAACCGGCCCATTGAAATAGGGGCAAAGATGCAAGGAGAAACTTAAGTCTTGTCATTCCCTGGGAGTTCTGGGTCCACTTTGCTTTCCTTCTGCATAACAGTGGGTAACGCCAGCCCCTCCCCCAGATCAGATTAGCCCCTCGAGCAGAACCACAGGTCCCAGACCACACTGTGCTACGGAGGAGAGAGGGGAAGAGAAGCGGGGAGAGGGGGGTCACCGGTTTTCAGCTGGAGGGGTCCAGTGCCGGTACCAGCGAGTCTCTGCCACACGGGAAAGGCCCAACGACCGGTCGTGACTGGCAGCATCTCACAGGCAGGGTTCAAGGTCTATACTGAAGGAGCAGGTTTGCATCCTACGATGCCTGCAGCACCCGGGGCTCTACGCAATTTAGCTGCCGTGCAGACGGATGAAGCTGGACCCGCTGGGGCTTCTCCCACGTCGGTAAGAGGAAACTGACTGGGTCGAGACATCGAGAAGTGCCCTGCCATCAACATCTGGCAAACATCTGCCAGGCCAGAGCTGCGGTCCGTGACCCTTATCCCGGATAAGGGAGACAAGGGACAGCCCAGGGCCCGAGAGGCAGTCTGCACCTGCCACTGAGAAAAGGACCAGAGAGAGCGGCAGACCCGGCGGCCGAGGCAGAGCGGAGAGAAGAACCACCACGACGGGGCCCAGATTCCCACGGGAGAAGGGCTGGAGAAGCCCCTGCCGGCAGCCGAGCGTGTGAGGCTATGATGGGTGCTTGGAGCTGATTCAAGGGTGGCCTGGCCTCACACAGGAGCCATCGGGTCTTGGCTGGAACCCGCATCCCCTAGAAGCTCCCCGAAATGCCCAAGGCCAAGGCAAGAAAGGGAAGGACCCTTCTTTAGACACCCCCCCCCCCCCGCAAACTGGAGGTCCTTCGGCCCCTCGTGGCAATCTGTAAGAAAGGAGAGACTGCAGTCCCTCGGGGACGGAAACCATGCACCAAGCGGTCCCTAAGAAATGCCAACATGACAAACGGAAGAGCTTGCAAAGTCATGGCCCTCTCTGCCTGGCACGGCTGGCAGCAAACGCAAGGGAGAGAAGACGTCTGCCAGGATAACGCATGTGTTGCTCCAGCACCGCGAAGCAGTCCAAGAGCAGAGGCACCTTCCAGGAGCCTGTGAGGGGAAGGACCCACCGGAGAAGGGTGCCCTGTGGAAGGCAGGTGAGCTCACCAGGGCTCCGGGTGCGGGCCGGCCGTTCGGGGTCTGTGTGTGTCGGCCTCAGGAAACACGACCCTTGTCGCTCGGGAATAAGTACGTTGGGTATGAAGCCACGTTGAAATTGAGCTCCAATATTTCAACTCCTCTTCTTTGCCTTTTTAATATTAACGAGAGCCCGCTGCATGCAGGGAAACAGGTTTCCACAAGAATGAGTAGCGGGACGCTTAAGCTGCTGGCACCTGTTCCAAGGAAGTCACGGGATCGGGGGTGAAATAGGAAAAAAGACTTTAATGAGACAGAGCCCATCACAGATATCCCCTACCAGGCTAGACAAGCAACACTGAGAGGCCTACTGTCCAGGGACCTACACGGACAATTAACATTCGTGTGCAAGTTCACGTCAACCTGCGCCTTCCCTGCCTGTCTTTCAGGTAAGACGGACACACCGTGATTTCTGCCGCATCTCCCGGTACTTCCTGTTCGGATGCTCTACAGGGCTCTGCTGTCTCAGCTCCTGGGGACACCCCAAGCGCAGGAATGATATTCTCTCATTTCTGTCATTCCCTGCGAGTAGTAATCTTGCATGAATCCACATGAAATAAAATTTTAATGTACTACCATGTTTTATATGAAGACAGAAAAATCTTTCTAAACTCTCCAAAGTATCACTTTGCTAAGGTGTTGATTTTCTAAATCCCCAAGCTAAGCAGGCTTGTAGGTCACTTGGCTCAGCGGGCCAGCGTGATTCCACTGAAAAACCAAAACCAGGGTTTGTGGAACGATTCAGCGCACCCGTCGCCCATCAGCTAACACTAACGGTGCCCTCAGCCTCAGTGGGGTTTGCAGCAGATGGCCCGTACTGCTTAGAACACCACCGCCCCTTTACCAGAACCGGCAGAACCAACCTCAAAATGCCTCTCCTACCACAAGTAGGCCTTGGAAACTGTGGCAAGGTAGGGAACACGTACAGGTAGGGACAGGACAGGTAGGGAAACGTAAATTTGGAACAAAGGAGATGGGACTCGGCGTCCACTGAAAATCTGAGCCCTGCCGAGGGTCACTCCACCACTGAAATCAAGTTTCAAGTTTCAGTACGAGTGACCCTCTTGCAATGAGCTCATTTTGCTGCATAAATAACCAACCGGTGCTGGAGAGGACCCTCCCCCAAAGTTCTACCTGTAATGACAGACACTGATGTTTCAACAGACCCTCCAGTGACGCGGGGTCTGCCCAGACCAATGACTGCTGCCACCACTCCAGACACTTGGGGGAACCTTCTGGGGCAGGTCAAGGAACACACATCAACCCGGTCACCGCACCACGAGGCAAGCGGGATGGCTAACTTGGTCAGCCCGCTGGGCCACCCAATCTGACCTAGAACAGCCATCAGCGGACACTGCAACCTGCTCTCCAGAGCAAGACGTTTGTCACCAGGGACGATACTCCTGAGGATGTTTTCAGGGCCTCAAGGCAGCTTCCGAAAAAGAGAGCTGGTCCTTCCTGGAGCAAGGGCAGCTTTCCTAGAGAAAGAACGACCACTGTGCAGGGTCGTTCAATCTGACCCGTGCCACCAGCGGCATCGTGCCTGGGAGTGTTGGCCCGCTGCTCCCTCAGCCTGGGACGCACGTGCTCCTGTCTGCTTACACCGGACAAGTATCGGTCCTTCAAATACCAGCTCAGCCAACGGATCCTTCCCGGAGACGGTGCTCCCAGCAGCCTCCTCAGGAAGAACGAACCCCCCTCCTAGCCTTGTGCCTGCCCATTCCTGCTGCAGGGACACCCCCGTGACCCACACACCGTCTACAGCATCTTTATGCGCTGAAACGGGGTTAAACTCTCTCTTAACCCCTTCAGCTCAGACCTGGCTCGCAGTCTACCATCCGGCACCTGGTAGGTTCTCAGGTAATACTCGCCGAACCGGAGTGTTTCAGTTCAAGCAGGGCCGTGACTCACACTCCTTCACGACCAGCCTCGCACACTGCGGGGCACCTGCCCACGCAACAGGTGAGGACCCGGATGAGATCGTGCGTGACACGCGCCTACGAGAAAGGCGTAGCAATGTTTTCCCACCTGTCCGGGACAGTTGTTGGCTGTTTTTGTTTTGTTTTGAAGAGCACCGTTCTGTTCTTCCCTCGCACATGGGCACAGGAGTTCAAACACATGTAACAGACCACACTCCCGTGTCCCTGACGACACAGACTTACCCTGTCTACAAACAAAGGGGGCACCTGCTGTCCGAAAGGCACAGACCCCTGTGATGGCAGCTGAGGGAGTTAAAATCTTTTTTCCTTTTTTCTTCCCCCCTTTTTAGGCCATTTTAACCATTTTTTATTTTAATTCCAGCATAGTTAACAGCCAGTGTGACTTTGTCTCAGGAGCCGGGCGGGCTCAGTCGGTGAAGCATCTGACTCTGGGTCGCGGCTCACGTCATGCATGATCTTGGGGCTGTGAGATCGGGCCCCGTGTCAGCCTCACACGCGGTGCAGGTCTGTTTGTCCCTCCCTGTCCCTCTGTTCCTCCGCTGTTCCCTCTCCCTCTCTAACAATAAATAAACATTAGCTTCAGGTGTACGATATACAGGACGGAATGGGACGGAAATGGACAATTCCCTGCATCACCCAGTGCTCATCATGGTAAATGTATTTTAATCTCCTTCATCTGTTTCACCCAAACCTTCCCCAACCTCCCCCTGGCAACCACCATTGGTCCACTAAAGAGTCTGTTTTCTTGGGGCGCCTGCGTGGCTCAGTGGGTTGAGCCTCTGCCTTCCGCTCAGGTCATGATCTCAGGGTCCTGGGATCAAGCTCCGCATCGGGCTCTCTGCTCAGCGGGGAGCCTGCTCCCTCCTCTCTCTCTGCCTGCCTCTCTGCCTGCTTGTGATCTCTCTGTCAAATAAATAAATAAAATCTTTATAAAAAAAAAAAGAGTCTGTTTTCGTATCTCTTTTTCCTTTGCTCATCTGTTTTGTTTCTTAAATTCCACGTGTGAGTGAGATCCCATGGTGTTGTCTTTCTCGGACCGACTTCCCGCACTTAGCATTCTACCCTCTACACCTACCCACATCGTTGCAAACGGCAAGATTTCAGTCTTTTTTATGGCTGAGTATCCCACTGTGGGGTGTGTGGGCGTGTGTGTGTGTGTATCACATCGCCTTCATCCACTCAGCATCTGATGGACGCCCGCTGCTTCCCCAACTCGGCGGTGGCAGTGAGCACAAGGGCGCGTGTTACCGACTCGAACTCGCGTCCGTACGTCTCGTGGGAGCGCCCGGTCTTGCGGGCTCACGTGGTGTCTCCACGTGCGGTGTGTTGAGGATCCCCCACCCTGTTTGCCACGGTGGTCGCACGGGGTTGCTCTCCCACCACCGGCGCACAGACCTTCCCTTCTCTCCGCACTGTTTACCGTCTCCACTGTTTTTGCTTGTAGCCTCCTGCCGGGGGCCGGGTTCGGCTCACTGTGGTTTTGATCTGCGTCTCTCGGACGCCGTTCTAGCCGCTGTTCGCTGTACAGTCCAGTGACTGACACGTCCCCAGCATCGCGTAACCATCACCGCCCTCTACCCCAAGAACGCTTTTGTGATCACAAACCGCAATTCTTCACTCAGGAAACGCAATCACCCCGTTCCCCTCCTCTCGACCCCAGGCAGCGATTCTGTCTCTGCGACTCTGACAACCCCAGATGTCCTTGTCCAGGTGGACTCACACTATACTCGTGCTTCTGTGACCGCCTTACTGCGTCTGGTCTCACGGCTTCAAGGCCTATCCACACTGTAGCGTGCGCTAGAATTCCCTCCTTTTTAAGGCCAAATAGTATTCCATCACGTGTTCTGTCCATGCACCTTTGGATGGACCCCTGGGTCATTTCCACACTCCGGCTACGGTGAGTCACGGCGCCAGGAACGGGCTGTGCGCAGACCTGAGCGAGTCTCTGTTCCAGCTCTTCTGGTGCACGCCCGGAAAAACAGGCTGCCCCACACGGCAATGCTACGTGTGAGTTTAAGGTCGTAAATGTATGTTCAACCCTGGAGAATAGGAGGGAAAATTCGAGAATCTTGACACACTGTTGAGAGAACAAATCCACCCCGCTGGAGGTGTCGGGTTTCATCTATTCGTAAACAATTCAAAGAAATTAAATGATCATACGTTCAGAGACTTCTAGACGGTCTGGATAAACACATTTGAAATCTAAAAACCAACTGGCTCTCGATTATTATCAGAAAAACGATAGGGGCGCCTGGGTGGCTCCGTGGGTTAAAGCCTCTGCCTTCGGCTCAGGTCATGATCCCAGAGTCCTGGGATCGAGCCTCACATCGGGCTCTCTGCTCAGCAGGGAGCCTGCTTCCTCCTCTCTCTCTGCCTGCCTCTCTGCCTACTTGTGATCTCTCTCTGTCAAATAAATAAATAAAATCTTTAAAAAAAAAAGAAAGAAAAGAAAAACGATACCAAGGTTTAGTGAAGACATTGGAAATCCATAGATATTCCCCAAACCCAATTTACTGAACCTTGCCAGTAAATCAGAGAAAGGGAAGTAAAACTTGATTTTTTTTTCCTATCCCCAACTGACTAATGTCCATTTGTCTTTAAGTCACTGCACCCTCAGCACTCAGCACGGACGGAGCCGACCTCACCTGTGCCCGGGAGGGGCAGGACGGTGCAGGACACAGAGACGCAGAGGGCCAGCCGAAGTCCCAGGAAGGGAGAAGCACAGGACCGGCCCCCTCCAGCTCCTGCCCGCACTCTGCTTCTCCTGGCTACAGTGCGTGACCTTGGACAAGGTCCCCGCTCCCTCTCAGCCTGCGGGACTCCGGGATGAACTAAGGAGATCTGTATGCGGACAACACCGCGGGCCACAGAGCTGTGGTACAAGGAAAAGAACTCACTCCACGTAAGAGAATTCTGTACCTAAGGCTCAGAGGTGTTTTCTGTTTAATAAGCATGAATGGACATATTTCTAGATTACAACACACTTCTGTTTCCTCCCCAGCCTCCACCTCCGAGCCAAAGCGTCCCATGAGTGACGGCCCTTCTGTATCTGTGTGCTGCGCACCGACCCTGGGAAGATCCGAACCCGGATGGATCGCCAGAAGAGAACCCAAAGCTACTTTTTTGGAAAGAATCTTGTCATCTTAGTCACAGAGCCCTTGATTTTTTCATCAGCGTCTTCCCGGTGCCTGGCAGGGAGTCGATACTCCGTAAATCGTTACTGAAGTCTAGTAAAATGAGAAAGTAAAGATCCCTGAACTCTGATTATTTCAGAATTCCGGGAACTGCTTTCCATTATTTCGATCCAATGCAATTCAACGCATCCACAAGTATTTGTTAGGGGTCTGTAATGTGCAAGGCTCAGCTGCAAACATTACCAGGGATTCAAAAATACACGTGTTCCTGGCCCCCAGGACACATCTGAGCGGAGGAACTGAGACATACACACGCGGAGGAAAGGAATCTCCCATTTGTTGTTAGGATATGAACAGAGTGCGAGGAATGCATTCTGCGTAGCTGGTGGAGGGGGGTTAGAGGCTGCACAGAAGTGGTGTCCCTGGGGGACAGGAGGGACAGGAGGGTCCCGCAGACAAAGAATGAGCAGAAAGGGCTGCCCAGGCAGAGAAAACATATTTGTAAGCGGCTTGGAGGTGGGGAAAGGCGGTTTTTCTACATGAGGGATTGACAGAGACTGATCACTGCTTTTCTCGACCCCATATGCAGCCGTGACATCCAAAACCTCGGACTTGCTTTCAGGAGAGAGAAAACCCAAATTCCAACTCATGAAAGTTTGCCAGACCCTCTGGCTCCCGCCTGGCCCTCCGGCTCCTGCAACCCACGCCCGGATCCTGCTCACGGGACGGGAGCCCTAGAAGGGACGTCAGCCGGCCTCCCGCCTCCCGCATGAGGGAAGGGGCCAGGACACGGGCTGGCATCACTCTCAGCTCCCTCACTCCAGGACACCGTCTGCGACGTGCGCTCTCCGAGGAAGGTGCCGCAGGGGAGCGAGGTGAGGAACCCGACGTCCTTAGGAGATGCCATGTGAGGGGACTGTTCCACCCCTCCCTCTGGCCTGTCCATGCCCGTGTCGGGTGGCCCCGCCGGATCGTGGAAGGGACACTCACCACGGCCCCCCGTCACTGGGGGCGTCACCCACACCCTGTCCGGGATGTGACCCGCCGCACAGTTTGAGAAACCGGGATCAGAGCAGAAGTCGCCGGGACAAAGCTGGAATCCTCACCAGTGGGTCGAGTACTCGACTCCAGGCCCAGGTCTGCCCCACGGGCACCTCGCAAAACACCAAACCTCCCTTCTCCTCTCGGCGGGGAGCGTGCCCCAGCTCCCGGAGCCCCCGCCACGACATCTCTCTTTCTGTCCCACCAGCAGCAAACGGCGAAGGAGTGCGGCTGCCCACAGCATCCCCATCCTCGTAGGAATGCTTACATCGCTATGCCTCCCCCGCAGTTTTTAATTGAGAAAATGTCACTACAAAACACAACTCAGGCATGAGATGTTTCTAGACTCCCCTTCTGGCTTTCCTCCCCACAGGGCCGCGCGCTGCCTTCCCCGATCCCACAGCTTCCTGCTAACGGACGAGAGTGAGGCCAGATTATCTTCTCGGTGAGGTGAGGTCCTCCTGCGTCTGCTCCTGCTGGGTCCTGAGGCAGCGGGACCTCTGGACCATGACAGTCCAGCCTCCAAACGCCACACTCCCTCTCTCGGGTGACCCAAGGCTCCTATCTGCACCAGAGGACAAAAGCTCCCGTTTCAAATCTGGAAACGGCCTGAAATCCCTGACACGGGGGAGCAGGGGGAGGTCACCCGGGAGCTTCTCCAGGCAGACCCAAGTGTGAAGGTCCGGGCCCCGGGGGAAGGGATGACCTGTGCGGTGGAGTCAGGCCATGTCCCTCTGTGAGCTCGGGGACCGTCCAGCACATGGAGGAGCGATGGCCTCCAGTTCCCTCCGGGTCACTCCGCAGGCCAACATTCAGGGACTCGGCAAGCCCGTGGCCATGGAAGTCATGAAGTCATGCAAGGTGTCCGTGACTATGACCCGGTTCTTCTGAGCATGTTAAGAAAGTAATGACAAAAGGATGTTAAATGCCTGAAAATGACCAGAAGAAAAAAAAGACATGAACTAAGGATATGGCCCTTTGGTCACCTTATTGTTCTGTCCAGGACCGTCTGATTCCTCCCCTCATTGTCTGGTCAAGTGTCCCCATTCCTTGTCCTGTAAATTCCATATAGTGACAGTGCCCAGGGCCTGCCGAGGGGCCGTCCTCCTCCCTGTCCCTGCCCCCACGCAGACGGCCAGGGCTGAGGCTGGATGGTGTCTGACGAACACGCGGTGTGAATTATGAGTCCCGGAGCTGGCTCAGGTTGCAACAGGACGTTTCCTCATGAAAGAGAAATTATGGCTTTTGTGCCCTTTCTGCAGATGTGGCGACTCTGTCCTCCGGTAGAAGTCTGTATCAGCTTCGGACAGCGGCTATAACAAACGACCACAAACACAAATTTGTTCTCGGATAGTTCCAGACAACAGAAGTCCTTCCATCAAGGTGCGGAGAAGGCCGCCTTCCTCCTGGAGGCCCTGGGGGGGAATCTACCTCTCCGTCTTTTCCAACTTCCAGAGGCCGGCAGAGGCCTTCAGTGTGTGGCCCCTCCCCCGACTTCCAGGCCAGCAACACCTTCCAGTCCTTCTCTCTCTGTTTTCAGGCCACTGTGCTTTCTGACCCTCACCCTCCTGCCTCCCTTGAATAAGGACCCTGATGATGATTACATGGTTGCCACCTGGATAATCCAGATAATCTCATCTCCAATTACTCAAAACAATCACATCTGCATTGCAACTTTTGTCATGTAAAGTGATGTGTTCTAGGTGCCAGGAATGAGGGCCTGGACCTATGGAGGGGAGGGAGACACATTATTCAGCAACCACCACATCTGTTAAATTCCAGTCTCAGTTTTTTTTTCCTTCTTCAAAAACATCATCTCAGTCACAGTCTGAAAATCAGGCTAATCTGTACTCGATTATATTTTTGTGGCCGTGGGAAGCCTCTTCAAGAGGATGTCTTAAGTTTTAGGGTGTTTTAAAATAGAAGAGAAAGGTAAAAATAAAACGTTTTTAATCAAGAACATAAAAGGGAAGCTGGGCCAAATAGTGAAAAACTCACACAAGCAGGGGTAGATCACAGATTCCTTCATTAAGGAAATACTGGAAAACCACGTGACTGGTGCTGACAAGTGGCTGAAGAGCCTACGGTTCCCAACGACCCGGTTAGACACGGACACACAGACTCACCATCTTGCCCCACGCCTCCGCGTGAGTGGGGACAGCCTCAGGCCACCACCGCACAGCTCAGTGTCACAGCTGCCGGAAATGCAATGGCCGCCCCAGCCCCAGGACGCCAGCTGCGAGCTACAGAGGCGCTATCTTCCTGAGCAGAGCACCAGACAGTTGCCCTTGCTGACCCCGTGCAAGCGTCCTCCTCACGCTGCCGAGAGGCTGCCCAAGTCCTGCCACCTCCTTTGTCAAGCCAAGAAGTCAGGAGCCTTGGCCAAAGGCACAGGCTCGATCACCAGTAGGGGCAGAACCCGCCCAACTAGAACACATCCCACCCCATGGCCATCAGAGCCATCCACAGGATTTTCAACAACAAATAAGACCTTCAGCAAACCTTGCTGGTCCTGCTGAGATCCTTCCTTTAACTTACAGAGACTCTGCTCTACAATCTCCTACCGTCTTCGTGCCAAGTCGCTCCAGTCCCTCTCGCACTCTATCCCGCTCTCAGACACTTCTTGCTCAGATTGAACTAAAAAATTCTATGTGGAAAGAGCCCAGATGTCCACTGGCGGATGAACGGCTATACATATGGTGTGTATATAGACATAGTATACACACACGCAGAGGAATACTACGCAGCCATCAAAAAGAACCAAATCTTGCCATTTGCACCGACATGGATGGAACTAGAATATATTACGCTGAGCGAAATAAGTCAGTTGGAGAAAGACAAATATCATATGATTTCACTCATATGTAGAATATAAGAAACACAACAGATGAACACAGGGGAAGGAAAGGAAAAATAAAATAAGATGAAAACAGAGGGGGAGGCAAACCATAAGAGACTCTCAACTACAGGAAAGAAACTGAGGGTTGCTGGAGGGGAGGTGGGGGGGGATGGGGTAACTAGGTGACGGGCATTAAGGAGGGCACGGGATGGAATGAGCCCTGGGTTATGTGCAACTGATGAATCACTAAATTCCACCCCTGAAACTGATAACACATTATGTTAACTAAGTTGAATTTAAATTTAAAAAAATATTTTTTAAGATTTTATTTATTTGACAGACAGAGATCACAACTAGGCAGAGGCAGGCAGAGGGGGAGGGGGAAGCAGGCTCCCCGCTGAGCAGGGAGCCTGATGCGGGGCTCTATCCCAGGACCCTGAGATCATGACCTGAGCCGAAGGCAGAGGCTTAACCCACTGAGCCACCCAGGCGCCCCCCCCCCAAAATTTTTTTAATCCTATCTGAACACACTCAGTTTTCTTCTTCTCTATCCAGCAACATCTCCCCTTAAAAACGAGCCTCTCGTCTGAATAAGATGATCACGAGAGCCTGAACCACTCGAGGTTAATTCTCAGGTCTTGGGAGTCAGGCAGCCTCGTTTTTGACCTGGCTTCTCGCTAGCTCTGCAAACTTGAGGCAGTGACTTAACCTCTCTGTGCCTCAGTGTCCTCTTCTGGAACTGAGGATCAAAATAGCAAGGGCCTGGCCAAGCAGTGGTGGGAGCTGAATGAGAGGGAGGCAGGGCACGCAATGGGGCCCCGAGCCTGCACCCGTAAGCAACCAACACATCCAACAGAGTCGTCCTCCGGATGTCCCTTTCCCTCCCCTTTGACCACAAGGGCCTCGCTTCCCTTTCATCCTGGTCGTCAGGAAGCTCTCCTCTCTGGCCTTCCAGACGGTTCCTCCCGCTCCAGCCCGCTCAGACTCAGGGACTGGACCCGTCCCCCTGGAGGCCAGGCTGCTCCTCCTCCAAGCTCCTCCATCCACCAGCTCACCGACGCCCCAGCCAGACCTCAGCAACCTCTCAGCCCTGCTTCCCAACGTGCCCTCCACGACACTCTCCACACCGAGCAAGCCAGACAGCCTCAAAGGCCCAGCATACACCATACTTCCGCATCCCAGGACCAACCTTTCTGTCGCAGACCCCAGTCCCTGCCTTCCCAAAGGCCCAACTCAAGTGCCTTCGTCTGCCGGGAGCCTTCTCTGGCCAATCATAACATCCCCACCCCAGGATGTGGGTGCGCCTTCCTCTGAATCCTGCAGCTTATTTTATGTAGTACTTGGGGCACTGAGTGGGTTAAACTCGTACGGATTCCCCGCGGTGGAGATTTTCTGTACATGGACCATCAGCGTCAATATCCTGGTTGTCATATCATAGGATAAGTTTGCAAGACGTTACCGCTGGCGGAGACTGCATAAAGGGCATAGAGGACGTTTCTGTTCTACTTACCACAGTCGCCTCGGAAGCCATCTTACAAGAAGAAAATTGCCAAGAGTTAAAATTTATTTAACACCCACTTTTGCCACACCCACCTACGAAATTTTACCTTGAAAACCTCATTCCCTCCCTGAACTCCAGACCTGATTACCCAACAGCCTCTTCAAAATCTCCACGTGGCGTCAAATAAGCATCTCAGAGTTACGTTCAGTGCTGAGCCCCTGGGATTTTCTCTCTCTAAATGAGTCTCTATTCCTCCGGTGGATCTGGACAAAAATCTCGAGGTCATCCTGGACTCCTCTCTCTCTCTATTAATCAGTAGGCTACACACCCAACATGAAGCCCAACATGGGGCTTGAACTCACGACCCTGAGATCAAGACCTGAGCTGAGATCAAGAGTCAGAGGCTTAACCCACGGAGCCACCCAGGCGGCCCAGCCCCCCTTTTAGACTCCATACCCACCCGTCGGCAAACCTTGGTAAATCCACCTTCAAAATAGATCAGAATCCGACCTCTTCTCCCCCCTCCATGGCAACAAGCCCGGTCCCTGGCTGCCATCATCTCTCATCTAGATTAATACAGCAGCCTTCATCCCACCTCTGACGCGTCCAATCCCCTTTTCCTGCTACTTTGACGTTCTATGATTCATCATCATCCAAGACTCAACGTCTTCCGCACTGAGAGCAGACGCTCCACGAGGTTGAGGAACCCTTCTGTCGGGCTCGCCGCAGCAACGAGGAGCTCAGAACGGTGCCTGAGACGTCAGGAGGCACCCGTAAGTATTCGTTGAATGAATGAATGATGCTATGCCTTTGGTATTAAGAGAAAACTCGGAGGTCAACATTTCTGTCTCATTCTTACAAGGGGCAACACTGAAGCTCGGAGAAGGTCATGAGCTCCAACAAGCTTTGCAACCGCTAAGGCCAATGGTCCCTGATTCTGAGCCACCTTCCCTCCTGCCCTGCTCTGCCTGGCATTAGTCCCTTGGGCGGGCGCTGAGGGGCAGGGTCCGCGTCTGATGGATGGCTTTGACTTTCAGCGTCTGGAGACAGCGTCTGGGTGCTGCAGAGACGCCATGAACACCAGCAGAACGAGTGCAACTTTTCGTGTCTGTATTAACGTGTAATGAACAATCTTGGTCATTCCATGTTACACGTGTGCATCAGCCCCACAAAACGGGTACCTTTCTTTTCACAACTTTCTTCGGTGAGGCAGGGCGTGACTCCGAAATAATGGCCCCCATTTCACAGGGGGACAAACTGAGGTTTCACTCCTCTTTGAGGCTCTGCCCACTGAGCCTCCCTGCCTGAGGGCAGACTGGAACGACCAATCCTCCTGGCACCCAGGGAGCTTCTGGGCTGTGTCCTTTCCTCCCAGCACACTGTGCCCTGCAGAACCTCACGAGGGGGTTTTTCTGACAGGGTTTCCTTAGCCCGCCACTGGACAATCCTCTAGCTATCTTCTCCACAGATGCCCTGGGTTTTGTGGGGGGGGGGGGTGCACGTGTGTGTTTGTTCTTGGGGGGTTGTTTTGTTTTGTTTTGCTTTGTTTTTTTGCTCAGAATTTGCTCAGGGTGGATCAGATTTGGGAAGAAGGCAAAGAGCTCGACGGTGAGAGTGTACTTTTGTCTCTGCCTGGGAATTTATTAAGGCCACGAAGGTACAGCGTGATGTATGAGTCCCCTGACCTGGTCTGTTGTCTGCCGTCCCCACTCATCAGCCTCCCAAGTGACTTGTAGCAATCGTGCGCTCACACACACTGAGTCACTTTCTCTATAAAGACA
This sequence comes from Meles meles, assembly GCF_922984935.1. Lineage (NCBI taxonomy): Eukaryota > Metazoa > Chordata > Mammalia > Carnivora > Mustelidae > Meles > Meles meles. The sequence continues at coordinate 2,263,706 of NC_060086.1, read as the reverse complement.
AATGTGTTCTGCCAGGAGTGGGCAATGCTTTAGAAGTGAAAAACATATTCTAATCAAAAACTATCCTCTGAGGCTCAAAGGAAAACACTTCCCTTTCATAGGTTTGGTTTTTTTGTTGTTGTTTTTTGTTTTTTGTTGGTTTTTTTGTTTTGTTTTGTTTTGTTTTATTTTTTTTAAAGATTTTATTTATTTATTTGACAGAGAGAGATCACAAGTAGGCAGAGAGGCAGGCAGAGAGAGAGGAGGAAGCAGGCTCCCTGCGGAGCAGAGAGCCCGATGCGGGGCTTGATCCCAGGACCCTGAGATCATGACCTGAGCCGAAGGCAGCGGCTTAATCCACTGAGCCACCCAGGCGCCCCTGTTTTGTTTTGTTTTTGAAGAAAGGACAGAGTCTGCTTCTGAGCTCACAGTGGTAACAGGTGCCCCCAAGAAAACCTGAAGGCATTTGCATCAGCCCAAGACGCCTGATCTCACTTAAATAAATGTTCTTCAAAGAGAGACATACACTGAACAGATGGGGGTAAATTTCAAGATTGAACAACTGTGGGGACACTCTTACTGTCGCATTCGAAGGTGGGCTTTATCGCCTCTGGATATCCAACAAGACATCCCATCTTGAGGAAGTCTTAATCACTGGCAAACCTGGCCCTGGTCACACCGGAGAAAATAAACTTATGGCCCAGGAACCCAGACATCATCCTCATTTCCAGTGCCCCCGCCCGTGGAGCTTCTCTCCTAGGGCAGGTCCACGTGCTTCTGCGGTTCAGAGAAAGGAAGGAGAGAAGAGTGGAATCAGGGGAGAGCAACTCTGTGCAGTAACGATGACGACGATGAACGATGGTGACGTGTCCTAGCGGGTGTCCTGACACCAAACCGATACTCAGTTCATGCCTCTCCCCAGCCCAGGAACATCAGCAAGATGTTGTTGACTAAGCTCATGAACACCATGATGGCTTATGCTCTGGTCTGAGGAGTTCCGGAGGCTCTACAGAGAAGGTTCTGGGACAAACCCAGAACCAGAACAAGCTCTCGGCACCCTGCCCAGCCCACACAGACACAGTCGCTCACTCACATACACATGCAAACACAGACACACACCATCACACACACATACAAACACACAGTCATATAAACATATGGACCCAACTACACACAATCACACAAACCTACAAACACAGTCATACACACACACACACACACACTGAGAAAGACAGAAAGGTGACCAGATGCCAGATTCACGGATCTAGTTTTGTTCTTTCTCTTTAAAACATCCATCAACTCCTTTATAATTGGCCAGACAAGAGAAAGCGAAAAGAAATTCCGTCTTTCCATCTGCTCTCACTCCTCCCTCTAGAGGGCCAGGCCGCGAGACCGCCACCAGCCCTCCCAGAGCCCTGTGCCAAGCGCCGGCATCATGATCCCGCCACGGGCTCCTCCCAGGAGCGGGGCACTGATACACCCCATTTTATGGATGAGGACACTGAGAGCTGGAAGTGTTTAAAACTTGCCCAAGGGCACAGAGATGCTAAATGACATATCCAGGCTTTGAACGGATTTCAGTCTCCCTCCAGAGTCTCTGGGATTTGCCACTCCAGGCAACAAGTCAAGTTCTCTGGCCTTGGCCTGGCGGTTGCCTGGGGCCGTCCTCATTAGAGGCAGGTGAGCTTGGACGTAACACAGTCTGTCGGCGCATGTGGCTGAGAAAACTACAGTGCATTTCTGGGATACCCTGAAAAAAGAACTGGTGTGGCCAAGAGCCAGACTGAACTTCTTGGAAAATCTAAGACAGCTAAGAGGTTTAGGCAAGTTTCTGACTCAAACGAAGTTAGGAAAGAGAGGGGCGCTGTCAACCAATAAAGCAAATGAACTGAGCACAAACAGGGGACATGTTTTTAAACTCCCTTCTCATAGAGGACGTTGGCTTTCGAGAGTATGAAGGACAGCTAGGGACCTGAACAAGGCAGGCAAAGCACAGTCAATGGCTATAAAGAGGGAAAAGTGGGGCCTCCCAATGCTCTTGGCCACCAGCGACCAATCGAAGCAACGACTGGCGGCCTCCAGGTTCCACCTTGGGCTCGCTTCCCTTTATCCATAACTAAAGATTCCAAAATCTCTATCTCCTGGCTAAATATTCTAAACCCCAAAATTCATTATTCAAGGACCCACTGGCCATCTCCCGTGGGATGAGTCTCAGTTCTCATGATCTTCCTCCCACCCCATTCCAACTCCTCTGTCCTTGGCCGCGGTGACCAGCAGCACCTAACTAATGGTGTAGTTAGGTAGCTGGGCACCTAACTCTTCCTTCCTGCCCACCCTGCCCACACACACCAAGACCTCGTATGGTGAAGACCGTGGACCATGGTAGTTTACACAGGGTATGGGCTTTGGGGCCAGAGAAAACAGAGCATGAACTCAGTCCACCGATCAATAGTTGTGTGACCTTGAGCAAACACGGATCCCTCACACTAATCTCCCTCGTGTGTGTAACAGCGACGAGAACGCCTCCCGGAACGTTATACTGCTGCACGTGAACATGGCCACACACACGGCCAAGTGTCTGCACTGCTCAGTTCCCTCCCACCTACTGCACTTGCTGAGTGCACGTGCCCGCTGTGTCTCCCCGACTGAGAATGGGCTCCTGGGGGTACCCCAGCCTCTAGACCCGCTCCCAGCCAAGCCCATTCTCCGCATCACGACCGACAAAGAGCATCTCACCAGCCCTCACTGATACACCAAGTCCAATCTTCCCACCGGACGCAAAAGAAAACTGAAACCTTGATGCTGTGATGGGTAAGAAAGGTCAGTTCATGGGATGCCTGGGTGGCTCAGTGAGTTAAGCCTCTGCCTTCAGCTCAGGTCATGATCTCAGGGTCCTGGGATCGAGTCCCACATCGGGCTCTCTGCTCAGCGGGAAGCCTGCTTCTCCCTCTCCTGCTCCCCCTGCTTGTGTTCTCTCTCACTCTCTCTGTCAAATAGATAAATAAAATCTTTAAAAAGAAGAGGAAGAAGGAAGAGAAGAAGGAAAAAAAAGAAGGAGGAGGAGGAAAGGTCTGGTTCCGAAGGTGGAGATTAGCAATTGCTCTAACCATTTTGCTGACTCCTTTTAAGAACACAACATAAGTTGTGGATCTTCTCCCCAGAAAAAAACCACGACTCACAAACACACCAAATGCTCAGAAGCCCTAGAAGACACACAGACCCCAGGTTCAAAGCCGAGCTAAAATCACTCTTTGGCCTGGCTGTTAGCAACGTCGTAGCTCTTCATAAATCTGTCCTCTAGGCTCACCTCGGTCCCCGAGGATTCAAAATTTGAAAACGACACATTTCTTAATTTGCACATTCAGGGTCTCCAAAATCTGGCGCGAGAACCCAGCAGTCGGCTCAAGGCACTTTTCCCAGAAACGGATGTCACCTCTGGAGATTCGCAAAGAGAGGAGTATAAAATCATGATCGATCCCACACTCGAAACTCTCAGAAGTGTCTTCGGCCTCCGTAGGTGCTGGCGAAGGACTTGCACGCGGCCGTCTGCGGAGAGGCCTCTGGGAGGTGTGAGAAGTACTGAGCTCTCAGGTTTGTCCTCACGACCCCTGTTCCCCTCCTCTCCTCACCTGAGTGCCAGACGGCGGAGAGACTAAGCTCTCTCAAGACACCTACAAATTGCTTAGGGGCATCAGACCAAGAACTTTAGGACCCGTCCTCCCTGCCATGCGTCTGTGCAGAAATGCTACATCGTCACCCAGGTCTCCAAAGTGTAAAAAACCAGCACAGCCCCGCCAGTTGGCACCAGCCTGGGGACTGTTCCCACACCCGAGCCTGGAAATGGTGGTCCCCTCCCTAGACCAGCGTTACTGCGGGCTCCTGGGGCCATTTACTTCAGCAGCTTTACGGGGAATAATAATTCTTCTTTTCTATCCCCACGAAACTTGAGTGTCACAAACCAACCATTAATACTGCCGTTGAGGTTCCAAGTTTGGAAGAAAGATTAGAACAAACATGGTCTTGAGTTGGAACCAGACAAGGGTAGGGGAGCCCTGCGGGAGTACGGGGGAGACAGCAAAGGGAACGTGGCACAACAGCGATGCTAATGTCCACGGGAGCTACACCCAAAGAGGCGGGGGGCTGGGGTCTTCCATTTCCAGAAACCATCACTCGTCCTGTACAACGGCCCCTTCCGAGAGGAAGGAATGAAAATCTGCTTTCCGATATTGCGGGCAACCCCCTCTCCCCAAGGGGAGTGAGTTCTGGTCACGGGGCCATGATTTCAGGCTCCCCATCTCTTATCAACACCTCCCCTCCAACCCTCCGAGCAAGAATTGTGGGATACATCCATTTATATTAAAAGGAAATTTATGTCATGTTCGCTCCTGATCCTTGAAGGCATCACAGTGAGGACTTGAAAAGCCTGAACTTTCAGCCATCCACAGATGTTTCTCACATCAAAGCCCAGACCTTATAGGATCTGGTTCCATCTGTCGGGACCACCCAAGGTTTTGAAGCTATTGTCATTAGGTACCTTTTCCTCTCCTTCCTTTGACAATGTAGACCCTTACCTCTGTAGCAAAGAGGACAGGGTCTTTGAAAGATGAAGAGCTGAGGTTGGGAACAGGAAAGGTGTCCCTAGGGGCTTCGAGCTAAGACACAGAAAATCATGATGGGATGGCCAGACACTCCCACATTCACACCCTGAATTGCACAGGATTCAGGCTAGTGGTTTGCTTTTCCCTCTAAGGCGCCAACTCGCCCCGACACGGGAGTGATCATCCTGCGGGTGTGTCTTGTCAACATCATCACCGTCAGCACCATCATCGCCGTCGTCACAACAGCGACAATTACTATCCTTTCTCGTCATTGGGCACTTACCCCATGTCACATCCACACAACAGTAACTCACTCTGCACGTTCTACCCCATATTATCATGAGAAGGTACATGCTATCAGCCATGTGGTACAAGTGGTAAAACCAAAACTTGGGGAGCACTGAAGTGAGCCATCAGATGTCACGCATCGTCAGCCGTGTTCACTGCCATATATTTCATCCCAAATCCGCTCCTATTACAGAACGAATACTCAGGAACCAGTAGTTCACTGAGGAACAAGCTTCTCTTATGAGAAGATCTGGAGTCCATTCATTCAACAAGCATCTCTGAGTGATCACTGTGCGCCCAGACTTCCACTGTGTGCTCGTAGGGATGACCGGGATGGACATGTCCGCTGCCCTCAACACTGACAAACCCACCCAAAGTCAATGTCCTCCCATTCTAAAATTCTAAAAGAAGAAGGGAGAAAGGGGATAGAGCTAGCAGGGCTCTAGGGTCTCTGCCATCCAGCCCACCCTGCTAGCTCTATCCCCTTTCTCCCTTCTTCTTTTAGAATTTCAGCACATGAATCAGAAATACAGCCTATATATATATATAGCCTATATATATATATATGTATGTATTAGGAAAGGGACAAATCTCCAGTGCTCTAAACTACATTCCTCAAACCTCGTCCTTACCAACAACACTTCCTCCTCCAAAACAGTAAGCGGGAGATACCTAAAAGTAAGATTATATGTAAAACACTAATTTAGAAATTGGAAAACAGGTTTCGAGCCTACATTACTCATCTGTGGTCACCCGGCTGCTCATTCTGGGGATTTAGGTTCAGCTCTGAGTGACAGAAAAACGAGAGAGAAGTTGATTTGTCTTCACTCCTCCACTCTCAGGCAGCCAGGCTCCCTCCAGCTCAGCATTCCGTCACCCAAGGGTGAAACTCTGTCTTCCTGGGGCCTGATGATGACGTTCCCATTCCGATAATAAGAAGGGAGAAAGGGGAAAGAAGAGGCATCGTGCGTCAAAGTTGCCCAATGTCACTTCTGCTAACATCTCTTTGGCCAGAATTTACCAATATGGCCACATCTAGCTCTCAAAGAAGACTAAGGGATATAGTCTTTAATCTAGCATCCGTGTGTCCTGCTAAAAATTCTGTTATTAGGAAGAAATGACATTGGAGAGGAGCTAACCATCTGTGTTGCATAAGAACCCCAGATCTGAGGAACTTCACAGACCCTACTCCATCAAGAACAGGTGGGCTTTAATTCCTCTTTTTATAGCAATGACCATTGGGTCCTCTCGTCTTCACTGCCAAGGAAACTGTTGAGTGTAATTTTAGAACTTTCTTTAACATTTCATTAGCTTTCAGTTCAACAGCTAGAAACCATCTCCAAGCTAATTTATATGGTCTTTGGCGATTTTAAAATACACCTGCTAATTTTTTGATACTCCTTCCTTCGAAAGATGGAGGCTAACTCCACTTACCCTAAGTGTAGACTGTCCATAGTGACTCACTTCTAATGAATATATGTGGCAGAGTGACAATAAGTAACATCGAGACAAGGTCATAACATGATCCCTTGTTCTAGCAAAAGCCAAATCCCATGTTTTGAAGTCACTCAAGGAGTCCTACAGAGAAGACATCATGGAAGCAATGGAGGGAGGCGTCCAGCCAAGAGCCTTGTGAAAGAGCTTGAGATTGGATTCTCCAGCCCCAGTCAAGCCTTCAGATGACGACAGTCCTCACTGCAACCGTTTGAAAGCCATCAGGCCAGACCATACCTGGATTTCTGATCCCAGAAATGTTTCTTGTTTCAAATCAGTTTTTGGAGTATGTGTTACACAGCAAGAGAATAATTCAGGTCTCAATGTAAATTTAGTGTTCTTTTGGCTTGAAAATTCGAGAAAGTAGAAATGACCATCTTGGTAGTGAAAATGTGTATTTTAAATAGCTGTGATTTAAAATCAGCACCTGATTTTAAATGATCTGGAGCTGTGCTTAGATGAGATGGTCTGGATGCCACTGTGAAGAGGGAAGACCAGAGAGCCGTCCCTGGGATAACCCATTGCTAATATCACATCCCCGAGCACTCCCAGGAAGCAGCTGAACCTGCTGTTACCCAATTACCTCCAGAAGAAAGAGCTCGGTATCAACAGAGCCAGCCTCAAAATGATGAGTTCTGACAAACTCTCTCCAGCATCCAGATGGATAATGCTGAGCAATTCTACTGGACAGGTCAACTTACTTAGTTATCTGGGGAAGCGCTGTGGGGCTCAGTCACCTTACTCGATGTGTTGGGACGCATTTCCGTTAGGCGTGAAAGATCCCACAGAAACAGCATCCAGGTTATTTTATGATAGACATGGACGGCTGCTAAACCCTGTTCCCCAAATAGCTCACGTCAAGGTCAAGGTTGATGATGCCAGCTCCTGAACTTTCAGATCAAGACATCACCTCTGCCTGCCATCACAAAGACTAGGACTAGGAACCAGAGAAACACGTTCTGGAGGGGGTTCACAGAATCAGCTGGGGGGAAGATTTTGTATACCACAATCTGTCCTTGTGTCTCTGCATCTGGAGAGTCTAAAATTAGCTGCTCGTCCTTCATGGAGAATCACCACCATCCTAAGTCACTATTACTAAAGGAAATAGGTAAAAATCGATTGATCAATCGATCGATCCTCAGAAATTCGAGGGTGAAAAAAATCTCTAAAATAATACAAAATACTGGTATATCGGGTATTTTTCTTATGAGCCAAAGGGCTCCTATTTAAAATTAGATGAGGGGCGCCTGGGTGGCTCAGTGGGTTAAGCCTCTGCCTTTGGCTCAGGTCATGATCTCAGGGTCTTGGGATCGAGCCCCGCATCGGGCTCTCTGCTCGGCAAGGAGCCTGCTTCCTCCTCTCTCTCTCTGCCTGCCTCTCTGCCTACTTGTGATCTCTGTCAAATAAGTAAATAAAATCTTTTAAAAAATAAAATAAAATGAGATGAGAGGTCTCTTCTTCCAACTGGGCCCTTCAAGGCTGTCACTGGAACAAGGTATAGGGTTACCTCCCTGCCCCAACCCGCTGAAAGCTTGGAGCTAAATTCACACTCATTCACAGTAACTGCATCAGTTTAAGGGGCTGTCATGGTTTTTTTCTTCCTCTTTGTATGTGGATTTTTATTTTCTATTTCCGTCCTGACAGCCTTTGCAGTTTGTTTCTCCATTTATCATATGATGTCTCGATCACATTTGGAAGCAGGCAGCATATAAATCACAAATGAATAAAGTGAAAGTGGCAGGGTCGGGACTTGGGTTTCTGTCTTGGCCACGGCTATCAAAATGCATTTTCGGAACAAGAGGCAGGAAACTCTAAGAAGACTTAAGCCAACGTCCCTTTAAGGAGAGGGCCCTTGGAAGCGGCTGTCATCCGAGAAATCCCTCCTTGGCTCTGCTGACAGAGCTTCGTGGCTCTTTCCCTCTCCAGGCTCAAAGGCGGGTCAGGCCTCCAGGAGGAAGGCACGGAGATAGATAAAAGGACCCAGGTTGTAAAGCTGATTCCCAGCTCCGAGCAGAGCTGTGTATGCGGCACGCCCACTCTCGCTGGATGCTGTGGTTCTTTGTGTAGGCTTTCTCACCTCCCCTGGAGAAGAGAACTTGGAGCCATCAGCCTTCTCAGATAAGAGTTGCGAGTTTCTCTTCTCCTGACAGTCATGTCTCTGCCTCCTGAAAACCTCTCTTGGAAAGCCTGTAGAGGCAAGTGTCTCCAAAAAGGCAAATTAGGGTGTGCCTCTTGGATTTTTAAATCAACCAGCAGAACTAGAGGAGGAAAGGAAAACAAAGAAGAAGGAAGGGAGGGATGGGGGTGTTCTTTACAAGAAAATGAAGGATGGCCTGGATGGGTGGAGGTGGGGAGGGGTCCTTCGGAGCCCACCGCCCAGGACCCGGCCCGCTTCGAGCAGGAAATCATGCCCATCGCCAGCCTTTTCTGGGCTGCACTGCACCTCTGCTCTCGGTGAGCAGCACACTGGGCTCACACAGAGCTTTAAAAATATCTCTCCACCCACTGAAAGTTTGATTAATCAGGCAAGTTCTCACCCATGTGTCACAGAGGTGGCAGTGATATACAGGATAGTGACATGAGGGTGCGGGGAAGGCACAAAGGGTCTCATCTAGCAGAGAGGAGGACTCATGGCATCAAAGTTAAGAGCATGGGCTCCGAAGCCTGCTGACAATCGGCATCCCAGTTCTAACACACACTCGTTAGCAACCTGGGACAACATTCTTCTATACCGCAACCTTCCGCCTTTGCAAAAACGGAGTTAATCATAATACCTTCGTTCCAGGGTTATTGCAAGGACTAAAGGTGTTGATTCATCTACAGCATTCTGAACACAGAGGAAGCAATCGAGAAACTTGGGCTGTGATGATTGTGCTGATGGTGACGACGCAATGCTGAAACTTAGAAGATGGGTCCCAGTAGACAGAAGCAGCTAGAACAAAGGCAGAGAAGCAGGAGAGATCCTGAGGCGGTAGAGAACGATCTGGAAGGAAAGCAGGGAGTGAAAGCAGACAAAAAGGAAGGGCGCAGGCCACACACGACTTCCTCTGCTTTGTTCCAGCGTGTCCCTCGGGCTCACCCAGCTGTAGGCTATGGAGAGCCACTTTAGAATTATAAACAAAAATGAACTATCATGGGCGCCTGGGTGGCTCAGTGGGTTAAGCCGCTGCCTTCGGCTCAGGTCATGATCTCAGGGTCCTGGGATCGAGTCCCACATCGGGCTCTCTGCTCGGCGGGGAGCCTGCTTCCCTCTCTCTCTCTCTGCCTGCCTCTCTGCCTACTTGTGATCTCCTGTCTCTCGCTGTCAAATAAATAAATAAAAATAAAAAAAAAATCTTTAAAAAAAAAAAAATGAACTATCAAAGGGTCAAGTGCTATGTTGGTTGAAAATTACTTTCAACCGGTTCAGATAGAAAAAGTAAAATAAAATTATTTTACTACTAAGGGACTTCTGTGCAACAAAGTAACTGGTATAAGAACAATCCTCCCCTCTGAGTACAGCACAACAAAGTATCAAAAGCAACTATTTTCAGGCTGTAGACAATGGGCAGCACATGACTCCAAGGGCAGGGAGAAGGGAAACTGACCCGGTGAGCCTGGCCTTGACCCTAGCTCTCTGCCTGGAGACAATTTCCCACACGCTCCTGAATCCGGGTCGCTGAAGGAACTAGAGCCATGTGGGGTAAGGCGGCAGAAAGAAGGAAAGTGCAGAGTGAAGGCTCCAGAAGGCTGCATGTGGGTTTCCTGGGAACATCTGGCCAGAGGCTGGACTACCCCTGGGTAAACTGAGATTAAACCAGACTCACCAGAAAGCAGCTGCTCCGAGGCTGAAGAGAAAAGAGATCCTAGAATTGAAGCCGTCCTATGTGTCTGAAAGACCTCATTAACACCCCAGGTGGACGCCGAGACACTGGAAGGACCTCATCGTGACAGTAAGGAAACTACTCCAAAGGTCCCCTTGAGATCCACATGATCAAAACCTAAAACCAAGCCCTGAGAAGACCCACAAGGAAGACAGAGTTTGGAGAGTCCCTGCCCAGTTAGAGGGGCTTGGGGGACACCTGGGGACTTCCACAGCTCTGCCGTAACAAAGCATAAAAACCAAACCTACACAACTGGAAGCAGTCAGCTAGTCATTGAGCAGGCCGCTGGAGCAAAACGCGCACTCTTCAGAGAAAGATAACAGAACACAGAGTCTTCAGAGCACAGCACCCTCAGTGGTCAGCGGACAGTCAAATATTAATAGCACACAAAGGAACAGGAAAGTTTTAATATACTAAAAAAAAGGGGGGGGGCAGTAAAACCAACCCCAAGATGCCTAGAGCCTAGGTGTTGGATTTAAGTACATAAAGACTTTAAAGAGCTATTATAAATATAGGAAAATATGTCCAAATAATTAAAGAAAAATATTGTTTCAAAGAGTAAGCAGATGCATATTTCAACAGAAGAATGGAAACTATAAAAAAGAGCCTAATTAAAATTCTCGAACTAAAAAAAATTAGATGCATGCCTCTGTGTGTGTGTGTGTGTGTGTGTGTGTGTTGGAAAAAAAGGGAAACAGAAAGAAAGCAAATATTTTAATATTAACAATTAGAGGAAGGTACATGGCATTTCACTGTGCTTTTCCAACCTCTGTGGATTTGAAAATTTTTTAAAGATGAAAGAAATATTGAAAATATATACTCATGTATTAGTAGGCCAAGAAGAAAATAGTTTTAAGCAGTGGACTAAGCTAATCAAGTGTGTATCTGAGAAGCATCCCTCCAGCAAAATGGACCAGGACTGATCCATGAGTGAAATCGTAGATGAGGCACAAAGAGATCAACTCCAGGGGATGGCAGCCAGGGCGTGGGGACCTGGCCCAAGACAATGGCAATGTGGTCAGAGAGGAAGAAACAGTTCCAAGATAAGTTGAGAGAAGTCGAGATCGGCGAGACTTTGCCAATTATATGTGGGGAGTGAGCAGAAAAAGAGGAACCAAAGAGGACTCCCAAACTACTGCTGTGCCTGACTGGGTACATCATGTGAGGTAACTTCCTGAGGAAAATTCCAGAGGAGAGGCAGTTTCAGAGAAAAAAGAAAATCCATTCAGCTCTGGGTCTTTGGAGCTTAAAGAACTTGGGAGAGATCTACACAGGACCTGAGGCAGCAGATCTAAAATTCAGGAGGGAGGCGGGGATTGAAGATACGTATCTCCAGGCGGGATGTCCATGGAGACAACAACAAAAAACCACCCCAGGACACAACAGTGTGTGAGCAGTGGGCGGAAGAGGAGGCACACACAAGGGAACAGTGGGAATGACGAAGAGGTAGAAAAGAGGGAGGAGAACCAGCTAGTGACATGGACACCAAAGCAGGGACAAACTCCAAAACCAAGCATGTGAGCACACTGCCAGATGCCGCAGAAAGTCCAGGACAAACACTGATTTCTCCAAAAAACAGAGTCCACTGGGTTATGTAAGCAAGGGGTCATTTAGGAAACCGTGCTGTGCTGATGCACTGATTCTAGAATAATCTAAAGCAAGTCAACCAACTACTGAAACGGGGCTTTGCGATAGAAGGGTGGTGGACTCATATATCTATTCCCAAAGCTCAAATTAAAATGCCCCCAGAAATGCACCTATGAGCAGCTCACCAGAAACAGCAATTTTGAGATGCACATACAAGTCAAAGTTTGAGGAGAATTTTCACAATTGGCAACACCAATGAAACTGGACAGACATAATTTCCACACGCCTGGGAACTGTGGTGGTACTTTGGGCAGGCAGATACTGACTCAACACCATTGTTTGCCCCTGCCAGGGACCCAGAAGCTAACTGACCCGCAAATCAAGCTGTCACTCCCTATCTCATAGCAAGTTCTCCAAGCCAATTCAAACCCAGCCCAGCTGTATCCCTTTTCTAAGCTCCTTTAGGGAACCTGCTCTCTGGGAGCAACCAGAGCCATGGGTGCTGTGTCCCATCCCGGATTACTCCCCAGCAAGATGAGAACCAGGGGGTTCCTGGGTCACTGAATGCTGCCTACGCCTAGTCTGGGAACAGGACAAGAGCAAGAGAAGGGAAAACAAAGGACTGACGGAATTCTGTGGCACAGGGAGCAAACCCAACAGCAGGGGCCATCAAGATCTCCCCTCCACTCAGCAGCCATGGACTAGACGAGTGTCTTCTAGAAATGGGACCCTGTAGCCGGGGGTGACAAAGGGGAAATTATCACGGGCCCAAGATAAAGCAAAGACAGAACACAGAAGCTAAAGAGTCTTTAAGAACCCCGTGTGCCCACAGATTCTGGGTCCGCAAAGAACTCTATTGAGTCACAAACCAGAGCAGAACAAGGCAAAAGGGACCATAGAAAAACACCTTCTAATGCAAAATAAAGGAGCATCAGCTACAAGACTCGGGGGAAAAGGCTTTCTATATGTGTACCTATACACATTATGACAAGAAACAGAGGAGATGCTCATAAATTGTGTCCAAGGTGGCCTCCGTAAAGCAAAGAGTTGGGAGAGAATAAAAACAATATGGCGCCAGAGCCGTGCGGAAACCGCATCCTAAGACTTAGCCCAACAGAGAGGGGCACGGTGAGACTATATCCTATTAGCTGCAAACTGAAAACAACCCAAACACCCACTGAGAAAGAGCACAGATAAATGAATGGTGGCGTGCTTACCCATGACGGGATCCTGTCCACTAATGAAAATGGGTACACTTCGGCTACCCTCAATGGCATGGCCGAGTCTCACAAACATGTTAAGGAAAAAAGGCTGAGAACCAAGGAATAGATATGGCGTGACCCCCCCCCCCCAATCTCACCCCCCACCGCGAGCTGAAGGGAAACACAAACACCATGAAACAGTGAGAGTGAGCCGGGGTGGGTGGTCGTCTCTGAGGCAGAGGCCCTGGGAAGGGCCTTGGGGTGCTGCCGGGGGCTGGTAACACGACCGTCCTTAACCTGGATGGTGGTTACGTGAGTGTTCACACTCAAGAATGTTACTAACTGTGCATGAATACTTTTCCATATGCTCTTTTGACCAAAAAGTATTTTATTTTTTTTAATATTTTATTTATTTGACAGAGAGAAATCACAATTAGGCAGAGAGGCAGGCAGAGAGAGAGGAGGAAGCAGGCTCCCTGCTGAGCAGAGAGCCCAATGCGGGGCTCGATCCCAGGACCCCGGGATCATGACCTGAGCCGAAGGCAGAAGCTTTAACCCACTGAGCCATCCAGGCGCCCCGACCGAAAAGTGTTTTAAAAAGGAAGGAAGACTACTGAAATAAAACCAGGCTTCCAAGAAACCGAAATGTTCATCCATAATGAAAATATGCTCTAAAGGCAGTAATAAAAAAAAAAAAAAGTTAAAATGACTGTAGTCCCAGGAAATCAACGATGTTGGAGGCAAACTCGAGATGATGGGAGAAGAGAACGTGATGAGAGAACGATGGGAGAAGAGACACGTGATGCGGAAAACAGAATGAAAACATGGGGTGAGCAGGGAAGGCATGACAAGCCCACACGCGCACGTTTCACAGAGGGATCCTGTGAGGACAGCGTAGACATAACAGAGGGGGGAAGACTAGATTACATCCTCACAGCCCCAGACTGGAGACCCACATATCCGTCCTTCACGGGACGGATGCAGAGACTGGACATTCACGCTGTGTATGAGTGAAAACGGATGAACCTGAGACGGGGGCAAATTTAACAATTACGATAACATCACACCATGACTCAACAGAGCATTAAGAAAACGGCCTTTACACAATTACAATTCGCACGTCCAGTAAGACTCCACACGATGCACTCTTCAAAGTACAAGATCCTGCCAATAAAGGTTGTAGATAAAGAAACTCTCGGGGCAGACTGCAGATCCCCCGGGGAACAGACAGGGAACACGATGTTTCTTTATTTCTTCCTCCACCCAGAAAGCATCTGGGTAAATGCTCCTGTAATGAGTGACGCACAGGAATAGACAAATGAATAAAAATGAATGAATGAATGAATGAATGAATGAGTGTCTCCACCAATTCACCCCTGTTGAGCTTGTCGGGAGCTTTCTGACGCTCATCTGGCCAACTCAGTGCCGCTCTGCATAATTTCCTCCTGGGCTGCGTTGGAAGAGAAGAAACAGAGGCTTCCCCGAATAGTGTCAGCCAGAGCCAGCCTGCGTCGTGAGTGGCTCTTTCCACGCCTGTTCTGGGAGGGCAACGGCTCATGCACTGGATAAGCGTGGCCTTTCCACAGAAGGAAAGGGGCATTTACCCCTGGAGATTAACACTAGCTGGGGGCAGGGGGCGGGGATCCGTCCATGTGACCGTCCGCACGTGGGGGCCGCAGCCAGCGGGGAGTGGGTGTGGTGAGGAAAGACAGTGCCCAGCTAACGGGCTCTGATGTCCCTCAGCATCCGACACATGGACCCCCTGTCCCACACCACGAGTCGTCTGAGGACAGATGAGTGGCCGCGAGGGGTAGGGCCTCCGGGCTCAGCTTGTCCCAGAGAACAGCAAACGGGCAAGGCCTCGGACGCTCGCCTGTACCGAGCACAACCTGTGGCTGGTTTGCAGACCCTGCCTGCCTGCTCTGAACCCAGCGGCCACGCATGGCCCTGCCAGAGCCCCAGGATGCGCATCATAGAGCGTGAGCAGTCAGAACTCAGGGTTCACCTTGGTCCAAAGTAAGTAAATAGAAGGAATCTTCCATAGGAAAATGAATGGCCTGTCTCTGAGCTGAGAGCCTGGATCACCCTCCCTAAGGGCACACGGCGTCTTCAGCCGCGGCTCCGGCCGGATCGTCCGGCCGGACTGCACGAATGACCGTGCAGGGCCCCCAGGGCTCAGCCGGCCCACCGAGGCGTGAGGGCTGTGGAGTTTCCCCCGCTCCTCTCCCGCCCACTGACAAGGCACCTTTCGGCCCTGCTCGGCAGGTCACCCACGTCCACGGACGGAGGTTCCGCCGGGCACCCCAGGGGGGTCAAAATCCAGCCAGTGGCACACCCTGGCCGGAGCCCAGATTTCACAGAGAAAAACGCCATCTCTTGGTTATTCATGCCCAGGCTGAGAGTGGACAGGGAGGGAAAGGGAAAGCCAGGATCTGGGAAAGCCGCGGGTGATCTCTGAACTTCCTGGGTTAGTAACGTCAGCCTCTTCCAGAGTTTTCCTAACTGGGGACTTGCTGGCCCATCCTCATGGCCTCTGCTCGGCGAGGTTTTTAGTCCCTCCTGCCAGTGACAAAGCCCAGGGACCTACTCAGGGAAACACAAGTGCAAACCCACCCCCAAATCAATGCACCACTTCCCTGATCCTTCCTAGGAGTAGGACCCCCCGGGGTGCTGGGGGCCTGGGCTCCATCCCACACACCCACAGAGCTGCAGTCTTCCTGACGGTCACCTCCCTTTGGAGGCAGACAGCGCTCTACCACCTGCTTCGGGTCCTGCGTCTGAATGTCCTCTGGCCAGCGGAAGGCCAGGAGATCCGAGGGTCCGGCTCTCCTCTCCTGTCACCAGCCTCTGTCCGGACTGCCGTGAGCACCTGCAGGCCCCAAGGGGCCAGGCTCTGCCGCTTGGCTCCTGCTTCTCCCGCCCCAGGCCTCCCCTGTGGACCCTGTCCTCCAGCCTCTGGGGCTCTCCCGCTGGCACCTGTGAACAAGCCAGTCTTCTAGGTAAGCAAGCCAGCCCGACAGGACCAGGAAAAGCTACCAGACGACCCCATCCCCCACTTCCCTCAAGTCCTGCCGACTCGGCAGCAGGAGTGGTTTCTCCGGCCCAGAGCTGACTTTCCCCACCTTCTTCTTGGGCGTAACGGCCCCGCGGCCCCCACCCGTGCACAGAGACCGCACGCTGTCAGACCATCCCCTTGAAAGCAAGTGTGTGGGCCGTCCGGGGGAACTCTGACTTCTCCGTTTTAGAAAAGCCAATTTCGGCGTCAGGCGTTCGCATGGTGTCACAAGGAGCACAGCGTTCCAGGACACTAGGGAAAACGGCTTCTGGCTGGAGCTCCGCAGATGGGGCACCCAGCAACCATCTGGCTGAGTCAACCTAATTCTCTATCCCAGAAGAAAAAAATCCCTTCGTCCTCGTTTTAATGTGATTGTTTAATCAGGGGCTTGGCTGACCAGTGAGGCTAGAGCAGGGCAGTGTCCCGGGAGGAACACAGCCACGGTGTGCCCAGGTTTGTTCTCATCCCTACCCCTGCCCCGCACACCAGGGCCACGCTGTGTGGCAAAGGAACAGAGGCAATTAAAATAATTGCTGGCCATTCCCAACTAGACGCGGCTTCCAGATGCTTCCGATCTGGGCAGGATTCGGAGCACCGTGGCCCCACGTCAAGACCGGGGCTTTCCAGCCCTTGTCTCCCCAACAGCTGGGCCCCACAGAAATGACAGTGCGGAAACAGGACACGCCGCGGGTGATCAAGACTCCATCAACCGGAAAACACATTTTGGGAGTTGAAGGCCATCCCCAAGGTCAGTTTACAAAGAAACCAGAATATCCACCAGAGGGTTTTCAGGCTAGCAGCTCCGTCCCGCACAAAGTCGTACAAAGCCGTCACTGGGGCGGAATCTGTCTCTGAGCTCCTTCCCATCCCACCAGACTTAGACTGGGCTGCGACAGGTGGCCAGCGCCTGGCGCTTTCCTTTCCAAGCGACAGCAGCCTCCAATGCCCCCCAGGGGCGGCTGGTCTCCCCGACAGGGCGGCCTCTTACCGTCCAGTTCCTCCACGGAGATGTTCGCGAGCTGCTCGCTGTCGCTGCCGGCGGAGAGAGAGCGGTTGAGGTAATTCCCCTTGTACAGCAGGCCGGCGGTCACGTGGTGGAAAGGCATCTTTTCCCTGTGCACAAGAGAAGCGGGAGTGGGGAGAGAAAGAGATCATCGTTCATTCCTTCTTTCCTTCCTCAGAGGGCCACCCTGGTTTCCAGGCGGCCCTGTCCTTTTTAACATAACTATCCCACTTCTAGAGGAAAAGGCAGAGAATGCAGGGTCCTCGAGGTCTGAACCGTCCCCGAGATGATCTCAGGTTCTAGCACTTTCTTTGTTTTACACTTCGCTGCATTTTTGCCGATTTCATCATGAATCTCGCAGACTGTGGGACCCCACGTCACCCGCCAGGCCTTTCCAGGGGAAAAGGAATCCTCTCTGCCCCTTTCTCTGGCCCGACAAACTCTTTTGTCCGTACTCATCGGGAATGCACATCCCAGGAACGTCGGGCTCCCCAGGGACCGGGCGTCCCAGCTGTGATCGTGCGGCGATGCAACTGGTCCACTCTTTCCAGGGAAAGCAAATGATCCACTCACACAGCCCTCGAACCAGGCAGGAAGTGGCAGGCACTATGTAAATGCACGGACGGCCTTCTGCACCTCGGGGAAGCGGTCCCCAGGCCTGGCCGGGGTTCAGACACCTGCTGCCAACAAGGCTTCGAAGCACACCCTCAGAGACGCTCACCGCCGACTGCAAAGGCGGGTGGCACCTCCGGGGTCCCAGAGCAAAGCAGCTCCCAGCAGCCACCCGGAGAATCAAAGCATCCCTGAGGCCAGACCAGCAAACCCTCCAGACACAGCATCCCTGCCCAGCACCAGCCCTCGAGCTTAGGAGTTCCCACAGGGCCAGGCAGGCTAAGGCAAGAGGGAGAAAAGAGAGTTGGTAAGGACGTGGGAAGAACAAGCGCAGAAGACTCAGGCCGGGCGGTTCGAGAGCTGGGCTGCTTCCGAGCAGAGAGCACGACTCTCCTGGGCACGTCAGCAAACGTGTTCCGCTTCCCCGTCTCCCAAGGGGGCTAAGCGGACAGACCAAGCTGTGCGTGGATCGAGGGAATAGGCAGGAGGTACGGGACATCAATTATAGGCTGGGGGGGGGAAGAAAACCTCCTAACAGAGCTCAGGAAGGAGAACTGGGCAGCGCCAGAAGGGGTAATCTCCCCGTCACCGGGGGCATTCGAGCAGAGGTGAGGGCCTCCCTGCCAGGGTTCTGTGGGAGAGAACGACCCTTGAGCACTCTCCTGCCACGCTCCTCATTCCCCAGAAGTCACCTGTAGAGCACTGTTTCTTATTCAAGTTTGCATCTGTAGGGAGGGAGGGGGGAGCCGAAGGGCCCTCGGGGCACGGCCAAGTGACAAGGTGTAAATCACAGGAAGACAGCCGGTCCCTGAGGATGACCGTTCAGGACACCCACCCCTCGCTGTCCCTCCAAACACACTCATGACAACGGTCCTAATCCTGGGATGCTGGAGTCGAGGGCACCGAGGGGGTGGGGCGGCGGGGGGAGGCCCTGCCTTCTTTTCCCTGGAACAGCACGAGTGACAAGCCCCGCAGGACCGCCTGGCCTCTGTCCCTCTAACCTAGTACCCACCGGCATGTCCCTCCTTGGATGGGAGCCGCTGATGTGTAAACCGACCCGCGAGGCTCCCCAACGTGCCTGATCCGGAACGCGAGCCCGTCGTGGAGGACCCAGTTCTGGAGCCTCCCGGGCGCTCGTGGGACCGCGCGGCCTCAGCCACGCCCTGACGTTTCCACCGGACGTCACAGTCTCATTTCAATCTCGAGATGTCTAAAGTGATTAATTACCTTCCTAAAACATCGGCCGCACTGCCTGACGTCTCTGTCAAAGGTGCTGTCCACTCATCAGGACAACTGGGACGTCCCTCACGAAGGTTCTGGGCCCCAAAAGTAAAACAGACGCGTGGCCGAGGCAGGAGCCATCCGCTGGGCTCCAAACCGCACTTGCCCCTCCGCGGCGAACGAGACGGACATCGACGGGCCCGTCACAAACCCACGATGTCCGTTACGCGGCACGTCGGCGCCGATCAGTGACACGAGGAATGTCCTGGGCTAATTACGTCAGACTCAGTCTTCCCGGCTGCACCAATCTTTGCACGTCAAATAGAACACGAGAATCTGTCTGTCTCTGGACAAACAGCTCAATTACCATCTCGTCTTTTCGCCGACTTCATTTCAGGACAAAAGTGTTTCAGAGTGAGACTTGGGTGTAGGAGTCAGGACGGCCTCCCCTCCCCGGGGCCGGTCCCGATCTGGGGGGTCAGTGCTGTTTGTTCAGAACACGGGGGGAGGCTTCCTGTGTGGCTTGGGCTTCCCTCCCAGCACCGGCCACAGGATCCTGTTGGCCTCATCGGCTGTTCTTTCAAACACTGTTTCAGTCCTACAAACTGGGGAGACACTCATTTCACCACCTGGGGAGAAGCCCCCCGCCCCCCCTCCGCCCCAGGAGGTCAGCCCGCGGGCAGAAAGCGTCCCCGTCCTGGTCGCGGCTCTTCATGCCAGTTTCTCCTCCCGTTTCACAACCACCTTCCCTTGCCAACCTCTCACCCGGGGGTCTGACGCTCCCAAGGCGCCCCACGAATTTTTACGGCCGTGGTAACAAGGTTATACTTGATGGAACATATCCAAGCCACAGCCCCGTTCAGCCACCGAGTAAACGTCCAGGATTCTGCGGAGAAAACCGGCCGCCACTGAGTCCCCCTAGACATAGCTGCATAATGTGCTCCTGGACAAGGCCGCCGACCAAATCAGCGCATTCAGTCTGCACCAAACGCCTCCGTCTAGTGGGAAAGGAAGTGTGCAAGAGAAACACACGTATGGACAAACGAAGTCTCATTCAAGAAAGGGGAGAACAGGGGCATCTGGGTGGCTCAGTGGGTTGAACCTCTGCCTTCGGCTCAGGTCAGGTCATGATCTCAGGGTCCTGGGATCGAGTCCCACATCGGGCTCCCTGCGCAGTGGGGTGTCTGCTTCTCCCTCTCGCTCTGTGATCTCTCACTTTCTCTCTCTCTCAAATAAATAAAATCTTTAAAAAAAAAAGTTTAAAAAAAAGAATTTTATTTATTTATGTGACAGAAAGCATGAGCAGGCAGAGGGGGGCAGAGGGCAGAGATAGAGGGAAAAGCAGACTCCCCCCTAGGGTGCAGAGCCTGGCCTGGGGCTCGATGCCAGGACTCCCGGATTATGACCTGAGCCAAAGTCAGATATGTGATCGACTGAGCCCCTCAAGTGCCCCAGAACACACTGGGTCATTAAGAGGAGGTCAGTGAGGACCTGGCAGAGGGCACAGGGCACCACGGTGCTGAGGGAGCTGGTGTCTGAGCAGCGGAGCCCAGGGGTCCCAGGGCCACATCTGTCAGCAGGCAGCTCGCTCCCTCCGGAGGAAGGAGCTCTTTGCACGGAAAGCACCAGAATTGAAGAGGAGTCTGTGTCCGGACACCAGGGAGGCCGGCTTCATGGTCACCTCAAGGACCACATATCAAAAGTCTGAAACAAAAGCGTGTGGGTGGGGGGCGGGGGGGGGGGGGAATTGTGAAACAGATGAAGGAGATTGAGAGTACACATGCCTTTTTTTAAATTTTTTTTTGAGAGAGAGCGAGAGCATGGGTCCGGTGGGGGCATGGAAGGGGCAGAGGGAGAGGAGAGAATCTTAAAGCAGGTTCCACACTGAGCCCGACGTGGGGCTCAATCCTGAGATCACGGCCTGAGCCAGAAAGGAACCAGCTGGGCCACCCGACGCCCCAGGAGCACACCTTATCGTGGGGAGCACCGAGGGCCATGGACGGTTGTTGAATCGCGGACGCCGGAAACCAAAAACACCATATGCTGACTATATCAGAAATCACACTCAAGATAATACACAGATGAACAATGAACAAAGAACGAAAGGGGCGGCTCCCATTCTTAGGGTCAGGGAACGGGTCCCCGGCAGAGTCATAAAAAAAGCAGCTGCTCATCGTTGTCGTGATGATGACCCTCCTGACGCTTCATTTCCCGTCTGCTCCACTGGGCCACCCGGTGACCCGTATTTACTTAAACATGTAACATCCGAATCAGAATCCAGGGGAAAGCCAATGCCCCCCCAAGGTGGGTGGGTCCCATCCGGGCCCCAGGAGGCCGGAAGAGAACAAAGAAGCCGAGGGAGAATTCCTCCTCTGGCCTGGCCGCTAGGCGGGGACCCGGTCTTCTCAGGCCTTCGGACTCAGACTCGGCCTGGAGTTCGCGCCCTTGGCTCTTGCGGGTCCCCAGCTTCCAGCCGCAGGTCCTGGGACCTCTCAGCCTCCCTAACAGTGGGAGCCAATCCCTTACAATAAGTCTCTTTCTTCATGTCCTAGTGGTTACCTGTCTCTAGAGAACCCAGACTAATATACCTTCCTTTTTCTTTTGTCGACAAGAGCTAGGACTCAGGCACACTGCTGCAGGCTGACGCTATTATTCTGGACAGACATCGACCCAAAATGTCCTTCTGCTGGGCCTCTAAACAATGCTCCTCCAAGTGTGGTCCATGGACCACAGCCAGGGAACCTGCTTTCGGCTGGTCTACAGTGAGATAAGGACAGGATGTGAAAGAAGCATGGAAAGTTTTACGGCAGTTCATAGCGTTGTCCCAACGCCCATGCGTGTGACCAGCTGACTTCATGCTTCAACTAATCCTTCCCCCAAAACAGTTGAAAGTCCTTCATTTCAGTTGTGTACATTTCTGGTCATCGAATGCAAAGAGAGGGGGGAATAAAATCTAGAGAAATGCATTTTAACCTGTGTCTGAAACTTTCTCAAATAACTTAAGGTTTTCTAAAAGTCTTCAATGGACTTTGGAAAGGAGGTACAAGACCGTGGTAAAAGCGTGTCCTCTCCGCAGGAACCCAGAGCCCGCCTAGAATCTACGGCAGACTTCACGGAGGTTCCCGTCCTCTAATCGGCAGACAGGAGAGAGAGCGGCAAAGTCGAACTTGCATCGAAGAGAGCCTAGCCAGCCCCAAAATTCCCCTAAAAATACCTGTGAAGGCACACCAAAGTAATGACGCTCCCCATAGCACCAAGGCCATGGTGTGGCATGTTTCCCGAAAGTCAGCACCGTTAGGATCAGAATGACAACCCACGGCACACCCACGTCTTGAACTGAGAGACCAAAGAACAAAGTCTGATGCTAAACGGGGAATATTTTTTATCTACCCCTATTCTTTCCTATCTGAATGGCCAACCACGACCTCAGGCTCTCCCCTTCAGACTCTGTGGGATGCGCTTTGGAAAAGCAGCCGGTCAAACCCCCACTGTCCTTCGGACCCCTTCCACCGGGAGCTCAGGGATCACCTGAGTCGGGAAAATCCTCGAGGCACCAGTGTGGGTGAGAAGGACCCTAGAAGCGAAGACCTCCGTGTACTCTGGTTGTTCAGGTCTTACTTTCCATTAGGAAGAACTTCAGACCGTCTCAAACCCCCCAGAAAGGTGCGCCTCCTCCTCGTAGTCCAAGAGTGAAGTTATGGGGAGACATGGAGAGCCCACCTTCCCCCAGCAAAGATGCCACGCAGGAACACTCACCAGACACACGCCAGGTATTTATTTGCCCAAGCTCTTGAACGATGACGGTGCTCCCTTGTGAAGCTCCTGCAGGGGCAGGCCGGCGGGCACCAGCTCACACCAGCAGGAGTGAGTAAGAAGAACACACCAGCGTGGGGGGCTACAGAAGTTCCGCAACATTCGAGAAGGAAGCATTTGCAAGAGCAAAGAACAGGCGGTTGACAGTGAAGACGATACGGGCAGGAAAACTGTGTAGGTTCCTGCTCGTGTCCTTGCAAACGGGAACGCAGGTGTGTGCGTGACACGAGGACGCAGATCCAGTAGGAACCACCACGGGAAGGCGTGGAGGCACCACATCAAGACGACAAGGCGGGGTGCTGAGACCTTGCAAAGCAAAGAAGGAACCCCCCAAAATACCAGCACAGAAACCTACATCCATGGCAGTGGGCGCACTTCCAGCAAGCAGAAAACTCAGCAAATGCCAGAATGCATGCACGGACCCCCTGCGGGGATCGAATACACGCTAACATTTTACCTTATTTGGTGCA
The DNA here is from genome assembly GCF_922984935.1 of Meles meles. Classification (NCBI taxonomy): domain Eukaryota; kingdom Metazoa; phylum Chordata; class Mammalia; order Carnivora; family Mustelidae; genus Meles; species Meles meles. Next base: position 2,240,521 of record NC_060086.1, on the reverse strand, counting down.
GATTTTTCTTTCACAGAAATAATACAGGACATTGATATTTCTCCAATGTGAAATGCACCCTCCCCGTTCTTGCTTTAAATGTTCCTACATTGGGGGATAACTGTATAGAATGTATTTGAGTATTGCTGTGTATATCTTTAAAGGTCCATAAATAATGTTACATCACACGATGCTGCTACAACTTGCACACTTCACTCTGTATGAATTTTTAGGGATTTATCCAAATCCATGCACATACACCTGATTTATTTTTAAGGGCTCCATAGTTTTCCACTGTATAAATATATTGCAATTTATATATTCTTTATCTAGGGGACATAAAAGCAGGCAGTAACGGGTGTGCCTTGTTGGCTCGGTCAGAAGAGCTGCGACGCTTGATCTCAGGGTCATTAAATTCAAGCCCCACATTCCGTTTAGAGATTTAAATAAATAAAGCTTAAAAAAAAAAAAAACATGCGGGGTCCCGGGATGGCACAGTTGGTTAAGGGTGGCACGTCTTGGTTTCAGCCCAGGTCCTGATCTCAAGGTGCTGAGATCAAGCCCCAGGTGAGGCTCAGAGTTTGCTTGAGATTCTCTGCTCTTCTAAAATAAATAAATAAATCCTTTTTTTTATTACTTTTTAAAAAGAGTTTATTTATCTGAGAGAGAGCGAAAAAACACAAGCAGAGGGAGCAGCAGAGGGAGAGGGAGAAGCAGGCTCCCCACTGAGCAGGGAGCCCCTTGGGGCACTCGATCCCTGAACCCTGGGATCATGACCTGAGCTGAAGGCAGACGCTTCACTAACTGAGCCACCAAGGTGTCCCGTAAATAAATCCTTTTCAAAAAGTGTGCTACCAAGAATATCGTCATGAGTGTCTCTTTGTGTATATTCGTAGGTATTTCTCCAGGCTACACCTCAATAAAATATTACAGTTTTGCCAAACTGCTCTCCGAAGTGGCAGAATTCATTTTCTATGAATTCTACGAATTCTACAAAACAAATGACCCCTGAAGTCAGAGGCTTGGAACAGGACGTAGTTACTATCTCACACGTTCCCTGGGTCAGGAATCAAGAGTCGCATGGCTGGGTGGTTCCGGCTCAGATCTCTGAGTTTGCAGTCGAGACACCGACCGGTGCTACCCCCATCAGAAAGCGTCACGCAGTCTGGAGAATCCACTTCCAAAATGGCTCCAACAGCTCTTCAAGGAAGTTCTCACATCCTTGTGGTCCCTGCCATAGGGCTGCTCAAGTGCGCTTAAAACAGGAGAGCTGGCTCCCCGCCAACAAGTGATCCAAGAGGCAGGAGGGAGATTTGACGACTTGGTCTTGGAAATCACACGCCATCACTTTCACCATATTCAGTTCTCTAGAAGCAAGGAGCTAAGTGCAGCCCACACTCACGCAGTGTGTTGAGTAGGCTGGAATTAAAATAAAAATTCTGACGTCTTGATTTACAGTATTTTCCCATTTCCATGGTGTAAATACTCCTACAACGAATGGCCAGCTCCCAGCTGTCAACATGAGGTCACTGAACGTGGGCTTGGGAAGAGATGCACCATGGAACACCAGCACAGCACTCCCAGTATGTCCACACACCCCGTTTCCACAGACGTCACCGAGTTAACCACAGATCACAGATAACGGAGTCACAGGATTAGGAAGTGATGGGGTTTTGGTATTTACTACCTTTGTTTTTTTAAATAGAATTAACTGTCAGTGGATTCTTCATTTAAGAATGCAAGTTTGCGTTTCATTTATCATTCACTTAAGAATGGCTGCGTGTAATAACAGGCTCATGAAATGCCTGGAAATTTAACACATGCCTTTCACAAGCTGGTATGGGTTGGCTCCAGCATGACACGGGATGAAAACCTTCTTCCTGACCACTTCTGGTTGTTTCTACAGGAAAGAAAAGGCAACAGAAACATGACGTTTCCTTGCAGCAATATTCCACTGTCCACTCACAGCTTCCCGTCTGTGACGAAGAGGTCGTGGAGATGGTGGCAGGAGTCGCAACAGTTCCTACGTCCTTGGATCACAGCTTCAGGAGTCCACTCTCCAGCTTTGCGGGAGGGCAAGAGGAAGTTTGAGGAACAGGAAAGCTATTCCAATGGCAGTCTTGGTGGTAGTAACTCTCTAGAAGGTCGATTCTGAGTTATTCTGGGAGTCATTCTGGACACCCACCTAAAATCCAGTCCTTCAGCCCTTGGACAAGTTGAAAACAGCAAATCCCCTGTATTCAATCCCTTCCTTTTTAACATACCCAGAGCAGTTACTGGTCTTCGAACTAAATCCTAACAGTTACATTATTGTATCTTCTGCATTTCTTAAATTCTTCTTTTTTTAAATTTTCATATTTTTATCTCTGAGTATCTTATAAATAATTTCCTCAAATTAAATCTCAAAAGCTTGAAATTAAATTCCCCAATTCTTTTTTTAGTTGTAGCTTCACTCGTACCCCAACATTCATAGCAGCAATGTCCACAAGAGCCAAACTATGGAAGGAGTTGAGATGCCCTTCAACAGACGAATGGATAAGGACGATGTGGTCCATATATACAACGGAATATTACTCAGCCATCAGAAAGGATGAACACCTACCATTTGCACTAACATGGGTGGGACTGGAGGGGATTATGCTGAGTGAAATAAGTCAAGCAGAGACAGTCAATTATCATACAGTTTCACTTACTTGTAGAACATAAGGAGTAGCATGGAGGACATTAGGAGAAGGAAGGGGGGGAATCAGAAGGGGAGACGAACCATGAGAGACTACGGACTCTGGGAAACAAACTGAGGGTTACAGAGGGGAGGGGGGCAGGGGGATGGGTGAGCCCAGTGGTGGGAATTAAGGACACGTATTGCATGGAGCACCGGGTGTTAAACGTAAACAATGAATCATGGAACACTGCATCAAAAACTAATTATGTACTGTGTGGTGACTAACATAACGTAGTAAAAAATAAAATAAAATCTAAGAAATCAGAGAAGGAAACAAACCATGAGAGATTCTTACCTATAGGAAACAAACCAATGGTTGCTGGAGAGCTAGGTGGGGGATGGGGTCACTGGGTGATGGGCATAAAGGAGGGCGCCTGACGGAACGAGCACCGGGTGTTCTATGCAACTGATGAATCACTGAACTCTACCTCTGAAACCAGTAATACACTGTGTATTAATTAATTGAATTAAAATAAAATAAGAGAAAATAAAAATTATTTTACCAGTGGGTGGGGAGGAGCTCTCAAAGGGGTAAGAACCCTGGGACAGGCCGCTCAGCAGGAAAGGGGGCCATGGAAGGGCAGGCTCTGCTCTGCTAAGATCCAGGGCAGGAACGAGTACAGGAAGGGAAAGAGCTCCGCTGGAGACATCTGTCAAAGGGGGTTCAAGGTGGGGAGAAATGCCTGAGCCTCTGTCCTGAGCCACCTTCCCATCTCCCGCTGGTGCCTCCCTTTGGCCAGGAAGTCTAGACAAGTAGTTTGCAGGGAGCAGCCCCTACAACGCGGGGCAGAGCAGGGGAAGGGGCAGGGGAACAGACGTAGCAAGCAAGCGATCTCTTGGCGGGGTGCATGTTTATGTTTTTGTTCTGTTTTATCCGGCATTCTGTGTTACAACAGGAGAACAATCCACATCAGCTTAGTGACGCTTACAAACTAGATATCCTGGTGACATTCTGAACTTCAAAGAAGAGGAAAAGTGCTCTGAGTATCCAGGTAGAAAATACAGGTGACTCACAAAATGACAAAATGAGACTCAGCTTCCTTGAGAACAAGCAGCAGCCACAATAATGCCACAATTTTTGTCACCTGCTGCCTCTAAAAGACCATTTAAAGTAAAATAAGTAAGGACGCCTGGGTGGCTCGGTCGGTTAAGCGTCTGCCTTCGACGCTGCTTATGATCCCAGGGTCCCGGCATGGAGTCCTGCACCTGGCTCCCTGCTCAGTGGGGAGCCTGCTTCCCCCTCTCCCTCTGCCAGCTCATGTTCTTTCTCGCTCACTCTCTCAAATAAATAAATGAAACTTTTTAAAACCTGATGGGAAATGATTTGAAGGCAAGTGCAAAAGAACAGAAGGTTCCAACTTCGAAACAATTCGAAACAAAAAAGCATTGAAAGTATAAAGTCATTTCATGTTTCAAATGGGTAAAATTGAAAGTCATGTCAGTCACAAACCTCTATGCATCATATATTAGAAAGCAAAAATAATTTAAATATAAAGAAAAACTCATTAAAAATTTTGGTGAAGACTTGAAGTACACCCTCTAAGCCTTTGACAAATTACCTGGACAAAAAATAAAGAGGATATGAGTAATGTAGACATTTTCCTATGAAGACCGACTTCCTGTGTGAGCACGCGCGTGTGTGTGCACGCGCGTGTCCATCCCCCCCGAGATCACTTCCCAGATTTCCATGAACATTTACCAAAATTCATCAAATAGAAGACCACTAAACAAACTTCCACAGAGGTACCCAGAAGCAGATCCAGCACAGCTGAATTATAAATAGAAACAAGAATAAAAGCCAATATTTTAATAGCTAAACATGACACCTGGTCCAGCTTTCTTTCAGCTCTTTTTTTTTTAAGATTTTATTTATTTATTTGACAGACAGAGATCACAGGTAGGCAGAGAGGCAGGCAGAGAGAGAGAGGAGGAAGCAGGCTCCCCGCAGAGCAGAGAGCTTGATGCGGGGCTCGATCCCAGGACCCTGAAATCATGACCTGAGCCGAAGGCAGAGGCTTTAATCCACTGAGCCACCCAGGTGCCCCACAATTGCAATATTTTTTAAAGATTTATTTACTTATTTGAGAGAGAGAGAGAATCCCAAGGAGACTCCATGCTGAGCAGGGAGCCCAAAGCGGGGTCAAACTTACAACCCAGAGACCATGACCTTAGCCGAGATCAAGAGCTGGACATTTCAACCAACTACGCCACCCGAACCCCAAAATGCACTATTACTCACCACAGTCACCACACTATACATTCAATCCCTAGAACATATTAAAATTGAATGTGTTAATATATTCCCTGAAATACTTCCCAGATCAACATTTTTTAAGTTAAAATTACAGGTCTACCTTCAAAAAACAAAAATGGAAATAACTAGTAGAAAAAAAAGTATATGAGGAATCCAGAAAAGAAATATTCAGATAAAAGGTGATGCATTTGCTTTCATTATTCCAAAGAGAAAGAACAAACATGAAACGACTGTTACATGCCAACTTCTTAGAAAACCGCCGACAACAAAATAAATTAAGAAAACAATAATAATGAAAGAGATGAATTAGAAAACAGACACGAGAGCCGGTTATTGAAACACAAGCAATGAACTAGACAAACTCTGACAAGTTTATTAAAACAAATAAAAGCAAGCATGAACAGGAAACATTCAGAAATATGAGAACTTCTACAGGCAGCTAACCCTAGACTAATAAATTTAAAACAAGGCCTAAATAAACGATTTTTCTCTCAAAACCCAGAAATTAGATTTTCTTTGTTGAAAGCAATGTGATTTAATATCATTCATACTTATTGAAAATCTCAACATAACACTTTGTTAGGCAGTGATTTAAATATCTGGTTTTAGGTTGGGTGTATTTCTATACTTGATTTTAACATCTGCCGTAACCAAAAATACGCCTCAGAAAGAGACACAGATCCAAACTGCAGAAAAATGTCATTGGCAGTATTTACTCAATCACAATATTCACATCCTACAAGCAATCCCATCCTACAAGCGAACCAAGATTTTTGCCGATATTTTGGCTAGTAATGTTTCATCTTCCCTAATGTCAATGGATGATTTTTGCAAACTGCAAGCAGTCCCATTTTTATATTTTTAACAAATGGGTCTAAAAAGCACTCGATCTCTGCATTTGGAAGATCTTTAAGTGCCGAACAAAATTCTGTTTCCAGATTTTTCAACTTTGCCGATTCGAGTTTATAGATAGCACACGCTCATCTTTTTTTTTTTTTTTTTTTGGCAACAAAATCACATCATGGTTGAAACATTTCCAAAACCATGATTTTCAAAATGCTCTTTCCATAGCGTGAGTTTCCTTTGAGAAGAAGTCATTTCCTCAAACCTTTGTTAAAGTGTCATCTTTAAGTGTGTGTAGCAGACAGCATCTTGCCGTCTCAGAAAAGATCAGCAAACGTGGATCGTTGGCCTGTTTATGACGGAGAGTGGGTGACTCTCTGTGTGTCTGACAACTCTTTTAAGACCTTCACCCCTGAAATAAGCCCCAGGCGTTCCTGTGGTACAAAAGCCATCTGTAGCCATTTTCCATTTCATTTCAAAGAGTTAGGTCAGGTTTTATTATTCATGAGACTGACTACAGATCAACCTTCTAAACAGTCTTGTTCATGTTTTTTCAGAAGCTTCAGCCAACTTTTGTCCAATCTGATGGGCTCATCGGTGTTTTAATTCATGAAGTGCTGATGAAGGTCTCCTTTGGGGACCTCAGAAAATGCCATCTCAGCCATTCATTGTCTTGCGGTCCACTCGGGCCTGCGTGATCAGCATGATGCAAAAGATGGAGCTTTGGCACACATCTTGCCCTTTTTGGGTGTTAGTCTAATTAAAACTAATTAACATAATTTATAAATTCCCCTAACCAGGCACTTATGTCACAAGTCACTGGAAACAAGGGCATGAGGAAGTCAGTGGGAACAAGGTCAATGCCCCCATGTACAGGACACCCACCTGCCCTGAACACATCCCCCTCATCACATCAGACCAGCAGGCAGATGAGCAATTGAGGGTGTCAGGGTCTCTCTCTACAGTGGACTTCAGTGAGGTATAATCTCTTCCTTCTCCTTTCTTCCTACAGCCAAAGGAATACCACACACACCCAACTTTGAAAACCACTGCAGAGATATTGCCATTAAAATGAGGAAAAAGACAACATGCCCTCAGTTCTATTAGGTAACACTATCCTCGAGAGTCTACTGAATGCAGTAAGACATGAACAAAACTAAGAGACTATTTAAAAGAAGACCAAGAAGAAAAATTAAGTGATCAAAACCTAAAATGAAATACATATAAATAATGTAATCCATGTTTCATGGTCAAAGGCATCCACAGTTGGAAGTGTAACTACAGAAATCACAAAGGAAAAGGCTGGGAGCCTTGCCCGTATAGAAATATAAACTTCTGGGGTGCCTGAGTGGCTCAGTGGGTTAAGGCTCAGGTCATGATCTCAGGGTCCTGGGATCGAGCCCCACATCAGTATCTCTGCTCAGCAGGGAGCCTGCTTCCCCCTCTCTACTTGCCTATCTACTTGTGATCTCTCTGTATATATCAAATAAATAAAATCTTTTAAAAAAAAAAAGAAATATAAACTTCTGAGCACCCTAAATAGCATAAACAAAACTAAGAGGCAAACAGGGAGCACAAAAAGGACACGGATAGGTACGCCACAAAACTGGAAAGACAAAGAAGTAATAAAATATACGGAAACCACAGGTGATCTCATAAGTAACCAAAGAAGCACAATTTTATGCTATCTGTTTTTTCACTTTAGGAGGGTTTTGTCTGTGTGTTGGTTTTGTTTATAACGTATCTATTTGTTTGTTTATTGGAAGAGTGTGTGCAAGCAAGGCGAGGGGCAGAGGGAGAGAGAATCTCAAGCCGACCCAGCACTGAGTGTGGAGCCTGACACAGGGCTTAATCCCAGGACCCTGAGACGATAACCTGAGCTAGAATCAGGAGCTGAACACCTAACCCAATGAGCAACCCAGGCGTCCCTATTTTCTTTTTAATGTATTGGTGAGAATATAATAAGCTGGGTACTTTGTAGCCACCGAGACACCAGCTTGCAGAAAACAGTTTGGCAATTATGTGTCAAGAGTCCGAAGGCTAATTCTCAGCCTTTGATCCAACCACTCTATTGCTTGAAACCGATCCTGAGATAAGGTCAAAGATTCGAGCACCGAAAAATTGCACTGCATTATATTTTTTGTTATTGTTGTAGTTTTCTTTCGCTTTTAAAGATTCTTATTTATTTACTTGACAGAGAGAGACAGTGAGAGAGGGAACACAAGCAGGGGGACTGGAAGAGGGAGAAGCAGGCTTCCTGCTGAGTAGGGACCCGCCCAATGTGGGGCTCGATCCCAGGACCCCGGGATCATGACCTGAGCCAAAGACAGATGCTTAACGACTGAACCACCCAGGCGCACGTTGCACTGTATTTAAAATGGACGAACAAAGAAAAGAAAGGAAGGAAAAAAATAAGAAAAATCTAAAACTATAGAATTGACAAGCAACACCTTCCCATCAGAGCATACTGCGTATCAATGATGCCTACTAAAATTTCAATGACATTTCAATCTTTACAATACGGCGTTTTAACTCTGAAAAGCATTTCAAGTAATAAAATGGGACATACTTCTCTCTCCTAAAATCCTATTAAAACCCTGGTACGGAAGAACCAAATGGAATACAGTCATCAAAGCACAGACAGAACATAGAGGAAAGGACCATCATCCTTAGTCCAAAACAACTGGCTGAATGATTTTGCCCAGCTTGATGGACAAGGTTGAGCGGAGAAAATCTGAGCTGAAAACATGATAAGGGGAAGGCAGAGGTAGAGAGGGGCTCGGTCGAAAACCAAGAGCATCTCAAGGTGGCAGGTACTCAGAGCTAGAACGGACACAGGGTGGAACCGGGGCGACTGATTGAAACCCTGTACTTGGAACAGCTGAGTGGGTCTCCCAGCCCAAGGAAAAAGTCCTCTTATAACAGTGAACTTCCTGGGAGCTTGGGCTGGTACCCCAGGGTAGGGCCCTCTTCCTCTGATATTTGCATGGGGACAACCTGTTCAAGCTTTCCTGTCGTGACGGTTAGACTGAATCCACACCCCACCCCGTAAAGGTCTGCAGCTGCAATGCCGAGATGGGGAACCCGAAGGGACTCCATTTTAGAAAGACATAGTCTCTCTCTGCCATTTCTCTGCTAAGCCCCATTTGCTTGTGTTCTGTATTTCACCTTGCTTTTGAGTAAACCAAAGAACCCATGTTCCTGTCCAAGGGGGAACCAAGAAACCGAATCATTCTGTGAGTTTCATTCCAGGCACCCATACACCCGGAAACGTCTAAGAACCAGACCCCGGGCTCTGGGACATCAGCTTCGAACAGTGGTCGCCACCGGTGTCAAAACACCTGCCTTTGGTGATGAATGGGCTGACAACCCTTACTCACCTGACCCTCACCTTGGACCAGACCTTCCCCTGGGTTCCGAAGGAGCACATAGTTTGGACCCCCTTCCGACATACACGCCCAACCCCAAGTGACAGGGAGACTCCGTCTGCTGTGCTCTTTCCTTAACGCTGGTCAGTAAACTCTGCTCTCCCGTCCTGGCTTGTGTTTGATTGCTATCCCGTGGGAAGCCAACCATCCTCCCGCTGGGCCCCCTCGGGGTCCTCGGACTCCGCCTGCCTGTGTCATCGAGAGGAAGCCTGAGTCCAACGGGCACTTCCATTCAGAAACGTCAGCCATGCCAAACAAGGACTGCCCGGCCCTTGAAGACGATCGGCATCCCCAAAAGCAAGGCAGCAGAGGTGACCCCAAAAATAAGGAGGATGATTCCGGAAAGAGAAGGCGCCTTGAAGAATTTTAGCATCACATCTGAGAAAGACCCGAGAAGCTGCTTCCAAAAACGAACAATCTGAGATCAGGCACCTGGGGAGGTGGAAATTCTGGTGGGGGAGGGGGAAGGGAAGTCAATAGAACCAGAGGCAAAAATCACGGACACCACACAGAATATCGAAAAACAGAAAACGTCATTAATGAACAGTAAGGATGAACGCAGAACGGCCACACCCACCCACTAAGCGGCTCGAGATGAGCGACCAGAAAACGTGAAGGAAAGGAAATGAGAAGGACATTTCTGATGATACAAACCTTCAGCCGTCGGGTAGCTCAAACCTCATAAACAGCCCAAAACCTCAGAAAGTTTCGGAACACACGGATAGACAGAGAAAGCACTTTAAAGCTTTTGAGCAAAGAGCAGATGACTTCCTGATGAATGACGACACAGGCACGAGGCACGGTTCAGTCATCAGAAACCAGGAGCTTAAGTCTCGCGGGAAAAACGAATTTTTACCCAGGCAACATCCAGTCAAGAAAAGCACTTAGAACGTGTGCAATTCACAGACACTCCTAACAGAATATCTTAACGAACTATGTCCCCAAAACTTAGAAGCAGTCCGAGAGGTGAGAGAACAGGTTCCAGCCTGTGGTGAAATCCCACAGGAAGACCACTGTGGGGGCAAACCAGACCCGGAATGCCCAGGGCAGGGGGGAAAGGCAGGCTTTTCTCCCACTGCTCTCTCCAGTGGGCCCCCTCCCTCCCCTCTCCCTTCGACTGTGAGGGCTTTTTTAAAAAGCGGCCCAAGAGTAGTTTCTGCGTGGATTGGTATCACCATCATCATCAGATCCTAAATACTAATTAGGCTCTTTTCCAGTCTGCAATCGACAGCCGAATCATGGACCTTCCAACTCCAGAAAGAGAACCGAGCATACGTGTCCGACACCGTGGTGGCCTAAAGGCACAAGTGGCAGGGGAGGGGTGCGGAGTGGGGGTGCGGAGGCCCTCATCTCTCCCAGGAGGAGGGCCAAAGGTCCTCGTCAGAGTTAATGAGGAAATAAAGATTGAAGTGTATGAGCGCAAGCGATGAAGCTGTTCAATGCGCAGATTTAAACGTAAAAACAGGACCAGCAGATACTGGAGGATAAGGACAGGGCGGGCTGTAGGGCAGTGGGGTCCCCAGGCCCTTCGTGAGAGAAGATGGGAAGGTTCGAGTCCAAGTGGGGAACCAAAAAATGCAGAAGCATTTCACCCGGAGCCATTTCCCACCGAGGGCATGAACAATCACAAACGGCTCAAAGTAGTGGCCCCGGACATGGCGGGTTTGGCTGACGGGGACACTAATCTTTTACTTGAACCCACGTACATTGTTTTTTATTATCCTGTTCCTGTACTACTTTATACGATCAGACCATAAAAGTATACGGAGAGCATGATCACAACGATATAAATATAATTACTAGCCGCACTCATATTCATAGGATGTCCGTACGCAGTCCTACGGATCGTGACATACGCATGTTCATATGTATAGCCATAAGAAGTGACTGGGGGGCGCCTGGTGGCTCACTGGCTTAAGCCTTTGCCTTCTGCTCAGGTCATGATCCCAGGGTCCTGGGATCAAGCCCCTCGTCAGGCTCTCTCTCTGTTCAGCAGGGAGCCTGGTTCTCTCTCTCTGCCTGCCTCTCTGCCTACCTGTGATCTCTGTCAAATGAATAAATCTTTTTTAAAAAAGTGACCAGAAAGACATCAAGCGAGATGTAAATGCTCGTTATTGCTGAGTGACGAGTCACTGTAACTGTATTATTTGTTTGAACCTTCCACACTCAGTACCATGGATCTACCTCATTTTTACAGCTAGGAAGAAACGAACACGATTTTACAAATGGAAGAGCCTGCATTTCCTCCACGTGGGGGGTAGGGGGCTTGGACCATGGGGAGCTGAAGGCAGACAAAGGTTGCTTCGAGGCCAGGGGTCAGGTGGCCGCAGCCATCACGCACGAGCACAGTTGTGTCTGCAACCACAGGCCTTGGAAGACGCGCCCTGGCCGGCAGACATGAAGGTCCAGTGGTACCCAGCAGTGCTGAGCAGACAGATGGACGTCGCTTCCACCAACTTGGATGTTGAGTGGAACTGTCTCCTGAGATTCTCCAAGGACCGAGGACACGTGGGTCATTAGATGAACCCGCCTGCTAGAAGGAAGTGCACGCCGGTGTCCTCGGAACGCTCAAGCTCTACCTGCCAACAGAGATTTTGGCAGAGGATTTTGCGTTGTCCTTTCTGAAAGCAATTAGACAAAAAGTTCAGCTGCTTTTTCCAGGTTCCTCCTTCAGGCTTTTTTAACTAATAAGCTGAATATGAGAGGATTTAATTTTAATAAATTTTTATGGCTCTGCCTTTGAGATCCTCATGTAAGGTTCTCTTGCTAACTCTTCCAGACGTTTCTGGCTGCTGGCTGCCCACACATCCAGACTCCCTCCTGCAAAGGAGGGGCTCTCGTGGTCTCCCAAAGACGGTGGGTCTGTGGGAAGTCACGGCACACAGTACCCAACCTTGACCATGCCGGGTTCTCCGGGATGACACTTTGAATCCCTCGCTGGCTGTCTTAGGCTGCTCATAGACTGGGTGGGAATCAACAGCCGAGAGATTTCTTTTCTCAGTTACAGAAACTCAAAGTCTAAGACCAGAGGGCTGGCGTGGCCGGTTTCCGGTGGGCGCTCTCTTCCCGGCTGCAGACGGCTGCTTTCCGTAGCCTCACACGGTGAGAAAGGAGAGGAGGCAGCAAGCTCTCCAGGGTCTCTTCTGATCAGGGCATTAACCCCGTGACAAAGCCTCTACCCCAGGATTTCAACTAAACGGATTCTCTTCCTAAGGCCCCACCTCCAGATCCCAACACGGTGGGGTGCGGGCTTCAACAGGCGAGTTCTGGAAGGGACACAGTTCAGCTGAGAGCAAATATGGGTGAAGATGGACAAAATCAGGCAGAGTCTGAAAGTCTCTTGCTTTTCGGTATTTGCTGAAGCTTGAACGGGCCCTATATGGGCTGGAAGAGACGACTGTAAGAGATCCATAGAGAAAGGGGCTGCACCCCTGGAGGTTAGCCTCGTTTGGGCCAATTTACATAAAATGAAAAGCATGCAAATGAGATTCATTCAATCCATCATTCAGATGGAAAGTCGTCTGAAATTCACCTCTTATTGCAGAGTTGACAGCATGAGAATATTTGGAAATAAGACACAGCGCTGAGGACAAGGACTTCATTTCTTCCCTGAGATGTCTTCTCTTTCTCCATAAATCTAAGGGCACCCAGGGCAAAGCTGAAGTCTATCTAGCCATGGGGGAGGTCAGGCGGCTGTCCAGTTGTTTGGGTGGTTGGGACTTGGGGCATCTCTGTGCTGGGATCCAAAGGGTATTACAGCAGAAGTTACCAGTATGTCCTCAAAAGAGGAACAAACGACCAGGATGCGAGTCCCACAGATTAAGTAAAATCTGGCCCATGCACCCGAGAACTATGCCCAACTCAGGCAGAGAAGAGTGACTGCCATGAGCAAGCCGCCTCGTGGAGCTTGGCCCGGGTGGCGTGGGGAGGGTGACACTGGGAGGACTTCTCACCTGCAGGCCAGACACCGGTGCTCTGCAGAATGCCGCACCCCAGACAGCGCACGGCACGGGGGATGTTGCAAACAGGACACAAGGTCACCCCAACTGCTAGACAGAAGACGGAACGCAAGACGGCGGTCACCACAGGGACATCTGCTGCCAAGAGGAGGGTCCCTGCAGACAGAGTCCAAAAATAAGCAGAAGCTAAAATGGTGAGTTTACCAGGAAGACACCCCGGGAGGCCTCTGGGTCAGCCTCTCACCTTCACAAACACACCGTGATGGAGAGGAAACTGCTAGAAGAATGAGGAGTTTTCCACGCTCCAGAGACATTAAAAACAACAACAACAACCGTCTACAAAGTACAAGCAGACTATGAGCGCCTTGGATACTAAGCTCCCCCAGCATCAAGCCCTTTGTCTGCATATGAGGACTCAAAAATGTTTATTGAACAAATGCATGCATGAATGAATGATATGAAAGACCCTGTCTTCCTGAAAACCACCACGACGGAGCAGAAATCAGATCCCCTGGAGCTCCCACCTTCCCACGGTAAACCTGGAGCACAACACATCTCCAGGGCCAGAGGGAACAGAAAAGTCAAATCTGGGAGCAAGACCTCTCATGGAGCCACAATGATGCTAGAAGTTTCTCTGGAGACCACGTCCATCTGGCGTGAAACTACCAAAGGAAGATTGCTCAGAATAGGTCGTGCATGAAAACAGGGACCCTATTTCGAGGAGCAAATCAAACAACTCAAACCATGTCGAGTATTTCGAGGAGCAAATCAAACAACTCAAACCATGTCGAGTAATACCTCAGCTATAGCCTGGGAGGTCCGATTAATTTTGCCCCCGTTTACAGACGAGGAACTAAATAAGTACCCCAAGCTGCACAGCAGTAAATGATGGAGTAGGAGTTAAACCCAAGTGGTCAGTCTGCAGAGGCGACCTCTCCAGAGGCTGTCCCCGGGACAGACGGACAGCACCAACCAAAGGCACTGCTCACCCCAGAAATCAGGACCCGGGCTGCTCGGTTCATCTTTCTGGAGCCGCAGCACGAGGCAGGAGCTCCGCTCCACCAAACACTCACACTAGTCTGCATGTAAATAAATGATCTGGAGGCCAGAGTGAGGCTCAAAAGGGTCCAAGAAACTGAGGCAAGGAGGCTTCTCCTCTGACAAAGCAAATGGTCCAGGGCAAGGTAATGTGGGAGCATAAAAGGGACGAGAGAAAACAGTGGAGGTGGGGAGTGTTCGCGGGGAGCTCGGGAGCACCAGAGTGGCCGCCGGGATGAGGGCAGCGAAGCCACCTTCAGGAGCCCTTGGCTGAGGGCATCGGAGGGAAGCGGACGGATCGCAAGTGGCAGGCAGGGAAGGACACCGAGAGGCGAAACAAACATGAGTGTGAGGTCCCCCACTGTGTGCTGTCGTCTTCTGTCCCACAGCCCAGAAAAGCAACGCTGGACCGCTTCCCGCATGCCATTCGAAGCCAGAGAGGTACAAAAGCCAACCTAATTTCATCATCTTCCCTTTGCTTTCCCCTGAAATGACCTCACTCAGCGGGTCCGCGGCGCTGTTCTGAGCTGGAATGAGCAGCTTTGCCTGTGTTTCCGCTTCAAGGCTGCGGGGACTGGGGGGTTCAGACCCCAGCAAGCGTGAGGAAAGCAGCAGATGCCCAGCAAGGAGCTGGCGCTTCCCGGAGCGCACCTGCCAGCCCTCCCTGCCCTCCCTGGTCTGTGGGCATCTCCCCATTGTGCCCCACACTCCCCCCCTTGTGCCATCATTCCCTGATGCTAAGGGTGGCCCTTCTTCCGCGTCCAGCTCTACTCGCTCAGGGAGGAGGGCTCTCCTGACCCTCTAGACCCGAAAAAGAAAAGCAGCCGAGCAGATGGGCGATCCCGCTGAACAGACCCCTGAGCCTGGGCCTGCCCCTGCCACATTCTACCTACAAAACCCTAGACGACGCAACCCTTCCAAGTCTTAGTTTTCCCACCAATAAAATGGGAGTCAGAAGGTATTTGCTTCATGGAGCGGTCCTGAGCCTTAGCTGGGATTATCCAGAAAATCCTTGCACGAAGCCCAGCGCGTGGAAAGCAATGCACCCAGCTCTCGGTTGTCAGGAGCTGAGGACCCACCGCGGTGGCCTCAGTAGGGCAGCTCACGGGCCTCAGTGGGTAAGGAGGGTCCAGGCAGGGAGGGGAGGGAGCAGAGTGTGACCTCAGGCGCTCTCAGTGACTTCACCCTGTGTCACCTTAGACGGTCCCTTGGGTAGTGGCACACTGGGCTGGCGATGGGGACCTCTCGTGCATCCGGTGACTTCGGCACAGACACACAACAGCAAGCTCTGAAGTTTTAGGAGTGGCCGAGGGGAAAACTGGAGATGCTTGTGAAAGGAGGGAAAACATGGGCTATATATATATTTTTTTAAGAGGATGGGGTGACCTGTAAAGGTCTGGACACCGCAGCAAGGCCCAGACTTTCCAGAAGAAAGGGGATGATCCATGGACATAGGAAAGATCCGAGAGACGTGCCCAGGACAGCAGTGAGCGAACAGGGAAGAAGCAGAACCAACGATGATCACGCAGCCTGCCACAAGGTCCAGCCCCGTGAGGCCGTTCACACGCAGGGAGACTCTGGTCCCGATGAGTCAGGCCCGTGTTGTGTTGTTTTTCGCCTTCTGACCCGGCTTGGACCCACCAACGGTTCCTGGGGACACATGGCACGGAGCCACACGGAAGATGCGGGGACAGAAAATAGGGTTACAAGTGAGCCAAGACCTCCGCATTCCTGATTTTTTTTCTTCTTGGCAATATAACCTTTCTGAAATATAACTTTGGAAAAGAAGCCTCCGGCTTAGAAAATTCCAGAAGGACAAGAACGTCAAAAGAAAGAAAAAATGACATGGCATTGTAAAAAAGAAATGGATTTGACAAGTCGGAAGCCCTGGGACGTCTGGATGGGCAGGACCAGAAAGGTCGTAATTCTCTTCCCATTTAAAAAAAAAAAAATGGTACTTTAAAAATATAAGAAAGAAGAAGGGAACATTTGCCCTTTTGTGGATTTTTTTCAAGTCGTTAATAATTAAGCCAGCACTGGAAAAAGAAGAAATGCAGTAGAGAAGCCGAATTAACAGACCAGAAGTTCAGCCCGAGTGAGTGTGGCAACTGGGTCGGTAACAAAATCAGTGTCTCTAAACCCGTGGGTAGATTATTCCATAAGTAGTATTAGAAAACCTGAAAATCATTTGCAAAATATAATAATAAACCTAGATCCCTGTGTCACACCACAGCCAAAATTAATAGTTGACAGACTTAAAAACTTCATGACAAAAATATGTATTTCATTAGACTTCTGGTAAAACTGGCAAATCTATCTCACTGGTGTAAGGGTCTCTCCCTTCCAAAACGCTGCTCAGATAAGGACTGAGGGCAGGCCGGGAGACGTTCCTCTGAAAGCCACAAGGACAAAGAGGACGGAGGGAAGGGAGAGGAAGGCAGAAGTCACAAAGCAGAGGGGGTAGCTCCTGCCTTAGCAGATGAAGGTTAGGACAAATTCCGTGCTCAGCCTGGGTCTACGTCCAAGGAAGGGGGCAGCCGGTGGGGGCCGGAGCACTGAGAGGCACATGCCGGCAGTGGCTGGTACCGCTGGGGGCCCGGGGCCGGGCAGACAGAGAGCCAGCTGGTCAACCTCGGCAGACATGAGTGAGGGGTAGGAAAAGAAAAAATGAAACAAGATGGGATCGGGAGGGAGACAAACCATGAGAGACTCTTAATCTCCCAAAACAAACTGAGGGTTGCTGGTGGGAGGGGGTGGGGAGAGGGTGGCTGGGTTATGGACATGGGGGAGGGTGTGTGCTATGGTGGGTGCTGTGAAGTGTGTAAGACTGACGATTCACAGACCTGTACCCCTGGAGATAATAATACATTATATGTTAATAAAAAATTTAAAAAAAGAAATGAGTAGGAGGGCATACCAGACCCTGTGGGGCAGAGGTACGAAGCCTGTTGCAAACAAGGGACATAGGGGCCCATCTAGGCACAGAACTACTCCCCACCCCGACCCCATGGCAGGCTTCCTGGACCTCTGCTCCACGGCACACTCCCCAGGACGGCAAGGGACTCTGTGAGAAGCCGCTGAACGCTATCTGACTTCTTAAGCTGTGCACAACACACAACAGTAATAGAAAGTGGGTTTTTTAATTTACAAGATAAATTTAAAATTTAGAAGTAAATATGTAATCTTGAGGATGAGGAAGAGTTTTTGAAGCTTGACCCTAAACTTCAATATTTGAATGTGGGGGGACCTGGGTGACACCGTCGGTTAAGGGTCGGACTCTTGGTTTGGGCTCAGGCCGTGATCTCAGGGTCCTGGGATCAAGCCCACGTCGGGCTCCCCGCTTAGCATGGAGTCTGCCTGAGTTTCTCTCTCTCTCTGCCTCTGCCCCTCCCTCACTTGCACACGCATGCATGCTCTCTATCAAATAAATAAATCTTGAGAAAAGGGGGAGGGTAAAACACTTAATTACATATACTTCAGAGCAAGAATTTTAAAAATAATATAAAACAGCAAACGTGGAAAATGTTGCAACATGTAATAAACGAAAGGTACTCTTCTTTCTATCAGAGAGTGCCCACAAGTCATTTAAAAAAAAATCTCGGTAGAAAAACGGACATAAAACATCAATACACAACTTGCAAAAACAAACAAAGCAATCAAATGGCTAATAAGCATAGGGAAAAAATGTGCATGCTTGCTTACAGTCCCAGAAATCCGAGACAGAACAATGTGACATGCTCTGGGCGACCACACTGCAGAAACCAATCAATGCCGACCGGAGACGCGGGTGAGAATGTGTCACAATGAGCCCGTTCACACGTCCCAGCCAGGAAGGGAACGGAACTGGTTTGAGGAAAGGCACTCCAATCCTCGACGTGGTCATTCCACTTTTAAGACTTACCCTTAGGAAGATACTTCCAAGGGGCGCCTGGGTGACTCAGTTAAGTGTCCGACTCTCGGTTTCTGCTCAAGTCACGATCTCAGGGTCGTGAGACTGAGCCTGTGGCAGGCTCCATGCTGGCCTTGGAGACTGCTTAGGCTTCTCTCTCTCTCTCTCTCCCCGGACCTGCTCGCTCTCTCTAAAAAGAAAAATTCTACCAAATGTGCAGTATTTTTCAATAGTAAAGTCAAAGTCAAAAATACCAATTTGTGGGGCGCCTGGGTGGCTCAGTGGGTTAAGCCGCTGCCTTCGGCTCAGGTCATGATCTCAGGGTCCTGGGATCGAGCCCCGCATCAGGCTCTCTGCTCAGCAGGGAGCCTGCTTCCTCCTCTCTCTCTGCCTGCCTCTCTGCCTACTTGTGATCTCTCTGTCAAATAAATAAATAAAATATTAAAAAAAAATACCAATTTGTGTCCACTTGTAGAATAGCATGAACTCCTGAAAAATGATGAGGCAGGAGCCGATGTAGCAATCTGGAGGGACAGCCACAGTTTATTAAGTTAAGAAATAGCTCGTCCGATGGTGTTGCACACAACCCCTTCTAATAAGCCGGGGGATGCCTTAAGCACCCACAACACCCCCAGGAAAGCGCACGATGCAAACTGGGAGCTTTTAGCCCCAAGCTGGGATCCACGGTTCTCTCTGCTGTTGTGGGACAAAGAGTTCATTTTATGTTCTATTTGCTTACTTTTTAGTGTTTGGCCACAAATCTTTTGCTTTTGTACTTAACATTTACATAGGAGAAAGTGGTGGCCAGACGGCGGGGTTCTCTCCTCTGGGAAGCCCTGTGGGGCGGAAGAGTCTCCGTCCCTATCGTCCCACGGGGCAGTAGATTTCTGCGCGTCTCTAAAGGCAGGCGGACGGGACCGAAACGGAGCAATTGGACGCTACGACTGTTTTCACCACTGCTTGCTCGGCCGGGTCGGCTCGCCCGGGGACTGACGACGGCCAGCATCTGGCAGGATGGGACAGCCAGGTGGCAAACGCCGGGGACAGGGCTGTGACCACAAGGCGGGCCCTTGGGCAAGCGGGCCTGAGTGAGGGAGCCCCCACCCGAACCACGCAGCAAGCCACTCTGCAGGAAAGGAAGCTGGGGCTGTGCGGGAGGCAAACCTTCCGGAACCGTCCTCCCAGAGGCACCCCCTGTTTACCAGTCCTGGTAAATGCCGGAGCCCAAAGGGCTTCCTCCGAGTGAAATGGGACCACGGGTGCCCGTGTTAGGAAGACAGAAAAAGAACGGTCACCCGCAGGGCACCCGGGGGGGGGGGGGGGCTCCGTCATTGGCATTCAGGTCACAACGTGAACCCAGGGTGCTGGGATCGAACTCCGCATGGGGCTCCCTGCTCGGCAGGAGGCCTGCTTCTCCCTCTCCCCCTCCCCCTGCTTGTGTTCCCTCTCTCGCTGCATCTCTCTGTCAAATCAATCAATAAATAAAATCTTTTTAAAAAATAATAATAATAACAATGGTAACCTCCCACACCCTTGCAGGAAAATGCTCTGCAGGGCTCAGGGGCTCAAATTCTATTTCCCGTGATTTGCGTTGGCATGCCTGACCTGCCGGCCGGCAGTGATTTCCAAGGAGCTTTCCTGTGGCTGTGCTGACTGCCCAGATTTTCTCAGCTCTCACCTCCTTCTGCTAATTACCTAATGAGCTGGAAGCTTCCCTCCAATGAAGGAGGGGAGCCCCCATTGAAGAGGACCCTACAGTGAATCATTTGATTTTAATGCAAATAATGACTCCCTTATTCGTCTGGTCCAATGTACCCAAACAGTCCCTTTAGGAACCGCCTTCATTGTACGTTTACTTTGTCGACTCTCCCGCTTCTCCAAAGAACTCAAGACCTCGTTCATCTAACTCCCACCCCGAACCCACCGGCCACCTCCCCAGAGGAGACGCGTGTGAGCGATCCTTGAATTTGATGTTAGAGCCAATAACCGCACAGCAGGTGAGGGCGGTCCGTCGTCGCCTGAGAACCACCTGCAGACCAGCGCCGGCTCGTGCTCCCCGCACCCATGGAGACCCAAATGCAGTTAGATGCTCCCAGTCCTGTCCTCCAATTGCATTGAAGAGACACCTCTAAACAGGTCCTGGGCAAAGCGTGGTGCCAAGAGACGTGGAAAAACCACACACATACACGCACACATGCACGCACACACCGCCAAGTCCCTTAAAAAGGCTTACAACGTAGACGGGGAAGAAGGAACTGTACGTCAGCGCACGGCAGGTCCCGTCCCTCGCTGGAAGGGCGCCTCCCATTTGTTCACCCTCCCAGGACTCTAATTCCAAGCGGTCCCCAGCGCAAGGCAGTGAGCAGAAGAGGAAGTGCACGGGCGTGTGAACACCAACACCACGGAAGCTGGGAACATCCCATTCTACCCGGCCCGCGGGCGGCAGAAGCAGCAGAGGTCCGTCCTCCGGCCAAGCTTGACCACAGGGCTCGATGCCCAAGAAGGGCAGACAAAGTCATGAGAGAGCCAACACCGCCATGTCAGGGAGACGCAGCCGGACCCCAGGGGCGTCGCTGACTCGTCTTTCCCACGGATGGACCACTGGGAGGTCGCGCAGGCCGGGTCAGAACAGGACAGCAGGAATGGGTCCGAGGGTCGGACTGACACCAGAATGAATCCCAGGGGGACTGGGGGCCGGAGACTACGTGAGGCTTCCTCCTCCTCCAAGTGCATATAGAGCCAGGGGCTCCCGGTTGAGAACACTGTGTGTTTGGGAGCGAACGGTGCATTCTGTTGGGGCCAAGTTGCGTCCGCCGGCCCTGTGGGACCAGGTACATCTCACATCTGGATATTACGAGAGCACGCAAGCATGGAGGGAGGAAGGTTGTTCTGAGAGAAGCTACAGCGTGAAAACAAAGAGACCAAAGCACGAACTTCAGGAACCCCAACACTTGAGGGTACAGGGAAACATGGAGACAGGAAAGTGTTATGGGCTCAAACGTGTCTGCGCCCAAATTCAGATGCTGAAGCCTCAGAATGGGACCCTACTTGGTGATAGGCTTTAAAGAGGTCATTGGGTTAAAAGAAGGTCATTCGGGTGGGCCCTAATCCCATGGGACAGAGTCTTTACAAGAACAGGAAATGGGGACACAGACACCCACAAAAAAAGATCAGGCAGAGACAGAAGACAGCCGCCCCCAAGCCAAGGGAGGAGGCCTGGAGCAGAGCCCTCCTCACAACCCTCAGAGGGAAATGACCCACTGACAGCTAGGTTGTGGGCTTCCAGCCTCCCCAACTGTGAAAAAATAAATTCCTCTGGTTTAACCCTCCCGGTCTGAGGTGCTTTGTTATGGAAGCCCCAGCACACACACACACACAGAAAGGCGAGAGGCGAGAAATCAAGTCAGGAGGGCTCCTTCTGGGGGATGCTCCAGGAGGAAAGGGGAGGTCGACAGGGTCAAACGTTTCCCAGCACGAGAAATGAGTCCACGTGGTTAGATCTTAAAATGAGGCTATCAGTGACCTTTTAAAAGGTTCAGGGGCACCTGGGTGGCTCAGTGGGTTAAAGCCTCTGCCTTCGGCTCAGATCATGATCCCAGGGTCCTGGGATTCAGCCCCGCATCAGGCTCTCTGCTCAGCGGGGAGCCTGCTTCCTCCTCTCTCTCTGCCTGCCTCTCTGCCTACTTGTGATCTCTCTCTGTCAGATAAATAAATAAAATCTTAAAAAAAAAATAAAAGGCAAGTTCGCAATATAGTAACTATCTAAGACTAATGTGGGCGGAGGGGGGCACCAACAGCAGGTGCGACCGAACCAAAGTGGGTAGGCTTCCTGGGGAGTCAGAGAGGCCACAAGGGTGGGCTTTCACACAAAGAAAACTTTTATTTGCGGCAAATAGGATCGCGGGGAACGGCTTCCAAAGCCCTGACTCCTCCAGAAGTGAGTGTGATCCTTCTGTTTCAGGTTAGGGAGAATTTTCGGATGGGGCGGCTTACCGTCCAGTGTAGAGGCTAGTGTGAGGATGTTACGTAAATTAGCCTGAGGCTTGTCCCTGGCAGAGATTTTAGTATTATAATGAGGTGACGGAGAGGGCAGGTCATTCCAGAGGTCACCCGGTGGCCCATCTGTGCAGGCACAAGTCAGGTGTAATTCAAAGGGTCTGGTGGGGGCACCTGGGTAGGGGCACCTGGGCTCAGTGGGTTAAAGCGTCTGCCTTCGGCTCAGGTTATGATCCCAGAGGCCTGGCCTCCCAGAGCCCCACATCGCATCGGGCTCTCTGCTTCACAGAGGTCCTGCTTCCCTCCCCCCAGCCCGCCTCTCTGCTTACTTGTGATTTCTAGCAAATAAATAAATAAAATCTTAAAAAAAAAAAGCGGGGGTCTGGGTGGTCTGAGCCGGCTGGGATTTCATCAGGGCATCACCCGGAGGATGGATGGTTTTTAGGTTTCCTTTGTCTGAGTTGAGAGGACACTGGAAAGAAGAGCTTAGGGGACAACGTTAGGCAAAGGCTGGTAAGTACAAGCAGGTGGGCAGTGAGGGCCAGGTCTTGGGGTCTCGCTGATGACCCAGGGTCGGCCAACAGCAAAGGGTGAAGGGGCCGGACGAGAATGAGGTAGAAAAGTGGGGGCACAGGGGCAGGTCCTCCTTCTCTGAAGCTCTGCAGTTCAGACAGGGAGGGAAACGGGGACACAGTGGGTCAAGACAAGACTTGGGGTGACTTGTGCTTATGAGCAAAGGGAAGGAAGACGTGAGTGAAGTAGAAATCCATTAGATTAATGGCAAAGCCAAGTCTCCCTTACAAAGCAGCAAGGAGCTCTGTTCCTTTGAAACGCGAAAGAAAGGGGGAAAATCTGGAGGAGAGGTGGAGATGCTGATGCTGAGGAAGAGGCGGTGGGTTCACGGGGTTCAGGGGCTCCTGCCCACGAGCCCCCATGTGGGAGGCAAGGTCATCCACTGAGAACGCAGGTGGTGAGAAGAGTAGGAAATTCGGGATACGAACGCAGCGAACCGGGCAGCAGATCAGCTCAGGGCTCAGCCGTTGTTGAACAACATACATTTTTAATGGGATCAATTTGGCTGACTGAGAACTTAAGAAGCGAATGGTTGATTTTTATTCAAGGTCCATGGTTGCAAAGTGAAGACGGTAAGCGGTCAGGAAGGTCAACGAGTAAGGGTTCCTGGGAATTCAGAGTAGAAACAGTGGCCCAGGGCTCTAAGCAGGCTGATGACCTCTAAAGAGACAGTCGTCACAGGTCGCACGTCAGAAAGAGGCGGCTGAACAGTTATCCTAAGGAAGTCGACGAACCCTAAGCCACGGGCCAAGACCTGGGCCGCCCTTTGTTTTTGTAAGTTTGGTTTTATCACAACACGGCCACACTCACACACGTTGTCTGCGACTGCCTCCGGCTTCAACAGCAGGGGTGAAGAAGTAAGTCTAAGTTATCTGCTATCTGCCCCTTACAGAAAAGTCTGCCAGTCCCTGAAAGGAACGGACCGTAGTGTGAAAATCGGGCGGCAAGGCCAGGTGAACAGGGCGGGAGGGAGAGCCAAGGCCAAGCCAAGCTGAAAACCCACGCGACGGGCAAGGCTGGGAGACATCAGAACCGTCCGGCCGTCCCCGCCCACGAGGAGCAGAGCCATCAGGGCACAATTCAAAGCGAGGCCGAGACCTAAAAGTCTAGTGCAGAGAGCAGGCTTGAAGTGAAGGAGAAGGCAGGGGTTCCCTCCGTCCACCAGAGGCAGAACCCCACTGCAGGCTCAGGAGGTAAATCAACAGGAACAAGGCAGCGAGCATGAGGCAGAGACCGCAGCGCGGGGTCTACGGGGTCTACGGGCACCACCAAAGAGCCAAACTGAGTCCAGGCTGTGGCAAACGCGGGCAGAGGTGCAGTCCCTAAGTCCAACGTGGATTACCTGAGACTCAGCATCCACATGGGTGCCCGAGGACACTCCGACCCTACCAACCGGATGCCGATTCTCTTGCAAGTGAACGTGGGTTTGCCCGCATGTGAGCTCATCAAAGGACACATTAGAGAGAGCCAGGACAGCAAAGATGACCGCCAGCTCCAGCAGGACCGAGCCAAGCGGTGCAAGGGAAGGGGCATCCACGGGAAGGTCAGAGCGTGTTCCAAGAGGCAAAGGTCGGAAGCAGAATATGTCGAGAATGTTCTGGAGAAGTTTTCCACGGCCCCCGGCACATCGGGATAAAGAGAATCAGAGAGGCCGGAGAGCCCAGCGGCTCAACAACACAGCTTCTGGAGTGTTCGTGACCTTCAACGAGGTGCTCAGCTTCTCAGGGTTTGCAGTCCTCAGCCACACAAACAGAAACAATGGTGAAAAGGACTAAAGGAGTTCACATGGGAAGTATTCAGAAAGGAAGACTTACATAACCATTAGCTATAATTATACTGATTCAACCTTTATGCTAATTTCCACGCGCCCCTCCGTCTCCTCCTCTGTTGAAAGGCGGGATCTTCTAGGGCAAAACACACAAGCCAGAGAAGGCCAAGTCCGGTTGAGTCTGAGCTCCACGGCCATTGATTTCACCCGAAGGCCATGGATGACACGTCAAGCAACGGGCAGGAAACCGTCCCCGTCAACACTGACATGCTAAAACAGGTGTCTCGATTTGAAAAAGCAGAGAAAAAAGGATCTAACAAAATATAATTAGTCATCTGAACCCGTCAGGGCTGGGTGAGGAGTGCCAGGAACATCAATTACGAACCATCCTTACAGGTTTTACAGATGCACCATGACATCCAGAAACCCGTGTGTCCGGGGTGTTCTTTATTTGTTTCAACGACAGGAGGGAAATATTTGGGGTAAAAATGGTAAATGTAACTGTTTTCCAAGAAGTAGGGCAGCCTGCATCGGCGTCCCACCTGGGAAAAGGCGGCGAGCATCTGTCGCGGTGGCAACCCAAGCCGCAGACGCGGAGACCTTCGTCACCGATGCTGGTGGGCGGGGGAGGAGGGGATGGAAAATCACAGGTACGATCAGCCGCCGTCTCTCGGTTCCGGTGCCTTTAACGTGACTGTATCTGTAGTCTTTCTGGATGCCTCTGTCCTGTGATTCCCCTGCACTGGGAGCGGCGTTGGGGGTGGCGGGGAGGGGCGGGGGTCACCGTCCCCAAGCCTCACCCTGCCACTGCCCTCTCCTTCTGGTCTCAAGTCTACGCTCGGGCCTGACCATCTGTGACTCAGGACAGATCACGGTGGGTCTCCGAGGCCTCCCCTCCAAACACCGAGTGGGTTAGAGTAGATTCCTAAGGCCCCAGCCAGCTCTGCCGGCTTCTGACTCTGACTCTAGAAATGCTGGCCAGGGACAGGAGAATGCATTGCTTCCCGAAGGACAAGCAGGCACACGTCGTCGGTAATCGCGACGCCAACTTTCTTCTCCGGGACTGGAACAATGATGCGTTCCCGTTCAGAGATGGGCCTTGAATGAACACTCAGTCGCGCCAGTCTTTATAAAAACGTGTCAAGACGGCAGCAGGGTCCAGGCCCCCCTTCTCCAGCCCCGCCCCGAGTGAACCGAAGATGCTGTGATGTCATGGAAAAGCAGTATTCCAGAAGCCCTCCGTGTGAAGCCAAGTGAGTCAGGAACTCCACGCTTCTCCCAAGGTGTGGCCCACGGGGTGCGGCGAGGTGGGGGGGGGGGGTAGAGGCAGAAACAGCATCAGCAGCCCGATGGTGGCAGTGGTGGGATGCGCCAAATAGGTGAGGGGATTGAGAGGTCCAGAGTCCCCGTCATGAAACCAACCACAGCGGTATAAGGTACAACACAGGGAACAGTCAGTAATCCTGTCATAACCTCGTATGGGTGATAACTAGACCTATCGAGGCGATCATTGTGTCTACAAATATCGAACCACCATGTCCTACACATGAAACTAATCTCATACGCTACGTCAATTATGACTCAATAAAAAGGAAAGAGGAAGGAAGGAGGGAGGGAGGGAGGGGCAGGCGCTGAGACTTTCCCGAGGCTCCCGGGGGGACTCTAGCACAGGGACGACTGAGAGACGCTGAACGAAATCCTCCACTTGAGGCTCTAAAACTCACACCCAGGGCCGGCCAGCCTCGCTCTGGAAGCTCTGTCACCTTTCCCAAGACCACAGCAGAGTCACCCACGGGCCAGAATTCTCCTGGTGGTCACGAGTCCCCACCAGGACCTGCCCCTGGCATTTACCTTCGCGTGTGCGAGTCCTCCCCGCGGCCCGAAGCTTCCAGACGGAGCAGTTACCCCATCCCACAAAGGGCTACAGGCCAGCACCAGCTCGCTCTCTCGCTCTCTCTCTCTCATGCCGACCGCGGGGCTCCAAATCAGAGGACAGAACTTTCTTTTTCGGCAACACGTTCCATACAGAGACCTCCAAGCACATGACCTACACCCGCCCCCGTGCCAGGGCCCAGGAGAGTCCCCGCCCCAGCCCTTCGACAGGCTGGACTGAGTCCGTCTGCAGCGTCGATACCGATTCGAGGCCGACAGAGCTCTGATGCGGCCCGTTGGCGGGGTCGCCCGCATCCAGTCGTCCCTCGTTTTTAAACAGTTGATTCCTCCCTACTGTCTCCTGCCCTTGGAGGCCGCGCAGCTTCTGTTTCGGGTTCTGAAAGCAGCATCTGTCCGGGCACAGGAAGCACTCGTGTGGGCGGCGCAGGCACAGGGCGGAAGGCAGCAGCCCAGCCGGGTCAGGCAGAGCCCGGAAGGTCAGTGTCCACGTCCCTAAGTTGAGGGCCGGGTCAGAGAGCCCCCGGCCTCCACCTGCTACCACCAAGTGTCTCATAAAGACACCAGAAAACAGACGAAGACACAATCCTCACGGACCCCTCTGCCGCTCTACGTCCACGCGTTTGCCCCCCAAAAGTGATCTACCTAAAGCGATTTCACAGTCAGGCCCTGATCTTTCCGGCAGAGTCTGTCTTTGGCAGGCAAAGGACGGTGGAGATTTTAGCTGCTTGGTCACGGGCCTCCAGGGGTGGGGACTCCTGCCACAACGCCCTAACCTGGGACCCGGGGCACGCTGCCGAACCTCGAGGCGTCCTCATCTCATCTGTAAAATGGGGACAGCGCTGAGCAAGAGAGCCAGTGGTGCTGAGGGAGCACTCCACTAGGCCCGGTCACCTCCTGCTGGGTCCAGAAGGTGTTTCTGTGTCTGTGCCTGAAAGTGAACCATCCGCCGTAGACCAGATTAAATCACAGAGCAACCGGTTTTTAGCAACAGGCGCTAGGAAGGCAGGAGGCTGAAACGCTACATCGACGTGTGGTGCAGATATCGGGAGTCTTCTCACCAGACTATGGGACTGTTTACACGGTAATGAGGCCTGTTATCAGTACACACACAGATGACACTCGACAGGACAAACGAACAGCCCGGGAGCCCTCCCAGCGCTCCTCAGGTGCAGAGTGCTTTCCGAGTTCCGGGCTTTGCCAAAATAAATTCATTTTCCAATAAGCCGGGGCCACTGCGGAGTGCAGGAAGCCCATGTCACTTACTCTCCCAAGCTTTCATCCTCCCCGTCCGTGAGAGGAGACAACCAGGGTCCCTGCTCTGCTCCCTCTTCAACCCCGCGGCTCTGTCCCGTTACAGTCCTCCTCCTCTGGGCACACAGTCCCCCTCCTCTTCAGCAAGAAAGGACGTGTTTAATTATGGTAATGATGGGGAGGATAGTAATTCTGTTCACTCGCATAACGAGGCTCCGATCCCACTTTGTTCCGTGGCATCAACACAGACTCTGGGGTTGCTCGTTCCGGGCGCATCAGCCCCCACACTGAGGCTGCAGGGTGAGACCACGCAGGTGCACAGCCCTCCCCGGACGCATCCAGGACGGCCCTCAGTAACACTCCGTGGGCTGTTCTTTCTTCCCCTGTGTTCGGGGGATAACACTCTGCTGACATAATAAATATGTCACCAAATAATTAGCGAGGCTCCCTCATTTGCACTGCTAAGTTTTCACATGGGCCAACTTCTGTTAATGAGAGAAACGCAAGTGGTTTGCAATCATGGTACCAAGTCTTGGGCGCCAGTACCAGAGCAATAACGTTTCAAGGCTCGGAGATGAACTTCTAATGAATATTTAATTGCTCTATTCTTAATATGTATAAAGTTTGCTTTCGGGGTACATGCTGAATACCAAAAAGGCAACACTCGATTTCTCTTAGCGGAGTCATGTATTGGAGTTCCCCTAATGATTTTGTTGCAAAGGGAAAAAAGGTCACCCAGGTTTCCAGCTCTACAGGAAGGAGTTTTGGAGAGGAATCTGGAAAGGACTATTTGTTGCAGCAATATTCCAAAATCCTTCAGAGCAAAATAGAGATGAGGTTATCTGAAACACACAGGGGAAAAAAAAAAATCTAACAGTGTATGTACGGAAATGTTAGTGGTCTGGGGAAGGAGGTGCTTTCACTTTTTTATGCAACATTTCTGTGTTGCTTTAATTTCTTTTTTTTAAAGTTTGCTTTCATCACTAAAAATGTTTTTTTTTTAGCATAAAACAAAGAGCCTCCGTTTGGACAGCCGGTGCAAAGTAAACATCCTAATTTCTGTCCCAACCAGGACCGCCGGCTTGGACATTCACGTTTCCAGAAACGAAATGGAAGGGAAAGCGGGGGGGCTGGTGGAGGCTCACAACATCCCATTCCAGACACCTGTGGCCCATGGGGTCTGCATTTTAAAATAATGTTTTCCTGATTATAAGAGAAATGTCTGCTCATTTTCAAGAGAGTAACGCTCACTTGCAACGCCAACACCTTTGGACAGCCGTGTGCATACACAAAGTCCACTTCTCCCCATTATTCTCTACCATGTTTTTAAACAAAACAAATCATGCTAGAGATGTGGTTTTGGCTGAACCCACAATTAACTGGTACAGTAGAAACCACTAAATTAAGGTCACCAAGGCATTTTCTCTCCATCTGTTACTCCTCAACACGGCATTTTTGTTTTACACTCTGATGGATAAAACTCTCTCTATTGTACCAAGATAGTGCGTACAGAAGGGTGATCTTTTGAAAACATAAATTAAATTGTGCAACTCTCCCGTTTAAAACCGCCCGGCGGCTCCCATCAAACTCAGTATAAAACCACACTCCACAACATAACTTCAGGGGGTAGAGCTCAGTGGTAGAGCATTTGACTGCACAAAATAACTTCCCAGGCCCCCCACGAACTAGCCCCGGATTCTCGGAACTCGTCTCCTGCCACACTAGCCTCCTTCCTGTTCTTCTAACGTACCTGGCTTGTTCCTACCTCAGGACCTCTGCACTCCCACCCCCACCGCCAGACGTTCTTCTCCAGACCATTCCCAACTGACCCAACTTAAATACGGCTCTTCAGTGAGGGCTCCGTTGGCTACCCAGTATGAACCGGCCCCTCCATCTGTCTCGACTGTATCACCTTCTACCGCCTATGTCTACCGTCCACTGGGAGCTACACCGGTCGAATATGAGTACCTTGTTCCTCAGTCCCTGAACCAGAGACGCTCCATCAATCCTGGTTGAATGAATGGAAATGTTTTCCAAGTCTCCAGATTTGTGGGGCAGGAGATAAAGTAACCTACTTAAACAGGCCTTATTCACAGCAGAACTGCCCCTTAATGTGACTTTTTAAAATAGGTCACCACCTTCTCCTGCAGCCCGGTCGTGGACAGCTGCCCACAGCACCGCTGGTGGGAAAACAAGTGAGTTATTTTGTCTCGGCCCGACCTTTGTTCTGCTCATCCAGACCGTCACCTACACCAGAACCCCAGTGGCCACACCATACCCTTCCCGCTCCTACCCCTACATCAGGTAAGTCCAGCCGACTCTCCCTCCTAGAGACATGTCCAGTATCCATGCCACAGCTCACTCAGCTTCCTTTCAGAAAACTCCCTTGCCCCATCCCAGTGACCTACCCAAAGCTCTGCTCATTGGGCACTTCCTCTAAGCATCTGGAAGTCAGCAGAATACTGGGATGACGTAGACGATGAGGATAAAGATGGTGGGTAAATCTAGAGATTACTTACTTCCATAGTATCGCCCAAGAGGGACCAGAAGATAACTCCTGCCACCGAGACCTCCGCAGCCACCAAACGCCCACCTGTCCCACCTCTGGCTCTTCAGCCCGGTGAGTCCCGTCACCACCGCCAGTACAACCTCTGCCTCTGCTTCAGGTTTTAGTCACAGTTGCTCTCTGTTGCCTCGCTGGGGTCTACGCCTCTGGTCTCGTCCCTGGCAGACCCATTCTCCACGAGGCCCCAACCCCATCTACCGAACACTCGAATCTGACCACACTGCGCGCCCCCGGTGGAGAAACGCTGAGCCCCTGGTCCAGCCCTACGGTCTCCATCCATCCTTCCAACCTCTTCTCTTGTCGCTCCCTGCCTCTACCTTTAAGCTCCAGGAACTGCAAACCCCAGGCTGCTTTCTCAGCTCCCAGCCCCTGCTCACCCTACTTCCTCTGCACTGGGAGCCCCGTTCAAGCCTGACCACTTCGTGCTCATCCTCTAAGCTCAGCTCAGACGGCACCTGCATGCTGCGCTGGGTGCCTCCCGTTCCTGCTCACAAACGTGCAGCCCTAACCCATGGTCTGCCTTCCCCACTCAGCTGTGAATGTTTGGATGACGGGCACGGTGTCATATGCATCTCTACACCCGTAACCACGTAAGAGGCACGGAATGCATTTTAACAACACCAAAAACAAATAATCTAACAAGATGTTAAATGATTAAAATCGTAATTCACTCCGAAAACCCCAGGTTGGATGCAACAATGTGTTTTCGGGTTCCGCCTTTCTACCTATATTCAGAGCAACGGAGCCCCCGAGAGATCAGCCAGCCCATGCCCTGTCCATCTTGAGCGATAGTTTCACAGCTGGAGGGGACGCACGTTGTTTGAAAAAGCAACAAGGCTATTGCCAGGGACACTTCCGGATGGTTCCCCATCAGCAGAAGACATTGCAGACATCGCGGGTATCAGTTTAAGCCTCGAGGAAAGGGCAAGGAAGCCGCCTACCCCACACCAGTGTGGGCACAGACAGGGAACGCGCAAACAAAGCGGCAGCTGCCAATAATCCAATCAGCCTCGCCCGGAACTTCCCGCGGCTCCAGCGTGGGCACACGGGGAGAGAGGGCCTCCCCTCCCCGGACCCCCGTGCCCGAGCTTCCTCACCCGCCAGGAGTGAGGGTCCAGAGGCCGACCCCAATTCGATCAAACATAGGGCACCCACTCTGGGGCTGATGCAAAACAAGGTCGGGAAGGTCAGAGGTCACCGAAACACCCTCCTGGGCTCCTACACAGTCGTGTGGAAAGATCCCTGGGCTTAGAATCAGGAGCCCCAGACTCTTCCCCGATAAGTGGCAACAGCCTCGGGAAAGTTACTTACGTCCCTCAGCATCAGTTTCCAAATATGAAAACCAAGGATAACGTGAGCTCAAATGTGGAAAAGTGTCTGGTACCAGGTTGGGTCCCAGAAAGCTGGGTGAAGAGGGTCTCTCCAAAGACCCTGTTCCGTGTCCCAAGTCCCACCAGAGCCAGAAAAGTCCTTGCGATGGGAGCACCAGCGCCTCCCTTCTGCCTCCCAGTGAGCACCATGGGGGGCCGCCGGCCGGAGCGGGTGCCGGCAAAGTGGGAACTGCAGCCCCCCACGCGAGGCCCGGGAGCCAGCTCACACATACCTCTCCCCGGCTGCTGAGGAGCACACTGTCCCCGCAGGGCCGCCTGCTACGGAAAATACATTTCTAGACTGGAGCCCAGTCCTGCCCAATAGTATTTAAGCCCTGATCAGGGGCCTCCCGCTGTGCAGATAAATGTTAGACTCAACCAAGCAGCTGCCACACAGAACTGCACCCTCCCCCCTGCCCTCCCCTCCCCTGCACCTCTTATGGAGAAGGAGTTGTGCGTCTCCGTCAAGTCTTGCCTATCATTTTCTCCACAGAACCAGCTGAATTAAATTACTTTCTTTCTAAAAAGCCCTTATTCGGCGCCCTCACTAAAGGCCTGATTACTGGCAATAGGAGCGTTCAGAGTTCAGAGAAAGGTGATCTTGATGAACGATCCTAAGAAGATTTAGCGCTCCTCCAATAAAAGATCCTAGGGATTGTGTTACCCGCCTGTTTTGTTTTCATTACTCCGCTCGGATACATCCAGCAACCAACCCCGGTGCAGCAGCCCCGCTGCTCGGCAAACAGAGCTGCTCCCCAAGCAGTCAGTGCCACGAAAACCCACAGGTCTGCAGTGAACTCCGAGAGGGGGGCCATGCTGCCGGGCTCCCCACCAGGCAGGCCTCGGAGGAGCACAGCCCAGGGCATCTGCGGGGCACTCGCAGCAGCCGCCACCAACAGCCCAAGAGGCCAGCAAAGTTGTGCAGCTCCAGGAACGAATCCTAACCCAGGTGTCACAGCCAAGGTCTGAACTGCCACCTTAGACTTGGGTCAGAGCCTCAGAGAAACAAGCAGCGGATACAGCAGGGACTCGACCAACACACCCTTCCACCCAGCAGAGATGAAATAAAACCCACCAGCCAGGCGAGGAGAGGAGCTTCCATTTAAAAAAAAAAAAAAAAAAAAAGGGTTGCTCTAGCCTCAAGACGATTTCACACCAAATGGCTTTAAAACCCTTTCCAAAGCCTGGATGCCTGAATTGAAAAAGAGTTTATCTTTTTGACCCGAGGCCAGCAGTTAAAGCTGCAGGACGAAGCAATCTTCAGAGTCAGGACTTTCCCCGTTCGCACAAATGCTGTGTGTCTGCACATCCAAGGGGCAGAAATCTACCCATTCTTCCTGGAAAGGTCACCTCCACTCCATTCTCTGGAGAATGCCATCACCACTTCAGCCGGCACGACCCC
Organism: Meles meles; assembly: GCF_922984935.1. Taxonomy (NCBI): domain Eukaryota; kingdom Metazoa; phylum Chordata; class Mammalia; order Carnivora; family Mustelidae; genus Meles; species Meles meles. The sequence goes on along the minus strand of NC_060086.1, from coordinate 2,207,590 downwards.
ACACGGCCCCACACAGCACCCCATGCTGGTCCCCCAGCCTGGGAAAGTCTCCTCCTCTGCGGGAAAACAGGCTCGGGGCCTGGGGGAGGCGCCCGGTCTGTCCCCGCACCCACGGAGCCGCCGCGCTCTGCCGCCCGGGCTAAGGGCTCCGAACCACTGGCAAGGAAGGCGCCTTCTCCACACACGCCTCCTCGAAGCAAAAAGAGCAGCGGGAAATGCTGCCGCGGTGGGGGCAGAGGGCGCACGTGGCCGGCGCCCAGGAGGCAGGACGCAGCCCCGGGTCCCCGGCCGGCGCCACCATCCCACCCGGGTGAGGCGTCCCCCGCTCGCCCCCGCCCCGGGGCCCGCCCCAGAACTACCTGCTGCCGCCCGGGCGCCCTCAGGCCAAGTCTGAGGAAGTTCACTCCCCGTCGCGCCAGTCGGGGGAGGCTGGGGCCCCGCGTCCACCCGGGCCGCCCGGGACAGCCGGAGCCCGCCCCTGCCCGTCGCCGGAGCCAGCGCGCTGCCGAGGGCCCGGGGGGCAGCCGAGCGGCGGCCAGGGGCCAGGCCGGGCTCCCGAGGCCTCCCGGGCGATCCCCGCGCTCCCCGCGGCCCGCGGACCTTCCCGGCGGTGCGCCTAGGAGGGCGAGCAGCCCGCGCGGGGCCCGGGGGTGGAGGGGATCCTGCGTCCCGCCTCTCCGGACCGCCATGACTCCGGCTTCCCAGGGACCTGCCTGCCGCCCTGCCCTCCCACCTGGGCTGCGGTGCGGCTCCCGCGGCTCCCTCCCTCCCCGGCGGCCGGGGGCGCGCAGCCCGCAGCCCCCCGCGCCCAGCCCGCAGCCCGCGCAGTCCGGGACCCCCGAGCGGGACAGCCGGGCCCTGCCCGGCCCCACGCCCCCGGGGCGCGCGGTCCTCCGGCGGCCACCCCAGGGGAGGGCCAGGTGGCTCGGGCGGCCCCCGGCCCGCCCCGGTACCCTCAGCCCGCGCCAACAGGTACGGGAGGCGTTGTCGGCGGCGGCCGGCCGCGCGCTGCGGGCAGGGGCTCGGGGCTCGGGCAGGGGCTCGGGGCAGGGGGAGGCGCGAGGACCCGGGGAAGGGGCGAGGGCGAGGGGCGCGGCGGCACTCACCTCTGGCTGGGCCGGGGCCGGCCGCGCGGGCCCGCCGCCCCGAAGCCCGGGTTCCGAGGCGCCTCGGCGCAGCGCGGGGGGCTTCCTCCGAGGCCCGCAGGGAGGGGGCGGCGCGGCTGCTCCCCCGGCGCTCACACCCCCAGCCGGCGGCCGCGTCCCCGCGCCGGCATCCTCGCTGCCGCCGGCTCCCACGGCGCCCCGGGCCGCTCCCCAAGCGCGCGCCGGGCCGGCGCGAGCCCCTCGTCGGCTCGGAGCGCGATCCGGGCACGCTCCTCCCCGTCCTTGTCCTCCGCTCCCGTCTGGGGACGCGTGCCCCGCACCCCGGCACGGCGCGCGGCTCTACCCCTCCCGCTGCCGCCGGCCGTGCGGAGCCCCGGCGCGCGGGCTCAGCCCATGTGCGCGGCCGCCTCGCTGCGCCCCGGAGCCCAGTGGCCGAGGCCCCGCCGGAGTTGCGCGCCCCAGAAACTCCATGCGGCTCCGGCCTCCTCCCCGGCTCCTCCCCGGCGGGCGCCCCGGGGCCTAGAGGCCGCCCGCAGCGCCGCGCCCGCTCCGCCCTCGCCCGCGCCAGGAGCCGGGGTTCGGGGCTCGCCTCGGACGCCCGCGCCCCGGCTGCTCCGAGGGACCGGGCGCCCCCGCCCCCGCGCCTGCGCCGCGCCAATGGCTCCCTCGGTTTCCAGGCAGCGCAACCTGAGGAACGCCTCGGCGCGCGCGCTCACACTCGCGCACACTCGCGCGCCCCGCACACACACACGCGCGGGGGGCGAGCCGGCGCTCGGCAGCCGGTCCTCCTCCGGCCCCTCCGCGAGCAGCTGCCCACGTTAACTCCGGCAGGCCGCCTTTCTCCGCATTGGACAGCTCGCCCGGGCGCCCCCCGCCTTAACCGCTTCGTCCCCGGCGCCCACACCCCTGCGCCGCGACCGCACCTGCGGCGGCGCCCGGGGCCGGAGGGGACTCGGCGTGGCCACCCCGGCCGCTCTCGAGGGGGGCGCGTCTGGGGCCGCCGCGCGCCGCGCTCTGACCCCGCTCCCCTGGGGTCCGGGAGCGCCTGGGTGGGCCCCCGCTTCTCTTTCCAAGGTCATAGGATGGATTTGGTGAGGGGGACAGGGCGCTGGGACGCAGGTGTGAGCTGGAAACCTCAGACTCTGGCAGCCGCCCGCGGCTGACCCCCGCCAGGGCGGTGCTCGGACCCCTTTTCCGTCTGCCCCATGCCTCAAGGGCAACCTTTTCAGCCTGGTCTCCAGTGGACTTCCCAGTCCCCAGCAGTCTCCCTCGCCTGCGCCCAGCGGCTGACGGAAACCACGTTGCGAGGAAGGCTTGTGCTGTCAAGTAAAAGCGAAAAATCAAAACACCAAGATGGGTCTCAGATCGTCCGGCAGACAGAGCCAGAGGCCTTCCAGGGCCTTCCCGCTCTTTCCCAGGGGTGTGCCGGGGAGAAGGAACCACCCACCTGGCTGCAGCCTTTCCTTACAGCACCCTCCTGTCCAGGCCCCCAAGTGTCTCGCCCCCTCTAGGTGGCACAGACTGCGCCCTAGTTCAGACGCCTCCAATCCCCAGAATCAGAGAGAAGGTCTATATAAAAATTCCCACACCAATCAGGAGCAAAGCCAGCGATGCTGCCCTAAGCCTTGGGTCCAAACAGCTCAGCAGTCATCTCTCTGCTGGCCCGTGTGGCTGCCAAGAGAATGTGGGCCAGATCCTGCCAGCCAGACACACAAGTTCATCAGGGTCCCTCACAGCCTGGCCCTGGTTCCTGAGCCTCGGTAACATTCCCGGTGGGCACCACTCCTGGGGCATTTAGCATTTTACCCTGTGTTACAGCCGCCTTCCCTTGAACCAGTCCTGCTTCCTGGTTATATTCTGGAGCCAGTGGCTGAGTCTCCTGTCCTGAGATCGGATGTGCCCTGAAGGTCATCGGCAGAGGTTTCCGTAAGGGGCTGTGGGCACGTGAACAGCTGGTGGGGTCTCATATGGTCTTTTCCTGTCATCTCTCGGTTTGGAGGCAAACTGCCTCTTCCAACAATCTGTTGCATCTGTAAATAATTGTGTCACCTTCTGCATGGCAACCCGTCACCAAAGTCCCTTGGCAAGTCTAAATATTGTTTAAAAAAAAGGGGGGGGGGAACTGCAGGCGCATAACGGGTTGCCAAACCCGGGTGTTTCATCCCCAATCTAAGCGCAGTTTCAACCCCCCCTGCAGGTTGAAATGCAGGGGATGTGACCTTCGCAGGTTGACCAGGAATTTCTCAATCTGTGCTATTGAGGGCCACTACCTGAAGCCTCTCCAGCCCCCGAAGAAAGAGGAAATCACCTGCAAGCTAAAATCCCCCACACACCCTGGAAAGCGGGCCTGAGCTGGCACAGTCCTTCTGTTAATAACTGCCTTCCCCCTCCAACTATAGAAAACCCTTCCATCGTGTCCGACTCCCGAGTGCGTCTCTTCTTGCTAGATGGGGTGCTGCCTGATTCGTGAATCACTTAATAAAGTCAGTTCGATCTTCAGATTTGCTTGGTTGGGTTTTAACAACACGCACATGATTCCTGGTAGAATGCAGGGGGTCCCCATTTAACCAGAATAAGGTACACTTGGCAGAAGTTCTCCGCCCTTGCACACCGCCCACGTGGCCTTGGGCAGTTGTGCAGTCTCTTAACATCGTCGCTGTCCTCCTCCGCCAAAGGGGATGATTACAGTATCTATGGGATAAGGTGGTTGTAAAGATTAAAGGTGATCTTGTGCAAAAGCAGTCGCTTAGCGATGAGTTTCACAAATTAGAGCTAGACGGAGGGGGAGCTCAGCAAGTGTTGCCTGTTGTCCTTATCAGGGAGTAGCTAACACACACCAAAGACATCACCTTGGGGAAAAGATAAGGATCTTTCTTCTGGAGATCCAAATCTCGGTGGACCTCAGAAAGTAAGGAAGGGGGGACAGACCTTGGTGAGCGAGCGGAATGCAATTTCCTGGGTCTCACCAACAATGACTATGTAAGAGATTTGCAGGTTCAAAGGCCCTGGTGCCCTTGCTCCAAATTTTATATATATTTGTTAAGGGTCAAAATGTGTTCAATACATATTTATTAAGAGTCAAAAATGTGTCTGCCCCTTCCTATTAAAATGCCAAAGAAATTTTTGTAGCAATTATCGGAATGGAGGCTAAAAGCAGCGTAGGAGAAAATGGGTGGGAGGGAGTTCCCTTTCTCCGGCATTTGTGACTGGAGTTTGCATAAGTATTCTCTCCAACCCAGAATAACACAGCCCTCTAGGAGCCAGCTAGGGAGAGACATTAACTTTGACCACCTGCCCCTAGTTTTGGGACAAATCAGACACCTGGACAATAGCATCTTTTTCGGACATGGCCAGAGTTATTCCTGCCTCGACCTTCCCCTTCCCCTCTCTTTCCTTCTTTTGCTTTAACTTTCAATAAACGCATTTACTTTCAGCGCCCAAGACACCCAGGGGTAGAGGGTAAGGAAGGGGTCTGCTGTCTTCTGAACAGAAACAGGCAGAAAAAGACAAATCATTTGGGTGTGTACAGGCTGGAGGGTAAAGCTTTTCATGTCTTTCATCGAAATACAGGATTTAGAATACGGTGGCTTCTTTACAACACACATTTTCTACCTCGTGGCTTGAGGCCTTAGAGTGGTTTTTAGGCAGCAAACAGAGAAATCGAATAAACTTTGGTACCTGGGAGCAGACTCTGGGAGGGGGGGGTACAAAGTCACACGGGCCTCAAGAAGACTCTGGGAGCGGACTTGACACCCCCTGAGGAAATTGCTTCTGCGGGCTGTGCAGGAGAGCCCCTGAGTCCCGCACTTGTAGGACTGTGAGCAAAACCGTTTCCTGTCACCATGGGACAACAGGAAAGGTGCGTAATGAACTCAGTGGGTCCGACAAGGGAGATTTCCAAGTAGAACATAGAAAGGGCCGACCGATAAAAAGGCAAGCAGAGATGACTTAAAGAAGAAACTATTCTCTTTTTTTAGTAGGATTTAGAGGAAGTAGAAAGAACCAGGACGTGCTGGTTCATTCTAGGAGGCCCAGGCAAAAGCTGACAAATCCAGGGCAATAAAATGGGGTCTCTGGGAAGGATGGGGCTAGAGGAGCCTTTGTTAAGACCTCACCCAGTTTTCGGGGCAGGTCTGGAAGAGCTTTTTTTATTTTTCTTTTTACTTTATCTGAGAGAGAGCGCGTACACACGGAAGGAGAGGGAGACGCAGACTCCCCGCTGGGTGGAGAGCCCGACGGGCTGGAAGAGCTCGTAAGGATCTTGGAGACACGGTCACTCAGCAGCCCCACCAGCGGCTGAAGAAGGAGAAGGGCCCATTCCTAAATACGTAGGTTTGGCTTTTGTCTCCTGGGTAAGTTGTAATTAGAATCAAGGGAGCACTCAATGATTTAAAGAAAATATTCTAGCTTGGGATCAAAAGGGGCAGAGACACAGGAGATCACTGGGCCCCCAGTGCTCTCAAGGTAGCAGCTGACATGGAAACAGGCTGCTCTTTCTTACGGGACACACATTACGACTCGGACAGTGGAACCAAGAGTCCAAAAGGGGAACACGAGAGCCAAGAATCACTCCCAAGAAGTAGGACCTGGCCCTAGCCATCGCTGCCATATTCCTCCCTGGATTTCAGTATTGCGATGGGTCGGGGACTGCTATGGGAGATAACTCCCCTGTCCTCCCTCGCTGGGGCTGGGCATGATGTCTGGTACAGGTTTTATCTCTGCTTCATTGTCTGTTGGGTTTTCAAGGGAGAGTGAGAGCAGAGCGGGGAGGAGGTCACAGATCTCCAGGGAGCCTCACCCACACCCGAAACTATTCTAGATAAACAAACCCGGACCTTAAGCCTAAGCCTGAGGCCACAAGGAGGTGAAACTTTCTGAAGCTTTGAGAGGTTTCTGGGTGTTTTTCCTGTTGGAAGAACGTAAATAGGGGCGCCTGGGTGGCTCAGTTGATTAAGCCTCTGCCTTCAGCTCAGGTCATGATCCCAGGGTCCTGGGATCGAGCCCCGCATCGGGCTCTCTGCTCAGTGGGGAGCCTGCTTCTCCCTCTGCCGCTCCCCACCACTCGTGCTTTCTCTCCCTCTCAAATAAAATCATTAAAAAAAATTTAAAAGGAGAAGAATGCAAGTAATTTTATACTCTGGATGCATTCAATGAGGCCACAAAAGCTTTGACGTTCCTCCGTACCCTTGAATCTGAACAGGATCTGCTGCCTCTTCAATAGAGTAGGGAAGTTATCTTGTGCCAGTTTCTAGGCCTGGGACTTAGGAAACTGGAAACTTCCATTTCCTGTCCCTTGGAACACTTGCTTGGAGCCCAGAGCCACTCGGTAAGAAATCCAGGTACCATGTTGTGAGGCCGCGCAAGCTCGCTGTGTGGAGATGCTCTGTGAAGGGACCGAGAGAGGGAGAGACGGGCAGAGGAAGGGAGGGAGGGAGGGAGATCTGGACCATCTGCAGCTCTTCTAGCCCCTGCTAGGACAGTCTTCGCAACTGAGATTGAGGGAGGGAGATGCCGTCCCCACTGTTCTCCGAATCCCTGACCCACAGACGAGAAGAGCTGGTAATAAATTGGTGTTTTAAGCCGCTTAGTTTTGGGGAGATTTGTTATATGGCAACAGATAACCAGAATAATTTGCTGCCTTGAAAAGAGTCCAGATTACATTGCAAAGTGGGAAAAGCAAATTGCAAAGCAAGATACAGTTTTTGAAAAAGACCATTTCGTGTGTTCTATCCATATAGACGCAAAGTATTTGCACAGAATACACCTGTAACGCCATCTGTTGCCTCAATTTCAGGCGTCAATACTGGAGGGCCTTCTACTTTTTAAATCCGTATCTCATGAATGCTCTACAACAAACATGTTTAGTATTGGCTTAACATTTTTAAATGAGACAAACGTGTCCTGCATTTATTTTATTTCAAAGTAATGAACATGTAGTGAATACCTACAAAGAGAATAACACCCTGCCCTTAAAAAAAAACCACTAGGTTTAATCTATTACAGGATTATTATTGAAAAGAGATTATATTGACACATAGGCTGATAATTCCCTTAATATCTAGAATAAAGACCAATTCAAATTATCAACCAAGAAAAAGCAAGTTATCAGCAAAGAGAAAAGAACTGAGAGTGGCTTCAGGAGCAACACGAGATCACAGAAGGAAAATGAACCAACAAAGTTAGGAAGTAAAATGTTCACTCATTTAGGTTACTATGTCTGAAAGTAAGACAAAAAAGATTTTCCTAATGAAACAGGTGAGGAAAAAAAAATACTCAAAGACTTGTATCAAGAAATTTAAGGGCACCTGAGTGGCTCAGTGGGTTAAGCGTCTGCCTTTGGCTCAGGTCCTCATCCTAGGGTCCTGGGATTGAGTCCCATGTCAGGCTCCCTGCACTGGGCTCCCTGCTCAGCCGGGAGTCTGCTGCTCCCTCGCTCCCTGCCCCTCCCCCTGCTCAGGTGCGTACACATGTGCTCTCGCTCTCTCTCTCTCTCTCTCTCTCTCTCAAATAAGTAAATTAAACTTTGAAAAAAAGAAATTAAAAAAAATGGAATCAAAGCCAAGAACACAATCAAGAGCCCAGAAGGAAGGCAGAGTCATCGCTGTGATCCCGAGAGGCTCTGCTGCCTTTCCTTTTGAAACATCAACTGATTTCCAAGTAGCATTGGCCCAAAAGGCCAAAAAGAAAGTAATATCTCAAGGTTTTCTTGAGATTTTTGAGCGTATCACAGGCGTAGAGAGAGAATAATCAGGTTTCAGCACTACTGAGACAGCTGGGACCCAAGGGACCCAGAAGAGCTGGAAAGGAAACCTCAGAAAAGCGAAAGCATCCTTCAGCTCCACTTTCCCCCTGAAGAAACACGCCTCCTTGCAGCAGCGCGGGTGGACGCTCAAGAGAAGGGACCGGACATGGCTAAGGGGCTTCCCAGCGGAGGAGGATACGCAGGAATCCCACAAAACAAAACAAAAATTGGCTACGGAGGAGGGAGGGCACGGATAAACACCGGGGTTTCAGGGGCAGCTCTTAAACGACGACAGGCTTGATGACAAGGGCAAACCAAAGCCTTCAGAGAATCGAGTCCCTCTTCAAGTTAGCTCAGTTACTGGTCAGCAAGTGTGATCTCCTTGTGTTCTAACCGCCTGCCAACTGAAAATCTGAATCTGTCTGGGAGAACAGAACATCATAGAAAGACACTATAATATTTCATGTATAATATCTGACATTTAATAAAAAATTGCCAGCATGGTGGGTGACAGGGCCAAGTAAGAAAAAAGCAGTGAAAAAGCAGACGAGGAAAACACGGGGATCCAGATACTGGAGATGTACGCAACAACACGAAAACGACGGAGATTAATTTTCAAGAAAATAAATGATAAGACAAAGAAATTCACCAGGGAAGAACTAGAATGTATTTTTAAAACATAATTAAATAATAACTCCGGAACCAAACTAAAATACAATAACCGAATAGGAGTGTTAAAAGCAGATTCAACAAAACCAAAGAGATTAATGAACTGTTACTTAGGTTAACAGAAAATATATAGAAGAAAAGAAAGAATGAAAAGTAGAGAAAAAAGTTTAAGAGATGCATAGAACGTGGTAAAGAGTCAAACATATCATGGAAGTTTGAAAAGGAAAGGAGAGAAAGAGTGGCGTAAAGGCAGTACTGGCTGATAATTTTCCAAAACTGAGAAAGACGTTAACTAAGAAAAATATTAAGATCTAGGAAATCTTAGAAACTCCAAGCAGGATATGTTGAAAGAAAGGCACATGTAGACAATCATAATTAGACTTCCAAACGCGAAAGAGAAGATATTAAAAGAAACCAGTCCCTTGCTTCACTTCGCAAAATACCCTCTGGGTCTATCCACGTTGTGACAAACGGCAGCATCTCATCCTTTCTATGGGTGCGTAATATTCCAAACATTCCGTTGAGAGTATATGTGTATGTAAATGTACGTACATGTTTCACATCTTCCTTACACTTTCCTCTAATGATGGACGCTGGGTTGCTTCCATATCTTGGTTATTATAAATAATGCTACAATAAACATAGGGGTGCACGTATCTTTTGGAATTAGTGTTTTCATTTTGTTTGGATAAATACCCAGTAGTGGAATTATTGGATCATATGGTATTTCTATTTTTAATTTTCCGAGAAACCTCTATACTGTTTTTCACAGCGGCTGTACCCAAATGAAATAAGTTGGACTGAGAAAGACAAACACCCTATGATTTCACTCATACGTAGAACAACAACAACAACAACAAATCAGGGCACCTGAGTGGCGTGGTCAGTGCAGCATCTGACTCTTGATTTCAGCTCGGTCATGATCTCAGGGTTGTGAGATCAAGCCCCGCATCATGCTCCACGCTCAGTGGGGAGTCTGCTTCTGCTTCTCTCCTTCTCCCTATCCCTCTCCCCCCACCCCAACCCCACACTCTCCCTCTCTAAAACAAATAGATAAATCTTAAAAAAAAAAAAAAAAGAACAAATAAACAAAAAGCAGAGTCAGACCTCTATGTACAGAGAACAAATTGATGGTTGCCAGAGGGGAGAAGGGAAGGACGACGGAGAAGATGGTTGAAGGCGTGTGGGAGACACAGGTTTTCAAGTTTGGAATGAATAAGGCATGAGAACAAAAGACGTAGCATCAGGAACACACACCATCGATGATATTGCTGTAGTGCTGGTGCCGACAGATGGTAGCTACACTTGTAGCGGGCATAGCATCATGCGTAAACTTGTTGAATCACTGTATTACACACCTGAAACTGATGTAACGTTGTGAGTCAATTATATTCCAATTTAAAAAATAAATCATTGGATGACAGTACTGCAAAGGGAATACAGTCCACAATATTGTAATAATGTTGTACGGTGGCCGATCAAAACTACACTTGCGGTGAGCATTGTATAATACATAAAACTGTTGAGTCACTGTGTTACACACCTGAAACTAATGACATCAGATTCAACTATATTTCATTATAAACATGTTTTTAAAGATTTTTTATTTATTTATTTGAAAGAGAGAGAGAAAGAGCATGAGAAGTGGAGGGTCAGAAGGAGAAGCAGACTCCCTGCTGAGCAGGGAGCTGGATGTGGGACTTGATCCCAGGCTTCCAGGATCATGACCCAAGTTGAAGGCAGTTGCCCAACCAACTGGGCCACCCAGGTACCCCTCAATTATAAAAATTTTTTAAAGGGAGGGGTGCCTGGGTGGCTCAGTGGGTTAAAGCCTCTGCCTTTGGCTCCGGTCATGATCCCAGGGTTCTGGGATTGAGCCCCACATCGGGCTCTCTGCTCGGCATGGAGCCTGCTTCCTCCTCTCTCTCTCTCTGCCTGCCTCTCTGCCTACTTGTGGTCTCTATCTTTAAATAAATAAAATCTTAAAGACAAAAAAAGAAAAAATTTTAAAAGGGAAAAAAACCCAGTTCCTTCCTCCTTGAGGCACACACACATGCATGTACAACTTTCAGAAGAACAGCCGATGACATCACACCAGAAATGATACAAGTTATTGTAACTCTCAACCCTTGATACAATCTTTGGAGTGCTAAAAGAAAATAACTAAAACTAAAACTCTGATTGTAATGAAAATGCTCCTTTAAAAGAGAGCTGAGAGGGGCACCTGGGTGGCTCAGTGTTTAAAGCCTCTGCCTTGAGCTCAGGTCGTGATCCCAGGGTCCGGGAATCGAGCCCCACATTGGGCCCTCTGCTCGGCAGGGAGCCTGCTTCCTCCTCTCTCTCTGTCTGCCTCTCTGCCTGCTTGTGATCTCTGTCTGTCACATAAATCAATAAAAATCTTTTTAAAAAAATTAAAAAAAAAAAAAGAGAGAGAGAGAGCTGAGGAATTTTTGCTTCTGAACTAGTACCAGACTTGCCCCACAACTCTTAATTAGAACACTGGACAAAATATTTGAATTCACTGTTTCCAATAACTGAAAAACAGCGAGTGCACGAATACAATCCATATGAGAAGAGAAATGGGGACGCCTGGGTGGCTCAGCCGGTTAGCAGCTGCCTTCAGCTCAGGTCATGATCCCAGGGTCCTGGAATCGAGTCCCGCATCAGGCTCTCTGCTCAGTGGGGAGTCTGCTTCTCCTTCTCCCTCACCCTCTGCGTGTATGAGCCTCTCTCTCTCTCTCTCTCTCTCAAATAAATAAATCTTTGAGAGAGAGAGAGAGAAGCAAATGAGATGAGTCCTACAATTGTCCAGCTTTCTGCCTGGAGGCATTTTTTCATACTATTATAAAGGAAAAAAACAAAAAAAACAAAAAACAAAAAAAGCCAAAGCAGAGCACAGTGGCCTCATTGACTTGAGTAGACAGAGATCAGAATTCATGGAGGCTTAGGCAGCTGGAATTTGTCAAGCAGAGAACTGAAGAGAGAAAACTATGCACATAAAGAGCTGAGAAAATCTTTATAGGGATTATGTTGAGTTCCTGGTTAATAACTAAGCTTTGCATTTGTAGGATAGAATGCAGTGTGGTAGGGCGAACGTGGGGAGCTGTGAGCTGAACAATTCCTAGAGGTCGTAAAGAGCCGGAAAGCATGCAAATTCTGATGAGCCCAAGTGGGGAAGAGACCTGAATTGCAGTACAGACTCCAGGTGGCTCCCACTTTAGTGGCTGGACTAAACTGGCAGGAGGGCTGAGGCGATTCTAGTGCCCTAACAGAGCTTTAAAAAACCAACAAAAGGGTCAAGCTAATTCTCAAGTAACTTACCTGCCCAGCAAACAAATTTCAAAATTTAAAGAACAACTGCAAAATCCAGAAATTCTTTTTTTTTAAGATTTTATTTATTTATTTGACAGAGAGAGACACAGTGAGAGAGAGAACACAAGCAGGGGGAGTGGGAGAGGGAGAAGCAGGCTTCCCGCCAAGCAGGGAGCCCAATGTGGGGCTCCATCCCAGGATGCTGGGATCACGACCAGAGCCGAGGGCAGAGGCTTAAAAACTAAAGCCACCCAGAGGGGTACCTGGGTGGCTCAGTGGGTTAAAGCCTCTGCCTTCCGCTCAGGTCATGATCCCAGGGTCCTGGGATGAACCTCTGTCAAATAAATAAATAAAATCTTCTAAAAAATGTGAACTTGAAAACACAGAAACCAAAGCACAGAAAGAAAAATAGAGCTCAGTGACTTGTATGACAGTATCAAGCCATCTAACGTATGTTCGATTTTAATACCTGGAGTGTGTATGCGTGAAGAGTTAGTAAGGTAGACAAAAATTATTTGAATGAACAGTGGCTAAAATTTTCCAGATTTGATCAAAGCTATAAATGCACAGATACAAGTGGCTCAGGGTACCTTAAGCTGGATGAAAGGAAGACCGCCCTGCGGCACGTCATATTCAACTTGCTGAAAACCAGTAAGACAGAGAAAAATCTTAAAGTACCCAGAGGAGAAAAACATATCAAGAGAACAAAGATAAGAATCAACTACCTTCTTTTCAGAAATAATGCAAGCCAGAGGACAACGGAACAGTACCTCGGATATGCTATAAACAACAACAAAAAATGTTCTTCAACTAAGAAGGTGAAATAAAAAAGTGTTTTAGGTAAACAAAATAAAAGAATTCACAGCTGTCAGGCTGAAGTAGATTGATAACAGATCAAAACTTAGGAATGAATAAAGCTAGAAATGGATAAATATGGGAGTGAATACAAGCAATTTTTTCCTCCTTTTTAAAAGCTTCCTTAAAGGATAGTTGTCTGATTAAAGAAAATAATAACACCAATGTATTATGGAACTTGTGTATAGAAAGTAAAATATAAAAAGAATGAATACTGTTACGCTGAAAAAATAAATAAAAGGAAAAAAAAAAGAAAGTAAAATATATACAACAACAACAAACAAAGCACACAAGATGGGACGGAAGAAACTATGCCGTTATGAACTACTAACATTATCCAGGAAATACTATAATATTGTTTGGCTTTCGATTGCTATATGTTGAAGGTGCATATTATAAATCCTAGAGCACAGGGGCGCCTGGGTGGCTCAGCAGGTTAAAGCCTCTACCTTCGGCTCAGGTCATGATCTCAGGGTCCTGGGATCAAGCCCCACATAGAGTTCTCTGCTCAGCCGGGAGCCTGCTTCCTCCTCTCTCTCTGCCTGCCTCTCTGCCTACTTGTGATCTCTGTCTGTCAAATAAATAAATAAAATCTTTAAATTAAAAAAAATCCCAGAGCACAAAGAGAGAAAATTATCTCAAATTATCTCAAAATTATCTCAAATATACGTAAAATGGTATATTTGAAAAATAATTAATACTGAAGAAGGTATGAAAGAGAAAAAGTGAATAAAGACCAGGACAAATAGAAAAGAAACAGTAAGATGGTAGATTTATACCAAAATATCCTGTGAATTAGATTTAATCTAAAGAGTCTAAAGCTACAATTAAAAGACAGAGATGATCAGGCTGGATAAAATACAATAAGGCCCAAATATACACTCTTTACCAAAAAACACTCTTTAAATATCCAAATCCATACACAGATAGGCTAAACGTTCAAGGATGGAAATATGCGCATCATGAGAATATGGACCAAAAGACAACCAGAGCAGCTATACCACTGTCAGACGAGAAGTATGTCCAGAGACAAACAGGGTTAATTCGTAACAGTAAAGGATAAATTCATTAGGAAAATACAACAGTCCAAATGTAATTATACTAAGTCTTTAAAATACATGATGCACAGCACATGAGGAAAACCACAGGTCCACAGACAGGAGGATCTTAACACACCTCCCTCAGTAATGCAGGAAACAGGAGACTCAGAAGAACAGTCAAACCCCAGCATGTAGCGTGCCTGGATTAGACTGGCAGAGCACGGCACGCACTACTCCAGGCACAGTCTTCCCAACACACATGGAACATTCACGAAACATGGACTATTCGCTGGGCCACAGAATAATTCTCAACAAATTTAAAAGTACCAAGGTCCTACAGACAACCTTCTCTGTCTATAGCGGAAATACACTGGAAATCAATAATGATAAGAAGCCTGGAATATCCTCAAATATTTTATGAATAAAATACAGTTTGGTTTTTTTTAAAGATTTTATTTATTTGTTTGTCAGAGAGAGCGAGCACAGGCAGACAGAGTGGCAGGCAGAGGCAGAGGGAGAAGCAGGCTCCCTAACGAGCAAGGAGCCCGATGTGGGACTCGATCCCAGGACTCTGGGATCATGACCTGAGCCGAAGGCAGCCGCTTAAGCAACTGAGCCACCCAGGTGTCCCTGAATAAAATACATTTTTATATATTGCATAAGTCAAAGAATAAATCACAAAGGAAGTTTAAAATATTCTGAACCAAATCTAACAAAAACACAATGTGTTCAAATTTGTGGAATGCAGCTAGAACATTGCTTAGAGGGGATATTTTAGCTTTAAAATGCCTTTTTAGAAAAAGAGAAAGGGTTTAAAAACCAACTTTCTAAGGTTCCACTTTAAGAAGCTGTAAAAAGAACATAAAATTAAATCCAAATAAAACGGAAGGAAGGAAATACAAAAGAGGAGAGCAGAAATTAATGAAATGGGAAATGGACAAACACTAGAGAAAAAATGAATGAAAATGTCAATAAATTGATGAATCTCTGAGCTGATTTAAAGGTATGGAGAAAACACAAATTACCGTCAGACATGATGGGAGAGGCTTTACCATAGATACTAAAGACATTAAAAATAACAAAGAAATATTATAAACAACTGAATTCCAAAAAAGTCAACAAATAAAATAGAAGAATTCCTTGAAAAACACAAATTAACAAAACAGATCCAAGAAGAGATAGGAAATCTGAATAGTCCTATATCTTTTAAAGAAATTTAATTCATAATTGGGGTGCCTGGGTGGCTCAGTGGGTTAAGCCTCTGCCTTCTGCTCAGATCATGATCTCAGGGTCCTGGGATCGAGCCCTGAATCGGGCTCTCTGCTCAGCAGGGAGCCTGCCTCCTCCTTCCTCTCTCTCTCCGCCTGCCTCTCTGCCTATTTGTGATCTCTGTTTGCCAAATAAATAAATGAAATCTTTTAAAAAAAGAAAATTCGTTCATAATTAATAACCTAATCTCAAAAACAAAACCAAATTCCTTTATACCCAGAAGACTTCTTTGGTGAATCCTAACACTTAATGAAGTATGAACATCAGTCTTATAAAAATCTTTCCATAAGATAAAGGGTGATTCATCCCAAGTCATTTTATGAGGCCAGTGTTCCTCTCTTAATAAAATCAGATAAAGATGCTATAAGAAAATAAAACAGGGGGCGCCTGGGTGGCTCAGTAGGTTAAAGCCTCTGCCTTCAGCTCAGGTCATGATCTCAGGGTCCTGGGATCAAGCCCTGCATCAGGCTCTCTGCTCAGCGGGGAGCCTGCTTCCTCCTCTCTCCCTCTCTGCCTGCCTCTCTGCCCACTTGTGATCTCTGTCTGTCAAATAAATTAATAGAATCTTAAAGAAAGAAAAGAAAACGTATATAAATGCAAAAACCTTGGCAGTATATTACCAGACTGAACTCAGCAATGAATAAAAGAAAATCCATCTTGAAAAAGTACAGTTTTTCCCAGACACACAAAGTTGGTTTAAATTTTTAAAAAATTAATCAATATAATTTATCATATTCAGAGAAGAAAAAGTTCATGATCATCCTAATGCATACATAAAAAGTGCCCAACAAAATTCAATACCCGATTCATGGTGAAAACTCTCACATAAATAGGAACAGAAGGGAACCTCCTCAACTTGATAGAGGGCATCTATCAAGAAAAAAAAAAAGTATAACTACCACCCTCCCCCACCAATGTTCAAAGATTGAATGCTGTGCCTGTGAACCAGGAACGAGGCATCTGTTGAACATATGTTAGAGGTTCCAGCCAGTGAAATAAGTTAATTAAAAGAAATAAAATACACACGGATTGATAAGAAAAGGGCACAACCTTTTATTCAAAGTCAACATGATCATATACATAAAAAATCTTAAGGAATCTATAAGAAAAGCCATCAGAACCAGTAAGTGACTTTAGCAAGGTCACAGAATACAAGATCAAACCACAAAAAAGCAACCGGAAAATGAAATTTGAAAAATAGTGGCATTCACGATAGTATCAAAACCTTGAAATATTAGGGATAGGTTTAACAAAATAAGTGGAAAATCTGTATATTAAAAACTTACAAAACACTGATGAGAGAAATTAAAGAAGATCAAAAATAAATGAAGCACCATAACATGGATCTGTACTGGAGTTTTGATTTTTTAAATGTTAATTCTGCTGAAATTCATCTATAAGTTATATATACATCTCTATATATAGATGTATTATATCATTATAAATTATATACATCTACATATTATATACATTATATATAATATATATTACACATATATTATATATTACAAATATAAATATATATACATCTATAACAACATAAATTAACATCTACAAATTAACATAAATTAACATAAACATCTATAAATTAACATAAAATAACATCTATAAGTTAACATAAATTAACATAACATTAATCCAAATAAAAGCACTAGAAATATTTTTCTGCAGAATTTGATAAGCTGGTTCTAAAATGTATATAAAAATGCAAAGGACAGATAATAGCCAAAATAATTTTTAAAAAGAAGAAAGTGAAAGAGGACTACCTGATTTCAAGACACACTATAAACCTAATCAAGAGAGTGTGGTTTTGGCAGAACAGACATACAGATCCAAGGAACATAATAGATCAGGAATAAGTCTACATATATGTAATCGATTGATTTTTGACAAAAGTGCCAAGTTAACCCAATAGTAGAAAAGACACCCTTTTCACCAGATCATGCTAGGCAACTGGTTTTTCATGTGAAAATTAATGAACTTTGGTATTTACTTTATCCCATACACAGAAATTAACTAAAAATAGATCCTGGGCCTAAATGTAAAAGCTAAAACCACAAAACTTCCATAAGGAAACATAAGAAAAAATGTTTGCAACCTTGAGTAAGTAGAAATTTCTTAAATAGGATATAAAAACACAAATAATAAAAGAAAAGTATTAATAATTTTACTTCATCAAAATTAAAATCTTTTACTCATTAGAAGACACCTTTGAGGGGCGCCTGGGTGGCTCAGTGGGTTAAAACCTCTGCCTTCGGCTCAGGTCATGATCCCAGAGTCCTGGGATCGAGCCCCGCATTGGACTGTCTGCTTGGTGGGGAGCCTGCTTCCCCCTCTCTCTCT
This sequence comes from Meles meles, assembly GCF_922984935.1. Classification (NCBI taxonomy): domain Eukaryota; kingdom Metazoa; phylum Chordata; class Mammalia; order Carnivora; family Mustelidae; genus Meles; species Meles meles. The sequence goes on along the minus strand of NC_060086.1, from coordinate 2,190,254 downwards.
GCCTGCCTCTCTGCCTACCTGTGATCTCTGCCTGTCAAATAAATAAATAAATAAATATTTTAAAAAAAAACAAAAGAAGAAGACACCTTTGAGAAAAATGAAAACACAAGCCACAGACAGGGAAAAATTACATATACATGTATATCTCTCCATATATATCTGGCAAAGAATTTGTATCAAGAATATGTCAAGAAATCTTGCAACTCAATAAAATGAAAATGTATAATTCTTTAAGTGGATGAATGATTAGAATAACAAGATATACAAATGGTCACTAGCCCATGAAGAAATATGTAACCTCATTAGTTATCAGGAAATGCAAATTAAAACCACAGTGGAATAGTACCACACAATCGGTAGAATGGCTGAAAGGACCTGACAATACCAAGTGTGGACAAAAATGTGCAGCAACTAGAACTCTCATCCAATACTACTGGGAATGTAAACAGCTCAATAATTTTGAAAAATTGCTCAACAGTTTCTTATAAAGTGAAGCACACAAGGGCCCTACGGTTCAGCAATCTCAGTTCCAGGTATTTTTCTTAGAGAAATAAAGTCCACAATCTAGGGGCGCCTGGGTGGCTCAGTGGGTTGAGCCTTTGCCTTCGGCTCAGGTCATGATCTCAGGGTCCTGGGATCAAGCTTCGCATCGGGCTCTCTGCTCCGCAGGGAGCCTGCTTCCTCCTCTCTCCCTGCCTGCCTCTCTGCCCACTTGTGATCTCTGTCTGTCAAATAAATAAATAAAATCTTTAAAAAAAAAAAAGTCCACAATCTGACATTTATGTGAACGCTCATAGCATCTTTCTTCACAGCAGCTAAAAACTAGAAATGATACAACATTAATCCATAGATAACTAATAAACAAATTATGGAATATCCATACAGTGATATTACTCAGCAATTACAGGAACAAACTAGATACCGATAATAGTGTGGCTGAATCACAGAAACTTTATTCTGGGTGAAAGGAGCCACACACAGAAGAGTATGCACAACCTTATTTCACGCTTTGGAAATTCTACAACAGGTAAAACAAATCTATAGTGACAGAAAATAAATTAATAGAAATAGAATAATAAAAACGCAATGAATTCCATCAAAAGGAAAGAAAGAGGGGCACTTGGGTGGCTCAAGTCATGATCCCAGAGTCCTGGGATCGAGCCCCACATCGGGCTCTCTGCTCAGCGGGAAGCCCGCTTCCTCCTCTCTCTCTCTTTCTCTCTCTCTGCCTATCTCTGCACCTACTTGAGATCTCTGTCTGTCAGATAAAAAAAAAAATCTTTAGAAGGAAAGAAAGAGTTAAAGGGGAACATAGAATGGATGAGATGAATAGAAAGTAAATAGTAAGATTGTAGATTAAATCCAAATAAATCAGTAGTTCTCAATTCACAATTCATTTTACCAAGGTAAATGTATTCTAATCTCAAGACAAAAAGTTTTAGATATAAATATAAAAATGTCCAAGGAGATTTTATTTACAATAAACATATAATAAACGTGAAGACAAGGGATTTTTGAACATGAAAGGATGGCATATGCAAAAAATAACTGAAAGAAAACTGGTACAAGTATACTAATACCAAACAAAGCAAAGTTTAAGGTAACGAGATTTCACTAAAGATAAGGAATGACATTTCATTATGATAAAAGTGTCATCTACCAAGAAAATAAAACATTTCCCAAACTGGATACACCTCATAACATCTACTTAAAATACATAGAGCAAAAGTGACGGAATTAGAAACATAACGTAGCCCAATCTGGCTGACCCAGAAAATAATCAAAGGTCTAAAATTGGAACGTAAATCAAAATATAAGAAAACAGAATCAAAGATATACTATCTAAAATCTGTAAATCAAGAAAAAAGTCTGAGCATATGATTTACTCTGTGTGTGTTGAAACAGATCTGTTTACACCTAGATGCCTCAGGGTGGGTGGGAAAGCCCAGAGCAAGAAATTCAACCTAAGCACTTCTTAGTTGTTTTTTTTCTTCTTAATTCAGGGAAAGAAGGAAGGACTTCCAGGAAATATGTCTGTGTGAGTAGACATTTTTAGAGCCTCCTCCCTGAAACCTACAAAAATCAAGGAAGGAACTAAAGCTGAAACTTGGACAACCTTAACCTTTTCCTACAAGTGCTGAAGAAGAGTTGCCAGGCCAGGAATGAAATGGGATCCGGGGGGGTGGACCCCATCTCCTGAGCTCGGGAGCCAGCACAGAACTGTGGGACCACGGAACCTCCTTGATACACCCTACCCCACAAGCTGGAGCAGAGATCTGGAGGTGTGGGTGGGCTGAGGAGAGCCTCATGTAACCTCACACTGCCAACTTCCGTGTGTCCCAGCTCTTGACTGGGACAGGGAGGTGTGAGATTAGTAATGGAGCAAATCAAGATCAAAGCCGATAATAGAGATTGAGAAAAGCATTCGCTGACACCCCCTGACACCCTGATAACATATCGAGGCTTTCTTAGTATTAGCTGAATAACATGAATATCAGGAATGAGATTTATGAGTTTGTTTAGAGATTTTTTTTAATTAATCTCTACTCCCCGTGTGGGGCTCAAGCTTGCAACCCTGGGATCAAGAGTCACTCATTCTACCCACTAAGCCAGCCAGGCACCCTGAGATTTGTGAACGTCTTTAAATGCAAGAATCAGAATCATGTCAATGCAACGGAATCCAAATTTACAGACGTGAGGCCCAGTCCAGTGTAGTTAAAAAATATTTCCATAATGAGATAACATTTTTAGCCCCATCCATAGGTAAAAATTAAAAATATTTGTGACTCCCAATACTGGCAGAAGTGTAGAGAAGTAAACATGTTTATCGGCAAACCGAGGGAAAAGGTAGCGGCAGAAAAGCTCCTTTTCTGGGATTTCATGTTTCTACATGGAACCGTACCAATTAGTGTAACGAAGTCTCCGCTTCCCCCACCAGTTCTCCAGTTGGTGACTTTGGAAGAAAGTGAAGGACGGGCAGGTCCGCCTCCTGCGCTCCCTCCCGCACTGTTCGGCCTTAAGCTTGCAAGTGCCCGTGCCCTCCTGTGACTGCTCAGGTGGTAAATTATCTAATTCTGGGTGCAATGTAACAAAATTGACACTTTGGTTCTCCTTAGCACAACCTCAGCTTTTTAAAAAATGTTAACTGGAGAAAGAAGAAAGTGACCCTTACAGATTTCTCTCTTCTTGTCATCAGTAGTAAAGTCAATAAAGATCCACACAAGGACACTGTTTACGGCTACCCCCTTCACACCCGCACCCCGCATCCAGTCTTCCTTCCTCCCCCACGGAAGGGCCCTGGGTGTCTTCCTGCCTCTGGCCAGTCCCTCTGCTATGCTTTCCCTCACGTTCCTCCTTGTGTCCCAGCCGCTCCACACTAGCGCTGACGATTTCCATTCGTAGCTCTTAGTTCAGTAATTGGCATGACCTTCTGTATTGGAAGCCAGACTACGTCGCAGTCATTTTTGGCACCTTCCCCTTCCTCTTCCTCTACCCCATTTCTACTCCATCTCAAAGACCCCTCATGGTTCAAAATTCCAAAGTAAAACACAATATTCAGTAAGACACCCCCCCACCCCGTCTTCCGGATCCCCTGCGTTCCTCCCATCCAGCAAGCCCTATTTCCACTTTCTTGTGTGTCTTCCCAGAGATAGTGCCCAGATGTATCCTACCCCTTCACATAAGTAGGACCACACTGTATATGTTATTTTGCGAGAGGAATGCCAACAAATAAATATAAAAGGAATAATGGAGATTCAGAAGTCGCCATTTTACAACCAACAAAGTAAGGACTGAATAAACAAGAAGGAGCAAGCCACCTGTTTGCAGAAGGCTGTCCAGCGAAGGATGGTTTTCATATTTTTAAACGGTTGGGAGGAAAGAAAGAATATATGAGAGAGACCTTGTTCTGCCTGCAAAACCTAAAATGTGTACTATCTGGCCCTTTACAGAGAAAGCTTGCCTACCTCTGCATTTCGGTGAAAGAAAACTGAAGAACAGGATATGGAGAAAGCTGACAGACTTCACTCTGACCAGTGATGAAAATTTGCAGCATGAATAGTGGGGCACATGGCCTTGCGTGCCTCCTTCCGTGATGCACTGGGAAGATGACATCACGTATGTGCCATTCTTGCCAGAAATGCATAACGTGATTCCAAACACAAGGGGACATCTGACGTAGACTTAGCAAAAATGTCAATGTCATAAAATACATAAAAGAGATCGGAAAACCGCTCTGAATTAAAAACTGGCAACAAATGTAATAGCTATGACGGGGTTTACCGCAACTGTGAAGGACATTACGGCCATTATGACAATAACCGAGGAAATCTTTCAAGGAGGTCTGTACTTCCTTCGGGGTATCAATGTTAAATTTCCCGGGTATGATCATTGCATTGTGGTCACGTAAGAGAACGTAAATCGTTCCTAGGAAATACACACTGAATATTTAGGGTTGAAGTCCGTCATGGTGTCTTCAATTTATTCTCATCTCATTTTCAGGCAGTTCCGTGAGGAGCGAGAAAGAAGGAAGAAGGCACATGGGTTTTTTAACACTATTTTTGCGATTTTTCTCTAGGTTTGAAAATTTTTAGATAGAAAATTGAGAAACAGTAAAAATATCACATGTTTCCACAAGCATAGGGAAAAAATGGGTTTGGTAAGAACCACACTGGCAACACCGGTTGCCAGTCACCTCTGAGGGTAGAATGAGACGGAGCAGATAGAGGAGGAAATACCGTCACACGCTCAGTCAGTTTAGTTCTGCCTGATTGGTATTGGCCATAAGAATGCAGTATTTTGGGGGCACCTGGGTGGCTCAGTCTGTTAAGCGCCTGCCTTCCACTCGGGTCACGATCCTGGAGTCCCAGGAACGAGCCCCCTCGTTGGGCTCCCTGCTCAGCAGAGAGCCTGCTTCTTGCTCTGCCCCTCACCCTGCTCATGCTCTCTCTCAAATAAATAAATAACATCTTTGGGGGAGGGAAGAATGCCGTATTTTTATCTTTTGTATTTAAAAAAGCTTAGTTTTGTCATTTAAAAAAGTCTCCATAGGTTATTCACCTGTAAATCAGAATTAACCATCAAGTCTTTCTATATCCCCCCATTATGCCTCACTCCCCCCCGCTGGAGCCCCTGGATTCCCTGGATTAAACAACCAAGGCTCTGCTGGAAGCTTCTAGAACCCTGATCCCTAGGACTGGATGCTAAGTCTTTGGAATATCATTTCCATAAAATCCATTAATATGTAGAATGGGTGTTAAATTAAAATGATTTCACCCAAATCCAGAGGTTAAACTGTACGTGTCGATGTTTGTAAAAAGTTTACCATGATATCATGCACTGGAACAAATGACAACACACTTCCATGACACCATAGTTTACCGAAAGCTTACCAGCTTACCAGGACATCAGACTCAGGAAGGACCTCCGGAGAATGAGGAGGAGGAGGAGGAGAAAGAAGTGGAAGAGCTTTGAGAAAGTAACATTTCCTTCTCTTCCAGAGGAAAGATCCAGATAGAAACTGCTCAAGGGACTCAACTGAAAAATATTTTTAAGCATGTAAATTAAATTAGTGGAACTAAATATCCGCATAATAACCATTCTAAATCACCAACGAGAAAGAAGATTTTTCAATTGTGTGACACACTGTCTTTCAGAGGACAAATGCACACCAAACTCACCTTTTAAAAGAAGAAAAGTGTCTGGCTAGGTTCTATACTTAATAGACACAAAAAGTGGATAGCAGACACTCACTGGTGGGAATGTACATGAGTCAAATGTATTTAAAGGGCTCCTTGTGATCGATGGTAAAAATTAAAATGCATACATCTTTTCATCCATATTTTTCTTTTATAAGAATTCATCTTACATGTGTATTTGAATAAGGCACAAAGATTTTCATAGAAACATTGTGGTAATTTCCAAAAGAAGGAAGAAGAACCTAGGGATGACCCTAATTTCCAGTAAAGGCTTCTGTGTGTTTGTGTGTTTGTTTTTAGTAAGTAAGCAACGGTGTATTGCGTACAACAGTTTAAAATAATGAGGTCAAGTTTGGTTTATATGTAATGATATGGAGATAGGCCCCCAAAATAACTGAAAATAGCAAATTGCAAAACAGTGCATTAAATGCAGTGCCATTTGCATAAATGCAATTTATTGACATGCTGATATGTGCGCAGAAAAGAACTCTGGAAGAGCATTCCCCCAACGTCAGCAGTGACTATTTCTAGGTTTGGGGATTATGAGTACCTTTTGTTTTCCACATAAACATTTTCTGCATGGTTCAGTTTTTACACACGTGTTGTAGAGTAAGGAACTGTCTCCTCTTTGCCCTTGGTTTTCTGCACAGAGCTTTGAAAGCTCTTGGGATCTCCCAAGTGATAGATATTTCTTTGCTATGCATGAGACCCTGGATCACACCCAAGGCTATGCCAACGAGGAGACTGATGGTGAGCCCTGAGAAGAGCTTCAGGATGGGGGCTGGTCCCCAGAAAGACCAAATTTGTGACAAGAGCGTTGAAACCTTGAGCCAGCCCGATCTCTAAGGAGGAAAGAAAGCTGAAGATTGAGGTCAGTCTTGTCTCATGTCACCAGTGGTTTGATCAACTGTGTCTGTGGGAAGAAACCCCAGTAAAAACTCAGAGCACTGAGGTTTGCTGGACCTGCTGGTTGGTAAACACACCGATATGGCCTGTGTGGCTGATGTGCCCTGATTTCCCGGGGAGAGGGCAGAGAAGCTCTGCATTCAGAACCATTCCAGACCTCACCCTTCATGTCTCCTCTTCTGGCTGTTCCTGAGTTGTACCATTTATAAGTATAGCACTTTCTTGATTTCTTTGAATCATTCTAATTATTAAACTTGAGGGGATATTGGGCACCCCCAAATTTGTAGTTAGTTGGTCAGAAGTGTGTGTAGTCTGGAAACCCCATACACTTGAGGCTGGTGTCTGAGGTGGGGGCACTCTTCTGGAGGACTAAGCCTTTAACTTACGGAGTTGGCACTAACTCCAGGCGTCAGTGCTAGAACTGAATTGCAGAAACAGGTAAGATTGGAACAGGAAACCCAATGTTTGAATAACAAGCCTTATTTCTTTTGTAATAGAAAAAAAAATTTTAAGTGAAAATGTGGGTAATGTAGGTCAATTCAAACAATAAAATGAAGCCCAGGGTAGGCAGTTCAATAGAGTAGCATAATAAGGTCCTGAACTCACCACCTCCCAAGGACACAACAAAACTACAGCTACATATGCAAAATTTCCCTCTGAAAAAGATATGAAATCTTGCTGAAAGAGATCTGATCTCACCACAGTCCCCACCCTTGGGTGTGGCAACCCACAATCAGGAGGGGGGTCTCACAAATATGGAGCTTCTCCCTGAGGAGTGAGGAATTTGTGTCCTACATCAGGCACCCAACCCCTGGGACCTTCAAGGAAGAGATGAGTCCCCAAAATGTCTGGCTTTAACAATCAATGGAGTAAACCCCCTTGTCCAGAAGAACCATAAGGCTGTAAGGAATGGAATTCACTTGCCCTGGGACCCAGCACAAAACCAGCACTTTGAAAGAAAGCACTTTGAAAAGAACCTAGACCATATGAGGAGATTTGTTTGCTCATCTTAAAGCATCTGCCAGAAGGGCAAGAGCCTGTTCGAACTCTCTCTAGGGACTGAGGCACTGGCAGGCACCATTTTTGTGTTTTTCCCATAACCTGATTGTGTCTTGGTGTGCACCCTGCCTCCACACTGCCCCCACAGCCCCACCAAAGCCAGAGGGGTAGTGCCCTGCCCCTGCACCACTCCCTTGGTCCTGCCAAGGTACACAGCCCAGACAGGGGATGCCCACTGATCACATAACTCTAGTAGATTGTGTTCAGGGCCCCATGAGTCTGAAATAATTGGAGAAAAAGGCTCTTGGCAGGCTGTCAAGCCTGTACAGATAGCAGACTGAAACACCTGCAGTCTTCCTGTGAAAAAGGCCTATTTACTTGTCCTGGAGCTTCAGACTGAGGGACAGGCTTCAGGCCTACCACATATCAAAAAGCTACAGAAATGTTCTCAGAAAGCATAGGCTAGGGATACCAATTTTATGCTCTCCCTTGGTCTTACCACACCTTGCCAGTAGGTCCCAGAAAGGAGCTTGTACACTTATCTGGACCCTTGATTTTTGCACTGTCATTAAGGGGACACCTCCAAGTCACCTGGTCTGAAGGACAGCAGGCTTAAAGTTGTGATGCCACAGGATTGTATATATTTACATCATACCTTAAAAGCTGCTGTCTGAAGTTCTAGTTTTCAATCTGCCTGAAACTAGGTGCTGAGATCCTTCCCTCTGGAACCTTCACAGGTCTTGGCACATCCTCAACAACTGGATCCTATCAAAAATGAGTTAGTTTTTTTAGAAAATCACAAAGGTCTGAGAGAGGATCAAGAGCTAGGGCAAGGTTAAGTGATAAGTTTTGGCTCCCACACAAGGCCACTCCTTTGAGACTGGGAGAGATAGCTGTTTTTCCCAATCCATAAAAACAAATACAGAGTCAAGCAAAATGAGGAAACAGGAACATAACCCAAATGAAAGAACAAGATAACCCCCCTCCAGATAAAAACCTTAATGAAAAAAAATACTTGATGAAATGAATATATGTAATTTACCTGACAAAGAGTTCAAAGTAACGGTCATAGATATGCTTACCAAACTTGGAAGAATGGATTCACAGAGTAGCGACTTCAAGAAAGAGATAGAAAATGTAAAAAAGTACCAAACAAAAGTCACAGAGCTGAAGAATGCAATAACTGAACTAAAAAAATAGAATAGCAGATTAGATGAAGCAGAAGAAAGAATCAGTGCTCTGGAAGACAGGTTAATGAAACTCACCCAAAAGAGTAACAACAACAATAACAACAACAAATTTTTTTTAAAGTAAAGATAGCTTAAATAACCCATAAGACAATATCAAGCAGAATAACATTTGCATCATAGAGGATCTAGAGAGACAGAGAAGGAAAGGGGGCAGAAAACTTATTTGAAGAAATAATAGCCAAAAACTTCCCTAACCTAGGGACGGAAACAGATATCCAGATCCAGGAATCCCAGAAAAGCTCCAAAGAAGAGGAACCCAAAAAGACCCACATGGAGGCATGTTATAATTAAAACACCAAAAGTAAAAAAAAGAGAGAATTTTAAAAGCAGCAGAAGAGGAACACCTGGGTGGCTCAGTCAGTTAAGCATCTGCCTTCAGCTCAGGTCATGACCCCAGGGTCCTGGGGTAGAGTCCCACATTGGGCTCCTTGTTCTGCAGGGAGTCTGCTTCTCCCTCTGCCTGCCACTCCTACAACTTGTGCTCTCTCTTTCTCTCTGGCAAATAAATAAATTATATATATATACATATATATATATTTTTATATATATATATATATATATATTTTTTTAAAGGCAGCAGAAGAAAAACAACTTGTTACATACCAGAGAACTTCCATAAGATCACTGGCAGATTTTTTCGGCAGAAACCTTACAGACCAGACGTGAGTGATATTATATACTCAAAGTGCTGAAAGGAAAAAAAATCCAGCCAAGAATGCTCTACCTGGCAAGGTTATTATTCATAATTGAAGGAGAGATAGAGATTCTAGAAAAGCAACAGCTAAAGGAGTTCATCACCACTAAACTGGTCTCACAATAAATGTTAAAGGGAATTCTTTCTTTCTTTCTTTGGTTTTATTTATTTGATGGAGAAAGAGAGAGAGAGAGAGAGAAAGAGTATAAGCAGGGGGGAGTGGCAGGCAGAGGGAAAGGGAGAAGCAGGCCCCCTGCTCAGCAGGGAGCCAATGTGGGGCTGGATTCCAGGACCCTGGGATCATGACCTGAGCCAAAGGCAGACACTTAACCCTCTGATCCACTGAGGTGCCCCTAAGCTGAAAATAAAGAGCACTATTTAGAAAAAAGAAAACACATAAAACTAAAAATCTTACTGGAAAAGGTAAATATATAGTAAAGATAGTGGATTGATCACTTATAAAGCTAGTATGAAGATTAAAAGACACAAGTAGTAAAAATAACTATAACTACAATAATTAGTTAAAAGATACACAAAATGTTGTAAAACGTGACATAAAAAATATGTCATGGGGAGGATGTAGTAAAAAAAGGTAGAGTTTTAGAATGCATTCTAAACTCTAATTTAAGAGTCAACTTGCTTTTGACTTAAGCAAGTCAACTTGCTTTTGACTTAAAATAGACACTCCTATATATAGGCTATTATATGTGAGCCTCCTGGTAATCACAAAGCAAAAACATATAGTATATACACAAAACATAGTAAGAAAGGAATATACACATAACACTAGAAAGGCATCAGACCATGAGGAAAGAAAGCAAGGGGAAAAGAAAAGAACATAGAACAACTACAAAACAACCAGAAAGCAATGAACAAAATAAGCACATACCTATCAATAATTATTTTAAATGTAAATGGACTAAATTCTCTAGTCAAAAACCATAGAGTGGCTGTATGAGTAACAGAAACAAGATCCATCTACATGCTGCCTTCAAGAGACTCACTTCAGATGTAAGGACACACACAACTGAAAGTGAAAGGTTGGAAATAGATGTTTCATGGAAATGGAAACTAAAAGGAATTTGGGGTGGCTGTACATATATGAAATCAAATGGACTTTTTAAGATTTTATTTTTAAGGAATCTCTACACCAAACCTGGGGCTCAAACTTACAACCCTGAGATCAAGAGTTTCATGATCTACTGACTGAGATAGGCACCCCAAAACCAAATGGACTTTAAAACAAAGACTGCACTAAGAGACAAAGAAGGGTATGACATAATGATGAAGGAACCAATTCAACAAAATAATATAACATTTGTAAATTTTTATTTACAAATTTATAAATTTGTAAATATTTATGCACCCAACACAGGAGCACCTAGATATATAAAGCAAATATTAACAGGCCTAAAGGGAGAAATTGACAGCAGTACAATAATAGTAGGAAATTTTAACACCCCATTCACACCAATGAATAGATCATCTGGACAGAAATTCAAGAAGGGAACATCAGCCTTAAATAACACATGAGACCAGATGGACTTAATAAATATATACAGAGCATTCCATCCAAAAGCAGCAGTCTACATATTCTTCTCAAGTGTACATGAAACTTTCTTTAGGATAGACCATATTTTAGGCTACAAAATAAGTCTCAATAAATTTAAGAATATTGAAATCATAAAGCAACTTTTCTGGCCACAGTGGTATGACACTAGAAATCTATCATAAGAAAAAACCAGAAAAATCACACATATGTGATTACATATTCAGCAGCACGTTAAATATTACACAGGTAACATTACATATTACAGATTCAGTAGCACATGCTACTGAACAACCAATGGCTCAATGAAGAAATCAAAGGAGAAATTTAAAAAAAAAACTTGAGAAAAATGAAAATGAAAATACCATATGCCAAAATCTATGGTATGCAGCAAAAGCGGTTCCGAGAGGAAAGTTTACGGAGATACATGCCTACCTTGAGAAAAAAGAAAAATTTTAAATAAACAATTTAAATTTATACCCAAAGGAACTAGGAAAAGAAGAATAAACAGTAAAAGGGAAAAAATAATTAGAGCAAAAGTAAATAAAATGGAGATTACAATGACAATTTAAAAAGTCAATGAAACTAAGAGCTGTTTCTTTGAAAAAATGAACAAAATTGACAAATCTTTAGCTGGACTCATGAAGACTCAAATTCAGAAATGAAAAAGACTAAGTGACTCCACAGACATACCAAGGATTCTAAGACCCTACTCTGAAAAACCATATGCCAATAAATTGAACAACCTACAAGAAATGGATAAGTTCCTAGAAACATGCAATCTTCCAAAAAAGAATCATGAAGAAATAAGTAGTAGTCTTAATTTGCTGATTACCAGTAAAGAGACTGAATCAGTAATCAAAAAACTCCCAACGAACAGAAGTCCAGAGTCAGATGGATGGCTTCACGGGGTGAATTCGACAAAACATTTAAAGTTCATCCTCAAAATCTTCCCCAGAACTGAGAATCTTCCAAACTCATTTTACAAGAGCAGCATTACCCTGATACCAAAACCAGACAGGGACATTATACACACAAAAGTACAGGCCAGTATCTCTGGTGGGCGTAGATGCAAAAATCCTCAACAAAATGTTAGCAAACTGAATTCAACAGTACCTTAAAGGGATCATTCACCGTGACCAAGTGGGATTTATTCTAGGGATACAAAGAGGATTTAACATCTGTAAATCAAGCAATACAATACACCACATGAACAAAATGAAGGATAAAAACCATCTGAGCAACTGAATAGATGAAGAAAAGGCATTGGACAAAATAAAATACTCACTTAGGATAAAACTCCCAACAATGTGGGTATAGATGAAATGTAACTCAGCATAATAAAAGTCATAGATGACAAGCCCACATTTAACGTACTCAACAGCAAAAAGCCCAAAATTCTTCCTTTCAAAACAGAAACAAGACAAGGATCCCACCTTCACAACTTTTGCTCAAAAAAGTGTTGGAAATCCCTACCAGAACAGTTATATGGGAAAAAGAAGTAGAAGTGATCTAAATCAGGAAGAAGTAAAATGGTTGTTATTTTCAGAAAACTTGATTTTACATATAGAAAACCCCAAAGACTCCACCTAAAAACCTATTAGAACTAATAAATTCAATGAAGTTGCAGGGTACAAAATCAGTATACAAAATCTGTTGCATTTCTATACACTAACAACAAACAATCAGAAAGAGAAATTAAGGAAAGAATCCCATTTGTGACTGCATCAGAAAGAACAAAATACTGAGGAATAAATTTAACTAAGGAGGCTGAAGACCTGTGCACTGAAAGCTATAAGACATCGATGAAACAAGTTAAAAAAAAAACCACACAAGCTAAATAAATGCTCATGGATTAAAATAATTAGTATTGTTAAAAATGTTTATATTTCTCAAGGCAATATACAGATTAAATGCAAATCCTATCAAAATTCCAGTGGCATTTTTCCACGGAAATAGAACAAACAATCCTAAAATTTGTATGGAACCAGAAAAGATGCTCAATAGTCAAGTTAATCTTGTGAAAAAAGAACAAATATGGAGGCATCATACTTTCTGATTTCAAGGTGTATTACAAAGCTATAGTAATCAAAACAGTCTTGATGCTAGCATAAAAACAGACACATAGATTAGTGGAATAGAAAAGAGAGGCCAGAAATAAACCCAGGCATGTATGGTCAATTAATTTATGGCAAAGAAGGCAAAAATACGGGAAAAGGACTGTCTCTTCAATAAATGGTGTTGGGAAAACTAGTTAGCTACACGCAAAAGAATGAAAGTGAATCATTACACATACACAAAAATTATCTCAAAATGGATTAAAGACTTGAATATAAGACCTAAAACTGTAAAACTCTTAGAAGAAAACGTACAGGGTAAACTCTTCATTGACACCAGTATTGGAAGTGATTTTTTAAAATCTGATTCCAAAGGCAAGGGTAACAAAAGCAAAAATAAACAAATGGGATTACATCTAACTAAAAGGCATCTGAACAGTGAAGGAAAACATCAACAAAACGAGAAAGCAACCTACTAAACAAGAGAAGATATTTGCAAATCATGTATCTGATAAGAAGTTAGTATCTAAAATATATAAAGAACTCCTATGACTCAGTAACAACAAACCCCAAATAATTTGACTGAAAAGGGGCAGAGGATATGACTAGACATTTTTCCAAAGAAGATATATGGATGACTGACAGGAACACGAAAAGATCCTCAATCACTCATCATCAGGGAAATGCAAATCAAAACCATAATGACATCACATCTCACCTCATACATACCTGTCAGAATGGCTATTATCAAAAAGACAAGAAAAAACAAGTGTTGGCAAGAATGTGGAGAAAAGGGAACCCTTGTGCACTGTTGGTGGGAATGCAAATTGGTGAGGCCACTATGGAAAACAGTATGGAGGTTCCCCAAAAAATTAAAAATAGAACTACCTTTTGGTATTTACCTGAAGAAAATAAATACACTAATTTGGAAAGATATATGCACCCTTATGTTCATTGCGAAATCATTTACAATATCTAAGATACGGAAGCAACATAAGTGTCTAAGGACAGATGAACAGATACGGAAGATGTAGTACATTATACAATGGAAAAGTCAGCCACAAAAGGATAAAATATTGTCATCTGCAACCACGTGGCTGGCCCTGGGTGGTATTATGCTAAGTGAAAGGAGTCAGAGAAAGACAGGTGCTGTGTCATTTCCCTTGTAAGTGGAACCCAAAACAAAAACTAACGAACAAACAAAAAAATAAACCTCCCAGATCCAGAGAACAGATGAGAGGTTACTAGAGGGGAGCAGGAGTTGGGGCTGGGTGAAATGGGGACAAAGAGGTACAAACCTCCAGTTGCAAAATAAGTAAGCCACGGAGTGTAATGTACAGCCCAGTGACTAGGGTCAATGATATTTATTGCATACTTGAAATTTGTTAAGAGAGTAAGTCATCGTAACTTTGGATGGTTACAGACGGTAACTAGACTTATGGTGATTATTTCGCTGTGTATACAAATATCAAGTCACCATGTTGTACACCTGAAACTAATGTAAGGTTTATGTCAATTATACTTCAATTAAAAAAAAAGAGAGCTCACAATTTAAATATGAAACAAAATTAAATTCAAGATGAAAATATTTAAATAGAACAAGGAGAGTCACTGGCCTAATAATGACAGAGTATAATCCACTGTGAAAATATTTGTAATGTATCGTCATGCAACAAATAACCCAAGACCAAATCAATTGAAAAACTATCGGGGGTGGGGGGCTGGGGGCTCATCCAGTAAAGCATCTGACTCTTGATTTCAGCTCAGGTTTTGATCTCAGGGTTGTGAGATTGAGTCCCACATCAGGCTCTGCACTTGGCGTGGAGTCTGCTTGAGAGTCTCTCTCCCTCTCCCTGTGCTCCTCCCCCATTTTGCACACTCTCTCTCAATAAATAAATGAATGTTTTTAAAAAAGAAAAACTATTAGGAACATATGGGAATTCACTCAAGTGGGTGGTTATAAAAATACATACCAAAACCAAGAGCTCCTTTATATACAATAGCAAGGCATAAAACATGATGAAAGCAAAATAAAATTCCCTTCACAATAGCAACCCAAAATACTCAATCTATATGGAGAAAAATTTTAAATTCTACTGAGAGACATTGGACACAATGAATAAAATGAATTTTGAGTAGAAAAGCATACTTCATTATTGGATAATAATATCCAGATCTCCCTAAATTGATTTCAAAATTCCAAGCAATCACAATCAAAATCCCATCAAAATCTAATTTTGATGAAATTAGAATTTCATCAAATGATTGTAAAGTTGGTCTGTAAGGTTTAGTAAGAAACAAAATAATGTGGAGGAACTAGCTCTACCTGATGTTGAAATATTCTATAATTCTATAGTCACTAAAACTTCCTCGTACCAATTCAGGAGATGAAGTACAAATAATACTTATGGTTTATTATCTGCCCTTATGTCTCCCTCTGCAATGTATTCCCCATGAGGAGAGGAGATTTTTTTCCCTTCTTGTATTGATATAGCTCAAGGGATTAGAAAGGGCCTGGCACAAAAGTGTTTGTTGGATGAATGGATGAACAAAGCAATAGAATTTTTAGTACAGAACAGACACCCAGATACTTGGGGATTTGGGATACTGTGTAAAGTAGCATTTCGAATTAGAGTAGAAACAGTCATAGTGTTATTCACAAAAGAATCAAACTAAACTCTTCATTCCATATAGTTAAAGAGACTTCACATATATCAAAGATGTAAACGTAAAAAATCAAGCCACTGTACACTACAAGAAAAATAGAGTTCATATTATAATCTTCAAGTGAAAAGAGCTTTTTAAAGTACAAAAGCCAGACATTACAAAGACAAAGATTTATAGTTGATTTCACTAAAGTAAAAGGTAAACATCATAACAAAGACATAAAAAATGTCTACAAAAACAACCCTAACACACAGAACCGAATTAAAAGGTAAACAAATGCCTAGAGTAATTACTGACAACATAGACAAGTCAAAGAATTATTTTGTGAGCATATAAAGAACGATAAATCAACGAGGAAAAGATAAGAACTGGCAAAGCACATCAAAGGAGAAATGCGGTCATAAATCTATGTTTAAATTCACTAATAGAGAAATATAACTTGGGTTGCCTGGGTGGCTCAGTCAGCTAAGCTTCCAACTCTTGATTTTGGCTCAAGTCATGATCTAGTGTGGTGAAGGCAAGTCCTGTGTTGGCTCCATGATGGGCATGAACCTGCTCAAGACCCTCTCTCCCTCCCTCTTTCTCTGCCCCTCATGCATGTGCTCTCTCACTCTCCGCCTCCCCAAAGAGAGAGAGAGAGAGAAAAGAAATATAACTTAATGCAAAAAATGTGAGGTTATTCCATCAGACGGACAAGAGTTTAAAAATAAACATAAAAATCCAGTGTGAGTGAAGAGAGAAAATTGTTCCCTCTTAGTCAATGTTGGTGAGATTGTAAACTGTGTACCTCATTTTTAAAATGCAGTTGGACAATGTGTAACAAAATTTATATGCACATGGGCTTAGGTGCA
Organism: Meles meles; assembly: GCF_922984935.1. Taxonomy (NCBI): domain Eukaryota; kingdom Metazoa; phylum Chordata; class Mammalia; order Carnivora; family Mustelidae; genus Meles; species Meles meles. The sequence goes on along the minus strand of NC_060086.1, from coordinate 2,173,585 downwards.
GAAATTCCAGTTTTAAACATTTATCCTAAAATGGTAATCAGTGCATTGAAAAAAGATATGTTTATAGGGATATGGAGTATTTTACTGCTCATATTAATGAAAACTTGGAAGCAAAACAAATGCCTATCAATAAACAACCAAATGATTAAAGCATGGTACATTCACATAGTTAATATTGTTACCTGACATGGAAATATGCCCATGACTGACTGTTCGGTGCTTAAATCAAGTTACAGAACAGTTTGTCCAGCATGACAGCACTTACTCAAAGTTAGATGCTTCTTAATTGCTGTGTATGACCTGGAAATTCCTCTCTTAAGTACATGACCAATAAAAAAGTATTCATGTGCTCGCAAAGGACACGCACTAGAATATAGCAGCAGAATTCATAATAGCCTCAAACTGGAAACCACCCAAATGCCTATCGACAATAAAATGGATAAATAAATTATGATACAGTCACAGGACAGAGAGAGAGCACAGCTCCACAATGAATGAACTACTGCCCCCTAAAACCATAGGGGTGATCCTCACAAATGAAATAGTGAGTGAAAGAAGACAGAGAAAACCGAACGTATACTTCATGGTAACATTGAAATAAGATTTAAAATCTGGCAAAGGTGATCTATGCCATTAGAAGTCAAGATAGAAGAGGGGCTCCTGGGTGGCTCAGTCGGTTAAGCATCCAACTCTTGATCTCAGGGTTGTGAGATCAAGCCCCATGCACCTCGGGCTCCATGCTCAGTAGGGAGTCTGCTTGAGGTTCTCTCTCTTCCTCTCCCTCTGCCCCTCCCCCTCTCTTAAATAAGGAAATAAATCTTTTTTAAAAAAAGAAGTCGAGAGAGTAGCTATCTTTGGGTTGGTGGGGAGAGGGTTGTGACTGGCAGTGGGTATGAAATGTCTTCTGAGACGCTGGCAATGTTCCATTAACTGAGTGCTGGTTACATGAGTGTGTTTAGTTCATGGTAATCTGCACACTTATGGGTTTTGTACTTTTCTGTGTACACACACTTATACAAACATACACACAAAATCTACACATGGATAGGAAGATGTCGGGAAGTGTACTGGCAAAAATGTCAGTAGTGTTCTTATCTGGAGAGGGGCGTCAAGCATGACTTCAGCTTCCTTCTCTGTATTTGTCTGTATCAATAGATACAATTATCCACAGGAAAACACAGTTTAACTGAAGGAATAGAAATAAACTTACTGGACAGTCAATTCAAAAAGTTAGAACAATAAACAAAATTAGAAAGTGGGATTAATAAAGGGCTAGAAAACAATCAGATACAATGCAGATGTGAAGCGATTAATACACTTCTCCCCAAATGACCATTAATGAACTCATGAATTTAGACAAATAGGCAATGTGGGAAATAGCACTTTAACCATAGACCAAAGAACTAGGGCAATTTCTGCCAATTTCACAATCACAGGAAATAATGTAAAAACCCATTTTAAAAACAAGATAATTGAAGTATAATTGATGTATATTTAACTACACATAAAGCATACAATTTAATAAAATTTTAACAATAAATTTTAATAAATACAATTTAATGAATCTTTAATTTAATAAATTTAACTTAATAAATAATAATAAAATAATAATTATTAAATAATAAATAAAATAAAAATAATAAAAATAATTTAATGAATTTAATTTAATAAATATACCTGTAAAACCACCACTACGATCAACGTGATAAGTATATCCATTGCCTCCAAAATTTCCTCATATCTCTTCCCTCCACTTCCTTCATCCTCTCCCCTCTCCCATAGGAATCATTATATTTTCATTTTCCACAATTTTAGTGTATGCAGTTTTGTTGTCTGGCTTCTTTATTAATACTATTATTAATTATTATTATTAATAACAGTATTTTGAAATGCACCCATAATTTTGTATGTAACAATAGTTTGCTGAATAGTATTTCATTATATGAACGTACCATAATGTGTTGATCTGCTAACCAGTTGATGCACGTTTAGGTTCCGTCCAGGTTTTGACTATCATAAATAAAGCTGCAATGAGCAGTCATGTTTGATCTTTGCATGAATGTATGCTTGCATTTATATTGATTAAATACCTACAAGTGGAATGGCAGGTCGTATAACAGATGTATTTAGGATGTATTAATTAATGTATTAAGATGTGTGTTTAACTGTAAAAAAAACGGCCAATTATGCAAAGTGATTGCACCATTTTACACTCCCGCAAGCAGTGTATAATCATTCCAGTGGCTCTATTTTCTCACCATCTCTTGGTATAGTTAATCATTTTAATTTTAGAGATTTTAATAGGTATGTGATGGCATCTCACTGCATTTTTGATTTGCATTTCCCTAATCATTAATGAAATTGAATATCTTCTCAGGTGCTTATTTGCCAACTGTGTATCTTCTTTGGTAAATTATCCGTTCATATCTTTTACCCATTTTTATGTTGAGTTTTTTAGTTGACTTTAGAGAGCTCTCTAAAGTCAACTAAAAAACTCAACATAAAAATGGGTATGTTTTGAATGCAAGTCCTTTATAAGATATGTGATTTACAAATATTTCCACTCACTCTGTGGCTCATTTTGTCATTCTCTTAACAGTATCTTTCAAAGAGAAAATTCTTAGTTTTGATGAAGTCTACTTTATGAAGTTGTCCTTTTAGGAATCATACTCTTGGGATCGTATTTTTTAAATATTTGCCTAACCCAAGATCACAAAAGTCTTCTCCTAGAAGTTTTATAATTTTATGCTTTACATTTAGGTCTAAGATTCATTATGAGTTAAGTTTTGAATATGGTGAGATGTATGGATTGAAGTATGTACATGTGTATTTATGTCCATATGTGTGTGTGTGTATGGACACATACATGTGGAGATCCAGGCATTTCAAGAAGTTTTATTGACAAACTATTCTTTCACCATTAAATCGTGTTTTCCCTTTTTTTAAAGATCTTATTTATTTATTTGACAGAAATCACAAGTAGGCAGAGAGGCAGGCAGAGAGAGAGGGGAAGCAGACTCCCCAATGACCAGAGAGCCCGATGCGGGGCTGGATCCCAGGACCCTGAGATCATGCCTGAGCCGAAGGCAGATGCTCAATGACTGAGCCCCCCAGGCGCCCCAAGAAAAAAGAATCTTGAAATCCGACAGAAGAATGTGATGCATTGTTGGTAGGAAAACAGTCTGAATCACATAACTGGATTTCTCATGAGAAATCATGAAGGCCAGAAGAAAATAGAACAATACTTTTGAAGTGCTGAGAGAAAAGAACTATTGACAAAGCTTTCTCTATACAGTAAAAATATCCCTCAGGAATGAAGGTGAAATAAAGACGTTCTTAAGTGCAGGGAAGCAATGAGAATTTCCTGCCAGCAGAGCTGCCCTAAAAGAATTGCTGAAAGAAGTTCTTCAGATAGAAGGTAAATGATACAAAAAAGAAACTTGGAACATTGAGAATGAAGAAAAACAATAGAAAGGTAAATATTGGAGTTAGTGTAATAGACTATTCTTCTGTTGTAATATGCTTACTGAACGAAATTAAAACTGTAATATTATTTGATGGGGTCCCAATGTGTGTAGAAAGAATATAGACACAAGACAACTATAACACAGAGGAAGAATATAAAGGGACCTATGTGGTGGTTAGTTTTCCACATTCTATCTGGAGTGATAAAATAGCAAGTGACGTCAGTGAAAATGACAGAATAGGGAACTCTAAAATTCTGTTACTCCAAAAAAGTAATTCTTTTTTTATCATTACTCACTGTTAAATTTTATTTTATGGTTATTCTTAAAAATGCTTTTCTAAGTTCACACATCTTACCAGAGCTGATTTTTAAAATTAGTTTCAGAGGTAGATTTTAGTGATTCATCAGTTGCATATAATACCCAGTGCTCATTACATCACATGCCCCCCTTAATGTCCATCATCCAGTAACTCCGTCCCCCCAGCTGCCTCTCCTCCAACAACCTTCAGTTTGTTTCCTAGAGTGAAGAGTCTCTTACGATTTGTCTTCCCCTCTGATTTTGTCTTATTTTGTTTTTCCATCCCTTTCCCTATGTTCATCTGTTTTATTTTTAAATTCCATATATGAGTGAAATCATACATTTGTCTTTCTCTGACTTATTTTGCTCAACATAATACCCTCTATTTCCATCCACATATTTGCAAAGGGCAAGATTTCATTCCCAAAAAGTAATTTTTTTAAAAATGGTAAAAAAAAAAAAAAGTCAGAATTAACTTTTTTGGATATCTGGAAATTAGCCAAAAGCTTATGGAAACCTAAGAACCACTTACTCAAGAAAAAAATAGTTGAATTTTGGTAAGAACAATGAGTTTTGGAGTATGTTAACTTATCCCAGTCTTTGTTCCCCAAGATACCTTGAAAATGACAGTCCAGGGGCACCTGGGTGGCTCAGTTGTTAGGTGTCTGCCCTCAGCTCAGGTCATGATTCTGGGGTCCAGGGATCAAGCCCCGCATCAGGTTCCCTGCTCCGTGGGAAGCCTGTTTCTCCCTCTCCCAATCTCCCTGCTTGTGTTCCCTCTCTCACTGTCTCTCTCTCTGTTAAATAAATAAATAAAATCTTTTAAAAAATAAAAATAAATAAAACTTAAAAAAAAAAAAAGAAAATGACAGTCCACATTCCCAACATTGGTAACAGAGATAGCAGAATGGACCTCATTCACAAATACCTGTAATTACTTTGTATTGATCTGTCTGATGGCTCAAAAGACTTGATTTAATCTCACCTTGCCTGGTGTTAATACCACTCCTCAGGGGACATTAGTATAAAACATTGAGAGGCAAATATGTTAGTCACGGCTGCCTGAGTCAAGGGGAAAGCAATTGGGCTAAACAATAATCTAACCAAAAAATGGGGGAGGAAAGCCTGGGAAATTAGATACTTTGGGAGAAAGGGGCTTTTGAAAAACTCTAATGTATTCCTGAAATCTTAGAGGACAATATGCATTCTGAGGGCTGTGGGCATGCTCAGAAAAGCCCTGGGAAGGCCCTAAGTACTCAACTCTGGTTGGCCTTCAGCCTTTATGCAAGCAGGAAGTAAAGACTATGGGAGTCATCAGTTTTTTGACTGAGTGTTAAAGACATGCCCTGATAAAGACATGAGCTGATTTACAAAGACTGGGGGAATTTTTGGTTCCAAGAGTTTAAGGAAATCTCTACCCAATTATTAACTAACTATAAATTAATAGAACAGAGACTTCAGTGGCTACACATGACCAAGTATATAGACTTTACAAAATTAATTCAGATAAATCACTAAACAAACAAAAGCAACAACTAAAGCAAGCAGCAACAACAAATCCTGGGGATAGGAAGAGGATCTAGTTTCTAAAATTATCCCTTTATAATAGTAGTAGTAAAATGTCCAGTATTTAAGAAAAATTACAAGACATTCAAAGAAAAAAGAAAGTATTGCCCATATGGTCCACAGAGAGAAAGACAATCAATAGAAATGGTCTTTGAGGGAGTCCAGATGTTGAACTTAATACAGAAAGACTTTAAATTAACTATTTATAAAATGTTCAAAGAACTAAAGAAACTATATATAAAGAACTAAAGGATAATCCCCAAATTTCAATGAAATCTATATCAAAATTTCAGCTCCCTTTTCACAAAAATGGACAAGCCTGTCTTAAAATTCATATGGATTTTCAAGGAACCCTGAATAGCCAAAGAATCTTTTTTTAAAAAAGATTTAATTTATTGATTTAAGAGAGAGAGCACACAAGTGGGAGGAAGGGCAGAGAGAGAAACAAGATTGTCTGCTAAGCAGGGAGACCAACATGAGGTTCAATCCCAGCACCCTAAGATCATGACCTGTGCTGCTTATGACACTGGTTATGACTTAACGTTGGTTAAGCATCAAGCAGATGTTTATTTAACCAACTGAGCCACCCAGGCACTCCTGCCAAACAATCTTGAAAAAGAGAAAAAGTTGGAAGACTCACTCTTTCTTGCAAAGCTTACTACAAAATTACAATGATCATAACAGGGTAAGGATAGGCACAAGGGGAGAAATACACAGCAGTGGAATGGAACTGAGAGCCCAGAAATAAAACCCATATATTTATGGTCAATAGATTTTTGACAAGGATCCCAAGACCATTCAATGGGGAAAGAAGAGTCTTTTCAGCAAATGTTGGGACAACTGGATACTCATAATGCAAAAAGAGAAATCTGAACACCTATTTTACACCACATACAAAAATTAACTCAAAATGTATTAAAAATCAAAATGTACAGTCTAGAACTATAAAACTCCTAGAGGAAAACATGGGTGTAAATCTTCATGACCTTGATTAGGCAATAGCTCCTTAAGTATGACACAGAGAGTACAAGCAACAAAATAAACAGATCAGTTGGACTTCGTCAAAATTAGAAAAATTTGTGAATCAAAAGACACTATCAAGAAAGATAACCAACAGAATGGGAGAAAATATTTGCAAGTCATATATCTGATAATGGTCTAATACTGGAATGTGAATAATTCTTTCAACTCAATAACAAAAGATAACCCATCTTAAAATAGGTAAAGAATTTAAATAGCTATTTTTCCAAAGAAGATATACAAACAACAGTCAATAAAAAAATTAAAACATCATTAGTCATTAGAGATAGGCAAATCAAAACCACAATGAGATCAAAACCCACAAGGATGGCAATAGTAATGAAAATTTTAAAAAAAGAAATTAATAAGCATTAGCAAGAATGTACATTGCTGGTGGGAATGAAAAAGTGATATAATTACTTTAGAAAAGTCAGAAGTTGCTCAAAAGTTAAACAGAATTACCACTCAACCTAGCAATTTCACTCTTAAGATATACAAAAAGAACTGAAGTACATACACACACAAAAACTTGTACAAAAATATTTACAGTAGCATTATTCATAATAGCTAAAAATTAGGGAAAAAACAAATGGCCACAATGTGATGAATGGATAAAATGGAATATTACTTAGCCACAAAAAGGAAAGAAGTACTGATACATCCTACAACATGACTGAACCTGGGCACAGTATATTAAGTGAAAGAAATCAGACACAGAAGGCCACATATGGTATAAACCAACTTATAGAAAGGGTCCAGAATAGGCAAATCTGTATGGACAAAACATAGATTAGTATTTGCCATGGGATAGGGAGATGAGAGAAATGGGAAGTATAGGATTTCTGTTTGGTGTGATGGAAATGTTCTAGAATTAGATAGTTGCGATGGTTGTACAAAATTGTGAATATACTATCAGCCACTGAGTTATATACTTTAAAATTGTGAACTTTATGCTATGCAACATGTATGTCAATAGATCAATTTTTAATATACAAAATTTAAAATATGATTTCTAATTAGATTATAAAAAGCTAGATATGGGTATTGTTATTCCTAGAGCAAAAGCAGAAATATTGTATCAAGAGATATAGTAAAAAGTAATGGATAAATTAGAGTGAAATACTAAAAAAGCATTTATATAACACAATTAGAGTGAAATAGTGAAATACTAAAAATTAGAGTGAAATACTAAAAAAGCATTTATATAACACAAAAGAAGAAAGGAGAGATAACAGAGGAATGAAAAGCAAAAGATACAAACATACAACAAACAATAAATTTATAGACATAGGGCAAATGTATTAATAATTATATTAAATATAAAGAGTCTGTGTAATTAAAGACAGAGATTGCCAGAATGGATAAAGATCTTGATCCAATTTCATGTTGTCTACAAGAAACTCACTTCATATATAATGATTTAGGTAGGTTACAAATAGCCTTCTGCAAAAAAACTATCAGGCAGAAAAGTACATTATATTTTTTGGAATGGATGACTTCACTAAGAAGTATAATTAGTGTGTGTACATAACAAAGAGCTTTAAAATACAAAAAGCAATGACTGGAAGAACTGAAAAGGCAAAGTAGACAAAACCCCCAATTATAATTAGACTTCAACATTTCTTTCTCTGTAATTGAAAGCAGAAGATCAGCAAAAATGTAGAACAAAAAAATACCATCAACCAACTGGATCTAATTTGCACTTACAGCACTCTAAATCCAAGAACATAATATATATTCTTTGTAGGTATACATGAAACAGTCAAGAAATTACACTATATCCTGAATCATAAAGCATATCTTAGTAGAGTTAAAATAATTCTAATCAGACAGACTATGATCTAGGACTGTAGTAGAATTAGACTTAATGCAGTAACAAATGATTATGGGAAATATCTAAGTGGATTGGAAATTATACACCACACTTCTAAATAATCCATGAGACAAAAAGAAAGTCCTAAAATAAATTAGGAAATAGTTTAAGCTAAACAAAATTTAAAATGCATTTGTAGGATGAAACTGTGCTTGCAGGAAAAGTCATAATATGAAATACTTATATTGGAATAGAAAAACAGTCTCAAACCAATAATATGAACTTCTACTTTAGCATTCTAGAGAAAAGCAAAGCAGAAAAAATAAAGAGAAAGTGGGCATCAGGAAAATTAAAAACAAAAACAATAGGAAAAAAATCAGTAAAACCAGAAACTTGTTGATTGAAGATAATGAAATTGACAACCCCCTAGGAAGACTGAAAAAGAAAAAAAGAGAGAGGTCACCAAATCCTTGTTTCAGGAATGAAAGAAGGATGTCACTCTAGATCCAGTAAACATTTAAAAAGATAGTAAGAAATAGCACGGGCAACACAGATGTAAGACCTTGGATTAAAAGGACCAATAAATGCTTGAAGTGCCTGGGTGGCTCAGGTCATGGTCCCAGGATCCTAAGATCGAGGATCACATCAGGCTCCTGCTCGGCAGGAAGCCTGTTCTCCCTCTCCCACTCCCACTGCTTCCATTCCCTCTCTTGCTGTGTCTCTTTCTGTCAAATAAATAAATAAATAAAAATCTTTGGGGGGGGGGGAGGACCAACAAATTCTCAAAATCACCCGAGATGAAACCTGATACAGATATGGATAACCTGAGTCTCCCCATGTCTAGAATACAGACATAAATATATAGATACACGTAACATGAATAGTCCTATAATTATGAGAGAAATTGAATTTGTGATGAACAAGCCAGCTGGTTCCACTATCCCATTCTACCAAACCTTTAAAGAAACAGATACAAGAGTTCCACACAATTTCTGCCAGAAAATAGAAGAGAGGGAAAGACTATCAAACTCATTTCTGGAGGCCAACATTATCCTGATAACAAAACTAGACAAAGAAAATACAGTGCAAGAAAACCACAGACAATATCCCTCATGAATGTAGATGCAAAATTCCTTTAAATAAATCAGCAAATCAAATCCAGCAAAACAGAAAGGACAATGAAACATAACCAACTGCTGTTTACTTATATTAAAAACCAGTCAATGTAATCTACCATATTACTAGACCAAAAGAAAAAAAACAAAAACAAAAACCACAAATGATCTCATAAATACATGCAGGGGGAAAAAAGGTGACAAAATTCAACCTCCACCCATACTAAGAAAAACTCATAACAATGTAGGGATATAAGAGAACTCCCTCGACCTGATACAGGGCATCTACAAAAAAGCTAAGATGAACATGCTTGATGGTGAAAGACTCAAGTCTTTCCCACTAAAATCAGGAACAAGACAAGAATATCCACTTTCACCACTATGCCTCGTTACACTGTCCCGATTTTCCCCAAACGCTGACTCTGACCTTAAAACTTAAGCTTTCTTCATGTCAGGGTGACCTTGACCTTCCTAGCCGATCATCTACAAAGAAGTAAGCTTATGTAGTGCTATTCCTCCGAAAAGAAATTTCTTAGTAACCTACAAAACCACGTACTTCCTCATCGTGTTTTATAAACTGAGCTATGACTGCAGAGAGCTGAATTTCTTACCTCTCGATTTTGAAGTCTCCCTGTTTAAAATTTGTTTCTTGCCCAACAAAATATTCGCATCAAGTAAAACTCTGAATTTCCTTTTGCCAATGCCATTAGATTTTCTTCATAGGTGAAGATGGTAGGCAAAATTCTATGATGGTTCTCCTGCCTTTCCTTTTCCCAGTTCCCATGCTTTTGTGTAATCCCTTCCCCATAGCAAAGGCAGAACTGTGACATGCTTCTAACAAATAGAATATGGCAAAGGCAAAGGGATAAATTTAAATTTCAAAGTTGCAAAGTAATGAAAATATCAAGTAAGCTGACTTTTAGGTTAAGCAAAAAGGAGATTATCCTGGATGGGCCTGAACTAATTAAGTGATCCCTTTAAAAGATCTATAGGGCAGAGTCTGAAGTAGTAAAGTCTCTCTCTCTCTCTGTCCTCCCACTGCCCCCCTCTCCCATTCCCCTCTCTCTCTGCCATGAATTCTACAGCATCAAGGAAATTAACTTGGCCAGCAGCGTAAAGGGGCTAGGAGGCAGAGCCTTCCCTAGCCAGAATCACATATGAGAATGTAGTTTAGTTCACTGAATATTTTGATTTTAACTTTTAGAGACCCCAAAAAGTGAACCCAGTTAGACCTAACCAGACTCTTGGCCTACAGACACTGTGAGACAATAAGTAGGTATTTTAAGCCACTAAATTTGTAATACAACAACCACGTTACCTGTAAATAGAGTTTTTCTTTTTCCTTTTCAATCTGGCTGCCTTTTATTTATTTTTCTAATTACACAGGCTAGAACCTTAGTACAACGTTAGAGAGAAGTCGAGAAAATGGTTATCGTTTTCTTGTTCCTGATCTTAGGGGTAAAGCATTCAGTCTTTTACCATTATGATGATGGTAGCTGTATGTTTTTTTATAGACATTCTTTACCGGGTTGAGGCTGTTCCCTTCTGTTCCTAGTTTACTGAAAATCTTTTTTTTTTTTTTTTAATCAGGAATAGATGTTGGGTTTTGTCAAATGCTTTCTCTGCATCTATTGAGACGATTATATGATTTTTTTTCTTTCAGTCTGTTTTATAGTGAATAACATTTGATTTTAGAATGTCAAACCAACTTTGTATTTTTTACATAAGCTGCCTGGCTTGATTATGTTGTATTATTTTTTATGTAATGCTGTATTTTATTTGTCAAAATTTTATAAAGAATTTTTACATCTATGTTCATAAAAGATATTTAGTTTTCTTGTAATGTTTTGTCTGTTTTTAAACAATCAGGATAATGCTGGTTGAGTTGAGAAGTATTATCTGCTTTGCAGCTTTTTTTTAGGAGTTTATGTAAAAATGGCATTATTTCTTTACTAAATTTGTTTAGTAGAATTTACCTGTAAAGTCCTCTGGCTCTGGAGGTTTTTCTTGGCGGGGAGGGGGAGATTTTTAACTACAAACATATATTTTTTGACCGAGATAGCGCTATTCAGGCTGTATATTTATTTTTGAGTGGGCTTGGTGGTGTGTATTTCTTTTAAGAAATAAGTCCTTCTCATCTACACTGTCAAATTTACTGCCATAAAATTATTCACAATATTCTATTTTTATTCATTACAGAATTTGGAGCGATGCTACCTCTCTCATTCTTGATATTGGTAATTTTTGACTTCCCCTTTTTTTTCTTGATCAATCTAGCTAGCAGCTTGTTGATTTTATTAATCTTTTCAAAGAACCAGCTTTTTGGTTTCATTGATTTTATCTATTGTTTTTCTATTTTATTGATTTTTTTCCTGATTTTTTTTCTTTTTGATCTTTATTCTTTCCTTCCTTGCTTTAGATTTACTTTCTCTTCTTTTTCTGATTTCTTAAAGTGGAAGTTTAGATTACTGGTTTGAGACCTTTCTTCTTTTCCAATATGGATGTATAGTGGTAAAAGTTTTCCTTTAAGTACTACTTTGACTATATTCCCCACATTTTGATATGATACATTCATATTTTCATTCAGTTCAACATACTTTCCAACTTCTCTTTCAATTTCTTTGACATATAGGGTATGTATGTAGAAGTACATTGTTTATTTCCCAATTATTTGGGGTTTTTTCCCCCAACTATCTGCCTGCCTGATTTCTAATTTAATCTCACTGTGATTCATGAACATAACTCGTAAGACTTGGATTCTTTTGGGTTATTTATTTATAGTTCGTAATATGGGCTATTTTGGTAGATGTTCCATAGTCACATAAAAAAGAATGAGCATTCTGCTGTTACTGGAAGGAATATTCTACAAATTCTAATTACATCAAGTTGAATGGTAGTGTTATTCAAGTCAAGTTTGTGTAACATCTCCAATTACAATTTTGGGTATGTCTGTTTCTCCTTGAAGTCTTATCAGTTTTCTCCCGCCCGCTCTTTGAAGCTCTGCCATCTGAGCTCCTCCTCCTTGAGCAGAGACCCAGAAAGTCCTCACGCAGTATGTTGGGGCAATCATAGGACTCACTTTGTTTCCTGTTTCCCAGGTTTTCCCATTCATTTTTTATTGTACTGCTGTGAAAACCACTGTTTCATGAATTTTCCAGTTTCTATTGTTATTGTTTCAGGTGGGAGGGTAAATCCGATTTGTGTTGCTGTTTCTTGACCAGAAGCAGAAGTCTCCTGAAACCCCATTTTTAAATTAAATATGTTCACCGCTTGTATTGGAACAGCACAAGCAATTTCAGAGAATGTTGGACAGGTTCTGATTCAGACCTACTATCTACTTCTGGCTCCAGGGAAAGCCAGTTCCAGACTGAAGGGAAGATGAGAAAGCTAATAATTTGGTTCCTCTTCAAAATGATTTTCTTCCAATATTGGTCAATGTTTAGTGGGAATTTGGGGACTTATAGTTCTGCTTTAGAAATACCTATTTTCAAAATAAGGACTTTCTTGTATATTCTGAATAGGACAAAACATTTTAACATTTTTCCCTTTCAAATTAGTACAAATTTGTGAGTGTTGCCATCCCACAGAGTTGACTGGAATTAATACCTCTCTAAAACACATAGACATAATTTACATGAAATTGTTATGGACATATTGTCAAAAACACATCTAAAAACTGGAATTTTCTGTCCTCATCTGTGGTAGACTCTGTTAGGACTCATGATCTCTATCCCACTTTCTCTTACAGCTGGATTGGTTCCAGATGACTAGTTCCAGCCAATGAAATGTGTGCTAAAGCGATATAAACCACTTTGAGATAAAATCAGTTAAAAGCTGGTGTGTCTCCTCTTTTTTTCTCCTCCTTTGCTATGTGACTCTGGAGGCCCCGTGCTCCCCATGGTATAGCTCCCAGATGGGGGAAGCTCGTCTCCGACTGTATTAGCTTCATGGGAGTGAAGCATACTCTTTATTTATTAAGCCTCTAAGATTTTAGGTATTACGATAAAGTCTACCCTAGTGAATACGGTGTATTCTTATTTTTCTGATAATAAGGTAGATTTCAAAGGTTATATTGAAGAGTTTAAACTTAGATAACGTACATTCAATTAATGACCATGGTGCTAGCTAACCACATGGTACAAGTCAAACGCTGGGCTAAATGCTCTCAATGAATGATCTCATTTAATACAACAGTTACCCCAGTGAAATTACTCCCCTTAGTGAATTGCACTACTCCCTTCATTATATTGGGGCAGAATTCTGACTGCCAACTCTCGGTAACTATCGGGCTTTTCTCTGGATATGGTATAAATGACAGACCAAGTTTCACCATGCAGCTGACACAAACACGTGCCTAAAACTATCCAGCGGACACAGGACGCTACCAGTGAAAAGTGTTCTTCACACGATCTGAAGGTACTCTTGTTATCGTGATCACAGGACCAGTCAATATTTTAGCGGCTACCTAAGGTGTGTGTAGAAATCTAAATTAACTGCCATCACATTTCTCATTTATTTCAGTAATGTTTTTAGCTCTCCATAGAGAAATGGCTATTGTTACGGTTTTTACCAATATAATTATATCTACGTATATTGCAAAGATTTTCATGCACTACATTTCAATAACAAATATCTTATTTACTTTTCCTTCTATACCAGATACCGGAGGCATACGTAGCTTCTTGCATTGTAAGCTTTGTAGAGAATTGACGCAGAAAGAAGAGGTGAATAAATGAGGTGAGTAAATAATATACTATAATAATATATAATGATATAACATAATAATATGTAATATAATGTTTTTGTGCACCTGCGAGGTGGTCGCCATGTCCTAGCATCAAGGTAATATTAAGGGCGACACCAGCTGACAGCTCCTCAAACTTTACGTGGATAGACGCATGATAGATAAATACAGATGCATACCTATAATGACATCTATCTCTCCATATTCAAAAGTACTGTAAGTAAGATATTTGTTATTGAATATTTGAAAAGCACTACGGATGGAGAGTTGAAAACAGTGCACATTTTTGTTAATTTTGTGAATTCTGTCAGAGTCTAGAAATCCAATAATCAGAAAAATAAAACATCCCACACAGGTCTCAGAGCCCCAGACCGAATGGGGACTAGTTAAATTCCGCAAATTGGTAAGTGCCGCGCTTCAGTAAGAATGAAAAAGCCGAACGTGGATCCTGTCAGACCACATCGCAACATGTGGGAAGGGATACCTGGCCCAAGGGGCTCAAAAAGAGAGCCTATTCCTGAAGATGACATCTCGGGAAACAAGTAAATTTTAGAAGCCATGTGCTTGGGCTCATGATAAAGGATAAGGAAGGCATGAGGTTTGTGACCTTGGGATGGGGAGAGGAAAAAACCAAGGCAAAGGCAGAGATACAAGCGGGGAAGGAAAGGAAATGTCTGGCAGCAGAATAAAAATGCTCATTAGAGGTGATGAAGGATGCATGTTTCACTGAAAAATAAATCTAGCATTTGCTATGGGAGGAAAAAATCAGAAGAAAAGGACAAAGAATGCAGAAGGAAAGGATGAAGGTTACGCATGTTTACAAGGAAATATATTAGGTATGTGGGGCAAAGAAATAGAGACGCAACCCACGACTTACATGTTCCCTAGGAATAAACCTAAGCTACAGAAAAGAGGGAATTAAAAAAATAAAGATTTTTTTTTCTAATTGATTAAAGAGTAAGTATGAAGACCAAAATGGACAGCAGCATCCTGACACAGTCAGTAAGAAGAGACTCACACATAAAATCTGTGCTGGAAAACTTTCTGAAATTCAAGGACAGTGGGGAGGGTGGGAATCCCTAGAAGGTAAAGGCAAAACACAGCACAAGATGAAACAAAGAGACTCCAAGCCTCTTGGAAAGACGCAAAGATGAATCAAAACTGTACGTGTTGCCGATCAGTCGTTCAGCGGACTGGCCCCCGTGGGCATCGTCCGGCTGCTGAGTGCCGGCACCGGTCACCTCCATGAGGATCGGCAACAGCAACTTCCGTGTCAGGCAAAGGTTCAGGGAGAGGAGGTGGTACCTTGATGGCAAAAGATGATGGATGGAAGGAAGAAAAGGATAACTGTCGGTCGAGGGTCAGGAGAGCCTGGGCACACCGCCGTGTGAGAAGCGCCTTGAAGACTTTGGGAAGCTTGCATTCCCCAGGAATGAGCGCAGGCAGGCGGGAAGGTGCTCTTTGGTGACAGTCACGACTGCATTTGCAACTCAAGCCTATTTTGAGTTAGAATGTGAGCCCTGGAGAGCAGGACCAAGTGACACTGTCTTTACTTGTGTCCCAACAGCTGGCAGAAAAGGTCCTTGTGGACCTGCAAGCACGTGGCTTTATTCTCCCCTCCCAGGGGTTGCTCTGAGAAAGGCTGGGGTAAGTCTGTACACTGGAGAAGAGAAAAGCCCGATCCGAAAACTGGCTCCTGCCCAGTCAGGGGGAAAATGTGATGATTCCACAGCTTATTTCCCATCCACAGTGAAAGTAGGCACTTGGCTCTGTTGTCCCGTCATTGTCACAACCAAACCCCTCTCTTGTACACAAACGCATCCCTGAGCATGACTTAGCAAAAGAAGGAGGAAAATGCTTTCTCCGGGATGAGCAGGGAACATTTTGCAGGTTATATTGCCTTTAATGAAACAGTTTTTCTTCTTTTATAAGGACTTGTGCTGAACTGTCTCTGGGAATTGTTGCTTGTCTTCGGGAGGTGAGTGAGTGCTCGCAGAGGTGTGCAGGGGTCCATGTTCTACCCAAGGTCCACTCCTGGGAGACCGGAAGGCCACAGAGAGTGAAAGCATTTGTTGACTTAATACTGATGCTGGCACGGTTGGACGTGTGAGTACAAAACAACGAAATTAGACGCAGGTTCGTAAAATTAATTCCAAATAGGTTATAGACCTAAGTATACAACACAAAACTACAGAATCTATAGAATAAAATATAGGAGGAACCTAGGTGATGTGTTTGGTAATGAACTTCCAGATAAAACACCTAGAGCATGATCCATGAGAGAAAAAGAAAGTGGGACTTCATTAGGATTAAAACCGTATATGCTCTGCAAACCGTCCGCCACGAGAATGAAACAAACCACTAGGAGAAAATATTTGAAAGAATACATATCTGACAAAGGACTTTTAACCAAAACACACAAAGAAATCTTGAAATTCAATCCTAAAGAAACAAGCAATTCAATGAAAAAAAAAATGGAGAAAAGATTGGAACAGACACCACCCGAAGAAAATACACAGATGTCAAATAAGCATCTGGAAAGGTACTCCACGTCATATCTCATCAGGAAATACGAACTACGACAACAATGAAAACCACTACACATCAATCAGAACGGCTGAAATCCAAAACCAAAAATGAGAATATCAACGGCTCGCGAAGCCGTGCCGCCATAAGAACTCTCTTCCTGGCCGGTGGGACTGCAACACTCTACGGCCACCTCGGAAGACAGTCTGGGGTTTTCCTGCAAAGCTCAACACGGTCTTGTCATGCTGTGCAGTAATCGTGCTCCTTGGTAGTTACCCAAACAATCAAAACTATATGTCCATGCAAAAATTTGCAAGCAGATTTATGGCGTGACACTATTTATAATCTACACGGAAATCGAAAGCATTTTTGGATCTATACATAAATCTATGGATTGACAGCAGCTTCACTCACAGTGACCGAAAGCTGAACGCAACCGAGACGTCTTTCAGGGGGTGTAGAGATAAGCAAACTGCGGTGCATTTATTGAGTGGAAGGTTGTTCCGCAATGAAAAGCAATGAGGTATCGAGCCACGAGAAGAGAGAGAGATGGATCTTAAATGGACGTCCGTGGATGAAAGGAGTCTGGGAAAGGCGGCAGGCGGTAGGGTTCCAAGGAAGGGACGTTCTGGGAAAGGTGAAAGTCCGCAGACATGGGAAGGTCGCTGGTTGCCCGGTGTTCAGGGATGGTCGAGTAGGCAGAGCACAGGGTGTTTTGGGGGCAGCAAAACTATTCCGCAGGATGCGATAATGTGGATATATGACGGCATGCGTCTGTCAAGATCCGCTGAACTTCAGCCCAAAAGCGAACCTTAATGTATGCAAATTTTTAGAAAATCATTGAGGAGGTCAGCAGAACCTGAGGACAGGATGCAGAATGTGACCGATCAATCTGTGTTTAAATGCATGAAGCGAGCTCCCTGCGGGGCGGGTGGGGGCGGTGCTGATCCAAGCACCTTCCCAAATGAGGGGCGTCTGGGCCACTCGGGGCAGAGGCGTTGCACAGTGAAGCGTTGTCTTTGGTAACGTTTCCCACATGAGTCTGATGCGACTCGGAGTGAGTCGCAGTTAAACAAGCAAACGGACGGTAGGAGCCGGCTTTCTCACTGTGGAAGCGGGGGTTTACGGGTCGGTAAGGAAGGGCGGGCGGCTAGAGTGACCTGCGTGATAAGGGACTGGAGTGGAGGACAGCAGAGTGACCCTGTCTGCCTTACTCCAGACACGGACGGCTACATCCAGAAACACGCATAGACTCATGCGCCCGCACGTAGGCTAACACACACACATACATTCCTCGCCCTGGCCACGGGGCGGCCGGGAACCAACAGTACCTTGGGGGCAGAAAAGCACATGGAGGGCTCGGACGCTGGTCTCTAGCATCAGTCTCTACTGGGAGAAGGCAGGCCAGCCTGCTGCGGCCCGGAGCATATTCTGTGCCGGGAGGTAAGGAAGGGCTCAGAACACGGGCGCCAAGAGCTCCCCGCGGCCAAGGCTGCAGCCATTTGAACAGCACAACAAAGCTGTATTGAATTATTACCCAAAATACAAAATAAATGTCCACGAGTCCATATGTATGTAAACTCATGGTTGAATAAAGGCAAAACCTCCTCTACAGAATTCCAGGTAGTTTATGTAGATATTCTGTCCCCACAAAGACCAAGAGGGAGCATGACTCCTTGTTTCCTATGTGTAGTCTGAGCATAGCAGCTTTCTTCCCAAGAATACAGCGCGCAATCCGGGGCTTCCGTTACTGCATGTTCACGCAAAGAAAGTGAATATACGAGTTCACAGGGATCCATGCACCCCGACGTTTACTACAGCATCACTTACAGGCATCAAGACCTGGAAGCAACTTAGGCGTCCGTCAGTAGATGGATGGATAAAGATGGGGAACCACCCCCCCATGGACACATTTATGGATGGATAATAGTGGAATGTTATACAGCCATGAAAAAGAATGTGATCTTACCATTTGTGACCACACGGATGGACCTAAAGGGTATTATGCTAAGTGAAATAAGTCGGAGAAAGAAAGACAAATAACACATAATTTCATGTATATAAGGAATCTCAAAAACAAAGCAGAAGAACAGACAAACAAAAACCAGAAACAGAAGGGAGATGGGTAGGAGACGGCGGAGGGGAGACTGGGAGGGGAAGAGGATGAGAGGTACAAACTTCCAGCTGTAAAGTAAAGAAGTCATGGGATGAAGGTACAGCGTGGAGAGTATAGTTAATGACATTGTGATAGTGTATGGGGACGGATGGGGACTCTAATTGTGATGAACCTTGTGCACCGTGAGAATGTCAAGCGGCTGTGTTGTGCACTTAAACTGATATTAGCATCAAACGCCGACTGTACTTTAGTAAAAAGGATTTAGAAGAGTACAGCATGGGGAGAGGGAAAATTAGTGACTTCACAGTGGAGAATCCTGGCACGCCCCTCAACGAGGTGGTCGAGGTCAACATGGACAGTGATAAGTCAAGTTTATAGTATGTACCTTTGATATGATGTGATTAAAAATGGCGCTTCACCTCCGCGGTCTTCCTCCCTGAAACCCATGACCCCGGTGTAATCGTAGGAAGAACATTAGACAAATCCCAGTGGAGGGACATTCGAAATACCTAATCAATACCCCTCAAAACTGGGAGTGTCATCAAAAATACGGAGAGTCTGAGAAACAGGAAGAACCAACAGGAGCCTACGGAGACAGGACAAGTAGATGTACCAGCACATTCTGGATGAGGTCCTGGAAGAGACGAGGACGTTAGATAAAATCCTAAGGAGATCTGAATGAAGCCTGGGCCTTGGTCCATCACACTGTGTCTACATCCGTTCATTAAATAGACCATCCTCATGGTGACGACAGTGAAAAAGTTGAGTGTTAGATATATGGGAACTCTGTATCTTCTCGATTTTTCTGCAAATCTGAGGGTGTTCCCCAAAATAAGTTCATTTTTTAAAATGTTTAACCCCTCATAGTGTCTCCCCAGGTGACGTGTCTTGCCGCACCTGTCACAGGCGTCCTCCTCACCCATCCGAACCTGAAGCTTAGCGCTGACAGCGTGGGGCTCCTTCTCCTTACGCAGCTCTTACAGGATCCTGGGATCTGCCCTTACTGTGCCGCCCCCTTTCGGTTCTAGGCTGAGTCTATGCCTCACCCTCCGAGCGGGGGTGGCCCGGGCGTCCACACACATCCTCTGTTCTGGAGACATCTCAGTGTGCCGCTGTGGCAACCAGGTCAGCTCTTCATGTAGTGTCTCTGCCCCTCGGTGACTGAGTGAGGTTCAGGGCAACGACTTGGTTGCCTTCTCCACACGTTTAACGAAACCAAAGGCAGCATCCTAGGGCAGGTGCCCTGGGTGTGGGCTCCCAGGGTCCCCATGAAGAGAGAAGGCAGGAGCCTCTGGTATCTGGGGTGAGGGAGAGAGAGAGAAGCAGAACAGCCTTCTTAGCTCTCCTGCTTCCTCCTTATCTTTTGTCCTTCTCCCTCCAACCCAAGACCAGAAAACGGAGAGAAGTTTCCCCTACTTCTCCTGTGTCATGTGCACCTTCCTTCCTGCTGCAGACTCGCCGCTGAGCCTGAAAGGGGGTCAGAGGTATGTTTCCTCTTCACACTGGGAGAAGTCGAAGGTCTAGTCTCTCTGTAGCCTTTGCTTGTGCAACGTTTCTGTCCGTGCAGCACGGCCTTGAAGCCTAGCGCCTCCCTAAAACATCACCTATCTGCCGCCCAGCCCCGGGGCAAGAAGTCTCTCGACCTGGGTTCAGCTTTAATATCCATGTGCAATGGTGTAAAAATTGCCGAACTCTTATTCCTATCAATCATCTACTGCCAGTATTGAGTTCTGTGGATAGTCCCTGTGTGGTGGGGGGAGTTGGAGGAAGATGGGCCCTGGAGGAGAGGTTGGGTTGGTTTGGAGGGATTTTTTTTTGTTTTGTTGTGAAAGGGAGAGAAGGAGAGAGGCAGGGGAGGGGCTGGTGGAGAGGGAGAGAGAGAGTCTTCGTCGGGCTCCACACCCGGAGTGGAACTGATCTGACCACCCTGAGATCATGACTTGAGCCAAAGTCGAGAAGCAGGCGTTCGACCAACCGAGTTACCGGGGGGCCGAGGCTGAGTTTTCTAAAGAGAGAGGGAGGTTTGCCCTGCGGAGGGCTGAAGAGAGAAGCACCAGCTCCGGAAATGAGAGGGCAGGGCTGGCCCTGAGGCCGGGCCACCTGGCCAAGGAACGTAGCAGACAGGGCCCAAGGGGCTCTCGCCCGGCGTGTGGTGGGTGGGGGGGAGCCCAGGACAGAGGAGAGGGGTCCTTGACGTTGGGTGGGAAAGAATGTATCTTTGTTTTCATTAACCTCTACACGGAATCCAGGTTTTCTCGTAAACGCAAGCCGCGAGGTGCCCGGAAGGACTGACTTTGCCACTCGTTTTCCTACAAGGCACCGTCGTGAGTCATCCACGCTGTCGTTCACACGTACGACGGCGAGACTCCAACATTGTGACAGCTCCCGCTCCCGCTGCTTGGTCTATTATTCAATGCATCAAGGAAGCGCATACAGGAGTGTATCGCACGTTTGTTCTGTGTAATGTCTGGTCGTGTACTCCAATATAATCGATTTCCTTTGCTGTTGCCTCAATTATTCTAGTCCGTGCATCGACAAACGTAACTCACAGGCTTCGCCAGACTGCCAAAGGGATCCAAGCATGAAAACAGCCCTTTAAAATATTTTTTTGTTTTGGGGGGGACTCTAAGATTTATTCGTAGACAGCAATGTTCCCCCCAAATTGAAACTCTCTGGTTACTCCTAAGCCTTTGGTAAAACCCATGGTCGGTGTCTGTCCGCTGTGTGTTGGTGGCGTTGCTGGGATTGGAGAGAGGGTCCGACGAGGGACATCGCCCTCTGGCGTCATACCCTTGCCCCCAGGCTGGTGGGGAACCCCCAGAGAAGCTGCTCGGGGCTGACACGGTGCCCGGCCTGTGGGTGGGAGCAGGTGACAAGAGTCAGTGCCGGTGGCTTGACACAGGAACAGACCCGAAGCCACCTGTTTCCCCCAAGGACAATATGAGAAAACAACCCGGGAAGCGAGGGAGGCAGACATTCCGCCAAGAGCAGCACAGCGGAATTCATTCCTGCTTTCCCTTAAGTACGTTTCTTTGAAGGCCTGTGGGAACAGCAGCCAATTAACGGTACCCTCCTAGGGCCCCCCTAGAGCCGTGGGGGCCCCACTCGCATAATGATATGTCGGGAGCCCTGGCCGCTCTCCCTCCCGGAATGCGCTCGTCACCACTTTTCCTGAAAACCTGTCCTCGTTGCTGTCTCTGTCCATATGGGACGTCCCAGGTGGGGTAACTCAAAGAGACTAAGCCTTCTCTAACCTAATGTTCAGAATCACGCTCAGGATTCTCAGAGCACTGGGAATGCCCCTTACCTTGACCCGCCCCAGCATCTTGTTCTCCCACTTCCCCTAGGAGCAGAGGGGCGCCCCTGGGATCAGGGGGCAGAAGGACCAGGATCCATGAAGAAAAAGTTTTACCATGTGAGACCCAAATTCTTTGAACTCCCCCCCCTCCCCCGATCGGAGCTGTCCTGACCCCCACTGCCTGAATCTGGGAGGGTTTAGTCTGCTTTGGCCACTAAAATATGGCAGAAGGGATTTTTACAAGGCAAAGTCATGAAAGGCGAACCAGGTCCCAGCGGGTCCTCCTACAAGGCCTGTCCCTAGACGCTTGTCCTCACACCCAGAGGCCCTGGATGAGAAGCGCGAGTCACGTGGAGGAATCCCAGCTGACTCAGTCCTTTAGCCGTCTCAGCCCGGGCACCAAACCTGAGGATCAACCCAGCGATTCCAAGCCCCAGCCGTCTGCGTCTTTCCAACGGAAGCACCGGACGTCACGGAGCAGGGAGGCGCTGTCCCCACGGAACTGCTGACCCACAGACTCCAGGAGCTTAAGACGTTTTTGGTTTATGGCCCCAGCGGAGCGGGTCTGGAAGGGTTTATCACAGAACTAAGCCAGACTAAGGAGGGATAAGAGGTCTAGGAGGGAGAGGCTCCAACGTGGCCACGTGTGGACTGCAGGTAGAGAGCCGGCGGGTGGCTCCAGCGGCACAGACTGGAGGAGAGACAACCAGCGGGACCTGCCTTGGGTGTGTCTCTCAGTTCCCTTTGCACCTGGGATGGGCAAGGCTGACTTGATCCTGAGGCAAAATACAGTTTCTCTGCAGTCTTCTGCCAGTCCCAAGACACTGAAGAGACACGCTCCCCGTCCCTCCCCTTCTCTGCCCCACGTTCTCCATAGGAGCCAAATGCTCAGATGAAAATTTGATACAAACACTGTGCATGTGCTGGATGCATTGGGTCCATCCCAACAATTCTAAATCTTTCCTAAAAGGGCTTCTGATGATCGATAATTATGGGGTCATAGTCCGAAATAGCCCCTTGCCAGTAAGAAACCTCTTTGAATGTTTTTTTCTTAAAAACTAGCATTCTGGGGGCACCTGGGTGGCTCAGTGGGTTAAAGCCTCTGCCTTCGGCTCAGGTCATGATCTCAGGGTCCTGGGATCGAGCCCCACATCGGGCTCTCTGCTCGGCAGGGAGCCTGCTTCTCCTTCTCCCTCTCCCTCTGCCTGTCACTCCCCCTCCTTGTGTTCTCTCTGTGTCTGTCAAGTAAAGAAATAAAATCTTTAAAAAAAAAAAACTAGCATTCCGCACCATAAAGTACCCACTTTTGATTTACACTAAACTGACTTGGGTTCCCAGCTGAGAAGGGACATGGACGGTGCATGAACGTGTGCCGTGTTTAACGCAGATGCCAGTAAGGCCCGGTCTGCTGCTGCGTCCTGGTGCAAGGGCCAGAAGGACAAGCGCACAGATGCCTAATGCCCAAAGCCCTTCCAAAGGAAGCAAATTCCTAGGGGCTAAGGGGCTTACTGAGCATGGAGGCCCTTTAGAGGATGTTTATTAAGGTCAATGTGGGTCTTTTTATTTTTAAAATTTTTTTAATGTTGTTTTCTTTTTTAAGATTTTATTTATTTGAGAGAAAGAGAGCAGAGTAGCAGGAAGGGCAGAGAGACAAGCAGACTCCCCACCAGGTAAAGAGCCCAACACAGGGCTCGGTCCTAAGACCCCGAGACTGCGACCTGAGCTGACATCAGAAGCTTAACCGACCGAGCTACCCAGGCGCCCCTTATGAACGTCAACGTTAATCATAGATTCCTGTCATTGTTTTATTAGAGAGACTCACGCAGAAAATGAACGGATCCTTGGTGAAAGGAGGATTTTGGAGAAAATCTCCAGGCAGGTGAAAACGATAGAAACGTGTGAGCTAAGACCACGTGTAATATTTTCTGTGCAGAATGGGATGGACGCTTTGTGCACATAGAAGTTTCTTCTCCGTGAAGACTGTGCTCCTGGCCCTGTGCCCTCTCACGCCCTCGGGGACAGGGACGCTACTGCGTTCGTTACCACCTCCCAGTCCATCTCTGCTCTTGTCACTGCCTCCTCCCCGCCAGGGCCCTGTCCTCAGAGGCCCTTCCCTCAGGCAAATAATTCCGGAGAGCAATTTGGCCAGTCCAGCACGAGGAAACGTGCGTATACTTTCTGACCCAGAAATTTCCCTTCTAGAAAATGTATATGTAGCCTCGCTCCGGTTCCTAGGATGACTGTACAAAGACGCTCACGGCGGCACTGCCGGCAGGAGCCAAACCAGAGCGGCCTAAAGAACCAGCCGCAGGAAGGACGTGGGTCCTATACATTGTTAAGCGAAAAAAATACCCGGGAGCAGCGTGACTGCTAATAACGACAAACGGCGCATGTGGACGGACGCGTGTTCATTTACTCCCTGTGTCTTGTGCAGCCGCGGGGGGAGCCGCCACGCCGCATCCTTGTTTTGCAAGTGAATGATGCGCCCCGGGTTGTCCCGCTGCCTCCGTGTGCGTGGACGTGTGCGTGTGTGACATGCTCCTAGGTGTGCCCCGTGCGTGAATTTGTCCTAACACACAAACTCCACGGTGAGTACGAGTCCATCTTTTCCACGAGCCTATTAGGAGAGAGATGATTCACTCTCTCCCCGCACCCAGCACAGAGCCTGGCGCACCAGCTTGCGGCGTTTGAATGGGTTTCGGTGTGAACGTTCCCGGTATCACAGTTCCTTCCCATTTGCTCCGATCTGAGAACCAAGCGTGCCCAGGAAGAGGAAACAAGCACGCAGCGTGTGACTTCCAGGATGTTACACATTTATTCACGCTCAGTGTTGCAGCCTCAGACTGTTTGGAAGAGCTGGCTTGAACAAAGATAAATCACGATCTTTGTGGTAGGGCAAGTCTAAGACTGTCCTGTGCGTTGATGTTCTCCAAGAGGTAGATAAAGCATGAGCAGCATCTGAACCTTCCTCAGCATGAAGCCCTTTCAGAGGAATATTGACTTACGTGACGTTCAGAGGATCATCACTTTGCCACACGTCGCGTTAGAAGAATCATCGGAATAAGCAGGTCGGGGGAAAGAGAAATCCCAAGACGGGGTCAGACAGTCTCCCGGAGAATGAGTGACTGAAGGATTTGCGGCTAAGATCCTCTGCTGTCCCGACTGGATGGCCGGGACGGGAAGGAAGAGAGGAGACGAGAAGTGGCCGGTGTAACAAGGGAGAGCAAAACACGCTTATGGACGTGACGCCGTGGCAGGGGGGATCCCCCAGCTGGAGCGTGTGCAGACCTGGCAGACTGTCAGTGAACATCCCAAAGAAAAGGGGACGGGGGGCAGCAGATTTCTGGGTTCTATTTGAGAAGTTCTCGATTTAGTAGGCAGAGCCCACAAACATAGAGCCTGTAAACTCCCCCAGCAAACTTGATGAGCTGAAGTTTGACTGGCCCCTACCTTGGCCTTATTCCTTCTCCTCTAACACTGTCCTTTCCTCCAGCCAGAATAGGACCAGTGGACTGCAGGGATGGAGGCCAGATCACCGTGAGTGAGGGGAGGAAAGTGAAGGAAAGGAGGAGAATTAGGACAGGCATAGGCAAATTTTTCAAGAAGTTTGAGGAAAATTATAACCTATCCGTTTTTTTTAAAAGAAAAGCGACAAGAGAGCAGATGTTTATGATTAGTAGAAGAAAGCGCTTGACGAATAACAGAGGAGGTAAGATGGAAGGAATCAGGTTCCTGAGAGAGTGTAGAAGGAAATAACATGTGCACACACGTGGTCGGTGGTCCTTGGACCGGTACAGGGACCCCAACTCCACTACGATGGGCAGGGAGGGGGAAATGAACATGAACGCAGAAAAAGGGAGAGGAGAGTGGGCAGGAGGTTGAAGAAGTTTCTTCCCGGGAGCTTTGTTTTCTTTGGGAAGGAGGAAGTGACGTTGTTTTTGGAGAGTGGATAGGGGGTTGACACAGTCTTCGTGGAGAGTGGGGAGGGGACCTGACCCCTGGAAGAACCCCTGAGCCAAACAAGGACCCACCGAGGTTGAAGGTTGTGCGTATGTAAGGTCGCCCACGCAGGCCCCATATCCGTGTAGGATTTTCTCTCACAGGGCCGCACGTCCTGAAGTAGGAACAGCAATCATAAAGAGCTATAAAGCAGATTGTTCAAGAGAGGAGTACTCGTGTGAGCTCTCGGAGGTGAGGTGCTCCCAAAGGTGACAAGAGACGGCGGAGGCCGTGGGAGTGAAGGCTGAGAGGGAGGAAAGTCACTGGAGTTGAAAATGTTGACTGGTAATCCAAGCGCCGTCTTAGTTTCCTCGTAGACATCAGGACTCGGGACAGACACAAGACTCGACAAGCCGCTAACAAGCTAGTGAGGTATTCGAGAATCGTGGTGATCATCAAAAGGAAAGCGCGTGATGGCAACTAGGAGGGGCTGGGGGTGATTTTTACACAGCTCTTAAGGGCTGGTGATATGGAGGTCTCCCAACAGTCTCTTCAGGGGTAACCCATCACTCTTCATCTCAGGGGTCCTGGAGGACCTCCCCATTCTCCCAAGTGTGCACGCTCACGCACACACACACACACACAAACTCACACACACACACGCCTTGCTCCAGTGAGAATAGATCCTCTCCTCTGCTTTAAGTACTGACTTCCCCATAAGACTTACTTTAGAAAAGTTTTTTGAGTCAGACAACAACACACTGATGCGGCCCAACCCTTCCCAACCCCACAATGAGCCCAAGACCATCCAGTGAGTTGACAGAGTTGCCCACAGCTGCCTCCCGCTAGGGCACCATATGGTACGCACTCTCCCCTAAGACATCCCTGGAGCCACTTTTTGGCGATGAGGCATCCTGGTTATGGCCGATGAGTTGTGTGCTGTTGAGATCCAGCAGGAAGCAGCGGCCACAGAGGTGCCGTGGAATTCCCTAGATCATGCAGAGAGGATGAGGAGGAAAACAAGGACAGGCTTGCCGAGGGAAGTAGGGGGCCTCTGGCCAATTCCAGCCCAGCTAGGGAGGCAGCTTAGTAAGCAGGCCACGGAGATGGAGTCCCTTCTGCCTCTCACTGTGCAGGACCTTAAATCATGGAGCAGCTGACGGGTCCTGTTTATGTAGAGACTCTTTCTATAAGCTATTCAAAGCAAGGGTGGGAGGGAGAACTAGGGGAAGAAAAATTCCCTTTGAATTTCCATTGCTTTCAGAGTCAGCAATTTAATGAGTCATGCATTCTGAATCCTTGCTTTGTCTACACGTTTTCATTTCAAAATACTAAAAACACTTTGTTTGGAACATGGGCTATTTTTAGCTCATATATCAAGAGTGCACATCCATTTCTCCCTATATTAGAAAAGCCTCCTTCAGAATGGGTTGGGGCAGCACCACAGCGGTAGGGCTGATTACTGAGCTGTCATCTGTTGAGGCCACCTGGGCATCTCTCTACTCCTGGGGACTCCCTTCCAGCTGGTCTTCTGGGCCTATGGAGTATCCATGAGTCAGCTCTAGACCCCGTCCAAAGTCTGGACAAAAGAGCAAGGATCCCTCCTCAGTCTTCCAGGCTGAGGAGTGAGCACCTTGGCTAGAGGTAAGTCAGGTCTTTATGACCTGTGCCCTCGCAAGACTCAAAGAAACGAAGTAGAAGTGAAGGAGGTCCCCGTCTGTAGGTCATGTTCTTCAGGTTTGTCAAGAGAAAGTCTACCTACGACTTGGCAAAGACAGGATTAGATAGTCTGTAGAATTCTTTTATAAATTGCAGGAGGAGATCTGGGAGAAAAACTGGGAGGCATAAAGGGGGTACCCTACTTCCCCAGTCCCTGCCTCTACGTAGCATTTCTTTCCACACGGCACTTAGTGCCGCTAGCCAGCTGTATCTACCTCATCGCTTTGGTTCCATTAGTGATTCTTTTGGTTCCGTTAGTGAATTCTCTCGTCTGGGGACCACCTTCTTTTAAATGCTCTAGCTTAGAGCATTAATAGCAAGCACGTTACCACCGCTTAACGGATGGCCAGCCAACTTCAAGAATGGTGTACATAAGCCAATAATAGCTCAAGGGGCTGTGTTGACAAGGCATCTACTCTGGTCACTGCCTTGCTTCCGTCCATTTTTTTTTATAGTGGAAGCACCCATGTGCTTACCCTCTGACTCTCCTCACTTGGACTGCTGTCTTGATCGGGAGTAGACAGCAATGAGCAGTGAGGGAGTTTGGAATTGAGACCATACCGACTCTCCGTTGAAGCTGGTTGCCAAAACTGGCAGCTATTTGGCAAGGATGATTTGCATATGGACAGAGAAACTGGAGACATGCAGACAGGCAGAGAGAAGCAGCTTTCTCGGGTTTTCTGTATCACCCAGGCCTTCATTCCAGCCCCCCTTTGAGGTCTTGGAGTCTCGGAGGCAGCCCCTGCACCCGCAACCCCTGCCTGAAGTCCTCCAAACACGTTCCTCTTCTCATTTAGGAGACCTCTACCTGATTTCTGTTACTTGCAACCAAAATGGTACCAGGAGGTGTGAGAATGGCCTGGGGCAGGTAGATGGGACACATCGAGGAGATGCCTCCCTGCTTTATAATTCTGTCTACTCTGCCCGTATCAGGTGTGAGCACATGGGCCACGGCCCAGCATGCTTCAGGGTCTGGGGAGGGCCTGACACTCTGCAGGCCCCGATACGGTACTCTCTGAAGGAGGTTCGTAGCTAAGGAACAAAGGACAAGGAGACTATGTGCTCCACAAGTCATTGCTGCCGGAGCCTGACATGAGAACATGTTCCCGCGGGCTGGGTTCCCTTCCCCTCCATGCCCAGCCTTTGTGCGGAGACCTTGACAGTGGAATTCACTCCCATGGCCCCATCCCATCTTCTCCTTCTGCCCACTGCATAAGGAAATCTTTGAGAAATGTGTGGGTGTGCCCCCAAGGAAGAGTAAGCAAATGCATGTTTGTGGCGGGCGTGGGTGTGAATCCGTGATGGGAACCATCCTGGAGCCATAGAGACCCTCAGCCTGGGGTCCAAGAAGAATTCATGCCACCCCCCAGGGAGAAGGCATGGGAGAAGCAGATTTGCTCTGCCTGGGCTACTGCTGCCCCTGGAGACAGGTGTACCTACACTGTCTAACCCATGCCCATCACAAGTCTGGCTAAAAAATCCTAAATCCCAAAGCCACAGGAACAAATGAGGAAGTTTTTTTTTGTGTCTGAATATGTTGAGCAGAAGTCTGACTCCGTCGGACTCCCTGGTTACTTCCTGCATGACAGCTTCGTAGCCACTAGGGTAGACAACTGTCCTCTCCCTCTGCAGCATCAGCCACACCTGCCACTTGCCACAGCCCACACAGGACACACAGAAGTGTTTCTCTGCCCCAGTCCTGACCTCCTTCCCTCAATGTGCCCTCCCCATGCTTTCTCAGGGCAAGCACCCAGGACTCTCGCATCCCAGTCTGAGCAAAGGCCAAACAGGAAATTCACCCTTGGACTGGATCATTCCTCCTCTTGGGGCTCCTCTCCTAGAAGGGGTGAGCTGGAACTGGGAGGTCAGCCCAGATCATCCTCCCACACCTGGCCAACCCTCCTGAGCCAACCCTCCAAGCCTGCCCTTCAGCATAAGACACCCTTGGCCAAGGGTCCTGTCAGCTCCCAAGATTTCCCCAGCCACAAGTTGTGTTAGAGAAGGTTCTGGGTAGAGTCTTCCAGCATTCTGTGCTGGGCCCTACCGTTGAGCCCCTGGCCCCAGGGACAAACTATTGAAAATCAGGAGCTATAGTCCCCTGAAATATTCCCACTTCCTTTTCATCCCCCGCAGCCCAACCATGAACTCACAGCCCCCACCGCTGACACCTTTGGCCACTTCTGGCTGCTGGTGGCGGAGAGGGCTCGAGAGCCCATTCCAAAAAGCCTTTGGGACACCGTTTGAGAACATCTGATTGTATGACTCACCGCGGACCAACTCAACGACGCCAGCATCACATAGATCACAGTCCCCCTCCCTACAAAACCACCTAGAGTTGAAATTCCTCTTGAGTTTTTACATCCTTGAATGCCTCCAAGGAAAAGAAAGAGCAGAATCGAACCCCAGGAAGCCTGTGGCTTGGAGCACACAGAGGCCCTCGCCCTTGAACTGACCTCCTCCCCTGTAAGTGGGGAGAGGCAGGTAGGCGGGTGGTTACAAAGGTACACTTTGGACTCAGAGACATTTGGGTAGGAATCCTGGGTTTACCTTTGTGCCATCTGGAGCAAGTTGCTGAATGTCTGTCTTTTCTCCCGTAAAAACGGGGTTAATAATCCTCCTCTGGGGTTATCATGAGGATTCACTGAGATTGTCTTTGCCAGGTTCCCACTCCCACCCAGCCCCAGGGTACACACTCTACAAGTGACATCTGTTTCTGTTTGTCCTAACAAGCATCCTCCAACCTAATCACTCCTGAGAAGGTCAGTTTTCAAACCCGTCCCCCTGCCCCAGCGTCTCAGATACAGTCAATGGGAACCCGTCAGGCTCAAGACGAACAGTACAATCTCTGTGCCCAGCTGGGACGCCCATCCTCTCCAGACCCTGTACCCAGCTGGGACACCCATCCTCCCAGGACCCCTCCCTGAGGGGTGGGGCGTCCTCTCCCCACCCACACTGGGACACTCAGCAGCAGCAAAGGCTCCCAGCCCCCGCACCACCCCCTACCTGAGGGCTGAAAACAACCAAGTCCTGAGCAAACACTTGAGAAAGCGCTTTCTCCAGGGGGTTTGGGGGAAGAAGACTTGCCAAGTGGGGAAGTCGGGGGCCTGGCTCCTCGGCGGCTCCTCTCCCCCTCCGGGGGCTCCTCTGCCCCCCTTTTCCTCATTCTCAGGCTTCCCCTCTCCAGGTTGCTCGGGCAGCCGCATCGGAGGTCCAGAGCGATGTTCTCAGAGAGGTTTGTGAGCCCATCAAGGGAACGTCGGCGGAGACGCACGCTCTGCAAGGAGTTGACAGAAACTTACTGCCGGCACCTGCTGGAGGGTTATTTACTCAAGTCAGCCGCCTCGGTGGTCCGCACCCTCCCTTCCGTGCTGAGACAGGACAGCGGCACAAGGTGAGTCGTTACAGTCGTGACAGATGTTTAGTTATGAACAAGACGTCAATGTCACCTGAGGGCATGACACAACCAACCGATAATGTGTTTTTGGAACCAACCTTAATATTTACAGGTACTTGTCCGTTCACACTCCCAAAGGCTTTGCTGTAATCGAAGCCACGCGGAGAGCCATAGAACCTCCAACATGACTGCAGCTTGCAAGAAAGCCCAGCACCTTGCCAGCACGATCTGTTGCCTTGCTGTTGACATCAGCAGAGCCACAGAAACAAATGGGGCCAGAAGTCAGAAATCGGCGTCCCAGGGAGAGGATTCTTGCCAAGCCTGTGACGTTGCTCCCAGTCCCGGGGCAACGTCATATCCCATCTTCCCTGGACAAAACAAGGGGCACCCGAGATTAGCATCCCTTTACCAGCTGCCGTCAGGCTTGCTTCCCACGTGTACGGAGCCTCTGGGGTCCCTCCTGTCCTCATCTCTCTTCTTTCTCTGACACCTGGTTAATCCCTACTCGCCCTTTACACCTAGGCTCAGGTGAGGACCCCTGGCTGGGCTGAAGGCCCCTTCAGCTGTGCCTACTTCTGCTGACGTCCGAAAGTTTTCCCTCTTTCCTGGCAACACTGCGTTGAGAAACGCTCCAGGCAGGGAGTCCTTCAGATGTACATTGTGTCCTGTGGTCCCGCGCAGGGACAACCTTAAAATAATTGCTGTGAAACAAACACTTTGAACTATTTGAACACTATTGAACTAACATTTAATCGATATTGGCTCCCTTTGGTTCCATACTGAAGTTAAAAGGAAATTAAAACAAAGCGTCTCAAGAGATGCGAGGTACGGAGAGTTTAACTGGGAGAACCTTGGTGATGAACCAAGCAAGCCCCAGTCATCCCGCACGAGCCCTTGTCTGAAAGAGCCGGCCCGGGGGGAGGTCTGCCCAGCGCAGCGGGTGCCGGCCTCTCCTGGCAAAGACAGAGGAGTCTCCATTCCTCCCCCGGCGCCAGCACAGCGCCTCCTGGGAAAGGCTCCCTGCTCCAGAGCAGCCTTCTGATTCTGCTGAGAGCTGTCCCCCCAGGTCCGGGAAGCATCCCCTGCAGAAGCCAGCCCAGAGGAGATGAGGCTCAGAAAATGCCTTTAAGAAACATAAAGCCTTGAAGAGGTGTGTGTGGCCGTTATCACTGCTGTAAAGGACGGTTTTAAATCTGTTGCATGGTACGCACTGAATGTCGGCCCCATCCCAGCTCCGTGAGACAGGCTCTGCCCTATGCCCAAGGTAGGTCAGCTCCTGGAATGATGAATGACAGTCCTGTTAACTGACTATGTGCTTATGTGCTTGCAACTTCCCCCTGGACCTGCGTAATCCAGGTCAGTCTAGACCATCTGGACGATGGTCTCTGGAAAATCCTGACATGAGATTAGGTTCTCTGAGGGTTGTGTCATGTGACGTGGACTCTCGCCCAAAACTGAGGCTCTATTTTGTGTGACTGGGCTGGAAATCCCCAAAGGTTGGGGCTGCAGAGACCCCCTACAAAGAGACGTCCTATAACGGCCTCTGTGTGATCTCAGACCCACACCCAGGCCCTATCCTACACACAACAGGGAGAACTCATCCCACAGCCACACAGCTGCACGCACTGCCCCATCGACACGGGCACCGAGAGGCACCCTCCCACACACACGCACACAACTCGGGTTCACGCACACTAGGGCCCCCGCTTGCCCGCACGTGCTGCACCCGTCTAAACTCTTTCCGTCACCTTCAGTTGTCATGGTAAGTTAAAAAGGAAAGACAAGTTTCCTGGGTCATTACAGTAGAAACGCAAAAGAAAAGTGACCTATTATTTTAGTGGCCACGAAAGGCCTAGCACCATCAACGTTGTAGCAAACACCGATTTCGAAAGAGAGCGAGCACCCCCCACATACAAGAACTTCTGGATGTGCCGAGTCGCCTCCCTCATCAGTCCCCGCCAGGCGGAGTGGGCGCCAGGGCGGGGGCACCCTCCAGTGCTGGTCCGGCCGCCAGGACCACAGTAAGGCCTGCCAGGAGCTCTCAGCAGAGGATGTCCACACCGATGGTCACAAGGGCATTAGAACCCATCCACTTAATTACTTGGAACTTGCTCACCGCTCGACAGGAGTCCTGGGCCCTGGGGGTGGCATCTTCCCATAAGGAACGATTGCTCCTGCTGCTCAGTTGGCCTCTGGTGCCCTTCCCTGCGGCACTCACGCTGTACCAGAGAAACACAAAGCCAGGGGCTGGTGGCGCAGCCAGAAAGGGACTCGGTTGGTCCAGCCAGAAGCCATCTCACCAGAATGCTCCTCTCCAGGTCATAGCTGGCCTCACGCACCATGGGGGACACCAAGAGGTCCTCCACAGGCTGGGACTGATGGCCCAGGGCCAACTAATGAGACACTCTAAGTTGGCATCTGCATAGAAGACGGACCTGCGTCTTCCCGTTTCACTAGGAGCTTCTCAAAGACAAGAGCCACGCTGCATGTCCTCCCAAGTCCCCCGTGACCATATGTACCCTGGGACTCACCGTAAGTACCTACTGAAAATACTTCTTTGTTCCCAGATTAACTGCTTACCTCATTTCCTCATGAAAGTCCTAAGGGCAGTTAATTTCTAGAATGTCTCCTTCATGCCATTTGCCAGTTATCTTTATTATCACCCGAAAGGTCATCCAGGAGCTGGGTTTTGAGCCCAAGTTTTGAAGTTAGAGCTTGGGCTCATTCCTGGCACATTCGTGTCCTCTTCAGCTTTTCATCTCACCGACGACCAGCTGACCCAGCCACTTCCTTTAACACCTAAAGCGTTCCTGGAGCACCGGTCGCTCACCGGGAGGCACTCTGGGCCCTCACGGGCTCCATCGGCTCCCTCTTTTACCAACCCATGATATGCAGGGATTGGACGTCGTGATGTGTTTAAGAACAAGGCAAAGTGAGTCCGACCATGCAGTTCAAGTCTTGGCTTTGCCGCTTCTGGGCTGTGTGGCTGCAGACAAGTGTCTTGACCTCTCTGTGCTTCCCTTCCCTCACCAGCAAAATGGACCTCATGATAATAGCAGCTACTGCCTCGGGCCGGTGTGAGTGCCTGGCACGGGGTAAGCACTACACCTGCCAGCCATCACGATGAATTCCTTCCCTTTGCACCTAACAGGCAGTGGCTGAACCACTCTGCTCAGGTGGGTGTTGGGACGCACCCACAGTGGGACAGGGGCACAGAAGTGAGCGCACCACAGGACACGGCCTCACGGGACCCAGAATCAAGACGGGGCACAGACCCAAGCACAGGCCAAAGGAGGTCGCTCTTGTCCCTTCAGTTCAAGAGAGTGTCTGGGAGGGGAGGGGTGGACTCTGCCCTCCGGTCCCACCATTTAGGAACATGATGGGTCCCTGTGCCCGCCTCTGAGGAAGGGAGAGATAGGGATGCCGTCTGCATGAACGGGCCACCTTGTCCTCCCAGCATCTGGGTCTCCTGGGATCTATTTGGGTACGTGGGTCACAGGCAAACTCAGTCCTTCGTGGATTTGGGTCCCTTTTGGAGTATCTAAAAATTGCAGTACGTGTGGGAGTAAGGTGTGGCTGAGAACCTAGTGTTTACCACTGGAGTGTCCAAGCCTGTAGCTGTTTGACATAAATCATTCACGTGTATGGAACGAGAGGTTCTGTTTCATTGCTAGGAGCCGCATCCTCCCCAGACTGATTATCCAGACTGAGAACCACTTCCAGTGTCCACCAGGGATGCTCCCGCCACTCTGACCGCCTCGGGCATCGATTAGAGCCTCTGCGTCTCATAGCCCCAGCCCCAGGCGTGTTATAACCGTGACCGTATGCTCCCTAATGTTTGAAGAGGGCTTTGCAGGCGGGTCCTTCTCTCAAAACCCTCCACACGTGGGTCATCAAATTGGTCCACAAATACAACGTATTTTTATTACAACGGAATACAATTCTGGGTCTTTGTCCACATGTCTTTCACTTACTGTTTCTAGCATGTTTCAAGTATATAAAACATTGTTATTCATGGTAGTCCTCTTGCTGCCTACTAGGTCTCCAGACTGTCTGTATCTTATAACTAAAATACTGTACCCTCTGACCACCTCTGTCTAACATTTCCCCTTTTCCTTGACTCCCAGTCCCTGGTCACCACCATTCTCTTATCTGTTACTATGAGCTTGACTTTTATTTATTTATTTATTTTTAGGTTCTGCATATATAAGTGAGGTCACGCATTATTTGTCATTCTGTGTCTGGTTTATTTCTTTTTATTCCTTTTTTTTAAAAAGATGTATTTATTTATTTATTTTAGAGACAGAGAAAGAGAATTCATGTGTGTGTAGGGGTGGGGAGGGGCAGAGGGAGAGGATGAGCGGAAGAGAAACTCAAGCTCCATCCCACAGCCCTGAGATCCTGACCGGAGCCTAAACCAAGGGTTGGACACTTAACTGGCTGTGCTACCCAGGGGACCCTGGTTTATTTCACTGAGCAGAACACTAAGGGCTTTGCACGTGGGTCTTTCTCTCAAAACCCTCCACACATGGGTCATCCAATTGATCCACAAATAAAATGTATTTTTATCGGAATACCCTCCAAGTTCATCCCTGTTGTAACAAATGGCAGGATTTCCTTCTTTTTTGGCAGATTAATATCCCAATGATTGTGTGTGTGTGGGGGGGGTGTATATCACATTTTCTTTTATGACTCACCTGTCGATGGACACTGGGTTGTTTCCATATCTCGGCTACTGTGAATAACCCTACAATGAACATGAAAGTATGAGTGTCTCTTTGATGGTGACTTATTTCCTTTGAATATGCACCCAGAAGTGGGATTCCTGCATCTTATGGAAATTCTATTTTTAACTGCTTGCGGAAGCGCCATAACGTTTTCTATAGTGGTTGTACCAACTGACAATCTCACCAAGAGTGCCCAAGTGTTCCCTTAATATAATCTTGTTTGGACGGTACCCCTGGATGAAGTGTTGAGTGGAGAGGGTCATGCCATGTGGTGTTTAGTGGGTACCATGGCTGAGAGCAAGAAGTCAGGGCATAGTCTGAGCTCCAACCAGCCCCAAAGCTAAGTGCTGCGTTTACCGGAACCCATGAGCACTGGAGCTCCTTCTGCAGGAGAGATGACGTCAGAGAGGAAAACGCTGCTCAAAGTGCTGCTGAGCAACAAATCCTGACCATCGTGCTCGTGTTTATTGACTCTGAGACTGTCCTGCAGAAGTGACTGCTCACCGTCACTTAAAATATTTTAATACCAAGGAGTCTTCAAAAGCACAAATAAAAAAAAAAATAAACTGCTGGTTTGCATGTAGGAAATGTCCATTGAGCACCTGAAAAATACAAAAGCACAGACTAAACGCTCCCTTAATTGTACTGTAAAAGTGAAAATTCATTTTCTACCCATTCCTCTCCAACCTCGTTTGGATATATAGGAATAACATGTACACCCAGGCAGAGCTGAGATTCTAACCCAAGTCCGGAGCCTGGAACTGGTTCCTCAGAAGCACCTGCAGGATAGGATGACTCTGCAAGCGCTAGTCCTGCAGGGATTGGATGTCGCGCCATGGTCTGGCTCAGAGTTGCACAAGCAAAGTAGCCTAAACTCTAGCTCCTCCACACGAAAACAAGGAACTATCAAGGGCTCTGCGCAGTTAAACTGAAGGTGGGAAACCACAGTAAAATAGGAAACTGGATATTTCCGTATGTCCACATCCATTCAAAAGTCAGCATCCAGCCCCTTACTTTTGAGGAAACAGCAAAGACTTACAGTAAAGTCAAGGTAAAGTCTCGATCACCACGACTGTTCACTGTTCCTGTCCCCGCTACTGTTAATACCGTACTGTGGGCATTAACTGGCATGAATAGACAAGCAATTAGAGGCACAACATTGGAAAGGAAGGAACAAAACAAAACCATCTCTCTCTCCTTAGAGAGGATGTAATTATACATTTGGAAACCCCAAAAGAACCCATGATAAGTGGTTCCGGAGAGGGGGAAGCCAGGTTAAAAAGGAGGGGACAGGACGGGGGCCTTTTATTAGCTTTCTTGGCTGAGTAAGATGGCGTCAGAGAGTTTCTGCCACCCTTGCTATGATCACTGACGTGGCAGTTGGGCCTGTCCCCGCAGATAGGCTCAGGGCTTGGCGCTGGTAGACACCCAGTAAATGCTTGTTGAGTGAAGGTCGGCTGCCGTTAAGTCGGCTGTCTACAGGACGTGCTGGGAGGCAGTCCCCGTGATCTGCCTCCACGCAGAGTGATCTCACAGAAGCTCATCGCAATGGCCAGAGTTTCCGCAGTTACAGACACTCCTTCGGCCCATGACCTTGACACATGAATGGGTCTTAAATATAGTGTCTACACGCAGTGGTGCATCGTGATTTGGTGAGGTCCGTGGCGGCTTTGTTACTACTAATAATAGTGAGCAAATTAAAGAGACGTGCATCGTCAGTCTTTCTTCACGGCACAAAGATCCTTTCGTAACCTGCGAGTCCTGCTCGGCACACAGCGAGAGAGGAGGGGACATCGGCTGCCTCGGTTTGGTCTCCAGAAGCCCACGTGGGTTCAGCCCAGCAGGACTTGGTGTTCGGTGACTCTGCCAGCCCCAGCTTGCAGGGCCCAGTTGGCTCTGCTGGGAGCCCCTTGCTGCCCTCCACCATTAAGCTCACCCAGCCCCTTCCACCTTGGACCCACATCTAGCCTCTGACCCAAGGACATGGAAGGTGAAGACCCCTAAGTCAGATCACGTCGTACCAGCTGTGTTGGCAGAGCGGCCGGGACCTGGCGTCCCTTCGTTCTGATCCCCTCATAACCAAATAACGCCATATTTAATCAGTTCCAAGACTAATTGTTTTTGTTTTAGCATCTCTGAAATCGGGGTGACTTTCACAATCAGGAAATAAATACTTAGTCATAGTTGAGGCAGATGAAGCACTCCCTACCTAGCACAGTTCTAGGCGCTGTCCGTGAGTTTCCTAATTTGATCCTGAAAGTAACCCTAGGATGAAGGTATTAGTATCAATATTATCCCCATTTTAGAGAGGAAGAAACGGAGGCACAAGGCCCAGAGCTGGCAGAAGTAGGAGGGTGCCCCACGCGCCCAAGCACAGCTCCTCTCCCGAGCCAACCACCGGGGCCGCTAACTTTCTGCAGAGAGGCTACAGGTACACCTGGCTAGGTCCCTCCTGCCCAGCCCTCGGGGTTCCACCAGCGCGTCGGGCAGGGTCCCTCTGGCCACCACAGCCTCTCTCTTTACCTAGCACGCCACCCAAGTGTCGCTCACGCATGGGTCATGGCCAAGCAGGGTTGACAAACACAGCACCCTACCTGGGGTCCCAAGCACGTGAAGACCTTTGGAGGCCAGGAAGGCTATCTTTGTTTTCTGGGGCTCAGGCTTCCGTTATGAACGCTGGTGTGGGCTCCGGCTCCCTGCCTCCTCACCACGCTCCCCTCACTGGAGCCATCGCTGCCCCGGGACACCCAGTCTCCTTGCTGGTCTCTCTTCCCCAGAAAAATGAAGATACTGGGACATGGGCCCAGAAATCTGGCGGCCACTGGGACCTCACCCTGCCCCGCAGGGCCCCCGCTGGCCTCTGTCGCCCATATGCGCCCGCCCGCCCTTTGGCTCTGTGCTGATCCAGGGACAGCCACGGGATGACCTGATCCCCAACCCCGTCCTCCCCATCCTGCCCCACGGAACCTGTTGTGGGAAAAACAAACTGGGACGTCAAGTCAGTCAGTGAAAGACAGACCCTGTGATCTCACTCGTGGAATTTAAGAAACAAACAAAAAACAAAGGAAAGGAGAGAAACCAAGAAACAGACTCTCAGCTAGAGACAACAAACTGATGGTGCGCAGGGGGGCGGTGGGGAGGGAAGGGTGAAGCAGGTGGTGGGGACCCAGAGGGCACTTGTCAGGGGGCACCTGGGTGGTTCAGTCCGTTAGTCGTCCGACCCTTGATTTCGGCTCATGAGCTCGATCCCCATGTCAGGCTCTGTGTTCAGTGCGGAGTCTGCTGAAGACTCTCTCCCCCGCACTCCCCACCGCACGTGCACTCGCTCGCTCGCTCGCTCGCGCTCTCTCTCAAATGAAAGAAAATGACCCTTATCACAACAAGCTGAGTAATGTAGAGAATTGCTGAATCACCGCATCACGCCCTGAAACTAACAGCACACGGTGTGTTCACTAACTGGAGGTTAATAAAAACTTAAAAAAAATACTTTACATTCATTCCAAAGCAAGCCCCAAGCCTTGGTCCAAGTCCTTTGTCCCCTGGTCTCAGAAGACGTTTCCGGAACCAGCCAGCCGCAGCCACCAGTACCCCCAGTGCTCCGGCTCTCCCTGGAGGATCCCTCTCCGCGCCCCTAAGAAACAGCTCCCGGATCACAGAGGGCACAGCCCCGGGTCTGGCTCTCCCGGGAGGACAACATCCCAGCATCTGTCTCCCGGCCGTGGTGGGTCCGGCTCTGCCAGCCCCCTGAGAACCTTCCCAGGGCCCTGATGCCCCGAACTCTGCTGGAGCAGGTCAGTCCCACCCTCAGACCTGGGGGCCTCCTCGTGCAGGGGCAGATCGCTGGGCGGGCAGACGTTGCTGCTGAGTCCATGCATGTTCCCTTCCTGCTGTGTCAGGCATTCTGCTTTGAGGAGTCCCCCATTAAGATGAAAACACTCCTGTGGGCAGCTGGGCTCTGGCAGGTAAAAACTGAACTATCCGCAAACGCCCTCTCTTCTCACCGCCGTCCCCGGGTGGGAGCAGCGGGGCAGCCTGATTCACACGCAGGGACAGTGGGGTAACAGGCTGACTCACACGCGGGGGTCAGGATGGAAAGGGCCCAGGGTCAGGAAGTCCCACGGGAGCTCCAGAGGACCTGCGCTGGGACTGGGACGGGATCATTCATGTCGTGTGCCCACACAGGCCTGGGTCCTTCATCAGCCGTAAAATTATGTGTCAATGTCCAAACAGCAACCTGCAAAAGAGACTAACCCAGCACTCCCCAATTTACAGTTGGGGCAACTTTCCATTTACTCAGACTTTACCATTTACTCAGAGAGGCTGAGTAACGCCCAAAGGTCACACAGCTTCTCTCGCAGGCCAGAGGCCCTCCTGATGCAAGATCAGGAGCTCTCGGGATGGGGTGTGCAAGGACCTCACATCACCTCCCCTCTCCACCCCAGCGGCCACTCTTGCCCTCACTCCTGTGGACAGAACTGTGTCCCTCCAAATTCATGGGCTACAGCTCTAACCCCTAACTAACGTGAGTGTGTTTGGAGACAAGGTCTTTAAAGAAGCAGTTAAGGTTAATGGAGTGGTCAGTGTAGAGCCCTAATCCTTCTTTATAAGAAGAAAGAAACAATCTCTTCCCCCTTCTTCTCTTGCTCTCTCTCTCCCGTCCCTGCATGCAAGGGCACAGCACGAAGGTGGCTGTCTTGAGCCAGGAAGAGAGCTCTGACCGG
The DNA here is from genome assembly GCF_922984935.1 of Meles meles. Lineage (NCBI taxonomy): Eukaryota > Metazoa > Chordata > Mammalia > Carnivora > Mustelidae > Meles > Meles meles. Next base: position 2,133,123 of record NC_060086.1, on the reverse strand, counting down.
ACCCCAACCATGCTGGCCCCCTGACCTCAGACTTCCAGTCTCCAGATCTGTGAGCAGATGTCTGTCTGTCTTCACAGCCCCCTCAGCGGTATTTCACTGTGCAGCCTGCGCTGACCGTCCTCCTCTCGGCTAGGCGCTGGTCTGATTCATACTCGCTTGAGATCTAGAGCGGGCGCATCGGTCCTGGCTCCTTGTTATACAGCAGGGCATGGTGACCCCAGTGCCTGCAGGGACAGCGCAGTCACGCAAAGAGCCAAAAAGCGAAACGTCTAGCAAGAAGGTGGCGGGAGACTCGGATGGAATGATTCCCCTCGTCCAAAGGAGTAGCCACAGCTCGTCACCGACTGACTGTAGCCGTGAGGGGCTCCGTCCAGCGGGGCCAGCGGTGGTGTTTGAAGAACTGGAAGCCCACGTGGCAAACCAGCTGTCTCTTAAATGCCGGCAACGACACCCAAGTTCCAAAGCGACGGCAAAATAAAGAACGCAGCAACACAGGAACAGAGTGGCCAGACTCTCTTGGTGGCCTCGCTCTGGCCTGAGAACCACGATTTCACAGCCCCATTTAGGGGAGGGACCATTCTGGAAGGCAGGGCGGTGGCTGAGATGGTGGGAGCCCAGACCTGAAGGTCGCTGTGTGTCCATTCCCCGGCCTCTCCGTGGGGACCGGGGTGGGAGGGGCAGTCAGGATCCGCTGTATCTCCCCAGGGTCCCCGAGCGCCCACGTAGAGACAGCCCAGAGACCAGCGGCCTCGGCCCCAGACTCCTTCGCCTTTGTACTATGGCTGCTCCACAAGCCGACCACCACGCCTACAGGGGCCCCTTCACCCCACCCTTGACACGTTCCAAACCCCACCGGGGGTGTCGCTCCCAGCTGAGGACCGCACGAGGCCGAGAAGAGCAGGACAGTCGCAAGAGGCCACAGGGAGCTGAGGCCAGAGCCTGGACCCAGGGCGCGCTGGGCGCGTTTGTGACAGGTGCCTGGGAACTCCCAGGAGAGGCCCGAGTCCGCATCCAGGCTGCAGACCTGGAGATGTGCTCCGTGAGTCCAGCTGGGCAGGGCCGGGTGCGGAGCTGGAGGCCGGGGCTTGAGAAACAGCAGAGCTGATCGGAGCCCTCCACCCAGCCTCCGAGGGAGGACCGGGGCCCGCCTCCCACACGGTGGGATCGGCAAGGCCCCCACCCCGCTCCGTGGACTTTGGCTGCCCCAGAGGTGTGAAGGCTGCGGCCATCAGCGTGCCGGAAGCTCCCTGCAGCCCCCACGTCACCTCTCCAACCCCAGTGGGACAAAGATGAAGCCCCAGACAACAAAATCAGGGTACAGAACCACCACTAGCTTGCGAGGACAAGCCCGCGTCAGGCTAGGAGGCAGCAGATTTGGGACCTAAACCAAAAGGGACAAGGAAATCGATCACAGGCCCGAGGGGACCCGCTCCCACCAGGCCGCTGCCTCCCCTCTGGGATCGCAGCCCGCGCAGGTTCTAAGGGACTGTGCCATCGGGCCGTGTGTGTTTGACTGTGTTCATTATATTTTAATATGATTGTGTTCAATCCAGTAGACTGAAGCGGATCCGTCCAGACGTATAATTGGTTCCTAAAGGCTTATTATCTTGGCGGCAGCGCTGGCAGAGGCTTTGAGAATGGAGAGGGGTCCGCGAGCTCTTCTTGCTCATTAGTCCCTGTTGTGGGGACTCGTCAGTGGGTCTGGGGTAACCCTGGCTGCCCTGGGATGCAGGGCCCTCAGCCTCCATCGCAGCAACCTTGTGCTCCGAGCCCTTCCCAGGGATTGCCGAGTCTCCAGGTTCACTGGGGGCTCCCCACTGCCTGCCTGTTCTTCCCCAGCCCTCCTCTTTGGGAGGAGCTCTGCACCCCCACTCCAGGGCCCTGGAGGACGGCAGCCCCCACATTCAGCACAGTGTCCCCAGCGCCTGGCAGGGGACGCACCCATGGCTCCGTGTCCAGCGTGGCTGGTGCGTCCAGGCAATGTCCTCCACTGCCTCGGTCCCAGCTCACCCAGGTCTCCTGGAGCTCGAGAGAGCTTTCCAATGGGAACTGGTCTGGTGCACCCGATCTTGATGGGCCTCCGGGGGTTCAAGCTCTTTACGTCCTAGAGTAATTTGCCTTCCTGGTTGGGCAGACTCTGATCCTCTGAGAAGCATGAAAGAAAGGAGATCCCCAGGAACACCTGGTCTGCCCTCACGGATGCCCAGTGGTACCAGTGAGCAGGGCTCATGTCTGGCTCTTCTTGGGTAATCCTCAGGGGCTAGGCTGGGTGGTGCTCCTAGTCCTGACTTCAGGAATACTGGTGTCCCAGACATCTCCCCCGGCTGGCCTTGGAGACGTCACAGCGATCTGCGCCAACTTCCGAGGGTTCCCAGGTGCAAATGCAGATCAGGTGCTCACTATAACCCGGACGCGGACCTGGACCCGGACCCTGGGCCTGAGCCTCGTGTTGTATGTAGAACAACCAACAGGACGCTTGGGAAAATAAGGTAAGAGGAGGCCAGACACCGGGGCTGCAGATGGGACTGAACTCTCCAAGTGGGCTCTGCTCCAGCCCAGGAGGAAATGGCTGCCTGATCTCCCCCTACGCCCCGTGGGCCACACGGCCCTCACAACCCAGACAGGTGCTGCTGCTTCTTACTTAGCAGGTCCTGCCTGACAGTCTTGGTTCACTGCAGATGGACGCCTGAATTTCATGGTCCTTTCGCCCGGATGCCATGGGGCAGGGGTGCAGAGACAGGGAGAAGCTGGCACTCACCTGGGCACCTGGGCCCTGGGATCAGGGACTTACCTCTTAAACAACACCCAGCAGAGGCAACAGCGCTTCGGAAGGATGCTGATCTATTTCCCAGACTGCCAGGCACAGAACCCCGGGTGGGTCCTCATGGCCTCTCTTCCTTGCTGCCCACGGCCTTGGCGGAACAGGCGCTGGTTCTGGGAGCTGTCCTGAGCCTAGACGCGTGAGCGCAAGACCACAACTGCCCGGAGGTCTATGAGCCTGGAGGGAAGGGGCCCAGACTGCCTTTGGACTTGACACTTTCAAGAGGGACCCAAGCTGGCTACAGACCCTTGTCTCCCATCCTTTGTCCCTAACAAGTCCCCTCTCTTCAGGGGACCATCAGCCCAAGAAGCCCTCCCTTCTGGTGCCCGGCGCCACCTGGCACGGCATTTTGGGCTGACTTCTGACTGCTCCAAACAGTCCTTTCCTGTGAGGTTCCATTTCAATACACACTTGTCCTTTACGTTTTGAAGGCTTGTCCTTACTCCTTCATGTGCATTTCTACCAGCTTCTTCCTCTCCTTTCCCCTTTCTGTGCTGAACTTCTTGTGCTGTTGGCTGGGCTCCCTCTTAGACACTCATCTCATCAATTCATCTGATTTTTATTGCCTCGTCTTGACTTTTACTGTGTGTTCCTTCAGAATCTGTGTGTCTGTTTTATGGCCTTTTCTCTTTCTTCTCTCTTTGTTCTCTTTCCATCTCAAACTTCAATTTTCTGAGGAGCCTCAGGGATCACCAAGCCCCCGAGCAGAAAGTGCCAGGCCACCCACACATGTCAAGGGAGGAGACTCCTCTCTCTCCGCCCTCAGAGGGCCAACTCCCCTATAACCTCACCCCAGGAGACCCCTGACACCACGCCCCCAGGACAGGGTTGCAATTACTGCCTCCCTAAGGGGCACACAGCCACGCCCTCTGGAAAGGGCCCACACTGCCTAGGCCTTCTAGAAGGAGCCTCACGTCTCATAATCAGCTGCTCTGGAAAATGCATGCATCTGAATTTGTGCCTTCTTGCCAGCTGGTCAGAAGGGCCCCTCTTCCTGCCCCTGAGCAGGAGCCCCCAGGGCTGGCCAACTCCCAGGAAACGCAGCAGAGAGAGACCAGCACCGATCTCTGTCACATGGGTCGAATTGCAGACCCAGACATCTTACTTCGTGGGATTTTAAGAAGACATTTCTATTAGGCATGTCCTCCAGGCCTGGCTGCACAGAGAGACAGATGGGGCTACACGGGCCTGTTCTGCTCTGACCACTGGGCGATGGAACAGTCTCTTAGGGGCCATTCTGTCAACCCTATCTAGGTCTTTTGTCACTGTCCCCAGTTTTGACCCCCCTATGGCCCGCTTTGACCCCCCTCCCCACCATGAAGCACTCCACACTGCCAGGGCCTGTCCCCCACGGCAGGGCCTCTCCTGGGCTGGGAGCTGGGAGCTGGGAGCCACTCTCGCCCCAACCTCCGCCCTCCCCGACCAGACGACCCAAGCAGCCTGCTTCTGCTCCTGCCTGTTCTCTGCAGAGCCAGGGTGATCTTCGGAAAGCGTCAACCGGGTCACATCACACCTTGCTTCAAATTCTTGTGTGATTTCTCATCAGATATAGAATGAAATGCCCTTGCCTTTCTGAGGTCCCCGAGGCCCTGTGATCCACCTCTCTGTCTGCCCACTCACCCCGCAGCCGAATCCCTGCCTCGGCAACACCCCAGACTCTTATGCCCACGTCTGTATGCCTGACGCTCCCGTTGGAGGCTCGCGCCCGGATCCGTGAGTGTCCGGCTTCCCTCCTCACTCGGGTCCAGTTCAATGCCCCCTCCTAGAAGGCTCTCCCCAGTCACCCCGGTGAAGTGCCCCGTCCACATACGCACTCCAGACACAATTTTTTGCCAACGAAGAAAGCACGTGTCACCATCTGAAATGGTCTTATCTATCCCTCTACCGACCTACCTATTTGTTTGCTGAGTTTGGGAGTTCTGCTCCTAATCATCCCGGAGTAGCTCATATTAAACCAGCTCTCTGTCATAAATAACATCCATAACAAATCATAGTCGTAAAGTCTGGGCGATACATAAAAGATGATGTTCAGAAGGCATGAGAGTGACTCAAAGCAGGGGGACACTGAACAGACGTTGACATTGGAAAGACTGAAAGGCACTGAGCACCTTTCTGTTTGTGTGACTTTCAGCCGAGGGCGGCCCCCCATCAGTACCCTGTGAGGCTAGACACCGAAGCCTTACTGCTGAGCAATCAGAAGACGGGGTTCAGGGCATCACCAGCAGCTGGGAAGGATGGGAGACTCACCGGCAAGGAGAGGATCACAGAGGGAGAGACCCAAATCTCATGAGTCACTCTGTCGAACATCAGGTCAACCCCCAAACTCTACCCGGCTAGGGCAGACTCAAGCAGGCCGGCTAAGCCTCAGAGAACTGAATGGACACTTCAGGTACGGTCCAGCTAAAACAACCACACTGGTGAACAAGTAAATACTCTTTGCATGAACATAACAGAACCCAGAGTCTCTACCACAGCTTGTCTACAAAGTCCAGGGCACAATTCAAAATTCCTAGATGTACAAACAGACAGGAAAACATGATCCATCCCCAAGAAGAAAGGCAATTGACCGAAACCGTGGTTGCAGATTTTGCAATTAGCTCAAAGTCATAATAGAAAACATTTGCTAAATGTTCATTATCTGTGTGTCATCACTAGGATGTAAACTCCATAAGAGCGGGAACCTAATCAGTTCTGTTCCTTGCTCTGTCCCCGGCTTTTAGAGTAACCAATGAGGCATAGAAAAACACCCCGAAACTATGAACATGGCATAAAGCAGGATTGTATTTTTTCCTCCTTATTTTCTGTCTTGATTCCTTGAGGCCGCTCCTTGGTGAACCAAACACCACCAGAGAACGATCACTCTCTTTCGGACAGAGAGCACAGTTGTGTGATTGTGAGTTAGTAGTGGCCGTTACAGACAAGTGGCTTTAGTCTCTAATTACTGCCCAGAAGAAAGCATGTCGACCAATTGTGAAACCCGATGTCACCATTATTCACAAAACATTCATCAATTAACTGCCTTAGAGTAAGAAACACATATGTAAAGTCAGCTTGTTCTAGGGCCTGGGTGTTCAGTGTGCGGCTAGTTCGTATCAGGGGGAACCACGATGTCCAAGAGCAAACGTAATCCACGTTTATTGAGGAGGTTAGTCCTGAGGTAGATGTTTACAAAAATTTTTTTTTCTAAGAACGTAGAGGTCCATCCACAGATGAATGGATCAAGAAGATGTGGTGTATATACACAATGGAACACTATGCAGCCATCAAAAGAAATGAAATCTTGCCATTTGCGATGACGTGGATGGAACTAGAGCGTATCATGCTTAGTGAAATAAGTCAATCGGAGAAAGACAACTATCATATGATCTCCCTGATATGAGGACATGGAGAAGCAACATGGGGGGGTAGGGGGATAGGAGAAGAGTAAATGAAACAAGATGGGATTGGGAGGGAGACAAACCATAAATGACTCTTAATCTCACAAAACAAACTGGGGGTTGCTGGGGGGAGGTGGGGTTGGGAAAGGGGGAGGGGGCTATGGACATTGGGGAGGGTAAGTGCTGTCGTGAGTGCTGTGGAGTGTGTAAACCTGGCGATTCACAGACCTGTACCCCTGGGGATAAAAATACATTATATGTTTATAAAAAAATTAAAAAATTAATTAAAAAAATTTTTTTTTCTGGATCAAATTATTTCTGCCATACTCAGAGTTTGGGAAGTTGTTAGACCTTTGGTCTGGACTCTAGATGGGACCCCAAATTCTCCTTGAGGAATCTCCCAACCCTACCCACAGACAGGGTGACATTCAAAATTTGTAAAAACACTCAGGGTGCAGACACTGACCAATCAAGATGGAGGCCAAACACCAACCAATCAGAAGAGATGCCAGTCAAACACCAACCAATCAAGATGGAGGCCAGTGAAACACCAACCAATCAGAGGAGAGGCCAGCTCTGAGGCACTGGTCTGGCAGGAGCCGCGTCCTACATAGCGCTCTGTTTAGGAAGGTGACCTGGTCACCTCCTCCGCCTTCGCAGGAGGACTTCGGTGCCACCTCCAGCTCCACCAAGTGTCCAAGCATATGGGGGTGAACCCGACCAGCGTCCCGGGGCCGCTGCCCTCCAAGCACTTGCAAGGAGAATCACCTCAGAACTGGCGGCGCGGTGAGCACGCGGCGGGGAGAACGACGCGCGCGAGGAGCAGCCCCTCTCGTGTCCCAGACTCTCGGCCCGCGCTGGCGTCCGCCGTGGGAAGCCCTTTCCTCCGGCACCTCTCGTGAGGAAGCCCAGCGCGGACCACGAGGGGGACAAGCTGATCACAACACACACACGCGCACAGACACAGACACACACACAGACACACAGACACACAGACACACACATGCGCACACACAGACACACAGACACACGCACACACACACACAGACACGACACAGACACACACGGACACACGCACACACGGACACACGCACACACAGACACACACACAGACACACACACCCACGCACAAACACATACAGACACAGACACACAACACAGACACACATGCGCACACACATAAACACATAGACGCACAACAGAAACACATACAGACACACAGACACACACATAAACACACACAACACAGAATAAACACACACACAACACAGACACACACAACACACAGACACACACAGACACATACACACATGCGCACACACACGCACATAGACGCACAACAGAAACACACACAGACACACAGACACACACAACACACAGACACACACACACACACATAGACGCACAACAGAAACACATACAGACACACAGACACACACATAAACACACACAGACACACACAACACAGAATAAACACACACACAACACAGACACAGACACACACAGACACACAACACAAACACACACAACACACAACACACAGACACACACACACCCCACACCCCCGAAACACTGCAGCAGCCTCGGGCGTTCCCACAGGGAGTCGCCCATGGAGAATGTCTTAAAGGAAAGTCTGTCACGGACGATGGAAACTGCTAGATCGGACCTTCGGAGAGTGTGGGGGCACCTCTAGGTCCCCACCACCCCCTTCCTAGAGGAACGTCACAAGGGGCCGTCCTAGTCAGTCCCTCGCCGGACGGACTGTAAAAGCAGTTTGGGACTCGTTGCTTTACACGCTGGCGGTGTGGGGACCCGCGGAACTATCGCCTTCTGCCTCCGGTGACAGAGGTGGCCGGGCCTCTGCTGAGCAACCGGTTCCTTCTGTTGCAGGGACGCTGGGTCTGCAGCCAGAGACTGCTTCCCTCTCTGCGTGGGCCCAGGGGAGGCCCAGGCCGCCCCAGGGCTCCACCTGCAGCCAACGGGCCGGTCCGATGTCATGAAGTTTGTGTCCTGACCCCACTCCAGGCCCCATCCTCGCTTCCTCAGCCTGGTCTTCTCCTTGGTCTGACTTTCTCTGCCCACGGACTTGCTCCTTGACTGCGTCTGCAACTGCACACGCATCTTTGCAGGCGGCCTTCGCCCTTCCTGGAACCGCAGGCAAACGCACACGCGGACCCTGACTGGGATTTCTGCAGTGCACCACGGCTCTCTTCAATCCGCCGCTTGATGACCTACTCCAGCAGGCGCCAGCTCGCATACGGCCACTGTCGCTGTCTTCTCAGACTAGAAAATCACTGCCTGGCCAAAGACACGATGCTGACCAACTAACCAGACGTCGCTTTATTACGGATTCTTGTAATCTCGCCATCTCCCGGGTGCACGGCGGCATAACCATGCCAAGGGGGGCGGGAGTAAATCCGTCACTCACCCAAACCCAAATATTTGAACCCAAACATTTATGACTCTTTTTATCTACGACCCCCTGCCCCCGCCCAGACTCTCCTAAAGCTTTGGCGGGGCACAGAGAAGAGAAGTGGGGACTCAGGGTATGGGACAGCCGGTCTCCGTGGAACTTAAGTGTCTTCAGTTGCTGCTGCTACAGTTTCATTTTCCTCCTGCGACGAGAAGGGACAAAGCCATGGGAACCACCCAGCTGTCTTCGCCCTCCCTACGACTCCACACCTGGCTGGCAGCCTTGGTGTCCCAGGGTCGGAGAATCGGGTTAACAACCAAAGCAGTACCTCCACGAGCAAGCAGGAGCCCAACCCCTGAGCGTACCCCCGGTTCCCAGATGCTGAACTGTGAGGCTTCGGGAGCAGCTATGCCATAGACACGGGGAAGAAATAGAGGCAGTTTGGAGGAAAATCTCTCCTGGAGGGAATGTAAAATCCAAGAGCTCTCCCACACCGGCCCCAGGCTTCTCCGTTCACCGTGGACCACACAGGTGCCAGGCCGGGAGCCCTCCCCACCCAAGAGAAGGGCCAGCCCCCCCGCAGTACCCTGGGACGGTGCCTGCGGAGCCCGCCTGCTCTGGAGGGAATTGCACGTCCACCAGTAGCAGGATGAGCCCCCGGAGGGCGACCCCAGGACACAGTGGCCCCGAGGAAAGGAAACCCTCTCAGCCTTGGCATCTGGGAAACATTCAGAGTTTTTCATTCTCTCCTTCTCTTGGGCCGAGGTGTTCCCGGCTTCAGGATAATTTGTAGCCTCGCTGGTCTTGGGGTGGCAATAGGGACCCCCAGGGTAGAAGCCCAGGTCTTAGGCGCTTGGATCCCGTGTCCAGACAGCACCCTGGGACCAGATTCAAAATGCGCCCTGGGGGTCAGGAGCCGCCTCCACCCTGAGGAGTGCAGGGAGCCTCTCTCTAGGCAGCAGAGGGACCCTCATCCTCCAGCCACAGAGGTGAGCACGGAGAGCACTGTTGAGAGAATGTTCGGGACGCTCCGGCAGCCCGGTGGGCGGCTCCCTGGGGCTGGACCAAGCAGGGAACAGCCTGAGCTGAGCCAAGGACTATTTGGCACCTGCACTGGGCTCTCGACAGGCAGAGGGAGAAGCAGGCCTGCGGGGACGGCAGGACAGAACGTGGTGGAAGCCCATCTGCAGCAGCTTTTGTCGCCGGAACATTCGGTCCCGGGATCAGGGGCCGTGAGCCACAGGGCGTTGAGAGAGTAAATGCTCATGAAACCAAGGCCTGCGTAGCCACGCCTCCTCGGCCTGCCCGGGGCCTCCCTGCAGTGGACACACAGCCCTCCTTCCCCGGGGACTGTGACTTGCAGCCCGGGGAGCGCCCGGCAGCACAGAGAGAGGCGGAGGCCACGGGGAGAGGCCAACCCCAGCTCTCTGTGAGCCTGTGAATTTGCGGCCCCATTGGGACTCTGGAGAATTCCGGGAGCCAACTCCCCGGCCTCCCTTTGACAGAGTCACTTTTCATCCCTTTGGCTGCAGGCACAGGCAAACGCACACAGGCGAAAATCAGTTAATAACTATGCACATTTTATAATAAATTTTAACAATTTAAGAGTCTGGTACAGCTTTATTATAACTTTTATTTCAGCACACTAATTCAGTGCGTAATAACCTGCCAGAAACACAGAATTTGCTTGACGTATGCTCTGAGCGCCAAGATAATGGAATATGCTGGAGAGAAACCTTGGGTCGCACCCAGCTTGGCTCTCCTCCCTCCCTGGGGGATCCCCGAGGGGCTCTTAGGAGTTCTGGACGCGGAATGGGAGCTGTGAGTGCAGGGAGGGACGCGCCAGCTCAGCCAGCCAGTCCCGCCGCACTCCCCGGACCCTTCTGAGGCTGGAGGGTGGAACACGACACCTTCTCCCCCACCTCCTCCAGGCCTGACCTGAGAGGGAACTGAGATCAGCCCCAAAGAAAACCTCCCAGGAGCCGGGTCTAGCGTTCCTCCCTCCTTCTTCCGCCTCCCCTGCCCACTCTGCCCCCCGCCCACAACCCCGGGGCATTTTTCTCAAAGATCAGCAGCCTCGGTAGCATCTCAGAAGCTGAGAAAGAGGCAAATCCGTGGTCCCACCTCCGTCCTACTGACTCTGGAACTCTGGGTGGGCCCCCGGGTGTCCTAACAAACCTTGCCGGTGGTATTGTCAAGCGAGATTTGGCTTAAGCTCGGCCGCTGCTGTCGTCTCTACCTTTCCAGGAAGACTCGGGCCTCAGAGTCCCCACGTGACAGATAAGGACACAGGCCGGACATCACTAAGGGCTCCCGAGCCCTGACAAATGGCTCCGATAAAGCCCAGCGGAGAACCCACAGTGACCTCTTTCAGGGAGAGACCGAGTGGCCCACATCTTCGAACCCTCCCCAGCCGTCCCCTGTACCGTGGGGTGCGTGGCTGTTCAGGGCCGTCTTAGCTTCAACACAAAGAAGAATGAGGGGGAGGGGAGGGTCCGTGACCAGGAACAGGTCAACACAGGGAGAAGCCAAGCTGAGTGGAGTGTGTGAGAGCACACACGCACAGAACGAGAATTTATCAGGGTCCCTGCTGTTTTCTTTTTAATTTTTAAAATTTATTTATTTGACAGTGAGAGAGGGAGCCGGAGAGCTCAAGCAGAGGCAGAACCAGGCTCCCCATTGAGCAGGGAGCCCGATGCGGGACTCGATCCCAGGACCCGGGGACCATGACCTGAGCCGAAGGCTGACACTTGACCCACTGAGCCACCCAGGCGCTTCTAGGTCTCTGTTTCTTTGTTTTCTTTCCTCTCCCCTTTATCTCTTGACTACCTGTTGCTCCAAGAACATGAGTAAGTCTCTCCTGTTCTCCTGGCGGATAAACAAAACCCCCCCTTAGACATGGCAGCCTCTTCCGTCTGCCCCCGTCTCTCTCTGCGCCATGAGGGCGAATCCTGGAACTGCCATCTCCCCTCAGACCATCACTCCGAGGCTCCAGACGCTCCGTCCTTGACCTCCGTCAGCCGGCCTATGGCCGCCATCGTCCTGGGACGCTGTGCTAGCCTCCTCCTACGTTCGTTTCCAGGGGCCGCTCGCCAGCGCCTCGGTGGCCTGATCTCTCTGGCACATAACCCTCTGCCCTCTCCAGGCTTTACCTTCTGACTGTCCCTCGTCAGGCCTCAGACGATGTCAAATAGCCTTTACCCTCTGTCATCTGAGCTCGTAGTTTGATGACTCACTACCTACAGGCCGTCTTGCGTGCGCTCTCCGAAATACGTTACGGAAATGGACAAGGGGGAGTCTACCTCATTTTTTCAGTGTCCTTCAAATGAAACTACAGACAAAAATGGTCTTTTAGAAGTAAGGGCCCGAAAACGTTCATTTTCCTTGAGGAACTAGCATAGGATCTCATAAACAATGAGACTCAGAAAGCAAGTCTCAAAATGCTTGAAATAGGCAAATCTGTAATGTCAGTCCCAGCAGAACACTGGCAAAGAGTGGGGGGGCAGTTTTGGGTGTGAATGACATCCTGCTTCTTGACCTGGGTGCTGGTTGGGTACGGTATTCAGGGTATAAAGAAGCACGGAGCCATGTCATTGAGATATGAGAGCTTCTTGGCATATATTATGCTTCAGTGAATTTCTTGCGGAATTCTAAGTTCCCTTTTCTCACCAGGAAGTTCTGATCAGATTGGTGGCTCCATTACATTCTTATACAACGTTTCGACCTTTACGCGAGCATCCTATTGCTTCAGTCTTGCTCTCCTGCTCTAAATTATACTTTCCTTGGTTCAAAAATTGTGTCCTTAGCTTATGACTATATACCTTCAGTCTTACTGTATGCGCACATCCACAGTGCTTCATGTAGATGAGGTAGAAACAATCCTTCAAGTAGGATAAAGTCTATTTTTTGTTTCTCTATCCTTCATGCCCAGCTTATAGTAGTTGCTCGATTAATGTTGAAAGAGAGAAAGAAAAGAGAGAAAAATTGGGTAAAAGTGAGTACAGGACTTAGAGGTCAAGAAGGGTTCTTTTTGTGAAAGGAGAGAGATCTGAGCAGATCTCCAGGGCGGTGGGAAGAAGCCGGGAGAAAAAGGTACACTGATGCTGAGGAGGGTGATCTATGAGTCCTGCTCCCAGGAGAGGGGAGGAGGAAGAGGGTGGGAAGGGGTGACTTGTCTTGAACAGAAGAGAAATCTCTTCTTCATATCCTTGATTGGTTTTCCTCCTCTCTGCAACCTGTAAATCATTGTAATCCCTCAAAATTCAGTCCTCTCCATCATAATCTGTCTCCTGATGATTTCATCTGAGATCGTTTTAAATACCATCTGTCCTTCGATGGCTCCCAGGACTGTATCCAGCCCGGATCTCTGCTGCGAACTCAGGACAGCCCACTCAGCCTCTCTGCTGGATGCTCAGCAGACGCCTCGAAGTTAACAGGAGAAACACCGAACCCTTGATCTTCTCCCAAACCTCCTCCACCCACAGTCATCCCCATGGGAGGCCAACGAAGCTTGAGTCATCCTTGACTCATCTCTCTCTCACACAACCATCCAGTCCGTCCACAAATCCCATTGCCTCCCTCCTCAAGAAGAGAGAGAAAGTCTAGAACCCAGCACTCTTCACACCTCCGCTGTTCCCCCGGGTCCAGACACCACCCCTCTCCCCAGGACTTTGTGTTTCGATAGTCTTCATGCTTCCGCCCAAGCCCGCCTACAACCTTTCCACAGCACGGCAATTAGAAGGATCGTTTTTGGGGTCTCCCCTCTGCTCTGAGCCCGGTGCTAACTTCCGTCTCAGAGTAAAAGTCAAAGTTCTTATGACCCTCCAGGGTCTACTTTCCATGCTGCCTTGTCCCCCTCCTTATAGGATGGTACACGCTCAGGGCCCACCACGTTCCCTGTCCCTACCCTCCTTCTCTGCTTTCTCTCCCCCTACAACCCCACCCTTCTGTCCTCACGTTTTGTCTTCCCCACGGGGTGGAAGTTCTGCAAGGCAGTTTCTGTGTGGTTTGTTCACTGCTGGAGCCTCAGAGCCTAGAAGACATCTTGGTCTATGAAAATTCATGAAAATTTAAAATAAATTTTTAAAAAAATTTAATGTTAATTTAATTTTTTTTAAATTTAATTTTCGGGGCGCCTGGGTGGCTCAGTGGGTTAAGCTTCTGCCTTCAGCTCGGGTCATGATCTCAGGGTCCTGGGATCGTGCCCCGCATCGGGCTTTCTGCTCAGCAGGGAGCCTGCTTCCCTTCCTCTCTCTCTGCCTGCCTCTCTGCCTACTTGTGATCTCTGTCAAATAAATAAATAAAATCTTTTAAAAAATTTAATTTTCCCAAGGGATTCTTTTGCTTAAAACCCCTTAGTGACTCTTCATGTCCCTTAGAATAAAGTCCCCTTCTTTGTGGGCACCCGAGGCCCTTTGGGAGCTGGCCCTGCGGCCTCCTCTCTCACATGGCCTTCCAGAACACAGCCCAGTGGAATCACTCACCAGCCCATCCGTGGTTCCTCCGCGATTGGCCTCCTCTCCCAAGAAGGCTCTCCCAAAACCACCTGTCTGGGGACTCATTTGGGGGGTCAATCAAGTTAGAGTAGACCCCACCCTTGTGCCCCAACAAGGCACCGGGCTCTTGCCTCCCCTAGCCTGTACCAGTCTGCCCTGACACCCTTTGTCTGCCAGTCTGTCCTCCTGCTTGAGAGCAGAGGTGCCCGTCCGTCCAAGGTGAGTGCTCCAGCCTAGCCAAGGACACGCTCTGTGAGGCGGCGGTAGTGGGATAATTATTATTACCATCATCTTTGATAAATATTTATTCAGTCAATGGCTCGCCTCAGTACTACTGTGTCCCCACAGCTCAGCTTGCCAGTCAACGGACGGTGAGAGGGACTGACTCCCGTCACACCCCAGAGCGGCAGAGTGAGCGCCTCTTTCCACCTCAAGCCCTTCCCCTCTTCAGGGTCTCTTCCTCAAAGCATGAAGAAGACGGAGCCTCACACGTCATGAGGGACAAGAAGTCACCTTGACGTCTCCTTAGCAATCAGAATGGCTTCAAGGTCACTTCTGGAGCCCCCGGGCACCTGATGCACGTCCTAAGGCACAAGATATTTTTTTACTGCAACTCAAATTTCCTTGCAAAGGATACCGTCTAGTCCGAATTTATTGCAGTCACGGGCTCTTTGATCTGTCTGGCTTAGCGCGTGTCTTAAGTAGACTGAGCGAGAAGTGATTTCACCTCGTCATTAAAAATCCCCTACAGTGAAGGGGAAGCGTCCGCACACCATCACGTATTCATTCAATGAAACTTTATGTTGTTTCAGTGCCACTGGGGGGAGGATAATGACACTGAAGAGGGGGTCCCTGCCCCCGGAGGAGGCGCGGCCCCGCAGCTAGCGAAGGGGTCCCCGGAGCTATTTAAGTGGTTTTATCCATCATGTTAAGCTTTGCTTAATTAGAGGCGGATGTCTTCATCAAAAGACAAGAGGAAAGATTTCTTTCGTACCAGCTGCATCCACAGACTTCGGTGAACTTGTTCCATTTAATCCCGACAAGCCGACGGTACCCCAGGCTGAAACGGAGACCCCCTGAAGCTCAACGGCTGGCCGGGCCGCACGCCAGTGTGCGCTGGTGCCCGGCTGCCGGTGAAGGTTCGCGACTCCTCCAAGCTGTGGCCTCCCTCCTCCGCCTCCCTGGAAATGGCAACCCCCGCTAAGGCCGTTCCAAGAATATCCAGGGATCACAGAACAGTGCAAAGTTGCCATGTCTACGCAAAGTCTGTGGGGACCCACTTACAGCCTTTGAAAGCCAGCAGCCATCCAGGAAATTAAAACCCCAAACACACACACACACACACCATTAAGTTGAAAAGAAAAGTTGACACAAAGAACAATCTACTTATTCACTTATTGTTAATGGGCCCAGCCCGTCCAAGGACACGGTTGGTGACGTCTATCCCAAGCCTCTCCCTGCCGTGGAGGGGGCATTTTGTGAAGCCTGGGCTCCTTCGACTTCTAGAAAGTGGCCGAGGAAGAGGGTTGACGCAAGCAACGGTGCCCGGGGAGGAAGAAGGGCTGCAGTGCTCAGGCCCCCAAGGGGACAGAGGGAGGAGACCAAGAAGAGGTCCCCTCACCACGGAAGGAGCTCCTAGGTTGGACACTCTGTTAGCTCAGGGAAGCGGCCGCTGTCCTACTCACGTCCCAGCTCCAGGCGACAGCCCGAGCCTCGGTGGAGTCATCCACGCCCCAGCCGAAAGCACAGCCTGGAGGTGGGCACCACACCTGCCGCCCACCTCCCATGGGCCCCCTTCTCCCCCTGCGCGGTGCCCCCACCATCCTGCCTCCGCGGTGGGTTTCTGTTTGCAGGAAACACCTCTCCCTGGGCACCTCCCTCAGAAGCCTCAGATTATGACCCAGATCACTGCCGGGCACAGCGATCAGGAAGGCCGCCGAGGGCTTCCTTTACAGGGTTTGAATAGTCTCTCCCAACCAGGGCTTTTCTGCCAGGGCTGAGGGCTTTATCACCCTGAGAGCAGGAATCACTCTGCACCCACAGTGTCTGGGAGGCAGGTATCCCGACTTCCCCAACAGGCACTCAGAGAAAGTTCCCATCCTTTGCCAGACGGTTGGAAAGGGCTTTGCTACACCCACCAGAGCTACTGTTCATAGGAAGAGTTTAGGACTCTGCGGGCAAAAACTCGGGGGGAAAATCCCAGTCCCGAGCGCTGGGTTTTGGCTCAGATCCTTCTCAAGACTGGAGAAGTGGTGTTAATCATCCGGAATGTCTTAAAGCCCTTGGGGGAACAAACATCAATAAAAGCGTTTTTCTCTCCTAAGCTACTTTCCCGGGTGGGGGTGGGTGCAAGCCCTTGGAAGCCCCCCGCCCCCCCCACCATCCCCAGCACCCATGAACTCATGCTCGAGGGACTCCAGCTCAGGACAGTGAAAATGGCTCCCTGTGCCAGGGCCTGGCTCTCAGGAACATCTGCGAAGTCGTGTCAAGCTGACTGAGAGGAAACCTCTCCTTCGGCTATGACTCAAGACGAGCATCTCACCCAGAAGGAAGATGTGGGGGCGAGAACAAATCAATGAAGGGTTTGCAGATAGATGTTCCTCGGGCCCGAGTACAATTTACAAAATGCAGTGTAAAAGGAGATAAATCTCCTCCCCCTCTCTGCCAGCCCCGAGCCGATTCCTGAACAAAAACAACTCTTTGCCACAGAACCTTAGGCTCAGCTGGAAGTGAGTTTCCTCAAAAGGCACAGGGAAGAGGGTGACCCATTCCCGAAGTCCCACAGCCAGCGTTTTGCGTCTGGCAGCGCGAGGGTAGGGAAGGGGAGACCGGGGGACAGCTGCCAGCGCGGGGTTCCTGCCGGGACAATTTTACAGAAAGAAAGTTGGACAGAACGAGTTTTCCAGTGTTATGGGGGAGCTGCCGCACGGCCATCGGCAGGCAGCCCAGTGGCCGGTCACCGATCTGAGAAGCGAGTCAACTCAGGGTTGTGTCCTTTCCGTGACACCCCGAGGGAAGGGACCCAGTGAGGAGGCAAGGGCTCTGCAGGAGCCCAGGCTGGCAGAAACACCTTCCCCGGCTCTTCCGAGCACTTTGGCAGCTCGGTGAAGCCGGGACCGAAACAGACACGCAGGGAGCGCCCCCGGCCCACCCCACCCCTCCCCTCCCTCCACACCCCCAAGGAAACTTGATTTGTGTCCACGGAACCCAGGCTGGGAAACTGGAGAGGAGGCAGAGGGACAGAGGGGAAACCGGGGGCCAGGCAGCCCGGGGGATGATTGATGCACAGCCCACAAGCCCCGAGTGCCGCTGACAAGGACCGTACCTCCTGCTGGTCTCGGGGGAGACACTCCAGGATCCATGGCTGGGAGCCGAGGAGAACCTCTAGGGCATCGGGAGGGAGCGGAGAACTGCAGCTCCTCAGAGCGATGGGCCAGGGCGAGCTTTAATTAACAGGGTCTGAAGCCTCTTCGGTTTTGGTAACTGAGCAGATTTAAAGGGCTAGAGTCCCAATTTGAAGGGTGCCTGTGTTGCTCTTCCTGCCGCCGCTCCGGCCCGGCTCTGGCCGCCGGAACCGCTTCCTGTAGACCTTTCGGTCCGGCGAGGAACCGCAGTGCCGAAGCTGGGGCAGCGCAGCCCACAGTCTGGGGGGCTCGGGCAGCGGGGTCTGAATCCAAGCCGCAGGGTTGTGGACCTCGTCACTGCCCACCCGCTGTCTTCCGGACCGGGGAGGGAGGCTGGATTCACGGGGTGCAGGTGGCAGCAGGAGGACCCTCTCCAGCTCTGGAGTGGGATGGACGGTGTTGGGGAAGTGGGAAGTGAGGGCGCCGCTTTGTGCTCCTCTCCTGACAGCGATGCGCAGCGACGGCCGTCCTGCAAACACACGCACACACGCACGCCTGCCCATGCACACGCGCACGCCTGCCCATGCACACGCATGTCCACCCCCACACACATGTCTGTCCATGTACACACACACACACACACACACTGTTTCCGGATACCCAGATGCGAAGGCAATGGCCTGCAGCCAGCCGTTCTCTGACCATACACCTGCATTTACAGGTAGACACACCAAGGGAAATAGTTGTGACTGTTGCTCCAGAGCATGGCCAGGAGGCGGGATTGGAGAAAGGCGGTGGAGGAGGAAGGGGACAAGCAAACCCTTGTGGACAGTGGCCAGCCTCCTTGGCTGCCTCTCCCATAGCGGAGACTGAGTCAGGGAGAGCTTCAATTCAAGACCATCCCCCCTAGGGAACCTCCGTCCCCACAGCCTCTTTCTCTGCGCTCCTGCCAGTCTGCCTGAGAAGCCTCGTCTCGGGTGACACCTCAGGGTCTCATCCTCATCCTGGTCTGCCCGACATCTGGCGTCCGGACCCCTGACTCTCGCCGATGCCGACGCAACTGTCCCTGTGCGCTGCTCAACACCGCTCTCTCCAGGAGGTGCGCAAAGGAAACCCAGCCGCCAGGGGCTCCCCAGACTCAGGGCTCTGCCTCGGAGTGAGTGCCAAGGGGGTGTCCCAGATGGAACAGGGCTTGGGGGTAGGGGGAACCTCAGATTCCTTCTGGCTCTGCTACGAACACCCATGGGACCCTCTCCCCTCCTGAGCCTGCGTTTTCTTATTTGTACAATGTCGGTGCCGGAGCCAGCGAAGCTCTTCCCGGAGCCGGCCGGTGAGGAGGGGGACGCGGCTCTTCTAGAAAACACGTCCCGCTATCCAAACCCCAAGCTTGACCACATCTTGGCTGACGGGGACGGCACCCTGTGGAGGGCGCAGCTAAAAAAGTCTGGAGAGACGCTGTGCAGAACCGTCTCCAGGGGCCTCGGTGTCAGCGAGGGCTGCAGGGGTCAGGTCCGCCCGCCCTGGTCCGGACTCTGCCCCGGGAGCGAGAGCCGCACGGCCGGGAGCAGATCGGAGAGCGGAACCACGTCCGGTTCCAGCTGAGCCTTGGGCTGGATTCACCGAACGTCCCGTCTCTCTCCAGTGAACTCTCTCTCCCTGTCCTCCTCACCCCAGGCCAGCTCGCTCTGTCCCCCACAAGATGCCCGAGGCCTCCTGCCCACCGCTGATAAAAACTGTCCCCAGAGAACCTACGGTCCCCCCTTAGACATCTGTTCAGTGCGACTGTCCGTCCCCGTCGTCCCAGGAGCCTCGCCCATGGCCTTTCCGCTCGCCTTTCAGACGGCAGCCGGGGGGACTGGGCAGATCGGGGCCAGGGCTGGGGCTGGAAGATGGGGCCCTGGAACCGAGAATGTTCCCACAGCCGCCGGCCCCCACGGGCGTCTCCGGGGAGGGTCTGTGGGGCCGAGAGAGGCTGGCACAGCCCAGAGACGCCCGAGAAGGACCCCTGGACAAGGACACGTCTGAAGGGGACGGGCAAGTCCAAGTCCTGCTCTTTCCAGCCGGCCCCTCAGACCCTCGGGGGCTCTGTCCCGGTTGTCAGGAACAAAGCCGAGCCCCCCGTTTGGAGGCTGACCATAAAGAGACGCTCCCATGGGGGGGGACTGTGGCCCCGACACCCGCTTCTTGGAGCTGTCCGAGGACTGTCCCCGCCACAGCAACCACCGTGATGGCCTTATGGGACCCCGTGGGACGCCGTGCCCCGAACGCCACAGTGCGAACCTCTCCTCAGCCTTCTCCACGGCTCCTCGGAACACAGACCTGTGAGCCCCAAGGCATGACAGGAAGCCGGGTCCCCTGGCAGAGGCAGTGGCTGACCCGGCCCCGGGGGGCCCCCCCACTGAGCAAGAGAGGAAAGGTCGCCTGCAGCTTCCACCACCAGGGCGCATCCTCAAGATGACCCTGACCTCTTAAACTCCAAACTGAAAAGACTACGACCCAGAGAGATGCAGGGTCTCCCTCCCGTCCTACTAAGCTCTGCCATGAGCCCCCCTTTGGCCCCAATGACGGCCTCTTCATGGGTGACGGACGGGAATGGTCACGCTCCCCGCGCCCACCAGCGGGATCTCAACTTGATCAGACTTCTGCACGAGAAGCTTATCAGATCACAACCCCGGAGGCCCAATCTCTGTAGATGGTCGGAGCAATCTGGGGGCGCCTGGAAATTGGCCTGTGGACAAATCTGCTTTCCTGGTTCCCGACTAGTCCCTCCGGCCGCTCAGCTTTGCCCCCCCTGCCCAGGACACCTGAGATGCTGGGGCTGAGTTCTCCAGACCGCTCTTCCCAGGCACCCCCTGCCCACTGGCTTTCTGGTCGGTTCAGCCGAAGAAGGACTCCAAGAAGACGGGGAGGCCAGGACGGAGCAAACCACAGAGGGATGATCCTTAACCCCACTCCACTCTGGTACGGCTGGGACCAGCCTCACTGGTCCTGCGAGGAACAGAACCAGCTCTGCTCACCTCAAAGAGGTGGCCGGTAGCTGCTGGGCCACGACCCTCAGTGGTCAGACGGCTGTGCCACGCTCCGCCCACCCTAGGTCTCCTCAGCCATGACAGTCCTGCTGGGTTGACGCGTCCCTCGGGGATCTGAGCACCAGCTCCCTCGGGCCCCTCCTCACCCAGGTGAGACCACCTGTCCTCTCTCGTCCCCCTCACCCCCGGGATGAAAGCTGCTCTTGCGATTACTAACTCTTGGGGTTATTTCTGCTTTCTGGTTCCTGTGTAACCGGCCCTGGGTACTGAATACCACCTGCTTGAAACATCGAGTGCGGTTTTGTTTTCCTCGACGGGCAAGAATTTCCCTTGAGATCCCAAATTCGAGCGTTCTGATAGTCATGATCAAGTCATGCTCTGAACATCCTCGCACTATGACGCATTGGACAATGGGAATGTTAACGTTTATGGATTGAGAGAAATTACAGGAGAGAACTAAGTATTAAGATCATTCCGCAGGTCGGAGCCTCAAATTACATAGTTGTCATTTATTACACCAACTTTTACATATCAGAAAGAAAAAATATTCCGGGTCTAATTTTAAATCTGCCGAATTCATAACAAAAGAATCTGAAGGCCGACTTGGGAAGTTAAGGGGGAGAAAATGGAACAGAGGCCCAGCCCAGCAGAAAGGCCTCTGGGTAACTTAGACATTCCATTCTGCTTGGGTTTTAGCGTGTTGGGTAAATGGTAGCGTGTTTCACAAATATTTTGGAACCTGCACAGTGTAGGCTGTTGGGGATGTGGAGGACCTTCATTCATCTCTCATTTCATCCTCCCGGGGGGGTCTACAGTCTGAGGACAGCCTCCTGAGAACAAAGACCCCTGGGCAGAGCGTGGACCAGTGCCCTGGCTCAGGAGTTCCGAGGGAGGAACTGGGCTCTTCTCCACACCGAACACACGATGTCGAGGCCCGAGAGCGAATCGTGGTCTGGCAGGCACCCAGACTCAGACAGAGAGGGGGTGGCAGAAAGAAGTGGTCCCCACAGGGTTGGCAAGGCCTGCTCCAAGCAATAGCCTGTCCGGGCAGGCTGTCTGCGAAAACACGAGAAGAGCGACAGTGTGACCCTGTGTGGCATGAACTCTTCGAGCACAGGGACCAGAAGGTTTCACTGATGCAGTGCCCAGGCCCAGAACGGTGATCACCAAGGCTTCTTCCTTTGGGAAGTCTGCTGTAGAGCCAAAAGGCAGCATCACAGAGAGCAAAACGGTCCCCTCTTCCACAGGGGACAGGGATACGGACGTGAGGCAAAGCAGCAAATGTCATTTGCATTCCCTCACATCATCTTGACCTCTTTCCGTCCTCCCAGGACCCATGTCAAGCCCAACCTGGTGTGTGCGACCCTCACAGACCACCCCCCGCTCCCCAGTCCTGCTACCACTGGCTTCCCGGAAGCCATTTGCAATCTCGTCTGGTCTCCTACAAGAAATTTCTAGGTGAAAGGCCCCACTTCCCTCTATCCATAGTGTCCAGTTCCCTGCTGGCATCGAGGTAAAGCCCGGCGCTTGGGGAGCTCAGGAGGTTGAAGGACGACAACTACGAAACGATTGCAAAAGAGAATGAGGGCAAATAGGAAATGCACACCCAGTGCTTCACCAATGCCCACCCGAGGACTAACATCCTCGGGGACTGGAGAAGTTCTTGAGGCTGGTGGTGAAGCTGGGACCTGGAAACTTGGTAGGTGTTGATGACGTGGTGGGGAAACATTGTTCCCAAAAGACCGGGCTCTAGGGCACCGGGCACCAGGCAGGGCCGGGGAATGGAAGAAAGCCAGCTCGACATTGCTCACAGGGAGACCGGTTCATGGTCAGATGGGGAGGTCAGGGGGCGCACTCACAAGGCTTGGGACTTCATGGTCGGGGGGAAAGGAAGATCCTTCAGGGCTGGGCTGGACTGGGACCTAGTGAGGGAGGCGCCTTCATGAAATATCCTTCCTCAATAGGGAATATTTAAGGCATCTGTTGTATAATCCAAGTAAGCAATGAAGAAAAATTGAACACGGGTTTCCAGTGTGAGCACGATGAAATTAAGCTGTCTAGAAAACATATATTTCCCCACGGTACTTGAGATAAAATCAGACTCCTTAACCGACCTGACAGGTCCTGTGGATGGGCACCTGGGGGGCTCATCATGTGAGTATCCGACTCTTGTTTTCGGCCCCTGTCATGATCTCAGGGTCATGAGCTCGAGCCCCACGTCAGGCTTCAGGGTCATGAGCTCGAGCCCCACGTCAGGCTTCAGGGTCATGAGCTCGAGCCCCACGTCAGGCTTCATGCTCAACACAGAGTCTGCTTGAGACCCTCTTCCTCTGTCCCTCCCCCTTCTCTCTCTCAACAAATGCAATCTTAAAAAAATTTACAAAATGCAAGTCCCTCCGAAGCTGCTGGCATCAATGTTCCTTTGGCCAACTCTCATCTCCTTCCAGCTCTCCTCCGAATTCCTGTCAGCTACAGCCACATGAAGGCACGTGCAACTCCCATAAGAGGCCATCCCAACACACCTCTGGGCCTTAGCACATGCTGTTCCTCCAGCCTCGAGTGTCCTTCCTTGCTGCCTGAGTGAACTCCTACTTATCCATCAAGGCCCTACTCAGATGTTACATTCTCTGGGAAACCTTCTATAAGAAACCCCTTTCCCCTCTATATCTACCCTTCCCCAGGCAGCAAATGTATGTACCTCCGCTTAACAGTAACAATCACCATACTGCACAGCCATTACCCCTACAGGATTGCGTCCCACTCCAAAACGGTAACAACAGGTTTCTTTGCCTCCCTATCCTTAGTGCTTAGTACATGGTGATCCCACAACAAGCTCTGCTTCCAATGAACGGGAACATATACTTCCACATCAACAAGCTTCCTTAACTCCTTGGTGAAAAATGCAGAATTTGTAGAACTCACACCTGCAAAGTTCTATTAAAATGTCAACAATCTGTAGCCACTCATGGGAAAGTCTGTTCAGGAAGTAAATAGTCATCTTGTTCATTAGAATAATACACAAGTAATGATTTCTTAATTTTCTTACTTTTCTCACATTAGTCAGCTTGTCTAGAGTTGTGTCATGTGACCCTGCCCACAGACAGACTACACAACCCAAACGCTGGAACAAAAGGCCTCCCCAAGGCAACCACTTCTCTAGTCTTGCCCATGAACTGTGAGATCACAGGAAAGGCAGAGGGTCCACGGTTGAAGGAAAGGTATTCGTTTCCATGAATACGGGGTAAGGGTGCCCAAGATTTGGAGCCACCAGCTTACAAAAGCACCAAAGTCACAGCACAGACTTAGAGGTGAAAAGATGTCTGTCCCATTCTGACTGTGGTTAAGCAGAGATGAAAATCCCCACACTTACTGCCCCATGAGACTTTTGTCAACACATGGGATCCGTTGCACAGAGGTAAGGTATTGGTCACGGTCCCCTGGGTACCCCATGAAACTCAGTGATCAGCTCTTACGCCCGGTCCTCTGTCAGCCTCCACAGTCACAGTTAGCTGGTGGATGCGGATTTGGTACAGGTGTTGCTCCATGCCCCTCCCCTCCCCAATGGCTGGGCACAGAGCTTTGCCTTCCTCAATCCACCATGAATCTGAGTTTTGCTCCATGGCCCTGAAGGTCAAGGGTTCGGAGGACCTGCAAACAGCAGTAATGGCTGGAACAAAGGATCTGCAAACAGCAGCAATGGCCGGAACAAAGGATCTGCAAACAGCAGCAATGGCCAGAACAAAGGATCTGCAAACAGCAGCAATGGCCAGAACAAAGGATCTGCAAACAGCAGCAATGGCCGGAACAAAGGATCTACAAACAGCAGCAACGGCCAGAACAAAGGATCTGCAAACAGCAGCAATGGCCAGAACAAAGGATCTGCAAACAGCAGCAACGGCCGGAACAAGGGATCTGCAAACAGCAGCAACGGCCGGAACAAGGGATCCGCAAACAGCAGCAATGGCCGGAAAAAGGGATCTGCAAACAGCAGCAATGGCCGGAACAAGGGATCTGCAAACAGCAGTAATGGCCAGAACAAGGGATCTGCAAACAGCAGTAATGGCCGGAACAAACACGTGCTCCCTGATTCGTTCTCTCCAACCATCCAGGATCCCTCTCTCCCCAGTTTTCTTGCCTTCCTCCTTCCTTCTGTCCATCCCACTTCTAAGCAGAGAGCACAGCACTCTCGTGCCCCGGGATACCTTATGAGAGAACTGGACTGATGGATAAACGCTCTGTTCGTGAAATCTCTTCCCAGGGCCTGGGGAGCTCTGGGCCACAGGAGCCCCCTCTAAGTTCTGACAACAGTGTGGCCTCACAGCTGTCGGGTCCCCGCGCTGCTCACTGGCTAGTGCAGCAGCGCGGGGATGCAGGGGGGCATCCCCGGGTGAATTTCCTGGAGGTAAGGAGCGGCTCACGGACAGCTTGATGGATGGCCGTGCTCCATCCACCTGACCTTGGGTGCGAGCACAGCTGGCCACGCCATCTGAGCCGCTCGGAAGACGGCAGTCCCAGCAGGGCGTTCAGGATAATGCGTACTGTGAGCGGCCGTGGCATTTCCTTAAATCACACTGCTGTCACTTGGCAAGGCCATCTACTGACGCTCAAAGGCCCAACTTCCTCTCCTTATCTCACAGCCGAGGGAGATGCCAAACTCAACAATAAAACCACTGGCTTCTAAGAAAACGAATCAGCCAGACAAGCCTGTATGTACAGACATAGACTGAGGCCAGAAGAAGCAAAGCAGAGTGAGGCCCACAGTCCCAGTGTTCCGGTTCCCAGCACAGAAAACCTGCTGTGGAGAAGGTTCTACAGTCAAACAGTGGGGACTGGGCAAAGGGCAGCCCTGTCAGGGGCGTGCGAGTGGCCACCAGCCAGCACTGCACCACGGTCCTTCCTGGCCAAGAGATGGGAGACTTGCAGGAAGCTCGAGTGGAAAATGAGGTGGGAGCTGCCAGGATGCCCAGAGCAGCCACTCCCCTCCCCCAACCGAAGACCCCCGCCCGGTTCATCTCCTCCAGGCCAGTTATGGTCCACAAGGAAGTTGGACCAGTTTGCATTTTCCTGGCTGGAGTCCTTGCTCATTTCCATGCAGCTTCTGCACAATTAATACATACTCATCGTCGAAGGAAAGCACGGAGAAGTCGTCTCTCCAAATGACACCATCCAGGGGTCACTGCCATTTTATTCCCGTTCACCGCCAGCAGGAGCCTGGCAGAATCTCCCCTCCCCACCACCCGCTTCTTAATACGCTGATGTTACTGGGTCTGAGCCTCTCCCGGAGGACCCAGCGGGGCAGAGGCTGGACCACAGGGGTTCAACCTGGGCAGGCTGTCCTCGGAGGCGGACACCAGACCCCCTCATTTCTTCTCAGCTTAGAGAACTTGCACATTTTAAAAGGTGAAGATCATCATGGCGCCAACCTCCATCTCTTCCAGGGACTCAGGAAACTCCACGAATCCAAGGACAGCTCAGAGGGGGCGGAGGGAGGTCACCACAAGCCTAGAGGGAGCACACGGAGGGATCCGTGATGGCAGAACTGGAATTGGTTGGGAGTGAGAGGGAGCTCGTCTCTTAGGAGTCCCTACTTCCCTGTCGGTTGCAGCAAACCGCCCCCCAGCTCCCCCCACCCCTGCATAGCTTGTGCAGAACGGGTAAATGTTCATAAGGTCTCCTTACCACCCCGAGGGGCCAGGGGGTGGGACAGTGGAAGTGTGAACAAGCCGAAGTATAGAAAAACAGGGATGCGAAGTTCTGTTACATTTTGGTAGAACCATAAACACGTAGGTGTCTCTTTATTGGGTCCTGTATGCAGTGGGGCTCAGGGACACATCTAAACGCCAGGAGAAAGTGGGACTAATATTACTTTGCAAAAAAAAAAAAGAAAACTTGTTCCTATTTTTTTTAAAGATTTTATTTATTCCATAGTCTGGCTATTGTAGACATTGCTGCTATAAACCTAGATGTCCATCAACAGATGAATGGATAAAGAAGATGTGGTATATATACACAATGGAATACTATGCAGCCATCAAAAGAAATGAAATCTTGCCATTTGCGACGACGTGGATGGAACTAGAGCGTATCATGCTTAGTGAAATAAGTCAATCGGAGAAAGACAACTATCATATGATCTCCCTGATGTGAGGACATGGAGAAGCAACATGGGGGGGTAGGAGATAGGAGAAGAATAAATGAAACAAGATGGGATTGGGAGGGAGACAAACCATAAATGACTCTTAATCTCACAAAACAAACTGGGGGTTGCTGCGGGGAGGTGGGATTGGGGGAGGGGGAGCGGGCTATGGACATTGGGGAGGGGAAGCGAACCATAAGAGACTATGGACTCTGAAAAACAACCTGAGGGTTTTGAAGGGTCAGGGGTGGGAGGTTGGGGCAACCTGAGGGTTTTGAAGGGTCAGGGGTGGGAGGTTGGGGGAACAGGTGGTGGGTAATGGAGAGGGCACGTTTTGCATGGAGCACTGGGTGTTGTGCAAAAAGAATGAATACTGTTACGCTGAAAAAATAAATAAAATGAGAAAAAAAAAAAGATTTTATTTATTTATTTGACAGATAGAGATCACAAGTAGGGAGAGAGGCAAGCAGACGGAGAGAGAGGAGGAAGCAGGCTCCCTGCTGAGCCGAGAGCCTGACGTGGGACTCGATCCCAGGACCCTGAGATCATGACCTGAGCCGAAGGCAGAGGCTTTAACCCACCGAGCCACCCAGGCGCCCCTTGTTCCTATTTTTTTAAAAGATTTTCTTTATTTATTTGACAGAGAGAGATCACAAGTAGGCAGAGAGACAGGCAGGGAGAGAGGAGGAAGCAGGCTCCCTGCGGAGCAGAGAATCGGATGCGGGGCTCTATCCCAGGACCCCAGGATCATGACCTGAGCCGAAGGCAGAGGCTTAACCCGCTGAGCCACCCAGGCGCCCAAACCTGTTCCTGTGTTGCATATTATCATCTCCCAGCGCACCTGGACCGCAGCCCCCACAACAGTAGTAATAATATGAGAAGGAGGAGGCAGAGGGAGAGGAAGGGACGAGGCGGGGACCATCCCTCCCTCAAATGCATAATGCGACGGTGGCCAAGCAGCAGCACCAGGCATGTCCAGCCCAAGGGCACCCCGTTGCTAGCCCATTCACTTATGCTAATCCTGACGTTCCTGCCCCTTTCCTCTTGCCCTATTCCGTGCGGCCAGCCTCTGCAGCTAAACCTTTCTTAGCATTTCTTTCTCTTTTTTTCATACTTTTTCAAAGATTCTATTTATATATTTGAGAGAGAGCACAAGCAGGGGGAGGGGCGGAGGGAGAAGCAGACTCCTCGCTGAGCAGGGAGTTCAACATGGGGCTCGACCCCAGGACCCCGGGATCATGACCTGAGCTGAAGGCGGACGCTTAACCCACTGAGCCCCCCGGACACCCCCTTTCTTTACATTTCTAAGTCCATCCGAGGTTGCTCGTTGGACAAGCCCACCCCGGCCTCTCTGATCGAAGCTGCCCCAGGCAACACTGCAGCCCGAACAGCTCCAGCTTGGGGAAGGCACCGCTCCAGTGGACTTGGAGCCATGTCCCCAGCTCCCTTCTTCCGCCACAGAAAACAGGCACGGTTCGGCTTATGAATCCCCTCGGATTCCTAAGTTTTAGTCCTTGAAATAGAAGTCATCCCATAGCAAAGGCTAAAAACAGAAACCACCCGTGTCCTGTATCCCAAACGGGGACCCATCCCTGAGAATTGCCTAGACAGCAGTCAGGAGTGGAACCACAGAAGTCAGCCCCTGAGGGTTTCTGAGAACTGCCCGTCCCTCCTGATGTCTCCACAGCTGCCCAGGGACCCAGGAGTGTGTCTACACGTACTCCTGATCCAGCTAATGCGCTGGAGTCCAGGCTACAGAACCGGAATGTCCTGGACAAACCACAGAAGGACATCTCGGATGCCTCTCTCTGGTGTTCCCAGACCTTCAGAAAGACGCGAGGGTGTGGAGAAAC
The DNA here is from genome assembly GCF_922984935.1 of Meles meles. Taxonomy (NCBI): domain Eukaryota; kingdom Metazoa; phylum Chordata; class Mammalia; order Carnivora; family Mustelidae; genus Meles; species Meles meles. The sequence goes on along the minus strand of NC_060086.1, from coordinate 2,104,655 downwards.
AGGGTGCCGATGGACATGTTCCTGGGTAAGTTTTATCTGTTCTTTATGGCTGAAATCAGACATCACCTCATCCAGGAAGTCCTCTGTCGTGCACAAGGTTAGGATCCCATTCCCTGTGCCCTCAAAGCATCAGGCGCTTCCCACCTAGGCTTATTGCACTAGGTCCAGAGACCTCCCTGCTTCCCCAAACAAACTAGACTATGTGCTTTTGAGTCCAGGGGCTGTGTCTCACCCGTCCCTCTGGAAGGCTAGCGCAGTGACCTCCTATGTCTGCTAGTGGCCTGGACCACCCCCCCAACCGTAAATTTGAGTTTTAAGACCTGGATTGTGCCTATTTGCACCAAGATTAACATATTCCACACACCCTCACCCTTAACTGCTGCAGCTAGGGGAATGAGAGGTGGAATTGGAAACAGACCTCTCCAAGGCCAAACCAAGAGAAGAAGGTATTGTAATGTCACAGTCAAGGTCGGGAAAGAGACAGACACTGTTCCAGCGTAATAAAGTCCAAAACTTATGCAGGAAGATGTGACTCTTGTACGTAGATCGCTGGAGTCTGTGGGCAGGAGATGAACACTTGCGGTGCAACTGATTTGTTGTTTAAAGTAGTTTGGGATGATCATAGAGGAAAAGAAAAAACAGCAAAACCAAGTTTCCTGCACAGAGAATGGTCCCCTCTCTTTTCTCTTCTGACTTCTAGGATCTAAGTCTCCCCCTCACTCTGAGCCCAGTAAAATGAATGGAGACTTTAATATAATGACGCGCGGGAACACCCCACCCAAGGGACTCGTCCTAGCCCAGGAAAGGAAGAAAACAAAATGAAGCAAAAGAACATTTAAAAAATAAATAAATAAATAAACCAGCTCTAAGTGAGATATCTGGTCAACCAAGAGGACATCCATGTGGGAGCCAACCCTAAAGGCTGGACAGGGAAGCCCCGCTCTTGGTATGATGCGGGAGTTTGAGCTACTTAGTTCGAAGCCACAGTGACTGTCCCCAACGCGTTGCCACGGCCGTTCCGTATAGTCTAGATTCCGTCACACGGACCTGGACTGAAGCACACACTGAGCTTTCCTTGAGGTCACGTGTGTGTCGTACATGTGTGTACACACGTGAACAGGCACTTGCCTGGCAAAGGAAGGGAAAAGATTAGCCCTCCCTCCCCAGGTCAACCGCGGGCACCTATGATACCTCTAGGGTCCCTGACAGGGAGGTAGGCGACATCCAGAGGAGGGCACCGAGCCCCCAGAGAGCCCACAGTCCAGTGTGGGGGGGGCCGAGAGGTTATCAGGCATCTACACTGGGGTACTCCACCATGTGGGGGTGCCGGCGTGCTTTGAGGACACGGAGAAAGGGCACCTTAGGGCTTAGGAAGGCTTCTGGAGAAGGTGATATCTGCGTGGAGCTCGGGCGATCAAGGAGAAGTTAGCCAGAAGCATGTCCCCAAAATACCTCACCCCACCCCCTAACACCAGAGAACAGCTGCGAGCCTTCCCGTGGGTCCCGGACAAGGACGCTCGTGCAGAGTCACACACAACTCAGTGTGTCCGAGCCTGTCTGTTCCCCTCGTGGGGCCCCACGGCTGACAGCCCCTCGCGCTTACCTGTGTTCCTGGAGTTGGTCCCCAAACCTTTCCCCGGGGCTGCCTGAGCCGTCCCGGCGCCGTGAGCTGGGATGAGGACGGGGCTGGCGGCGTCCACACAGCCGGCAGCCGCACCCTGGAGCCGGCCTGGCCTGGCCCCTTGGAGCCCGCCGAGGTCGTGCCAGACACGGGCTAGGCTGCCGGCTCAGACTGCGGGCGGGAGAAGCTGCGAGCATCCTGGAGCCCAGCCAGGCCTCTCCGGCGCGGCAGGCAGGTGGAGGAGGAGCCGGAGAGAGCCTTGTAGCAATCCCAGAGCATCCCGTTAACTCCCAAGGAGCCGCGACAGCAGCAGGCTGCCTGCCCCCCCGGGGCCGCTGCAGACCCCCGCCCGGGCTGGGCCGGGTGTGTGTCCCTCGCTGTAATCCCCCAGCTGTCCTCCTGATGAACCTGGAGCTGAGATCGGGGCTGGACCCCCCCAGCAACACCCCCTGGGCAGAGTCCGCCCCTGGGCCACCGACTCTCATCTCGCTCTAGGCTTTTCAAAAATATCATTTTTATTGAGGTGAAATTCACGTAACACAAAACGAATCATCGTAAAGTGAACGATCCAGTGGCCTTGAACACATCCACCTGGCTGTGAAACAATGTCGTCGTCACGAAAGGAAACCCTGCACCTGCGGAACACTTGCCTTCCGTTCCCCTCGGCTCCCGGCCCCTGAACAACACAGCCTGCTCGGTCTCTGTAGACGTGTCTGCTCTGGATACGGCACTTACATGTTGTCATACAGTGACACTCTGGGTCTGGTTCCCTTCACTCACCACACCGTTTCCGAGGTTCATTCATATTGTCGCACGTATGAGGACCTCATTCCTTTTTATGATCCAATAATATTCCATTGTATATATGCACCAAAATTTGTTTCTCTTGCTGATGGACATTTGGGTTGTATCTACCTTTTGGCTCTTGCGAATGGTGCCGCTGTAAATATTTGCGCACTCGTTCTCAGTTCTTTGGGATACAGATCAAAGAGTGGAACTTGGGTCATGCAGTAATTGTAGGTTTAACCTAATTTAAACAGATATTTGGTATGTTTTTCACAGTGGTTGAACCACTTTACATTCCTACCAGCAATATGTAGAGTTCCGGTATCTGCGCATTCTCTCCAAAACATCTTTTTTTCCCCATAATAACCATTTTTGGTGGCTGTGAAGAGCGATCTCATTAGGCTTTTGACTTGCATTTATTTAATGACTAATGATGTTGAACATCTTTTCATGTGTCTGTTGGCCATTTATGTATCTTCTTTGGAGAAATGTCTATTCAGATCTTTTTCCCGTTTTTAAACTAGGTTGTGTTTTTGTTGTTGAGTTGTAAGAGTTCTTTGTATATTCTAGATACAAGACCCTGATCAGACATATGATACGTGAGTATTTTCTCCCATTTTGTAGGTTGTCTTTTCATTTATTTGATAATGTTCTTTTTTTTTTTTTAAGATCTGGAGCACATTTTTAATTAAGTTTTTTATCTTTATTTCAGCATAGTTAGCATACAGTATTATACTGGTCTCAGGGATATAATTCTATACATCACCCAGTGCTCATCATGAAAATTTTGATGAAGTATAATTTATGTTTTGCTTTTGTTGCCTGTACTTTCTGTGTCATATCTAAAACTTCATTGCCAAACCTGAGGTCATGAATATTTGCCCCTTCTGTTTTCTTCTGAGTCTTATGGCTTTAGTTCTGTTTTTTAAAAAGATTTATTTATTTATTTGAAAGAGAGAGCATGCGCACGCACACAGTGGGGAAGAATGGAGGAAGAAAGATTCTTAAGCAGACTCTGCATTGAGTGAGGACCCCAACGTGGGGCTCCATCTCACGACCCAGAGATCATGACCTGAGCCAAAACCAAGAGTCGGAGGCTTAACTGACTGCACTACCCAGGTGCCCCTGGTTTTCGTTCTTACACTTAAGTCTTTGAACCATTTTGAGTTAATTTTTGTGTATGGTGTGAGGAAGGGGTCTAACATCATTCTTTTTCAAGTAAATTTCTGATTATCCCAGCATGATTTGTTGAAAAGACGATTCTTTTCCCCCTGAATGATCTTGACATCCTTTTCAAAATACATTGGCCATAGATGCATGGGTTTATTTCTGGATCCTCTATTCCATTCTATTGATATAGCTACCTATCTTGTCCCAATACCACATTGCTTTGATGACTGTAGCTTCATGATACACTACAAAACCTCTTTCCTTAATCTTGTCTGAACTCAGTCAAGAAGAGGTGACCTGAATCAGTATTCCTTTTCCTAACTGGTTAACTCATAAGCAACCCCTTATTCTCAAATGTCCTTTGAAACTCTGGAATATGGGTCTAATTCTGAAGTCAGGGTAGAAGTCGAGAGAGGGAAGAGGGAGAGTCATGAAAAACAGTGTAAAAATTTTCCCCTTCAGGGGGAGGATGGGCAAGATGGGTGAAGGGGAGTGGGAGATACAGGCTTTCAGATATGGAATGAATAAATAACAGGGATAAAAGACACAGCATAGAGAGACACTCGATGATATTGTGCTACCATTGTGTGGTCGGTCACAGAGGGTAGCTACACTTGCGGGGAACATAGCATATTGTACAGACTTGTCGAATCACTGTGTTGCACACTCGAAATTAACAGAACACTGCATGTCAACTGTACCTCAATAAATAAATAGACAAACAAAATCTCCCCCTTTCGTTCCACATTAAAAAGGAAGAACATAATGTGGTGAAAAGAATATGGGCATGAGTGGGTTTCAAGCCCAACTCTGAAGTTATTAGTTATGTGGTGTTGGGTAACTTGTCCTTTCTGGCCCTTGATTTTCTCATGTGGAAAATGGGCTGTTATGAGAATTGGATACGTGCCATAATGCACATAAAGCATTTGGCCCAGAGATTCTGCTCAAAAAATAGCACAGCATGGAATTGGGAGATGACCGTGGAAACATGGAGTATCCTGATTACTGCGGGATCTGATCTTACATACCTGCTCTGGAAGGGTGTGCAAGGAGGATAGGTTCCTTGACTGCTTTTAATCCATTGCAGGCACACACACCCTAAGTCAGGCCAGGCATAGAAGAGACATCAGTTTTTTTACATGTCCTTACTTTCTTTTCTGTAAATGAGCTCCTTGATTAATTGATTTGTAAAAAGTGTTATGTGGGATACCATAATAGTGACTAAAGCTTTCTGTAAGTCCACGAGTAATGTTGCCAGAAGCTTAGTGAGCAGGGAAGGAGAATTCATTCCCAGAATGAGGGTCTATTTCAATGATAACCAATCACTGTTCTCTCCCTGATGAAAGGGAACCAGTATCATTAAGCATCCTACAGTTCGGTTAAAGACACAGGCAAGACAGAGCTACAGGGTGTTCTAACTGCTCCCCAGAATTTCTTTTGTGTGAAACATCTCTGGATGTTCAGGTAAATCCCTAAGTGGAGACGGATGTGTCTAATTGGACTCTGCTTTGGAGAGGGAGCCCATTCAGAGCCTGGAGACTTCAGGGCTGCTTGGTGACTGGCCTGAGCCGAGTGCTACAGACGGTCTGGGAGCAACCAGCAGGTGTTCACCCCCAACCTCCACGAGGAAACATGCCCAGCTCCTCACGAGGCGTAGGCTGGGCCTGCACCCTTCCTGAAGGCTGAGTGGTTCTGCATCTCCTTTGCCAACGTGGAGTCCATACGGTCCCCTGCCTTTGTGGGTCACTTGCTTCCAAAGCATGGTTGTCCAGGGAGCATGTGACTGGCAAAGCCTTAGTCACCTGCCTGCCTCCCGCTGCAGGGGTGTCTGGGGAAGATTGTTCCAAGCTTTATGTTGGGGAGGCACCGACTCATCCTGTGGGGAATCCCCCCAACACAGTGGAGTGGTCAAAAGAGCTGAGCGTTAACAAGAATGACCGTTGTCCACCACTCGGGGTGTCCTACAAAGCCCCACAGAGTCTTGGTAAACAGAATACTGCTATTCTCCCAATCCCACCACAATGAAGGCAAGAGAAATGAGCCAATAGAAAGACAAAACGGGACGTGACTATGCTGCCTTCCCCAGCCCTATTAACCATAGTCACAGAAGCCTTCCCACTTGCCATCTGAGCCCGGCATTTACTAGACACCACATCCTTGTTGAACGGATGAATGGACAAATGAGTCAATGCAGGCAGAGCTTGCTCACCTCAAGTACAGTATCTGGAGTATTTGGGATTGAACCCCCCGACTCCACATGCTCTTAAATCGCAGTCTTCCTGCTCTGACCTGCCCCCAACGCACTGGCCAGACATGAAAGAGGGACCTTTCCTTTTGCCCTGTTTCCAGTTTTCCACTGGAATGTAGGTCCCAGCAGCCCGAAAACCCTCATTAACTCTCCCACAGGTAGCAGGTCCTGCTGCCCAAGCCCCTGGTTGTTGTCCAGCTGTTGGCTTGAGTCCTGCCTTCAACAGATTTGCATCTGACAGCCCACGGGGAAAGACGCTGCTGCTCGTCTGGCTTTGATCTTACTGGGAGCAGAGCCCTCCCGTCTGTCCCATCCACTGGGCCCATGTCCATGCTGGTCCAAACACACTCATGCACCCATTCTTAGCTGAATCTACTCCCCGGTCCACTGACCAAAGCTGCCGAGCTCCCAAGATGCCCATCAGACTTGCAGTACTCTCCACTAATCTTCAAAGTAATTTTTCCCTCTACTTAAGATGCTCCCTAGTCCGTTTTCAGCTGAGTAACCCAAGGCTGAAATTGAAAAAATGATTCCAGGCTTTTCAGTTTTATCACTCACTCCTGCATGGGGATTTTTGGCTGAAACATTGGGGTCCAATGTTAATAGCATGGTTTTCACGCAAATATAGAATGAACACACGTCAAAGATTTATTCAACTTACTAATGAAAGAATCAGAGGTTTGGGTAAAGCTGATTCAAAAAGCATTTGCGGAACGGGGTATTTATAGGTTTTGGGAAAAGCATGTTAGAATGAAGTTGTTAGGTTAGATACAAAGCTGGTTAACGTCTTGACAGTGCGTAAAGCATTGGAGTTATCTTTTCTGCCAGACAGAAATCAATTGCATCCCCACCAGTTAAAAAAAAAAAAAAAGTCATCGAGTTAACATGTAACTCCACAATGTCTGGGGGTTTAATCAATGATGAATAGTGAGTCAAACAACGGTACATTCCCCTGTAATTAAATAATGCCTTGGGGCCTGTTCAACAATACCCCCGTGTGACATTGAAAGATGTTGTTCTTTCTTTGCCTTATTTCCAAGATTTAGATGTTTTTCTGAACTCCGTGTGTTGGTTCTGAAGATCTCCCTAGAACCTGGGAAAGCTAGGCTCTCAGGGAAATGTCTTCCAACAGACCTGCGATGTTCAAAATCTCACAGGGACCCCCGCGTACTCTCAAGCACACGGACCCCGGAGCACAGTGGACGCTTCTATGCTGGCTTTGCCGGAGCTTCGTGATTCTCTCAGCCTGGAACGCTTTTCCCTTACTTGTTCATCTGGAATCCTCCCGTGCTTACTTCGTGAGCTGCTGCGAAATGTACTTGTTCCAAGTGCCCTTTCTGGACTCTCCCAAACCTGGGGGATCTAATCCTCCCAGTACGGTGTCTGTAGTGGTGAATTCTGACAACACTACCGGTTACTGGCTTCTTCACATATGCCTGTGTTCATTCTAAATCATTTATTGATTGGTTGACCTTATCTAATTTAAACCTTTTCCTAAAAAGGTTGAACAAAAGACAGCTTTGTCCCAGTTTCCAAATAAATACCACCCAGCTGGAAAGTGGTTGAGACTTAAACACGGTTCTTTCCGATGCAAAAGTACATTCTTCTGCTCTGGAACGTTTTACTTTCCACACTGCTCGAGCACGTCTTCATGAGTTCCCTGAGGAAGTGGGTTTTGTGGCACATGTCCCCGGTGCAGAATGCCCAAGATCTCTTGAAAGTTGAACGAGCTTGGCTCCTACAAAGACATATGAAGGACACGGAGGAAGAACGTCTACTGTGGATACGGTTGAGAGCTCCTGGGAGTTCTGGAGTGACTTCGGCTGGCAAAGCCCAGCCCTCGGACAAAGTGTACTGGTGGGAGTCACCTCTTGAGTGAGAGACGTGGAGTTCTCCTGGGCATGCTCACCCCACATCTCACCTGAGCCTGCCAGCACTCCAGAGGCTTGCACCACCAACCCCTTCAGCCTTCACATGTTAGCAACCTGCAACATTCAGAGTTGCTTTTCCACTTCTCTTCAAACTGTACATTCATTCATTCATTCATTTCACCCAAACCTGCTGAACACTGACCATGTGCCAGATACCATTAGGTGCTGGGGGTGGAGAAAGTTAGCAAATCACGCAGAGGCAGTCTTCGGCTGGAGATTATGTTCCACTGTGGGGACAGAGCAACCAACTGCATAAGTGTGTGCAGAATTATGAAATTACAGTTGGAATAAGCGCTACAAAGAAAAGGTGAGTCCTGAGAACATGTGAGAGAAAGGATCCATTGAGCTGAGACCTGAGGGCAGAATTGTATCAAAAGAAGCAAAGAACAAGTTGGGGATGGGGTTTAAGGAAGAGACAAGTGTAGCAACCAGTTCACAGGACAGTTAGGAAAGACCTAACTGATGTTCCTAGAGATCGTCACCTGCCTCTCTTTTTTATCACCTTGCCAAGGATCATCTCTGTGTATGCTGGCTCCTCCCAGGACAACGTGTTCTTCTCCAAATCCTCCTCTATGCAATCTGCCTATCACTGTTGAATTCACGTAGCATTTTTCATACATCCTTCCGCCACCCATTAATTTCTAAGCTCTGTTAAGGCAGGAATCATGTAGCATTCATCTTTATATCCTCAGGATCTAACACATTGCCTGGAAGACAATAGGCAAATGATGAATGCATGAATGAATGAATGGTTGAATGAATGAGAGCATGAACCTGGGACATCTAATCAGTACATGCCATAAGCAGCCCCGCCATTCTGAGATTTATTTCGTTGAGAGTATGAAGCACAGAGGAAGTCCCTGACACCCCAAAGTCTAGTAAGGGTGTCTGTCTACCTGTTTTTTTTAAATACTGCCCCAACACTGACTCCCCCTGACCAGTGTAGTGTCCTGACACCCTGGTATGCAGGGATGAATTGTGAGTGTATCAAGAGTATTTGGGTGGCAAAAATAAAATCAACCTGATTAAAATAATAAGTTACAGGGCATATATTAGAGTTTTAGTTTGCTTGTCCCTAAAGACCAATGTATGATGTCTTCCTCATGAGGTTACTTGCAATCCCGACAAGTTCTTGATGAAGTATATGTTCATATATTTTACCCATTTTAATTTGTTGTTTGTTTCCTTTTTATTGAGCTTTGAAAGTTCTTTATATATTCTGGATACAAAATTTGTATAACACACATACGTCACAAATATTTTACCCTACAAATACATTTCTGTACCTTGTCTTCTCATTCTCTGAACAGTGTCTTACAGACAAATGAATTCTTAAAATTTTGATGAACTTAAAATAAAATAAAATAAAATATTGATGAACGCTATCATTTGTACTTGTATGGATCATGATTTTGTTTAATACATTTTGCCTCTATGAAAAATCATTTTCATTTAGCATGATGTCTTATTTTAGTTGGCATAATGTCTTGTTTTAGTTAGCATAATGTCTTCTAGGTCCATCCATGTTGTTGCAAATGGTATGATTTCCTTCTTTTTTAAAGCTGAAGAGTATTCCATTGTCTGTGTATATCACATTTTCTTCATCCATCTTTCTATCAATGAACATTTGATTCCATGAGGTATCTGAAATATATGAGCTATGAGGTATGAGGTATACGAGGTATCTGAAATAGTCAAACATACATTGGTGCTCCTGGGGAACAAGGGGAGGGAGAAATGGGGACTTGCAGTTCAATGGGTATAAGGTCACAGTTACACAAGATGAGTAAGTTCTAGAGATCTTCTTTACAACATGGTACCTATAGGTAAGACAATGTTGTGACTTAAAATTTTTTAAGAGCATAGATCTCATGTCAAGTGTTTTTACCCCACACACCCCCAAAACAAGCAACAGGACACAAGGGAATTTTTGGAGGTAATGAATATGTTTATTACTTTAATGGTGGTAATGATGCCATGGGCATATACATACGTTCAAACTCATCAAACTGTATATATTAAATATGTTTTTGAATATAAATTATACCTTAATAAGCTATAAAAAGAGAAATTTTGCTTAACACAGGTTACAGAATTTTCTTGTATCTTTTGTTCTAGAAGTGTTATAATTTGGGGTTCTATATTTAGGTCTTTGATTCATTTTTAGTTAATTTTCTATATAATATGCAGTATGAATTTAAGTCCCATTTTTGCATGTAGATATTCAATGTTACAGCACTATGTATTGAATCGACTAGACTAGGCTTTCTTCACTGAATTGACTTTGCACATTTATTGAAAATTAACTGTCCATATAAGTACAGGTGTATTTCTGGACATTCTACTTCTATCCCATTGATTTTTTGTCTGCTTTCATGATAATAACACACTGTCTTAATTACTTGCTTTGTAATCAGTGTAGTATTAGTTTTAGTTTTCCAACTTTTTTTTCCAATAGGGATGCCTTTTGTTTCATTTTATTACCCTATTATGCCCTGAATCTCCAGTCCAATGTTGAATAGAATGGTGAGAGTAGACATAATAATCTTGCTCCTAAATTTGTTCCTAAATAAGAATACCACTTATCTGGGGCTCCTGGGTGGCTCAGTGGGTTAAAGCCTCTGCCTTCCGCTCAGGTCATGATCCCAGGGTCCTGGGATCGAGCCCACATCAAGCCCCACATCGGGCTCTCTGCTCGGCGGGGAGCCTGCTTCCTCCTCTCTCTCTGCCTGCTTCTCTGCCTATTTGTAATTTCTGTCTTTCAGATAAATAAATAAAATCTTTAAAAAAAAAAAAAAAGAATACCACTTATCAGATGGAAGATGCCACCTTCCGGTCCCAGTTTTCTGAAGTTATCTTTCAGGGATGAATGTTGGATTTTGTTAAACGTTTTACTGTGCCTGTTGAGATTGAACTACATTGGTTGATTTTCAATAATTAAACCAATGCTTCATTCTTGGGATAATCTCCATTTTTTTTATCCCTTTTATATATTGTTAGATTTGATTTGCCAAAAATTTGTTTAGAATTTTTGCTTCTGTATTCATGAGGCATAATGGCCTGCAGATTATTGTTGTTGTTTCAAAGAGTTTATGTTTCATTTATATTGTCAAATTTGTTGATAAAAAAGCTATTAATAGTATTTCCTAACATCCATTTTACTGTATGTAGAATCTGTCAATTTTATTGATCTTATTAAAGAGCTAAATTTTTATTTCATCGATATTCAGAGAATATCAATATTTAGAGAATATTGATATTCTCTGAACATCAATGTTTTCTATTTTTTATTTTCTATTTTTTCTATTGTTTTCTATTTTTTATTTTACTGATTTTTTTTTATTCTGATCCTTCATTTTCTTTTCTTTTAATTTGCTTTGGGTTAATTTAGCTCTTTATTTTCTAGAGCATTAAAAGTAGAAGCTGGGGTTATTGGTTTAAGACGTTTCTTCTTCTCTAATATAAGTGTTATACATGTTCTTGTAAGTACTGCTTGAATGGCTCCCACAAATTTTGATATGTTGTATTTTTATTGTCATTCCACTCAAAATGCTCTCTAATTTCATTTTTTATTTCTTCTTTGACCCATGGTTCATTTAAAAGTGTGTTATTTGATTCTAAGCAAAATAAGTCAGCCCGAGAAAGGCAAATACCATATGATTTCACTCATACATGGAATTTAAGAAATAAAACAAATAAACAAAGGGCAAAAAAATAAGAGAGAGACAGAGAGACACAAAGCAAGAAACAGCCTCTTAACTATAGAGAACAATTTGACGGTTACTAGAAGGAAAAAGGGGTGGGAGGATGGGTTAAATAGGTGATGGAGGGGGACGCATGGGTGTCTCAGTCTATTAAAATAGGTGATGGAGACTAAGGAGTGTATTTGTGATGAGCACCAGGTGTTGTACGTAAGTGTTGAATCACTATATTGTATACCTGAAACTAATACTACACTGTATGTCAATGAACTGGAATTAAAATAAAAACTTAGGGGAGTCTGGGTGTCTCAGTCAATTGAGTGTCCAACTCTTGATTTCCACTTGGGTTGTGACCTTGGGGTTATAGGATTGAACTCCATGTGGGGTTCATGCTCAGTGGGGAGTCTACTTCCTCTTCTCCCTCTTCCTTAGCCCCTTCCCCCTCAAATAAATAAACAAATAAATAAATCTTAAAAATAAAATAAAAACTTTAAAAATTTAAAATGTGCTTCTTGGTTTCCAAATATTTGGAGATTTTAAAAAGCTCTTTCTGTTATTGATTTAAAATTTAATTTGATTTCTAATTTAATTCCATTACAGTCATAAAACAAATTTATATTGAGAAATTGAAATTTAATGAGACTCCATATGTTCCTTAAAAGCCATATAGATCAACCTGGTGGACAGTGTTGTTTAAATCTTCTATATCTTTACTGACTTTCTGTCTAATTTTTTTCAAATATTAATTTAGGTGTACTGGAACCTTCCATTCTAATTTGGATTTGTCTATTTGCTGTTCTATCAGTTTTTGCTCCAGATATTTTGAAGCTTTGTTATTAGAGCATAAATACTTAAAATCACTATGTCATTTTGATGAATCAACCTACATAATATTTTGTTATTATGAAATCAATATTCTTTAAATCACTGGGAATATTCTTTGCTCCGAAATCTACTTTTTCTTATATCACTATTGCCAATCCAGTTTCTCTGCCTTTTTATTGGGATGTTTAGACCATTTATGTTTAGTACAATTCCCCTTATGGTTAGATTTAAGTCCATCTTCTTGGTATTTGTTTTTTATTCGTTCTATTTTTTCCTTTGGTCACTTTCCCCTTTTTTCTCTATCTTCTTGTGTGTTAAGTGAATATTTTTTGTATAATTCCATTTTATCCCCTTTGTCGGCTTTGTTTTGTTATTTTAATAGTTGCTTTGAGGTTTGCAGAATACATTTTTAACTTATGACAGCACACCTTTAAGGGATACCTGCTAATTCACACACAGTGTAAGAATATTATAGGACATATTCTTCCACTTCTTCATTCCCAAACTTTGTGCTACTGTTGTCATACACTTTACTTTCCCATGTTATAAATCAAATGTTCCATTATTATTTTCATTTAAAGTCAATATATTTTAAATAAGTTTAAATAACAAAGAAAAACATTGCATATATACTTCAATAGTGTCATTTCCAGTTTTCTTCATTTCTTTCTGTAGGTTTATATTTCCATCCAGTATCATTTCCCATCTGCCTAAAAGAATTACTTAAACATTTCATATATTGGAAATCTGCTGGGCATTAATTCCTTCATTTTTTTTTTTATATTTAAAGAACTCTTTCTATTGCTTTCATTTTTGAAGATATTTTGCTTCTAGGGTGTCATGTATTTTTTGTTTGTTTTTTTACTCTTTTAGTATTTTGGAAATGTTATTCCACTATCCTCTCACATCCTTTGTTCCTAACAAGACATCCATTGTCATCTTTATCTTGTTCTTTTATATATAACATGTCTTTTCACTCTAACTGCTTCGATGATTTTCTCTTTATCACTGGTTTTGAGTAGTTTTCATATGACATGCCTGTGTGTGTGGGGGGGGCTAAGTTTCTTGTGCTTCTTGTATCTATGAATTTATAGTTTTTATCAAATTGAGATATTTTCAGTCATTATTTTTTCAAATATTTTTCTGCTTTGTGAAGAAGTCTGAACTTCTTTGTCGTGGACTCAAGTTACACATTTACTGGTAACACATTTGTAACTTTCTTGGAGTTATCCCAACAGCTCACTGAGGCTCTGCTCTTTCTTTTCTCTCTGTGGTTTATTTTGGACAATTTCTAGTGCTATGACTTTGAGTCACTAAAAAGTCACTTTTATTCTGAAATGTCTAATTTGCCATTAATTTCATCCAGTAAATACTTCATCCAAGATATTGTGGATTTTATTTCTAGAAGTTTGATTTAGGATTTTTTTTTTTTATAAATATCTCCCATGTCTCCACTTAATTTTGGGAACATATGGAATACCATTCACAATAGTTGCCTCATTATCAATCATATCTGCTACTTTCAACATCTTTGTAAACTCTGTGTTGGTTTCAATTATTGATTTTTCTTCTCATTATGGGCCACATGCCTGGTATGCATTCCTGGTAATTTTTTATCAGATACCAGACAGTGGTATCCAATAAATATCTATTGAATTTTACCTTGTTGGGTGATGGCTATTTTTTAAATTATTATAAATGTTCACAAGGTTTTTTTCTATGAAATAGCTGTTTGGTAACAGTTTTATATATTTGGGTCTTTAGCTATTCTATTGAGAAAAAAACCCTTTGGGTACCCCACCCAAAGTCCCATGAATCGTGAGTTTTTCTATTCTGGCTGGTAGGAGTAAGCTCTATTCCCAGCCTGTGTGCATGTCAAACATTGTTACCTCTCATCCTTCCAAATGGTTCTCTTACTAGTCTTGAGTAGTTTTCTCACACGCAAGCACTCATCAGTATTCAGCTCAAAACTTAGGGGCTGCCCTCTGCAGATCACAGGCCTCCTCTGTATGCCTTCTCCTTCTGCTTCTCAGGCCTTTGAATTCTAGCCTCCTTCGTCGCCCCAGACTGTCAGCCATCTCTTCTCAACTGAGGAATTCTGTCAGGCCCTGCCTGGGTTTATCCTCCCTGCAACACTATCTGGGTATTCTCTCAAAGGAGTAAACTGGGAGTAAATTGTAAGGCTCACCTCATTTTTTTCTTCATCTCTTTGGGAGAACTGTCATTTTTTAGTCTGATGTCCAATGTCTTGAAGTGTTTTTATGTAGTTTGCTTTTAGTTTATTTAAGGCTGGGGGGCACCTGGGTGGCTCAGTGGTTTAAACCTCTGCCTTCGGCTCAGGTCATGATCTCAGGGTCCTGGGATCGAGCCCCACGTCGGGCTCTCTGCTCAGTGGGGAGCCTGTTTCTCCCTCTCTCTCTGCCTGCCTCTCTGCCTACTTGTGATCTCTCTCTGTCAAATAAATAAATAAAATATTTTTTTAAAAAAAGGAGTTCAAGAAAATTTAAGTTGTGCTGTTTATGTACAAACTGTGTGTAAGCTAAGTTGATCCATGGTCATTTTGCTTAATTTAAAAGTTAACTTGTATTGGACCAAATGTATATATAATAACAATGCAATGGATATAATATAGATATAATAACAATGGAATTCTCAACAAAGATGTTGTGTAATAACATATGTAAATCTGTATTATATATCCTTTTTACTATAGTAATATTTATTTATGCTGTTTCTTTATTGTAATAGGTCTCTAAAAAGTGATTTTTTAAAAATGCAATTTAATGTTTTTAAATTTTTATTACCACCATTTATTTCTCCTTCATGTCCTTCCTTCATTCATCCATTCATAACAAATATTCACTGATTCCCTTCCATGTACTATGCTAGTAGATTTTCTTATGAAACACCAAAATTAATTATTTTAATAGCTACTTTAACTACAAAGTTATAAAATACATCTGGACCAAAATTTAGCTTGCTTTCTGAAAAACATTAAAGGGCTCAGAAGCCAGGGACATTCCTGGGAATGCGGTGACAGGCACACATCGTGCAACATGTGTATGTCACACTTACGTGTGATGTGGGTGTGTCTCTCTCTGCTCCCCGACGTGGGTCAGGAATGGACCGATATCTGCGGGGTCGACAAGCTAAAAAGAAGAGTCTGAAAAAAGAAAAGATGAGTAGAGACCAGGTGAGGATCAAAACGGGAATTAGAAAGGTTTGACAGGTAATGACAAAGATGGAAGAGAAGTTCCTTCCGGGATTTGAGACCAGGAAAGAAAATTCCCCTGTTGGGGGATTAAAAAGTAGAGATCCAGTGTTTAGGGCAGTGGAGCCTGAGTTCAAGGACAAGTACGTTGGAAGTTGCTAGAGGTTAAAGGGCTTAAGGATCCCTTCCTCTTTCCTCCAGGATTCCTGCAGGTAAGAGAATGCACACAAGGGTAGCCCAGTGGACGACAAAGAATTATTCTTATTAATGGTCAGATAGTACCTAAGGATCTCCAGGAACAGAGCTTTCTGCTAAACTCTGCGGCTGTCCATGGGCCTTGGACCAGAGTCCTTGGTGGTCTCCTCTTACACTGTGAGTTTCATGGAGGCGCATAGGCCTGCGTCACATATCCGGTTACTGCTCAAAACTCGCCACCGTTCTGACCCAGGCGGGCTTACTCATGGGGACCAGAAGCTGAGGCAGATGGTCTCCATAGGTGTGGCGGACACTTTCTTTGCTTCTGAAGCGCAGTGACTCAGCTCCTGATGATGTGGGTCAAGGACCGTTGGGTTCTGGGGGTACCTCAGCCACGACCTGCCCAAGTGAGAAGCAAGTAAGTGGTGGGCATGGGTGTGGAGCTTGTCACCTCCGTAGCCCTCCTATAGGACGCAGACCAGAGGGTGTCCCTTCTTTGGAAACAGGCAGGAAAAAAAGAAAAACCATTCTCCCTTTACCAAAAACAATCATCACAGCTTCTCTCACTTCAAGGCGAGACATCCTTACTGAGGGTCTGTGGTCCCAGCCCTCCCCCAGCTCTGATTTCGGACACAATCTGTAAAGATTCATAGCAAATGTAAGAAAGCCGAATTTGGAGCTCTTTATTTTTGCTCACATTTTCCTTATAAGACTTTCCCCACAGCGTAAGCCCGATGTCCTGTGAAGGGTGAGGAATCAGACCGGGGACCGGGAATCTCGAGGAAGAGTCTCTCTCGCAACTTGGCTGAATCCCGTCAAGCGGGCTCGCCGGCCCCGCTGCAGAACTAAATGTTGCTTCTTGGCTGTTTGTCTCCAGGGAACCTCTTGAAAGAGCCCTTATTCGATGGTCCTGAAAACTGGACAGAACAAAAAGACAGCGGGGAGGGGATGGGGTGAGAAGAGTACGTTCCAGGAGTCCATGAGGACAGGAGGAAAGGTGTGAGGAGAGGTGCCCTGCCCAGGGGAAGATCCGTGCTGCAGCCCCAACCTGCAACCCCCTGGCGGGCTCCGTCCCTGTGCGCTCCGGCTGCATTCCCCGCAGAGTCCCCACACGGACCCCTCCTCAGCACCCCACTGCGGAGCTGCTGGAGGTGTCCTCCTCTGTCCTCGGTGCTCACCGCAGGCATGAGGGAGCCCAGGCCGGCACTCACATGCACCCAGGCCTCCTGGCTCCTAGCCACAGCTCTCTGCGCAGCCCAGTGGAGATCATCCCCCATACAGATAACTCTTTTCTGAGTCCTTGCTTTCTTGGGCAAAGGATTGCAAGTAAATCTTCATGAGATTAGGAACTGAAGAAAGATTGAAAAAGAGAGCCTGGCTTCTCCCTGCCAAACAGAAAAAGACCTTCCGTGTCGGTAGAGTGCACTGGGGTCCTCCGAAAGGGATCGTGTCTACAGGGTGAAGTTCTGCATAGATCCAATACCCGGGAGGGCCCGAGAGCTGGGAGTCTGGCGGGTAGGAGGCCTCCAGAAAACACAGTAGGACTGTGATTATGCAAAGATAGATCAAAACCAAAGTCATGAAGACAAAAACCGAAACAAACAAACAAAGAACCTGAGAGAAAATGTACACAATGTCAGGACGGAAGGTTACAGAGTACGTGGACCCTGGAGTCAGTTCGATGGGATTTTAATTCATCATCTCGATGGGATTTTAATTCATCATCTCGATGGGATTTTAATTCATCTCAGCTCCGCCGCTTCCTGGCTGTGCTGCCCTGGGCATGTTGCCTCACTTCTCTGAAACTGTTTCTTCCTCTGCTCTAGGACATAATCGCACACATCTCAAAGACTGTTTGTGAAAATCACATTACATAATGTATGCTATTACACAGCAGAATACTCGGTGCTTAAAATAATGCTCAAAAATTGGAAACTATTGACTAATGTGGCTTTCTAAGTGGTGAGACTATGGGTAACTTTTTCTCTCTATTTTTTGTATCATCCACATTTTGTACAATGAATATATATTGCACATGCTGAATCACAGCCTGGCAGCCAGACAGCAGCTCCTTCTACCCAGGCTCATTCAGCGAGGCTGCTCACAAGGGTCTTCAGGTCTGCTGAGGGCAAACCATGCCTCCTTCTGCGAGGGGGGCCTCTGCTCTCTGCAGAGCTGGCGGCAGTGGGGAGGGACTGGGATCACGGGAACTGGAGGAGAAGAAAGGACGGCCACCACCGATGGCTGCATTGTTTTCTTCCTGCTACACGACCAGAGGCCCTGAAGGAACGAGAAGTGTCATTTTCATGCAAGTAGAACACATCGAGAAGTCCTTTCAGGCAATATGTCACTTAAGATGCTATGAATTGCATTTCTTTCCTGAAGATATCATATAGTGGGGCCCATTGTCCCTTGACTAAGGTATGGGGCAAGCCCGAGAGGCCAAGCGAGAGGCTCAGGCTATCAAAGGCAGCTCCTCCAGGGCCCGTCACGCTCCCAGCCTCACCCCTCTTGGCAGGTGCAAACGGTCGGGTACCCAGCCGGGTAATAGCCGCTGAAACCACTGTGATCACTGTGATCACAGGAACCGCTGTTTTCCAATGACGAGTGTTGCAAACCGCAGAGACCGCAGATGGGAAAGAGACAGCAGAGGTTTACCCCCTCTCCTGTTGGTCTTCAACACTCGGACTGCACCTGTTCCCCAAGGTGTAAAGCAGCAAGTCCCGGGATTTAAAACTGAGAATGACCCGATCATTCTAAGCCTCGATTCTGATACGAAGTCGAAGGTACTGACATACCCAGGGTCAGAAAGGACTCAGGGTCAGTCTGATCTTGGTCAGTCAACCACAGGGCCGGAACTAGAGGCCAAACCTCTAATTCTCAGCGGGTGGTGCTTCTTCTAAGGACGGATTAGGCTTTCCCCCCGATCGCTGAGATGGCTGGTTCCAGAGAGTACTGCCTTCTTGGAAGTGCTGACTACAGAAGCTGCCGTGCAAAGCGGGAGAAGGCCCCTCTTTGGTAGAAGTCAAGTGAGAATTAGAAGCAAATCCTTGCCGCCTTTGTTGTCCTGGGGTTGCTGTTTCATGTGGCCACAAACACGGTTAGACCCCTAGTTAAAGCCAACAGGGCAAGGGCACCGGACCAGCCTCTAGGTCAACCCCCATGGCTCCAGCGGTGGGACTGGTGATCAGAATTGAGAGCACTGCCTCTCATTCCAACTGGCTCATTGCACCCCTCGCAGCACCATGGCCATGGTCAGAAAACAGACCAGCCGCCAAGCGTCGGAAGAGTCGTGTTTCTACATGGATCTCCCCTGGCCCATGTCATCCGGGACGTATGGGTGATGGCATGTTCCGTCCTTGGGAGGTCGTTACCTCCATCACAGATAGAGACGAAACCTGGAGGGTAATAGGATGAATGTAAAATTCTGGTTGAACATTATTCATTCTCTTTTATGCTTTGAGATACAATTCACATGCCCTACAATTCACCCATTTAAAGCATGTGGTTCAATGGTTTTGAGTATGTTCAAAGAGTTTTGCGAGCATCACCTCAACTTAATTTTCAAGTATTTTGATCACTCCCCCAATCAAATCCCCCCCCTTAGATGTAACCCCTCATTGCCGCCATCTCCCCCAGCCCCAGGCAACCACTAATCTATTTTCTATCTCCATAGATTTGCCTACTTTGGACATGTCATAGACATGGAATCCTATATCCTCTGGTCCTTTGTGACTGGCCTCTTTTACTTAGTAATCATGTTTCAAGGTTCATCCGTGCTGTAGATTAATTCTCCTTTTATAGTTCTTGCATTATCTTTTCCAGATCTTAAAGTGTTTTGTGGGCTACCCTCAAACACTTTGGTTATTATTGAAATGAGAATAAAAGTAAATTCTATGTATCCAAGCTTTGAGTGAGCTAACATAGGTAACATTGTATCATTACCAAGATGAGGTCAATTAATTTGTGTATCTCTGTGCGCAAGCACTGGCTTCATCAGCTTCAGACGTGTTGAGCTGTGTTTTGCCCTTGTAGTTTTCTGGTCATATATAAATCTAGGGTGTATTGCAAGAAGCAATTATCCCACAAATAACAGAGCCATAAAACGTGGGGGAAATGACCTATTTCAACAGATGAATTTTCATGCCTCTCAGGGATGCACCACACTGCCCTCTGCTGAGGAATGTGCCAGCAAGACTTAAGCAGAAGAACGTGAGGAGACACCAGAGGTCCAGAGAATCCGTTTCTGACAAACTCACCCTTATTTGTTCGTTATTCAGAGAACATTTAAAGGTCACCCACACTGCGGCAGGCACCATGCTGGTGGGAATACAAACACAGGGCAAGGACTCTCGTCTTTCAGGAGCTCCTTGTCAGAGGAGAAGGCCTCTCACTTGCGCGCTGCCACTCCTGCTCAGCACAACCTTCCCAACCGCGGATGTGCTGGACCTAGACGGTGCTGAGAGCCCTTGTCTCTGGTGTGTGGAGACAAGGGATAAAATGTAAAACTAGCATAGACTGTCCTCTGTACGTAAGACTCTGTTTTTCTGTTTGTGTCTTGTTGTGTTTTTTAAATTCCACACATGAGTGAAATCATGTGGTATTTGCCTTTCTCTATGTGACTTATTTTACTTAACATTATACCCTCTGGGTAGTTGCGGCAAATGGCAAGATCGCATTCTTTTTTACGGCTGAGTAATAGTCCATCATGTATCTACCACATCCTCGTTAGCCATTCACCTGTGGATGGATACTTGGGTTTCTTCTGTATCCTGATTATTGGAAAAAATGCTGCAATAAACACAGAGGTACATATATCTTTTTGAACTGGTGTTTTAGTTTTCTTTGGATAAATTCCCAGTAGTGGAATTACTAGATCATATGGTAATTTTGTTTGTTTGTTTGTTTGAGAAAACTCAATACAGTTTTCCACAGGGGCTGTCTCAAATACAGAGACCAAACTGGTGGTGGCCAGAGGGAAGGCGGGTGGAGGGATGAGGGAAACAGACAAAGGAGATGAAGAGCACTCACTGGGGTGAGCACTGAGTAGTGTATACAATTGCCGAATCATTATATCGTACGCCTAAAACAAATATGACACTGTATGTTCATTATACCTCAATTAAAAATAAATTAAATAAATAAGGAAAGAAATGAGGAAAAAAATGACGTAGATTGTTATCGCTAAGGAGAACTGGAGTGAAATTCCACAATCGACTATCACAGACGATGTGTCACAAACCACTCTAAAACCAACTGGAGGAAACAACGATAGTCATTTTCCTCTCTCATACTATCCATGAGTCAGGAATTCAGGAGTGGCTCAGTTGAATGTGCCTGGATCAGGGTCTCTTGTGAGGTCGTAATCAAATGTCTGCTGGGCCTGGAATCATCTGAAGGTTTGACTGGGGCTGGACAGTCTGCTCCCGCAGGTGCCTGGCCCACACAGTGACAAGCTCAGGCTGGCCAGCTTGTTCCTCTCCACGTGGTCTCCCACAGGATCGTCTGAGAGTCATTAGCACAGGGGGTGGCTTCTCCCAGAGTGAAAAATGCAGGACCCCCCAGCCGTAACTGCAATACCTTCTATGAGGTCCCAGCAGCCACCTGCCATGACTTGCATCTCAATATGTCGGTCGCACAGCCAGCCCCAGGTCAGCGGGGAAGGGCCCTACACGAGGCCTTGAATGCCGGGAGGCAGGAGTCATTGAGGGCCATCTTGGAGGCTGGCTACCCTGTCACTCTTCAGTTTTTCTTCCATTTACCAAATGGAAGGTCAAAGCCCCAATTCCTAGCTGTTGTTTGAGTCGCACGTTTCAACCTCTGCCAGGCGCCCATCCAGCCTCTGCCTGACTTCTTGTGTGCAGGAGTCCAAGGTCCTCAGACGGTGCTGACCCTCTGAGAGCTCCTTCACAGACTGTCACTTCCTCCTCCATGCCTGACCTGCAAATATTTAAAAATAACCACATTCCTCCGGGGAACATTGATTGAGACTGTTCCGCACTACAGCCATCGTGTTAGCAGCCAGGAATACTGCAGTGAACAAGACACAGTCTTTGCCTCCGAAGAGCTCTTTGTGCTTTACCTTCCTTGGTCTATTCCAGCAAGCACGTGCCTCACCCCATGAGCAAGGGGTCCCTTGTCTTCTCTATACCTGGTCTCCGAGAAATCTCTTCTCTTTTAGCCAAAGTTCTTCTGGAAGAGATAATAAATAAGAGAGAACAAAACTCAAATTGTTTCAAGATACCAGATAAATGCGAATAAGAATTAGGATGGCAAAGTTGTTCTGAATCCAAGACAAATATTTATTGTTCTTAAATCATTGAACAGTACATCAAAAACTGAACATAATAAAAAAAAGAAAAAAAAATAAAATAAATAAAAGACTGGAAGCTAATATGTAGAACACAACAGATTCCTGGCATCCTTCCTTAACTCTTATTATAATTCAGGTTTTGTTCTGTAGATTACTTTCAATTTCCATGTCATCTGCAGATAATTCAAGTTTTGTTTCTTCTTTTCCATTTCAAATACCTTATCTTTTCTTTTTTTGTTGTTGTTGCATTTGTTAGGACCTCTCATATGTGGAATAGACGTAATGATAGTGGATGTCACTACTTTATTTCTTAATTCTTTTTTCTTCCAGCTCTAAATAATGGCAGGGTACCTTCTATCAGACAAAACCCACTTGCTCATAACAATTATAAATTATGAAGAAAATATTAAAACAATTATATAATATCCTTAGAGAGTAACCAAAAGCATGCAGAAATTAGGGGGATAAAGGCTTGGGAGAATGGAAGTAAACTTTGTGATATTCACGTCTGAGTAACTTTTCTCCGGAAGGCACTCGCTAATCTGCCTGAAGAATGAGATCTGGAATTCAAGTAAAAAGCAACAGTCTTCATAGGCTGAAGAGCCAAAATTGAGAGTTGGGAGCTGCCAGAGAAGCTTGCAATTGAGAGGTGAGGGAAATATTAGAAAGGAGGGAGCTGTAAAATCTCTACATAAATACTCCACAAGTTCTGGCTGAATTTGAAAATGCAGATGCAACAGTGAAAAACTGCACTGAGACCGAAGAAAGAAAGAGCTGGAAGGTGGAAAATGCTGAACAGGAATTTCAGGTAGAAAGATAGACTTTAGGGCTCAAATCTCCCCAAATTAGAGGAGTGTGGCAAACACTTTAGACTCTTAAAAAAATTCTAAAAGGGTCATGGTCATGCCCTGGGATTAAGAAGCATCACCCAGGGGCGCCTGGGTGGCTCAGTGGGTTAAGCCGCTGCCTTCGGCTCAGGTCATGATCTCAGGGTCCTGGGATCGAGTCCCGCATCGGGCTCTCTGCTCGGCAGGGAGCCTGCTTCCCTCTCTCTCTCTCTCTCTGCCTGCCTCTCTATCTACTTGTGATCTCTCTCTGTCAAATAAATAAATAAATAAATAAAAATAAAATTTAAAAAAATAAAAAAAAGAAGCATCACCCAGGACTAAGAGCAAAATTAAAATGAATCCACTGTAACAAAGCCTAGAGCCAAGCCTCCCCCAAATCCAGGTCATCTGCTGCCCGAGCTGCCAGACGTCCTCGGACAAAAAGGCAACGCTCTTCAGAAAAGGAGAACAGAATCCGGTTCTCTATAATGTGTGGATAGACAGACATACCTCACAGAGATTGCAGGCTTTGCTCTAGACCATTTGAAGTTAATATCTCAAGAATGCAAATATCACAATAAAGTGAGTCAAATTAATTTTTTTAATTTTCCAGTGCATATAAAAGTTATGTTACATTAAACTGAAGTCTATTAGGTGTGCAAAGCCATTATGTCTACAAAAAAGTGAGTAATTTAGTTGAAGAATGCTTTATTGTTGGGGCACCTGGGTGGCTCAGTGGGTTAAGCCTCTGCCTTTGGCTCAGGTCATGATCTCGGGGTCCTGGGATTGAGCCCTGCATTGGGCTCTCTGCTCAGCAGGGAGCCTGCTTCCCTTCCTCTCTCTGCCTGCTTCTCTGCCTACTTGTGATCTCTGTCTGTCAAAAAAAAAAAAATGAATAAAATCTTTTTAAAAAAAGAATACTTTATTGTTAAAAATGTTAATCATCTGAGCTTTCAGCAAGTCAAAATCGCTGATCACCGATCACTATAACAAATATGATAATAATGGAAAAGTTTGAAATATGGTGCAATAACCAAAATGTGATGCAGAGACATGAAGTGAGAAAATGCTGTTGGAAAAATGATACCAATAGACTTGCTTTGTGCGGGATTACCACAGTCCCTCATTTTGTAAAAAATGCAGGATCTGCAAAGTATAATAAAGCAAAGCTCAATAAAATAAAGTGTGCCTGTGCAATAAAAAATAGTATACGTGTGAAGGAGTAAGAAAATATGAAGACAAGTCAAGAGAAGGAAAAAGTCAATAAAAAGATCCACATTTAGGATTCAGGATGAAAAGACTTTAAATAAGTGATAAAGGATAAAGGATTTTACCAGAAAAAAAAAATGGATATAATAAGTGAAGAGATGAAGAATCTCGGAAAAGATATGGAAACTCAAAAAAGTACCAAGTAGAGGGACGCCTGCGTGGCTCATTCAGTTAAGCCTCTGCCTTTGGCTCAGCTCATGATCCCAGAGTCCTGGGATTTAGTCCCTCCTGGGGCTCCCTGCTCAGCGGGATGTCTGCTTCTCCTTCTGCCTGCTGTTCCCCCTGCTTGTGTGCTCTCTCTCTCTGACAAATAAGTGAATAAAATCTTTTTTAAGAAGTACCAAGTAGAAACCTTAGAACTGAAAGATATAATATATGAAATTTTTAAAAATTCATAGAATGAGATTAACAGAAAATTGGATGGGGGGGAGAATAAAGATTACCAATTTAAAGACAAACAAGTAGAAACTACTCAAAAATGAATCAGAGACAGTATTTTAAAAGAGAGATAAGGGGCGCCTGGGTGAATCACTGGGTTAAAGCCTCTGCCTTTGGCTCAGGTCATGATCTCAGGGTCCTGGGATCGAGCCCCGCATCGGGCTCTCTGCTCAGCGGGGAGCCTACTTCCTCCTCTCTCTCTGCCTGCCTCTCTGCCTACTTGTGATCTCTCTCTCTGTCAAATAAATAAATAAAATCATCAAAAAAAAAAAAAAAGAGAGAGAGAGAGAGAGAGAGATGGTTTGTTGTCGGCAGACCCGTATCACAAACAGTGCTAGAAAACGTTCTTTAATATGGAGGAAGATAATACTACTGGGAATTTGAATCTACCGGAAGGAATGAGACATACTGGAAATGGTTAATAAGTGGGCAAATACACAAGGATAGTTGTTTCTATAAGGAAGGATTTTTTAACAGTCTAGCATTAACTATAATTTTGGCTATAAATTCCCAGCTATAATTTTTTTGTTCTTCTCTTTCATCGACTTCACGGAGCCACTCTCAGAACACTTCTGCCCTTCTCTGCCAATCTGCCCTTGCTAGATAACCTCCAAATCCTGTGATCCCCTGGTCCTTATGTATTTAATTTAATTGTGAACATGTTGTTTAATTTAACATTTAACATCTTGTTTCTTAAAATTTAAAAAATGCCTAAAGCAAACATGAAAACCTCTTAGTATCTACTAATTTCAGGTGGTGAGGCACTGGTTTTATTATTTACTCTGTGCATTTCTATATTTAAAAACTACCTGTTAAAATTTTCTAGTTATTTCCATTTCAGAGTCACTATGTATGAGTTAATTTATCTTAAACTTTTTTTTCAAAATAACAACTTAAAAGACTGTTCGTGTGAAAACATTCAAAAGAACACCTGAATTATCATTTCATTTGTTTGTGATAATGAGGAATTAGTTTAAAATAATTTTTTTGCATTGGTGATGAAAACAAAATTCATTAATAAATATTCTCAGGACTTCTCTCTTCTTTTTTACCTGCTGAAGACAGTGTTGTCTTTCCTCTCTGCCCACACTTTACAAGAAGAGCTTTGGTGATATAAAACCAGGGGAATGGGTGGAAAGACGCCAGAACAGGACAGATAAGATGCTTAGAGATTAGTCCGGGGAAGAGTGAAGAATTAAGGGGTTGACTTCAGAGTAGTCAGCGGTGTCAGGAAACTGAAGCACAAAGAAAAGGATATTCCAGAAACTGTGACTGTGGGTTATGAGCGGTTCCCTTACAATATTGTTAAATGGTGTTAGTAAACATCAAAATTACATTTTAATTGCTGACTTTGCTTCTTAGTCAGGCCTCAAGATTTATTTGCATTACATGTTCATAAATTACTGAAGTTTATTTCCCCGCTGTTTCCTGAAGAAACGTTGGGAAGGAGGAGGTCAAATATTACATTCTCGTTGCTGAGTTGCTTAGTGATGGGAGAAGTGATGAGATTCAGAGTCTTCAGAACATACTATAATCGAAGTCTAAAAATAGAAGATTTCTTAAACATGCAAGCGCTTTGACATATCTTTCAAACTGTGACATCCTCTATACTTGCTACAAATATATATGTGAGCGCACACATATACCCATGTATGATGTTTCATATATTTTATATATAACCGTCATGCAAACACTTTACCGTATCTCTGTTAACTACTATAAAAAAATTTTATGGTGAAAAAATTTACATTTAGATTTACCAGCTGGACTCAGGGTAGATGACCCCAATTTTGTTGGCAACATCCAAAGCATCACAATCTGGAGCCTGCTGAACATACGCCTTCTTTTCTCCCCCAGGCCCGATCAGGGTGTTGACCTTGGACATGTCAATGTCATAGGGCTTCTTCACAACCTGTCAGATCTGGCGCTGGTTGGCTTTGACATCTGCAACGAACCCACGTGTACCGTTGTCTTCTACTTTCTTCATGGCTGACTTGGTAGTTAGCGGGAACTTGATGATGGCCCAGTGGTCCAGTTGGTTTCTCTTAGGGATGCTCTTTTGAGGATATCTGGGCTGCCTTTGGAGATGTGGGGTCTTGAGCCATCGGAAGGGAGGTGATACGCAGATCTTCTTTCTGTGTGTGTGTGACAGTGAAAGCCTTTCAGCACTGCTTTCTTGACCTTCAGAGCTTTGGCTGGGCTTTAGCTTTGGGGGAAGAGGGACTTCCTTCTTCACCTTTGGCACCGTCTTCATGAAAATGTACACGTTCAAAAATGTAAAATAAATCTCCCATCCCCAATCCTTGCTCTACACAGTAAATGCTTTCACCACTTTGTAGCTTTGTGTGTACATGTATTTACCTACTATTTCTTGATTTTTCATTCAGGTATTAAACGTAGACTTCCCAATACAGAAGATGAGAATTTAACATCCTTACAAATCTTCCCTCATCCTCCTAATAGAGTTACAATTTTGGGTTAAATCAATATTCAATGCCAATATGAAAATTATTCATGGCTGAGTCGTGTACTACAGAAACAATTTCTCTCTTATATAACATTTTCTCTACCTCAGAGTTAAAAATGATTGTCTCATTAGTTCATTTGCTTATTTTCTATACCTGTCAATCATTGTATATAATTATATAACCACAACTATGGGTTATTCTATGTGGCAAATAGGAGGCACCAGCACCATTCAATGCATAAAAATGCATTCTTTTTTTTATTAATATATAATGTAGTATTTGTTTCAGGGGTACAGATCTGTGAATCGTCAGTCTTACATAATTCACAGCATTCACCATACCACATACCTTCCCCAATGTCCATAACCCACTCACCCTATGCCTGCCCCCCCCCGCAACCCTTAGTTTGTTTTCTGAGATTAAGAGTCTCTTATGGTTTGTCTCCCTCCCAATCCTATCTTGTTTCATTTTTTCCCTCCCCATTCCCCATGACCCCCCTCGCTGCCTCTCAAATTCCTCATATCAGAGAGATCATATGATAGTTGTCTTTCTCTGATTGACTTACTTCACTTAGCATAATACCCTCTAGTTCCAACCACATCATTGCAAATGGAAAGATTTCATTTTTGATGGCTGCATAATATTCCATTGTATATATACACCACTCTTCTTTATCCATTCATCTGTTGATGGACATCTAAATTCTTTCCATAGTTTGAGTATTGTGGACATTGTTGCTATAAACATTTGGGTGCATGTGCCCCTTTGGATCACTATATTTGTATCTTTATGGTAAATACCCAGTAGTGTGATTGCTGGGTCATAGGGTAGCTCTATTTTCAACTTTTTGAGGAAACTCCATACTGTTTTCCAGAGTGGCTGCACCAGCTTGCATTCCCACCAACAGTGTAGGAGGGTTCCCTTTTCTCCACATCCTCGCCAGCATCTGACATTTCCTAACTTGTTAATTTTCGCCATTCTGACTGGTGTGAGGTGGTATCTCACTGTGATTTTGATTTGTATTTCCCTGATGCCGAGTGATGTTGGAGCACTTTTTCATGTGTCTGTTGGCCATTTGGATGTCTTCTTTGCAGAAATGTCTGTTCATGTCCTCTGCCCATTTCTTGATTGGATTATTTGTTCTTTGGGTGTTGAGTTTGCTAAGTTCCTTATAGATTTTGGATACTAGCCCTTTATCTGATATATCATTTGCAAATATCTTTTCTCATTCTATCAATTGTCTTTTAGTTTTGTTGACTGCTTTCTTTGCTGTGCAAAAGCTTTTGATCTTGATGAAGTTTCAATAGTTCATTTTTGCCATTGCTTCCCTTGCCTTTGGGGGGTTTCTAGGAAGAAGTTGCTGCAGCTGACGTCAAAGAGGTTGTGCCTGTCTTCTCCTCAAGGATTTGGATGGATTCCTGTCTCAAATTGAGGTCTTTCATCCATTTTTAGTCTATTTTCGTATGTGATGTGAGGAAATGGTCCAGTTTCATTCTTCTGCATGTGGCTGTCAAATTTTTCCAACACCATTTGTTGAAGAGACTGTTTTTTTCCATTGGACATTCTTTCCTGCTTTGTCAAAGATTAGTTGACCAGAGAGTTGAGGGTCCATTTCTGGGCTCTCTGTTCTGTTCCACTGATCTGTGTCTGTTTTTGTGCCAGTACCATGCTGTCTTGATGATGACAACTTTGTAATAGAGCTTGAAGTCTGGAATTGTGATGCTGCCAACTTTGGTTTTCTTTTATAATATTCCTCTGGCTATTTGGGGTCTTTTCTGGTTCCATATAAATTTTAGGATTAATTGTTTCATTTCCTTGAAAAAAATTGATGGTATTTTGATAGGGATTGCATTAAACATATAGATTGCTCTAGGTAGGGGTGCCTGGGTGGCTCAGTCATTAAGCATCTGCCTTCAGCTCAGATCATGATCTCAGGGTCCTGGGATCGAGCCCCACATTGGGATCCCAGCTCAGCAGGAAGCCTGCTTCTCCTTCTCCCACTTCCTCTGAGTGTGTTTCCTCTCCCACTTTGTCTCTCTCTCTGCAAAGTAAATAAATAAAATCTTCCAAAAAAAAGAAGATTGCTCTAGGTAGCATAGACATTTTCACAATATTTGTTCTTTTGATCCATGAGCATGAAACGTTTTTCCATTTCTTTGTGCCTTCCTCAATTTCTTTCATTAGTACTTTATAGTTTCCTGAGTACAGATTCTTAGCCTCTTTGGTTAGGTTTATTCCTATGTATCTTATGGTTTTGTGTGCAATTATAAATGGGATTGACTCCTTAATTTCTCTTTCTTCTGTCTTTATATTGGTGAATAGGAATGCAACTGATTTCTGTGCATCGATTTTATATCCTGACACTTTACTGAATTCCTGTATGAATTCTAGCAATTTTGGAGTGGAGTCCTTTGGGTTTTCCACAGAAAGTATCATATCATCTGCAAAGAGTGAGAATTTGACTTCTTTGTTGATTCATATGCCTTTTCTTTCTTTTTGTTATCTGATTACTGAGGCTAGGACTTCTAGTACTATGTTGAATTGCAGTGATGAGAGTGGACAGCCCTACCATGTTCCTGACCTTAGCGGGAAAGCTCTCAGTTTTTCCCCATTCAGAATGATATTTGCTGTGGGTTTCTCATAGACGGCTTTGATGATATTGAGGTGTGTAGCCTCTATCCGTACACTGTGAAGAGTTTTGATCAAGAAAGGATGCTGTACTTTGTCAAATGCTTTTTCAGCATCTATTTAGAGTATCATATGGATCTTGTCCTTTCTCTTATTAATGTATTGTATCACATTGATTGATTTGTAGATGTGGAACCAACCTTGCAGCCCAGGAATAAATCCCACTTGGTCGTGGTGAATAATCCTTTTAATGTACTGTTCGATCCTATTGACTAATATTTTGGTGAGAATTTTCGCATCTGTGTTCATCAAGGATTTTGGTCTATAGTTCTCCTTTTCGATGGGGTCTTTGTCTGGTTTTGGGATCAAGGTAATGCTGGCCTCATAAAATGAGTTTGGAAGTTTTCCTTCAATTTCTATTTTTGGAACAATTTCAGGAGAATAGGTATTAATTCTTCTTTAAACATTTTGTAGAATTCCCCTGGGAAGCCGTCTGGCCCTGGTCCCTTGTATGTTGGGAGATTTTTGATGACTGCTTCAGTCTCCTTACTGGTTATGGGTCTGTTCGGGTTTTCTATTTCTTCCTGGTTCAGTTCTGGTGGTTTATATGTCTCTAGGAATGCATCCATTTCTTCCAGATCATCAAATTTGCTGGTGTATAGTTGCTTGTAATATGTTCTTATAATTCTTTGTATTTCTTTGGTGTTGGTTGTGATCTCTCCTCGTTCATCCATGATTTTATTTATTTGGGTCCTTTCTCTTTTCTTTTTAGTAAGTCTGGCCAGGGGGTTATCAATCTTATTAATTCTTTCAAAGAACCAGTTCCTAGTTTTGTTGATCTATCCTACTGTTCTTTGGTTTCTATTTCATTGATTTCTGCTCTGATATTTATTATTTCTCTTCCCCTGCTGGGTTTAGACTTTCTTTGCTCTTCTTTCTCCAGCTCCTTTGGGTATAGGGTGAGGTTGTATATTTGAGACATTTCTTGTTTCTTGCAAGACTTGTATTGCTATATACTTTCTTCTCAGGACAACTTTTGCTGTGTCTCAAAGATTTTGAACAGTTGTGTTTTCATTTTCATTTGTTTCCATGAGTTTTTAAAATTCTTCTTTAATTTCCTGGTTGACCCATTCATTCTTTGGTAGGACGCTCTTAGCCTCCATGTATTTAAGTTCTTTCCAACTTTCCTCTTGTGGTGAAGTTCTAGCTTCAGAGCATATTTCTACCATTGTAGTTTATAGATTTCTTGTCCCAAACTGCTTTCAGGATTTTTCTCTTTGTCACTGAGACTTGTAAGTTTTACTATTAGATTATGGGGTGTTAGCCTATTTTTGTTGATTTTGAGGGGGATTCTCCATGCCTCCTGTATTTTGATGCTTGTTCCCTACCCCAAATTGGGGAAATCTTTGCTACAATTTGCTCCAATATACCTTCTGCGCCCCCCTTTTCTTCTTCTTCTGGGATCCCAATTATTCTAATATTGTTTCATCTTATGGTATCACTTTTCTCTCGAATTCTCTGCTTGTGGTCCAGTAGTTGTTTATCTCTCTTTTTTTTCAGCTTCTTTATTCTCTGTCATTTGGTCTTCTATATTACTAATTCTCTCTTCTGCCTCATTTATCCTAGCAGTAGGAGCCTCCTTTTTTTTATTGTACCATATTAATAGCTTTTCTGATTTCAACTTGTTTAGATTTTAGTTCCTTTATTTCTCCAGAAAGGGTTTTTATTTCTCGTTAAAGGTATTCTAAAGTATCTTCTCTACTTTTCTCAACCCCAGAAATAATCGTAATTTTGAACTCTGCAGTCAAATGCTCTACCCCTGAGCTATACCCCTGTAATTTTGAACTCTGGTTCTGACATCTTACTATTGTCCATATTGATTAGGTTCCTAGTGGTCCGTACTGCCTCTTGTTCTTTTTTTTTTTTTTTTAGGTGAGTTTTTCTGCCTTGTAATTTTATCCAGATAAGAATAGATGAATGAGAGAACAGAGTACTAAAAGGGTAGCAATGACCCCGGAAAAATATACACTAACCAAATCAGAAGAGACCTGAAACCAGAAGGAGAAGAAAGGAGAAAGAAAAAAAATTAGAATATAAAATATATATTCTAATTTATATATATTTATATATATCTCAGAGCCACATACTTGATTTTGGGTGTTTTTTGGTCTGTTAGAAGGAACTTCCTCCCCAAATTTTAAAGAAAGAAAAACATAGTTTATACACACACACACACACACACACAAATAAGGATAAACACAATGAAGGGATGGAATATTTTAAGATGAAAATTTTAAAAGATTCTAAAAAAGGAATTGATAAGAAGTTGTTTGGAAAAACAGGGAAAAAAGGAGAGAATATGATCATGCCAGAGACTAGAACAAAGCTATACACTAGATTTGGGGTATATTTTGATCTGTTAGGAGAAACTGTATCCCAAACTTTAAAGAATGAAAAACTTATATGTTTACAAAAGAATAACATCAAATGCAATGAAGGGATAGAATATGACTATAACGAAGAAAGTTTTAAAAGATTTTTGTAGTGATAAGATGGAATAGTTTTTAAAAGGTTAAAATAGGAAAGAGAAAAATTTAAAAATTAAAAAATAGAATAAGAAAAAAATAAAATTTAAAAAACTTAACTTTGAAAGACTAAAGAATCATGGGGAAGAAGCCATGAATTCTATGTGCTACATTCCCCTAGCTCTGGACTTCCACAGTTCTCCTTGATGCATGAGCTTGGTCTTGGCCAGATGTTCTTGTTGATCTTCTCAGGGAGGGGCCATTGCCGTGATTGTCAAGTGTCTTTGCCGGAGCCGGAATTGCTCCGGCCTTGCCAGGGGCCGGGCTAAGTCGTCTGCTTGGGTTCGTGCTCGGAGCTTTTGTTCCCTCAGCGCTTTCCGTCGAGCTCGGGAGGACGGGAATGAAGATGGCGGCCGCCCAGTCTCCAGCCCGGAGGAGCCAAGAGCTCCAGCGGCCCCTCAGCATGCCCTTGGAGCAGAGCCATCTGTCCCTCCTGGCTCCCTGGTCTCCACCGTGCTCCGAGCTCCTGCCTGGGACCGAGCGTCTCTGTCTCTGGCCGGCCCGTCTGGAGCCGCAAACCCGCAGCTTCCCACCGCGCACTCCCGCCCGCCGCTCCCGGAGAAGGACGGTGAGTGTCCCCGGATCCGCCGCGTGTGGGTCCCCGCGCGGAGAGCCGTGGCCCGGCTGTGCCTCTGGTCCCGGGTTAAGATGACCCCGAGCTGAGAGCCCACTGGTTGGCTCCATCTCTGCCACTGGCTTCCCTCCTCTGATACCTGGGGGACCTGCCATACTCAGACACCCCTGGTCTTTCCGTGACCCCGTGGGTCCTGAGACCACACTGGCCCCATGAGCGCTCCACCCTCCACTTAGTCTCTGCAGCGACGTCCCCCCATGGAGCAAACTTCTAAAAGTTCGGATTTTGTGCTCCGCCGCTGGCCAGGTCTCTCCTCCCCGTTGATTCAGATTCACTTCTCTGCACATCCCGCCTTCCAGAAAGTGATCGCTTTTCTGTTCCTAGAATTGCTGCTCTTTCTTCTTCGATCTCCTGTTGAGTTTGTGTTCAGAATGGTGTTATAACTCTCTAGCTGGATCCTGGGACGCCATGACATTTAGGTCTCCTGCTCCTCCGCCATCTTGCTCCTCTTTAACCTCCTGTTTTCATGGCAGCACCTGGCACAGTGTTTCTGAGCCCAGATTCTGTTTCGATCAACCTCTCCAAGGAGCAACACTTCAGTGTTCTGCAGAGGTAAGCAGTCACCAAAGCTGGGGGGTTTGGGAGGGAATGTGGAGATCCAGATTCTTCCTGTAGACTTCCCACCAATCCTCCTATTTTGAACCCACGCTGAATCCCATCTTCAGAGACACCTACGGCCTTCTGAAGATTGAGACGAGCCTCTGTAAGCTTGAGTTTCATTTTTTCCCTTAATTTGCCAAATTCCTTTCCATTCATTCTTCTTTCCAAATTCCCAAATTGTGTTCCTATCGTGACTTTTCCTGAAAACTGACTAACCTAATCCCCGTAACCTTCTCTGACTGTTTCACAATCTATTAAACGCATCACACTCTCCCTTACAGCACCCAGACACAGTCCTGCTGTGTCCTTGCCCTGCACAGTCATTTCAGCCACCATGTGCTGTAAGACTCTCTAAGGGCTATGGCCAGAGCTGGGGCCATAAAAAAGCTAGTGCTTCTCCAGGGCTGTCAGTCAAGGCAGAAATGCATTGGTTTATTAATGACCCACAGAGAATTTCACAGAAAAAAAGTGTTTCCTTTTTTTTTAATTACTGCTCTTTTCCCCAAGAGTTCTAGGAACAAATTCAGTCACCCACAGAGGGCATGAAGGAGGGAGAAGAGAAGAGAGTGATAAACAAACGGGAGAAAGGGGAATGGGGTGTGGAGGGGACACAAGGCAAGCTGCCTATTGTCCTGCTGTGCCCTTGTCCTTGATCTCCATTAGGGTGCCTTCTTCTGTCATACAGGTGCCCAAGTCCCAGGTGGGTAGCCCCACATCAAGGTCAACTCCCTGGGTGTTTCTTTCAGGCTCAAGAAACTCCACAACACAAAGGTAAAGATTATGACAGCAAACTAATTACTCCCCTTGACTTGGTGGGACATAAATCTCTTTTGTCTTTGATTCTTCTTACCCTCTCCCTGATGAGTCTATTTTCATGATGAAGGATCATTCCACAGGCTCAGTTGGCTGATGGATTATGAAACTTACAAGACTAACCCCAGTGAGTTCTTTGAAGTGGATCAAAACACAGCCTTTGTAAAAATTGATGTCTTCTGGGTTCCCTGTTTCAAGGTTGGCAGCATAATTTACCTCCATAATAAAGGTCTTCACGCGGTGTTCAAATTGCTGCGTCTCTGTCTGCAAATCAATTTCCTGCTCCCTTCCAGAACAGCTCACAGCACTCCCTTGTCCCACTATCTCTTTCCACACATTCATGGAACTTGCGGGGGCTGGCCCTATGGCTCTCAGGTCATGGGAGGAAAGTGGGGGGTGAAGCCAGTCATTCCAGGTTACCCCAATATGGAGATTCAAGGAAAAATACCTTGGAGAGCTTTACTACAAAGCTGTGATCACCAAGACAGCATGGCACTGGCATAAAAACAGACACATAGACC
This sequence comes from Meles meles, assembly GCF_922984935.1. Classification (NCBI taxonomy): domain Eukaryota; kingdom Metazoa; phylum Chordata; class Mammalia; order Carnivora; family Mustelidae; genus Meles; species Meles meles. The sequence continues at coordinate 2,069,871 of NC_060086.1, read as the reverse complement.
AGTGGAATAGAGTGGAGAGCCCAGATATGGACCCTCAACTCTATGGTGAAATAATCTTCGACAAAACAGGAAAAAATATTCAATGGAAAAAAGACAGTCTCTTCAATAAATGGTGCTGGGAAAACTGGACAGCGATATGTAGAAGAATGAAACTTGACCATTCTCTTACACCGTACACAAAGATAAACTCGAAATGGATAAAAGACCTCAACGTGAGACAGGAATCTATCAGAATCCTAGAGGAGAACATAGGCAGTAACCTCTTCGATATCAGCCACAGCAACTTCTTTCAAGATATGTCTCCAAAGGCCAAGGAAACAAAAGCAAAAATGAACTTTTGGGACTTCATCAAGATCAAAAGTTTCTGCACAGCAAAGGAAACAGTCCACAAAACAAAAAGGCAACCCACAGAATGGGAGAAGATATTTGCAAATGACAGTACAGACAAAAGGTTGATATCCAGGATCTATAAAGAACTTCTCAAACTCAACACACACAAAACAGATAATCATATCGAAAAATGGGCAGAAGATATGAACAGACACTTCTCCAATGAAGACATACAAATGGCTATCAGACACATGAAAAAATGTTCATCATCACTAGCCATCAAGGAGATTCAAATTAAAATCACATTGAGATACCACCTGACACCAGTTAGAATGGCCAAAATTAGCAAGACAGGAAACAACGTGTGTTGGAGAGGATGTGGAGAAAGGGGAACCCTCTTCCACTGTTGGTGGGAATGCAAGTTAGTGCAGCCACTTTGGAGAACAGTGTGGAGACTCCTGAAGAAATTAAGAATAGAGCTTCCCTATGACCCTGCAATTGCACTGCTGGGTATTTACCCCAAAGATACAGATGTAGTGAAAAGAAGGGCCATCTGTACCCCAATGCTTATTGCAGCAATGGCTACGGTCGCCAAACTGTGGAAAGAACCAAGATGCCCTTCAACGGATGAATGGATAAGGAAGATGTGGTCCATATACACAATGGAGTATTATGCCTCCATCAGAAAGGATGAATACCCAACTTTTGTAGCAACATGGACGGGACTGGAAGAAATTATGCTGAGCGAAATAAGTCAAGCAGAGAGAGTCAAGTATCATATGGTCTCACTTATTTGTGGAGCATAACAAATAACATGGAGGACATGGGGAGATGGAGAGGAGAGATAGGTGAGGGAAACTGGAAAGGGAGATGAACCATGAGAGACTATGGACTCTGAAAAACAACCAGAGGGTTTTGAAGGGGCGGGGGGGGGGGGGGGAAGTGGGAGGTTGAGGAACCAGGTGGTGGGTAATAGGGAGGGCACGTACTGCATGGAGCACTGGGTGTGATGCCAAAACAATGAACACTGTTATGCTGTAAATAAACAAATAAACGAATTTAAAAAAATAAAAAAAATACCTTGGAGAGGAAAATGGGTTATAAAAGGGTAACAATTGGGAGCTGAGAATAGGGAAGAGGGTCATATCTTCTGTCTTCTGGGGGTACTAAGAAAAGTCAGTCTTGTTTATCACCAGTTGCCAGTCTTTGCTGATGGCTGAGTGGAGAGATTTTAGAGAGTTTGAGGATTGGGATGAAAATCCACTCAAATAGCCATGTTGGAGTTTATTGCCCTCCTAGCATGCCTTTAAGAAGTCTCCCTGGGAGTCAGGTATGCTAAGGCAAATCTTGAGAAACAGAAAGGGGCTGGTATGAAGTTAATCTCACTTCTGTCAAGTTCCTTCAGAATTTGTCCAACATTTTACAGGCTACTATTACACCCGAAACCTCAGTACCACATCCCAAGATATCCCATCTTTCCCAGATCCAGGGGATCTGATATCAGGAAATGATAAAAATGGTTTTAAACCATCACTTGGTATCACCATGAATTTTTTCCAGAAATAAGCTTATGAGAATGTGGGAGGAAAGAGAAGCCAAGCATCATACTTGTTAATCTAAGAAAATTTGCAAGGACAGCAGGTAGCTCCATGAACAGTGTATATAGGTGAAGTTCTAAAAAACACAGCATGAACCAACAAAATCTTTCACTAGTGGAACAAAAGACAAAAGCCCAAAGTCATCGGGATTGAAGTATCCCTTGATAAGTCTCGCCTCAGTGGTATTGAATAAGTAGACAAAAATAAGTAAGGATATAAAAAATTAACATTGTAATTTTAAAAAATCGTGTACTTTTTGGGTATGAATTAAATTTAACCCCAATAATAGAATATCCATTTTCTCAAGCACACAAGGAATATTCACAGGAATAGATCATATTGTGTAACAAAAAAATCAGTAAATAATGATAAACTTCAAATGGAAAAATAATTTCCATGAAACCACCAGAAAATAAAAACTATGAGAGGCAACTAGCTCTACCAAATATTAAAATATACCACAAAGTTTTGGTAAATTCAAATAGTGTAGTATTGGTACCTGAATAGAAAAACAGACCTATGAGCTAGAACAGAATATCCAGAAATAGATACAAGTACATGTGGAATTTCAATGTAAAATAAAAGTAACATCTCAAATCACTGGGGCAAATATGGACTTTTCTTGAGTGTTTTTATCAGGAGAGGTTAATTTGTTTAAGGTCTTTTCATTGTTTATGGAGATAATCACATGAAACTTTTGTTTACATTTCTTTTTTTTTTAAGTTTTTATTTATTTGACAGAGAGAGACACAGTGAGAGAGGGAACACAAGCAGGGGGAGTGGGAGAGAGAAGCAGACTCACCGCTGAGCAGGGAGCCTGATGCAGGGCTCAATCCCAGGACCCAGGACCCAGGACCCAGGATCATAACCCAAGCCGAAGGCAGATGCTTAACAACTGAGCCACCCAGGTGCCCCTTTGTTTACATTTCTTAATGTTGTGTATTACACCATGAATTTTTAAATATTGAACCAACCTTGCATTCCTGAAATAAATCTCACGTGGCCATAGTATGTCCTTTTCTTAGTGTGGTATTGGATCCTTTATGCTAATATTTTGTAGAGAGCATTCAAATAAGTATTCATAAGTGATCTAGGCCTATAATTTTTAAATTTGTATTACCTTTACCAAGTTTTGATACTAATGTTATACATCATGCAAATAATTAGCAAAAAAAAATTTTAAAGGCAAATTTACTCCCTAGATTTCTCTTTTATCTTTGTAGAATATTCAATATTCTATTGAAGTACATTGGACTTTCCTGGATTGCCTCTTTATATCTGAAATATATCTTACCTTATTTATTCTATTATTCCTTGTCTGGGTCTTAAGGTCTTATTCTGCATAATATCTGGCCTCTCCTATGATATTAATTTAGAATTATATAATTTATCTTTTCACCAAATTACCTATTTTTTCTGGGTTTTCTCATTCCATTTATTTATCTTGGTCTTGGTCTTATATTCAGAGATCCTGAATCGTCATTCACAGCTATGAAAAAGACTGTGTTGCTTGACAAGAAAAACTGATCTTATTTCTTCTGATGCTGGTTGCTTTATATCTCTGGGCTACCTTTCCCCTTCTACTCTAGAAATGTGGACAAAGGAATAAAACACACCCTTCACTTTTCGTGCATGGGTGCTGCTCAGACAGGCTTGCTGTGCCTTCTGAGGAGGCTCCATGAGGAGAGTTTCACACCAGGACTGTGACTCCAAGCTAGTTTGATCACACAGCCTTATCAGTAAAACTTTAAAATGTGCACACAACTTCAACATATGCATATTTATTCCATCTTAAATTCCATGTACAACTGTACTAGGTTATTATGCACATAAAAATCCATAAATAGAAATTGTAAAAGGATCTGCCAGAGAGTCAGCAAATATGATAAATAATTTAAAAAATGTATTTGTAATGCTACAAAAGTGTTTTTCTTTGCTACCAACAACAAATGATCCCAGCAAAGAAGCTTCAGTGTGGAAATCTGACGTGATTATCATTTTCCCCTGGTGAAAAGTGCCGGCTTTGCCATCTTCTTGTGGTGGGTCGTCCTCCTTGATTAGTGTTGTCTTTGATCTGGGGTTTCTTTGAAGAAAATATTTGAAGATAGTTGTCCATTTTGTGAGGGTTTTGTGAGCTTTAACTAGATAATATAATCCATGTATCCGTTCGACAAGCCAAGAGTAGATTGCAATAGGTCACGATGTTCTGAAAGTGAATAACTGAGTGAGGGCACTGAAGACTTCTGCTGTCCTTATTCCCAAATTTTCTTCAGGAGTCCTCGTGTGGCGCCCATGACCCAGGACCCATGGCTGCCAGACACAGGCAGAAATTGAGGGTCCTGTGTTCAATACACATGGCAAATATTAGCAGAGCTTAATTTTTTTATTGTCATAAAAGTAGATATAAATGAAAGTCCTAAGATTTCCCTTTCCCAGGGTGGTGGATTGCCCCAAACGTCAGCTGGGATGCATGTTTTCCTCTTCGGAGACCAGACTCTAGGATGCTGACACCCTCATGAGGGACCCTCCTGTTCTCAAGCAAGTTAATAAATTTCCTTTCACCTTTGATCAAAGTCTGTTTCTTCTCCCTCGACCTGCCCCCTTCCCATTCAGCAAGATTCAGCCACAAATATTCTTTAGGAAATGATAACAACAGGGACCCCGACATGGGGCTGGCACTTTCCAGTTTTTCACAGACTTCACTACTCTCCACTGTCCGAGGTTTATTCACATGTTTGCATTTCCTACCCCTGCTTCCAAGTTCAGTTCTTCTGGTTTTAACCAGGCAGCAAACATCCTTGTTTCCATGTGCTGGCGCATCCAATCATTTATTCATTTATTCAGCAAACCCTGACTGAGTACCTGCTCTATGCCGGTCATTCTAAGCACAAGGAAATGAACCAGACGAAGTCTCTGCTCTCACAGAGCTTCCATTCCAGATGAGGAAGAAGTTGATGGAGGTGGGGTGGTAACATGAAAAATTAAGAGAGAAAGAAGAAAGAGTGATAGTAGAGGGATTCTTCTAGATCAGTTGGGCAAAAAGGCCTTTCTGAGAGGTGACATTTGAGCAGAGACCGAGAGAAGTAAGGGACTGAGTTATGTGAGTATCTTGGGGAAAACGTTCCGGGCAGGGGAAGAAGCGAGTGATATCCCTGAAATGGGAATGTGCCTGACGTGTCTCAGCAGTGTCGAGGAGGCTAGCGTGACTGAGGGGAGCAGTCAGAGTGAGAGCTGTAAGAAATGCTGTCCAAGAGGCTGACTGTTTAAGGGAAGAGATCCCATAAAGTCCTGAACACAGTGGTAGAAAGTTTGTATTTTACGGTGACTGACATGGAACGTCATTCAAAAGGTCTTCAGCCAAAAATGATATGTCAACTTACTTTCTAAAAAGTCCACTCTTACTGTTCTGCAGAAAAGTACACTTTGGGGCACAGATGGGAAAAGGAAACCATATTTTTTCAACTCAAAGACACACATTGTTTTCACATTTTAACTACTCTCAAGTCAATGTATGTCTTCAGTTGAAGACTCACAACCTGTCTTGGCCAAAGGTACAGATCGCATAGTTGCCCTGTCCCAAACACACACAGATATTGGAGGTGTCTGCATCCATACCTCTCGAACAAGGGTCAACAGCTTAGAAGAAAAACCTGACAGCACAAGCCATAGAAAGCAAAGGATCGAGAGAAAGGGGAGTGGAGGAGATGAACGAGAGATGCCTAACAGCATTCTCAAATGAGAATAAAAGGTGGGCTAGCTCAATTGGCCTTTTTGCAGATATTGATAAACTGATTTTAAAATTCATATGAAAATTCCAAAAGACCCAGAATAGGCAAAACGATCTTTAAAAAGAACAATGGGAGGAATTATATCTCCTGATTTAAAAAACTTATTACAATGTTGGCATCGTAAGTTTTTCCAGTACATGACGCTGGAATTCGGAGTAGACAGATAGATCAATGGAAGAAAATTGAGATACGCTCCCCCCCCGCCCCCCCAACTCTCTACATTTACAGTCAATTGATTTTCAACAAAGACGTCGAGAAAAATTCAATGAAAGAGAATAGTTTTTTCAACAAATGGTGCTGGGAGAATTTTCTATTACATTAAAAAAAAGATAAATTTGGAGTCCTTCCTAACACTGTATACACAAATCAAATGAAGCATATCTGAATGCAGGAGCTAAAACTCTAAAATTCTTAAAAGATACAAGAGAAAATCTTCATGATCTTGGGTTAGGTAATGTTTTTCTTAGGTAAATGACACCAAAAGTACAAACAACTAAAAAAAAGTAGATAAATCGGCTTTCGTCAAAATGAAAAACTCGAGTTACAAATGTTACCGTTAGTAAGGTAAAGAATGGAGTGGCAGGAAACGTTTGCTAATCCCCTAGCTCATTAAATCTTGTGTCTAGAGTATTTATTATTAAGTTTCTATTTTTCGTTCCAGTGTAGTTTACACACAGTGTTATCCTAGTGTCCGTGTACAATGTAGCAATGCAACAATTTGACACGCTACTGGGTGTTCATCACCATCAAGTGCACCATCTCCTATTTGACCCCTCCCCCTACCCCTCTCCCCTCCGGTAACCATCAGTAGTTCTCTATAGCCTGTTAAGTGGTTTTTTTTTTCCTTGATTTATTTCTCCTTTTTTTTTTTTCCTTCGCTCATTTGTTTCTGAGTGTGGGCACATGGTGGCTCAGTCAGCTGAGCGTCTGCCTTTGACTCAAGTCATGATCCCAAGGTCCTGGGATCGAGCCCCATGTCAGGATCCCTGCTCCATGGGGGGCCTGCTTCTCCCTCTAATGCTACTGCTCCTCCTGTTTTTGCTCTCTTGCTTGCTTGCTCTCTCTCAAATAAATAAATAAATCTTTTTTTTAATAAAATAAATATAACAAAAATTCCACATATGAGTAAAATCATATGGTATTGGTCTTTAACTAACTTATTTCACTTAGCATGATACCCTCTGGCTCCATCCATGTCATTGCAAATGGCAAGATCTCGTTCTTTTTCATGGCTGAGTCATATTCCACTGTGTATATACTGCATCTCCTTCATGCAATCATTCATCGAAAGACACTTGGGATGCTTCCATCATCCGGCTGTTATAAATCGTGCTGCAATAAACCCAGGGGTGCACGTGTCCCTTTGAGTTAGTGTTCATGTGTTCTTTGGGTAAATTCCTAGGAGTGTCATTGATGGATCATAGGGTCGTTCTATTTCTAATTTTTTGAGGATCCTTCCTACTGTTTTCCACAGTGGCTATACCAGTTTGCATTCCCACCAACAGTGCAGGAGGGCTCCTTTTTCCCCACATCCTCACCAATACATGTCGTTTCTTGTGTTGTTGATTTTAGCTGTTCTGACAGGTGTGAGGTGATGCCTCATTGATGTTTTGGTTTGCATTTCCCTGATGGTAATGACGATGAACATCTTCTCGTGTGTCCATTGGCCATCTGTATGTCTTCTTTGAAGAAATGTCTGTTCCTGTCTTGTGCCCACTTTTTAAAAAAAAGATTTAATTAACTTACTTGTCAGTCTTTGTCCACTTTTTAATTGCACTATTTGTTTTTGATGTTGAGTTTTATAAGTTATTTACATATTTTGGATACAAAGCCTTAATCAGGTATTCATTTGTAAACATCTTATTGATTTTTTTCCTTCGCTGTGCAAAAGCTTTTTATTTTGATAGAGTTCCAATACTTTATTTTTGCTTTTGTTTCCCTCGCCTCAGGAGACATATCTAGGAAGAAGTTGCTGTGGCTGATGTCAAAGAAGTTTCTGTCTGTGTTCTCTTTTAGGATTTTTATGGTTTATGTCTCACATTTAGTTCTTTATTTTGAATTTATTTTTGCGTATCATGTCAAAAGGGGATCCCTTTTCTTTCTTTCGCATATTGCTATCCAGTTTCCCAACATCATTTGTTGGGAAATGGGAAAAGGGACTGTCTTTTTTCCCGTTGGATATTATTTCCTATTTTGTCAAAGATTAATTGACCACAGTGGTGTGGGTTTATTTCCCGGTTTTCTATTCTGTTCCATTTATCTGTGTGTCTGTTTTTTGTGCCAGTACCATAGTGTTTTGGCTGCCACAACTTTGTCATATAATTTGAAGTCCAGAATTGTGGTGCTTCCAGCTTTGGGTTTCTTTTTCAAGATTGCTTTGGCTATTCGGGGTCTTTTGCAGTTTCATACAAATTTTAGGATTGTTCCAGCTCTGTGAAAAATGCTGGTGGTATTTTGATAGGGATTGCATTAAATGTGCCAATTGCTTTGGATAATTTAGACACATTAACAATATCTGTTCTTCCAATCTATGAGCACCAAGGGTTTTTCCATTTCTTCGCGTCTTCCTCAGTTTCTTGCATCAGTGTTTTGTAGTTTTCAGGATACATGTCTTTCACCTCCGTGATTAGGTTAATTCCTAGGTATCTTATTATTTTTCATGCAGTTGTAAATGGGGCTGTTTTCTTGATTTCTTTTTTTTTTTTTTTGCTGCTTTATTATTACTGTATAAAAATGCAACAGATTTCCGTACACGGATTTTGTGTCCTGTGACTTTACTGAATTTGAGTATCAGTTTTAGCAGGTTTTTGGTGGAGTCTTTCAGTTTCTTTATATAGAGTATCAATTCCCTAATTTCTCTTTCTACTGTTTCATTGTTACTGTATAAGAAAGCAACTGATTTTTATGCATTGATTTTGTATCCTGCCACACTACTGAATTGCTGTATGAGTTCTAGTAATTTGGGGGTGGAGTCTTTTGGGTTTTCTGCATAAAGTATCATGTCATCTGTGAAGAGAGAGAGTTTGACTTCTTCTTTGCCAATTTGAATACCTTTTATTTCTTTTCATTGTCTGATTGCTGTTGCTGGGACTTCCAGTACTATGTTGAACAAAAGTGGCGGAGTGGTTATCCTTGTGTTCCTGATCTTACGGGAAAGGCTATCAGCTTTTCCCCACTAGAATATTTGCTGTGGTTTTTTCACGGATGGAATTTATGAAATTGAGGAATGTTCCCTCTATCCCTATACTCCAAAGAGTTTTAATTGGGAAAGGATGAAGTATTTTGTCAAATGCATTTTCTGCATCAATTGAGAGGACCATGTGGTTCTTCTCTCTTCTCTTATTAATTTGTTTTATTACATTGATTTGCAAATGTTGACCCACCCTTGTATCCCAGGGATAAATCCCACCTGGTCATGGTGGATAAACTTTTTAATGTGCTGCTGGATCCTATTAGCAAGGAGCTTGTTGAGAATTTTGGCATCAATATTCATCAGGGATATTGGTCTGAAATGCTCCTTTTTGATGGGGTCTTTGCCTGGTTTGGGGAACAAGGTAATGCTGGCCTCATAGAAAGAGTCTGGAAGTTTTCCTTCTGTTTCTATTTTTTGAAACAGCCTCAAGAGAATAGGTATTATTTCTTCTTCAACTGTTTGGTAGAATTTCCCAGGAATCCATCAGATCCTGGACTCTTGTTTTTGGGGAGGTCTTTGATCACTACTTCAGTCTTGTTACTGGTTATTGGTCTGTTCAGGTTGTCAGTTTCTTCCTGTTTTAGTCTTGGAAGTTTATGGATTTCCAGGAATGTATCCATTTCTTCTAGGTTGCTTAACTTATTGGCATATAGCTATCGATAATAATTTCTGATGATTGTTTCTGTTTCCTTGGTGGTAGTCATGATCTCTCCCTTTCATTCATGATTTTATTAATTTGGTTCCTTCCTCTTTTCTTTTGGATAAGTCTAGCCAGCAGTTTATTGATCTTAGTAATTCTTTCAAAGAACCAGCTTCTAGTTTCATTGATGTGTTCTACTGCATTTATGATTTCTAATTCATTGATCTCTGCTCTAATCTTAATTATTTCCCTTCTCGTGCAGGGGTTAACCTTAATTTGTTGTTGGCTCTCCCATTCTTTAAGGTGTAAAGATAGTTAGTATTGGGGATTTTAAACTTTTTTTGAGTGAGGCTTGGATGACTATGTATTTCCTCCTTAGGACCACCTTTGCCATATCCTATAGGTTTTGGACTGATGTGTTTTTGTTCTCATTGGTTTCCATGAATTGTTCAAGTTCTTCTTTGATTTCCTGGTTGATCCAAACATTCTTTAGCAGGATGCTCTTTAACTTCCAAGTGTTTGAATTCCTTCCAAACTTCTTCTTATGATTGAGTTCCAGTTTCAAAGATTGTGGTCTGAAAATATGCAGGGAATAATCTCAGTCTTTTCGTATCAGTTGAGACCTGATTTGTGACCCAGTATGTGGTCTATTCTGGAGAAACCCCATGTGCACTCAAGAACAATGAGTATTCTGTTGTTTGGGGGCACTTTTTTTCTTTGTAAGAACTCATGAGATTTGGCTCCTCTTGCTTTCAAAACCAAATGTTATGGAGATTCGCCTTCCCCACCTGGGGTCTCCAGTATGATACCCAGTTTTTTGCCTTTCTCCACACACCAGCTCTCTCCCCCATCATGGAGGGCCACAGTCCATTTGCTCCCAAACTGTGTCCTTCCTTTCCTACCTTCTTCAAAGGGGCTTCTTCTCTACCATTAGTTATGGAGTTTGTTCTGCCAGTCTTCCAGTCTTCGGGTCATTTTCTGGGTTATTTACACCGATGTGAGTGCTACCTAGTTCTGTCCCTGGAATGAGGTGAGCTTAGGGTCTTTCTACTGTGCCATCTCCCCAGACTTTGTGTATAGATTTTTTTTTTTTTAAATAAGCTCCACACCCAGTGTGGAGCCCAATGAAGGGTTTGAATTTACAATCAAGACCGGAGCTGAGATCAAGAGTCAGATGCTTAACCAACTGAGCCACCAGGCATGCTTATTTTCAGAATATGTTAAGAACTCTTACAACTCAATAGTAGAAAGATAAACGATGCAATTAAAAATAGCCAAAGGATCTCTTCTTTCCCCCAAAGAAATGGGAAAATGGCCAATAAGCACACAAAAAGATGCTAAATATCATTTGTTATCAGGGAAATTCAAATAACAACCACAATGAGATATTACTTCATATCCATTGGGATGACTATAATCAAAAAGACTGTTAACAACTGTTGACTTGGATGTGGAGAAATCCGAACCCTCATAAATGGCTACTGAGAATACAAAGTGGTACAACCACTTTAACAAATAGTCTAGCAGTTCCTCAAAACACTAAACATAGAGTTACCATCTGACCCAGCAATTCTACCCCTAAATGTATGTCAAAGAGAAATGAGCAAGTCTACACTGATTTGTGCTTGAATGTTCATAGGAGTATTATTTTTTAATTATTCTATCAATATACTGTCATAAAGTGAGGGAAAACCCAAATGTCTCAACTGGTGAATGAATAAACAAAATATGGCATGAAATACTATTCAGCATTTACTTTTACTGAAGTACTACTCAGGAATAAGGGGCAACAAAGTACTGATAAATGGTACAATGTGAATGAACCTCAAAAACATTATGGTCAGGGGTGCTTGGGTGGCTCAGTTGGTTAAGTGTCCAATTCTTGATTTTGGCTCAGGTCATGATTTCAGGGTCAGGAGATCCAACCCCACATCAGGTTCCATGCTGGGTATGGAGCCTGCTTGAGGCTCTGCTCTCTCTCCCTCTTCCCCTCTCTTCCCACTGGAGCTCTCTCTCTTTCTAAAAAAAAAAAAAAAAAAAAAAAAAAAAAAAAAAAAAAAACAAACAAAGAAAAAACCCCTCACATTATGCTCAGTGAAAAAAAAAAATCCAGACATATAAAGAATACATATTGTCTAACTCCACTTATACTGAATGTCCAGGAAAAAGCAAATCTATAGAGACAGAAATCAGTGACCGCCCACAACAGAGGGTAGGAGTCAGGAGTGGATGTAAATAAGCATGAGATTTATTTTGGAGTGATGGGAATGCTCTAAAATTAGAGTATGGCAACGGTCGCACAATTCTGTAAATATACAAACATCATTTAATTACACATTTGAGATAGATAGGTTTTATATTATGTAAATTACACTTCAAGAAAGCTATTTTTTAAGTAGACAGAGTCTATGTAATTGCAGAGCCAGTCAAAGAGCCCAGCGCCAATGGCCCTTATCCTTTGATGGATTCTTGTTAAAAATGCTGCATCACCTACACGCGTAACGTTTCCCCAAACTGTGGGAAAATCACGCACGTTCATGACGTCTAGTTAAAATGTGATTCAGAAGAGTGGACTCTGAGTACGATGAAGTCATATCTTCACCCAGTGGTTCTCAAAGTGTGAGACAGCAGCGTCAACTGCGCCTGGGAACTTAACCTCATCACAGCGCCAACTTTTGATCCCCACTGAATCAGACGTCCTAAGTCAGGAACTCTGGGGGTGGAGGCCAGGAATCCGCATTTTAACAAACCCTCCGACGTCTACGGATTCAGGCTCAGGTTTGAAAATCGATGTCTCATTGGATTATTTCACTTAGATTTTTCTTTCCATGTCTCTGCGAGAGCTAGGATTAAACATCTATTTCTAAAAATTATTTTGAAAATCAATGCGTATAAGACTTCTATGTCTTAATAAAGCCTTGCATTGTCATTTCATTAGTGCTGCCCAAAGGGATGGTCAATGTGGCAGAGCGTGACGTCTCGGGCAGATGATGTCTACAAGCAGGTTCTTGCAGTTGGCCTCCCGGAGGCGTGGGACAAGGCAGGAGCCTGGGCCACTATGGTGCAGCTACTCCGCAGCCTGACCTTGAGGTTGTATCTCTCCTCCTTTTCTTGTCACCCTTCACACTGGGCTTGAAACCCCAAGGAGCACAAGAGCTCCCCATTTTAGCATCTCTGGGACCAAGGCTACAGAATCTTCTAGCAGTTTCTCCACATCTCTGGTCAGGTTCCTCTCCACTTCTAAACCCCACACAACACACGCCTCTCCTTGTGCTTCTTCATGCTTGCTTCAGGCGGAATTAAGGGAGAAGAAAGGCAAATGGGGGTTGAGTCTGATGTCTTGAACAAGAACATCCTGTCCTTTTCAAGGAATAAATGGGTTTGACGCTATATCAAAACCGAAACAAAACAAGAAAACAAAAACAAAAAACAGAACTCTGATGCCAAATCTGGAAAAGAAAAAAAAAAGGAAAAAGTCAGAAAGAAGGAAAATGCTGCCCCAAACTGACCCACAAGTGTGGAATTAAAGCAGTGGCGAACTCATTCCAGCAACACAGGGGCGTCCTGGCCACCTACAGTTTATGCCAGTAATGCAAGACAGTCGAATTATGGTGTTTAACATTGTGAAATGTCACAAAAACTGGCCCAATAAGAAAAATCGCCACATTTTTCAGAGGAAGGCTCAAGGGGTGCCTGACAGGCTCAGTTGAAAAAGATCATGTGACTCGATCTCGGGTTTGTGTGTGTGAGACATATGGGGTGTAGAGATTACTTAAAAAAAATAAAAATAAACTTCAAAAAAAGGAAGCCTCAAAGGGCCTGTGCTGTTTAATACTTATTCTTGATAAAACACAGTAACTAGAATTAAAAGCATTCTCCTTTAGTACGATAAAAATTTTATATCTTAACTAAATACCCAACTTACAGCATAGAGCACTTTTGACTGGGCTATTTCCATAAAAGCAAGAATAATACAAGAGAAGCATGATTACTATTTTACAGCGTTGTAGGAGTTCTGCCTGATGCAAAGACATTTGACACGGACCCGGGTGCATAACAAAAGTAAATATTATCACATGCTGTCAACAGGAGTATTAGCACACGTTATCAAATACCTAAAAAACCCAGGTGTGTCAAAACCAAACTGAAAATTATGTGTCTGTTGGCCATCTGGATGTCTTCTTTGCAGAAATGTCTGTTCATGTCCTCTGCCCATTTCTTGATTGGATTGTTTGTTCTTTGGGTGTTGAGTTTGCTAAGTTCCTTATAGATTTTGGATACTAGCCCTTTATCTGATATGTCGTTTGCAAATATCTTCTCCCATTCTGTCAGTTGTCTTTTGGTTTTGTTAACTGTTTCCTTTGCTGTGCAAAAGCTTTTGATCTTGATGAAATCCCAATAGTTCATTTTTGCCCTTGCTTCCCTTGCCTTTGCCGTTGTTCCTAGGAAGATGTTGCTACGGCTGAGGTCGAAGAGGTTGCTGCCTGCGTTCTCCTCAAGGATTTTGATGGATTCCTTTCTCACATTGAGGTCCTTCATCCATTTGGAGTCTATTTTCGTGTGTGGTGTAAGGAAGTGGTCCAATTTCATTTTTCTGCATGTGGTTGTCCAATTTTCAAAGCACCATTTATTGAAGAGGCTGTCTTTTTTCCATTGGACATTCTTTCCTGCTTTGTCGAAGATTAGTTGACCATAGAGTTGAGGGTCGATTTCTGGGCTCTCTATTCTGTTCCACTGATCTATGTGTCTGTTTTTGTGCCAGTACCATACTGTCTTGATGATGACAGCTTTGTAATAGAGCTTGAAGTCCGGAATTGTGATGCCACCAAGTTTGGCTTTGTTCTTCAATATTCCTTTGGCTATTCGAGGTCTTTTCTGGTTCCATATAAATTTTAGGATTATTTGTTCCATTTCTTTGAAAAAAAATGGATGGTATTTTGATACGGATTGCATTAAATGTGTAGATTGCTTTAGGTAGCATAGACATTTTCACAATATTTATTCTTCCAATCCAGGAGCATGGAACATTTTTCCATTTTTTTGTGTCTTCCTCAATTTCTTTCATGAGTACTTTATAATTTTCTGTGTATAGATTCTTAGTCTCTTTGGTTAGGTTTATTCCTAGGTATCTTATAGTTTTGGGTACAATTGTAAATGAAAATTAACAAGAAAATTCACTCGAGGAGAAAGAACTTTTCGAATTAATAATTTTTTATTTAGAAGAAAGTAGAGGGTAGGGAGAGAATCTATTCAAAACAATAAGAAAATATCTAAAATAAATCTAATGGAATTTTTCTCAGAGATATTTAACAGTGTTGAAGTTGGATATATATTTTTAAAGACTTTATTTATTTATTTATTTATTTGAGAAAGAGAGAGCGAGCACAGAGGGAGAGCCAGAGGGGGAAGCAGGCTCCCTGCTGAGCAGACCTTGATAGGGGACTCAATCCCAGGCCCCTGAGATCATGATCTGAGCTGAAGGCAGATGCGCAACAAATTGACCCACCCAGGTGCCCTGAGGCTGAATGTATTTTTGATGTTGAATTGTATTTAAAAGTTTGTTTTTTACTAAAAAGTGTTATGCATACTCTTAAATAAAAGTCACATAGTTCTACGAGGCTCACCCCAACCCCAATCTTCAATATCCTGGCACATGGCTATTTCCTGGCTTCTCAGTTCCCAGTGTTTCTATGGACTTTCCACTGCAGAAGACCAGGATTAACTCTCGGTTGTGCCCCACACCCACTGCTCCCACTCAGCCCTCCCACCCCCAGGACCACAATGTGCTTCTATCAGACTTGAGGGTAACACCATTCTGTTTACACGGATATTCCCTGTCACGAATTATGAATACTTTTCCTCTTAGAAACAACTTCTCCTTCCTCTGGAGTTAATACATTTCTTGATTTTTTTTCATTTCACTTTTTTATGAGCAGACTTTATTTATTGGAGAAGTTTTAGGTTCACAGGAAAAAATGAATGGAAAGTACAGAGTTTCCATCAACCCCGACTCTGCACACACAAAGTTTCCCCTGTTATTAACATCTTACATCACTGTGGCACATTTGTTACAACTGATGAGTCAATATTGATACGATAGTATTATCCAAAGTCCACGGTTTACATTCGAGTTCATTCTTCGTATTGTATAATCTCTGGATTTGACAAACGCATAATGGTAGGTGTTCCGCCATCCTGATGCTGTACAGAACAGTTCCGCTGCCCCCCACCTGTTCGTCCTTCCTCCTTCCCTCCGAATCCCTGGCAAACACTGATCTTTCTGCTCGGTCTCTTCACTGTTGCATCCCCAAAGACAGACCAAAGCTTGCATCTGCTGGTAGATGAGTGAACGAAAGACCGTGGTGTGGGCCTATTTGCTTTTGTCTCTTCAGTTCTGGGAAATTTTCCGGGACTGTTTCTTTTATTACAGTCACCCTTTTTTTTTTCTGTATTTATTTCTCTATTTTCTACCTCCACAACCTCCATCACTAGGATGTTGGACTTCTTTGGGTAATCCTTGAATTTTCTTATCTTTTCTTTCCTATTTTCCGACTCCTTTTGCTCTATTTTATGGCAAGTTTCTTAATTTTAACTTCCAAACATTATACTGAGTTTTATCATGACTTCTATTTTGCTCCTAATTTCCAAGTGTTCCTTTTTGTTCTGAGTGTTCTTTTTTTTAAAATAGCATCCTGTTCTATTCCTGCGTAATGAATGTATTGTGCTCTCTTACCTCTTGGAGATTATTAATGATTGTTCTTTTCAAAGTTTTCTTTTTCCTGAATTGTCTCTGTTTCGTCTGAGGCGCTTGCTGGCTGATTGTTTGCATTATAATTTTTCATGTGAGAGCACATTTCCTTAGCCATTAGGTGGGTCTTGGTGTTCCACTCATGTTTAGAAGGTGGGGGCGAAGAAGCTGGTTGGAACCTGGGAATCCTGAGGCTCTGGCCAAGCATGGGAGGTGGTCTGGCTGGGCCAGTTCCCTGGAGATACCCTGATGTCGGGATCTTAAGTCTTTCTCCCCTGGAACGGTCAGGATTCTTAGCAGGACATTGCCTGTAATATTGGGGCATTTTTAGTAATGCTAGTAAGAGAGGAAGGCTGGCGATGGGTCTCTGCGTTCGGAATATAAGTGTTCATTTTATTTCAGTACAGTTCACCTGCCTCAGTCGGACTAGGGCCTCCCACCCACCGTAACACTCTTCTCCGGTAGTAAACCTGCAGTTGTCCGCGGGGCTGGGTGGGGTTGGGGGAGAAGTTGTGGCTACACGGCAGGGTGGGGTGGGGAGCTGAGCATGCAATTGCTTTGCTTTTTTCTTCTCTCTTCTTTTTTACTTAATGACTTAACCAATTGAGCCACCCGGGCATCCCTGATATACTAATATTTTGTTTGTATTTTTATGCCCTTGTTTATGAGGGATATTGTTCTGCGTTGTTTTTTTTTTTTTTTCCTCTGTCTTATCTGGTCTTCCCACTAAGATAATGTCGACCTTAGAAAATTAGTTGGAGGGGCGCCTGGGGGGCTCAGTGGTTTGGGCGGCTGCCTTCGGCTCAGGTCATGATTCCAACGTCCTGGGATCGAGTCCCACATCGGGTCATTGCTCGGCAGGGAGCCTGCTTCTCCCTCTGCCTCTGCCTGCCATTCTGTCTGCTTGTGCTTGCTCTCTCTCTCTCTCTCTTTGACAAATAAATAAAGAAAATCTTTAAAAAAAAAAAAAAGAAAAAAGAAAACTAGTTGGAGAAGGATTTTCTTTCTATTTTCGAGGAAAACATATATAGAATTGGTGTTTTTTCTTTAAATATTTGATATAACTCACAATTGAAATCGTCTGGACTAGTGCTACGGGCTATGTCCCCTAAAGGTTTATATGTTGATGTCCTAACCCCCAGTACCTCATACCGTGATTTTATTTTGAGATGGGATCTTTAAAGAGGTAATTAAGTTAAAATGAACTCATTAGAGTGTGCCTAATCCAATATGATTGGTATCCTTATAAAAAGAGATTAAGACACAGACATATTTGGAGGGAAGACTGTATTAAGACAGAGGGAGGAGGCAGCCATCAGCAAGCCAAGGTGACAGACCCCAGAAGAAACCAACTCCACTAACATCTTGATCTCAGACTTCTAGCAGCCAGAATTTTAGGAAAATAAATTTGTTTTTTCAGCCACCAGGTCTATGATTCTTTTTATGGTGACCCTAGCATGGGGATCTATTTTTTGGAAGGTTTTAAACTATAAATTCAATGTCTTTAATAGCTACGGGACTATTCAAAGTATCTATTTCCTCTTGAATAAGTTCTAGTAGTTTGTAGTTTTTTAAAGAATTGGTCCATTTATCAATAAAATGTATGCATGTATGGATTTTATGGTCTTTCTTTTTAATTTTTTTAAGTTTTGTTGGGGTGTGTAGTGATGTTCCCACTTTCATTTATAACATTAGTCATTTGTGTCTCTTCTCTTTTAATCTCTGTCAGCCTTGCTAAAAGCTTATTCATTTTACTTATCGTTTCAGAAAACAAGTTACTAGTTTCATTGGTTTTTTTGTTTCTTTATAATTTTATTGATCTCTACTCTTATCTTTATTATTTTCTTCCTTCTGCTTGATTTGGGTTTATTTGGTTTTCTTTACCCAGTTTCTTGATGTGGAACATTATGCGATTGGTTTGAGATATTTCTTCTCATTCAGTTGAAAAGTATTTTCTCATTTATCTTCTGATTTCTTCTTTGACCCCTGGATTTTTCAGAAGTATGATATTTTGTTTCCAAATATTTAGAGTTTTCTATATCTTTTTCTGTAATTTTTTTCTAATTTAATTCCATTGTAATCAGATACTACACCTTGTCTCACTTGTATCTTTCTAAATTTATCAAAACTTCTGGTCCAGAACATGGTTTAATCCTAAAATTAATGTGTATTTTATTATTGCAAGGGTCCAGAACGTGCCATCTCCAAACATGCCATTCTGGCCAATTGATTATTTTAGGCTAAAGGCACTTGAGAAACTGCAGATGACAAGGGCTCTCTGAGATTCTCCTTTTTACATAAAAACAGATCATAAAATTTCCCACGAGAAAGGTACCTTCCACGTACCATG
The DNA here is from genome assembly GCF_922984935.1 of Meles meles. Lineage (NCBI taxonomy): Eukaryota > Metazoa > Chordata > Mammalia > Carnivora > Mustelidae > Meles > Meles meles. The sequence continues at coordinate 2,051,224 of NC_060086.1, read as the reverse complement.
AAGAGAAGAGAATTCTTATCACCAGAGACCTGTACAAACAAACTTAATAAAATAACTTTTATCTCCTGCCAGTTTTCCATCTATTTCCTGGTCACTTGTCCCACAATTTATTGCCCCTGGCCCAAGCCCCTTTGCCTTGTTACTTTCTCTCTCAACTTAGCGTTCTTGGTGTAGAAAGGTATGTAAGCTTTGGGGCCTCACAGCTTTTCCACGTCTCTATTTTCCATCTGAAGACTCCTGTCTACATGTAAAAGTAGTAATTACATCTGTGTGCTTTTTCTCCTGTTAATCTTTCTTATGTCAGTTTAATTCTTAGGTTGGCCACAGAACCCAAGAGGGTAGAAGAGAGTTTTTTCTTCTCGATACTGTTGTTGGGTCGAGTATTCTATAAATATTAGTTAAGTCAAGTTGATTAATAGTGTTTTCCAAGTTCTTGTACATTCTTACTGATTTTCTGTCTACTCGTTTATCAGTTATTGAGAGGTTGTTGAAGTATCCAACTAGAATTGTGGTTATAGCGATTTCTGCCTGCATTGCTCTTAGTTTTTGCTTCATAAATTTCAAAGCTCTCTTTTCGAACGCATGGTGCTTGGGATTGTCGTGTCCTAGTCACTGAACTCTTAGTCATTATGAAATGACCTTTTTATCTTTGGTAATATGCTTTGCTCTGAAATCTGCTTTGTTTTATGCCAATATAATTATTCTGGTTTTTTTTTTAATTGGAGTTAGCATGAACTATTTCTTTCCTTCTTTTTTCTTTTAACCTATTTGTGTCTTTATACTTAAATGTGGTCTCTTGAAGCTGCCATATACGTAGGTAGAACTAACAGGTTATGGTTTTTTGTGCAATCTGACCATTCTGCCTTTTACATGACTTTTATTTAATTGGTGTTTATGCTGTTTATATTGACTGTTATTAATGTTCTGGTAGAATTTGATTCGTTTGCTACTTGTTATCTATTTATCTCACATGTTCTCCGTTCTGTTCTCCTCACCCCTGAGGCAAAACCCTTCTTAGCTCTCTACCCGATGCTTTTGTAACTCGTGGGAACAGGAACTATTCCTGGTCCTGTCTGAACTGAGGTTTGCTCTAGGTAAATTCTCAGAGGATTCTTTCCCAATATCAGGTAGTTCCTTACACGTACACATCGATCAGAACCCACTGGAGACGGAGTTCCTCTGCCAATCTTTAGCAATTCTCTATCCGCGCAGCTCTCTTCTCTCCACGACTCGGCTCCGAAAACTCTGCACGTCTTGGTCTCCCTGGATTCCCAGCCCTGTAACAAGTCAGGGAGACTGTTGGGGTCCCGATGATTTCCCCTCAATGCACCATGGCCTGGAAACTCGCCTTAGACTGCACGCTGCGGTAAGGGTTTATCTCATTGTTTCTTATCCTTCAAGGATCATCATTCTTCCTCGTCTTATGTCCGCTCTCTTGAGAGTCATATCTTATATTTTGTCTGCTATTTTGCCAAATTTTTGGTTTTTCAAGTGAGTGGGTGAATCCAATTCCTGCTACTCTCTGCTGAACAATAGCAAAAGTCTGGAATATACAAATTTTATACATAATAAAGGAATCAACAATAAGGGATAATTCTAACACAAATGGTTTTAGAGAAAGCAGTTAAATATATGAGAAAACGCCAATTTAGATATTGATTTATTACCGCTAAAATAAACTACAGATAGACAAAAAAGAGTGAAATAAGATTGTTTTTTAAAAAAGATTCTAAAATTTATTTATTTGAGAGAGAGAGAGCACATGCCTGAGCAGGGGGAGGGCCAAGCGGGGAAGGAGAGGAGGAGGGAATCTCCAGCCGACTCTGCACCGAGCGTGGAACCCAATGGAGGGTCCAACCTCCACCCGGCAATCATGACCGGAGCCAAAACCGAGTCGGATGCTTAAACACCTGAGCCACCCAGGCACCCCAAGAATGAAATAAAATTCTAAACCTCGAAACATGAAATCTTTAAAGGAAACTGGATGGATATGCTCATGATCTCATGTAAGCAAGAACTTCTCCAGTCTAAAGTAATAAAAAGAAGTAGAAGTTATAAAAAAGTTGAAGTACAAAGTACTGAATTTTTTGTTTTTAATAAACTTGCACTGTGGAATAATTTTAGATTTGTAGAAAAGTTGCCAAGATAATCCAAAGAGTTCCCATATACCCGTCACTCATTCCCCCCCTCAAGGTCATCATCATACACTATCATGGTGCTTTGGTCAAAAGTGAGAAACTGGGGCGCCTGGGGGGCTCAGTGAGTTAAGCCTCTGACTTTGGCTCAGGTCGTGATCTCGGGGTCCTGGGATCGAGCCCCGTGTCAGGCTCCCTGCTCAGCTGGAAGCTTGCTTCTCCTTCTCCCTCTGCCCTGCCCCTGCCCCCACTCATGTGCGCACTCGCGCTCTCTCTCTCTCTCTCGCAAATAAATAAAAAATTTTTAAAGCGAAAAATTGACATTGGCACCTTTCTGTTGACTAAACTTTACACTTTGTTTCAACTACAGGTTTTTTTACTGATGCTTTTTTTTTTCTATTCAGGATCCAATATATCCAAGTGAAAGTATGTTGCTTTTAGAAGAGTCATATTTTGACTATGTAAAAATCATCCAGTTCCTTGCTTTAAAATGCATAAACAAAATGGGAAACTGACAAACCACTGGAAAAAAAAAAGATTTCTAAGGAAACAAAATGTCAATAGCCTTCAAGATGAATTGGTTCTTAAAGTCAATATGTAAAATGCTAACCTGCCAATAAAAAATAGGTGAAGAACACACACAGATGATTCCAACAGGAAGGACTGCTATTTATATACTATGTGTAACATAATATAAACATATAAATATACATAAACATTTTATGTATTTTATACATAATGCAGTTATTAAAATTAGGTTTGGGAAGATATTTGATTGCATGCAAAAAGTGTTCATAATAAATTTAAGTGAAAAACATAGACTCAAAATTATCACTCCAATTTTTTTTAAAGATTTTATTTATTTCTTTGACAGACAGAGATCACAAGATGACCTGAGCTGAAGGCAGAGTCTTTAACCCACGGAGCCACCCAGGTGCCCCATCATTCCAATTTTTTAAGGGTTATAAAGTCCGTGTTTGGGGGCACCTGGGTGGTTCAGTTGGTTGAGTATCTGACTCTTGATTTTTGGCTCAGGTCAAGATCTCAGGGTTGTGAGATGGAGCCCTTGAGCGTGGCGTCTGCTTAAGACCCCTCTTTCCTTCTCCCTCTGCCCCTTCCCTCTGCTCATGTGCAGGTACTTCCTCTCTCTAAGGAAAAAAGGTGCACATCCGCACAAGCATAGAAACTCCGGCCATAGTTATATCTGGGTTATTGAATTATAAATAGTAACGTTTATTGTCATCTTTGTGTTTTTCTATTTTGTCTAAATATTGTACAACAAATATGATTTTTTAAAACCTGAATATTTCCTTTTAAAAAGTCCTAATTTCTGCATAACTTTCATGTGGCTTATGGGATTGAAAATATGTTTCTCTTGTTCCAATATCATTTTTGGTCCCAGCGTTCTTGTCTGTTGGGAGCCTTCCTTCTGTGCAAATGATTAAGTGCATAGATTTTCTTTTGAACCAAAAGGAAATGTTTTTAGAAGTTCTTAGGAGATTAGTCCAGAAGAACTGAATTAATTCTCTAAGGAATTAAAGGCCATCTGTGTTTGATGATTTCTCTCTCTCTCTCCTGCATTTCTCTCTCTTTCCCTATCTCTTTCTCTCCCTCTCTCTCTCATCATCACACTTGGAGCAAAGATCCAAGCCAGACTAGCAGACTAACCTGCTTGGTAGGAAAGAGAATATGTCGTGTGAAGGAGAACGAGGGAATGCCAGGGAGAAATTTCTGAGCCATGATAAAAGCAGGACTTCAAAGGACCATCTGAGAACAGCTACTGTCCCAGGAACAGCTACTGTCCCAGGACTGGACTGAGCTGGGCCAAATCCTTACAATATCCTAGAAGAATGATTTTGCCCCACATCATTTAAAAACACATCAAGAGCCAGGTAATTTGGTCAGTGGCTGCAAAACTTACCTTCCACATTTGGGGAAATCCCATGTATATATTTTAGCAGTCCTCGGTTCTCTACACCAGTGTTTCTCAAAGTAGCCTGCAGATCACCGGCGTTAGAATATTCTAGAATTCTGGTTCAAAACACTCCAGAGCCCCTCCCTAGACCTACCAAAGGTGCGTCTCTGGGCAGTGAAACCTGAGAATCTGGGTTTTAATACACACCAAAAAGTCTAACACACATTAGACTCTGATGGTCCTTTCTTCATTTTCTCCCATTATCCATAAATGAAGGACAAGGGGCAAGGCTGGTCATATGTACAGAGAATTTCATTTTTCATGCATCGTTTAATATGTATTTATATTCCATACAATGGGTCAGGCAATGAGTCTAGTCTCATGAGATCACAGTCTAGGAAGGAAAGATGTATCTGCCCATAGTGGGGAGAAATGATTTTCCTTGGGAAGGTCGCATTCGTGAAGATACATTCAGCCGCGAGCTATAGCATATCCAGCCAAAACCAGCTTTAAATTACAGACATCAATTACCTATTAAATCAAAAAGTGTAAAGGAAAGGGATTCTGACTTTGGCGAGCAGATCAACAAGACTTATCATCAAGTCTCTTGCCCTCTTCGCAGGCAGCCAGAGGGATATCACCTCCTTTGCCCTAGACATTATATTCCTTTTAACTGAACCCGAGGTCACATTAGCCTTTTTTTTTTTTTTTTTGGCAGGCATCTCAACGCTGACTCATATGATGTCAACTAATGCTCAGGCTCTTTGCATGCGCTATTTCTTAAGCATTCCACTCTAATGTTTATTTTGCACAGATTTGGTTTTATTTTGTTGTCTTTTTAGTTTAAATTTTTAAACTTAATTAAAAAATCAACTTTTCCAAGACGAATCCCCTGCAGGACAGACTTTTTTAGAAAGGAGTCCTCTTCCGACCGAGCTTCACAAAAACTTGAGGCCATCAATCCCGTTCAGCCACTCAGCTGAGACCTCAACCTCTGCATCATGTAGTGAGGGAAGGGGGTGCTTCCGTTCGGAACTCATGTGTGGTAAATCCTGCCACCAGCAACAGCAAAGGCTAATCCCCAGCCTCCTGGTCATGTCAGGGCAGAGGCTGACGTCCATTCAGCTCAACACAGATCTTGAGCTAGTAGGATGGGGTCAAACCCCAGAGTCTGTCTGTCCTATGGTTATTTTATCCCAACTTCTGATATATGAAGTGCGTGTTGTGCCTAATGCTTTTCTCATCACGCTGCTTCAAAAATACACCCACTTGAGAGTGTAATGAGATGAAGACGTGGTTTGCAAGACAGAGTACAGGAGAGGAGAGGAGAGAGCTACACAGGGAGAGAGCCTCAGAGACCCACAGAAGGTACCCCTAGAGAATTTAGTCAAATATTGGCAAGCCCATCAGTGTGAAGAAAATTATCCAAGGCCAGGGAAGGGAACAACGGAAAGGACCAGAGTGAGCGGAGTCTCGTGCGGACACAGGCACAGGACTAGGGCCTGTTCCGCTAGTCAGACTGGAAACAATTCATCATCTAGAGGGCACTGGGTGGGAGTTCAAGAAGGTCTTGCCTCATTATCCTGGACGGAACACTGCTCTGGTCCCACTTAATGAATCTTAAAGGCAAGACCCTAAAGGATCAAACTGTTTCCAAGTTTCTTAGCTGCAGAGCAGAACAAAAGTAAAAAATATAGGAACATAAAAACATCCAGCAGTCAATAAGGTAAAATTTATAATATCTTGCTCCCAATCAAAGATTACAAAACAAAGATCACAGAAATAAGTTGGAAAACAGGACCCAGAAGGATGAGAAAAGGTAATCAATTTAAAATGATGCAAATGAATATAACATTGTGTGGTAATTATATTTCAATTTTAAAAACAGCAGAGTTTGGTGGGCGCCTGGGTGGCTTGGTGGGTTGAGCCTCTGCCTTCAGCTCAGGTCATGATCTCAGGGTCCTGGGATCGAGCCTTGCATCGGGCTCTCTGCTCAGCGGTGAGCCTGCTTGCTTCCCCCTCTCTCTCTGTCTCCTAGTGATCTCTCTTTCTCTGTCAAATAAAGAAATAAAATCTTTAAAAAAAAAAAGGCAGACTTTTAAAAAACAAAAGGAAAATGACCCAGAACTGAAAAAGATGTTAGATTTATCAAAGACATTAAAACAGTCGTTATAGTAGTTGTATTCTGTAAGTTCAAAAAGTCAAGCAGAGAGATGGGATATATTTTTTTTAAATCCTAGATATGAAAACTATAATGTCTAAGATGAAAAATGCGATGGCTGCATTAATGGCAGATTAGAGGTAGTAGGAGAACAGAACACACCTTGAAGACTTAGCGAGAGAAATTATCCAAAATGAAACACACAGAGGAAAAGGGAATTTTAAAAAATGAATAGTGCCTCAGTAAGTTGTGGGACAAATTCAAGTGACTAATAATACATGTAATTGTAGTCTCTCATCACAGACAAACAATAACAAGTGCTGGTCAGGGTGTGGAGAAAAGGGAACACTGTGCACACTGCTGGCGGGAATGCGGATGGTGCAGCCACTACAGAAAACAGCGCGGGTGGGGGGCGCCTGGGTGGCTCAGGGGGTTAAAGCCTCAGGTCATGATCTCAGGGTCCTGCATTGAGCCCTGAGTCAGGCTCCTTGCTAGGCAGGAAAAGTCTGCTTCTCCCCTTCCTCCTGGTCATGCTCTCTCTCTCTCTTTTGAATAAATAAAAATCTTTTTAGAAAAATAATAAATAAAATAATTAATTAATTAAGTCTTTTTTAAAGAAAGGAGAAAAGAAAACAAGCAAAAAACCTTGATGACCTAATATTAAGCAGAAATTTCTTAAGTATACCTCAAAGGCATGAGCCATAAGAGAATAAAATGGATAAATTACACTATCAAAATTAAAATCTTCTGTTCTTCAGAAGACACTTAACAAAAAATAAAAAATATTCCACAGACTAAAAAGAAAATATTCACAGAGCATATGTTTACAAAGTACTTGAATCCAGAATGTGTAGAGAACACTCAACATTCAATAATAAGCAAACAACCCACTTCTTAAAAATGGGTAAAAGACTTCGGGGCGCCTGGGTGGCTCAGTGTGTTAAGCATCTGCCTTTGGCTCAGGTCATGATCCCAGGGTCCTGGAATCGAGTCCCTCATCAGACTCCCTGCTCCATGGGGAGCCTGCTTCTCCCTCTGCCTCTGCTGCTCCCCCCTGCTTGGGCTCGCTCTCTGTCAAATAAATAAATTAAATCTTAAAAAAAAAAAAAAAGACTTGAACTTCATCAAAGAAGACGCGGGTGAGGTGTCTGACTGTCTCAGTCAGTAGAGCGAGCAACTCAGTGTCCGGGTCATGAGTCGAGCCCTATGGTGGGTGTAGAGATTACTTAAATAAATTTTAAAAAATTTTTAAGAGAGACATGTGAATGGCAAATAAGCAGATAAAAACATGCTCAACACCATTAATCACCACCGGAATGCAGATTAAAGCTATGGGGAGAGAGCCCTGCGTGCCCATTAAACGGCTACAACCACCACAGGCTGGCAGAGATGTGGAGAAGCTCGAGCTCTCGTCCGCCGGTGGTGGAGATGAGAGGGGAAGGGGTCGGCATTGTCCCTGAAAGTCCACGTGCTCCTTCTCTATATCCAGCCATTCCATTTCGCTGTCTTTTCCCGAGAGAAAAGACCGCCTATGTCCATGCAAAGGTCTGTATATGCGTGTTGGTGGTATCTTTGTTCGTAATGGCCCCAAACCGGAAACAACCCAAGCAAGTGGAAGGGAGAACGAGCTGAGGTGCCGCCCTACCAGGGAACAGACCGGCAACCCGAAGGAATAATGATGGATTCGACAACGTGGACGGAGCCAGATAAAACCGTGCATCTCATCCCCTCTGATTCCATGTACGTGACAGTATAAAACGCAAACTAGTCTTTAGGGACAGAAGCAGAAGAGCGATTACCCGCGAGGGAGGATGGTTTATAAAGGGATAAATGGGATTTGGTGGTAACAGACAAGTCCACTATCTTGACGGAGGTGGTCGTTCCGTGAATGGGTGCGCATGACTTATTTACCCGATTGTGGACTTTAAATACGTGTAACTTACTGTAGGCCAATTAATCTCAATAAATTCATTAACAGCAGTTTTCAAGGCCCCCGGTTCAAGGACCAGGGTCCCCGTCTTGGAGGCTGATGTCCCCAGCAGGCCCGGCGTGTGCCGCTCGGCCGTGAGCCCGCATCTGCCCGCGCCCGCATTGAGAAGACAAGGGGGGCCGTTGCCCGACAGAGGACAGGGTCCTGCCCTTTCCCAACGGGCCGCTCTGCAAGCTCTCAAAGTGCAAGGAATGGCTGCCCTGCGTAGAGACCTGGCGAGGTAGAATGTGCCAGAAATCCAAAGGCATGTGAGCCGTGGTCGCATGGGCGAGGCTGGAAGCGCCTGGCGTGTTGGTCTGGGCAAGGCAGGAGGAGGGAGGCTCGGTGAACACTTGCAGGGGCTCTGCACGTGCCAGAGGTGAGAACGGGGACCGGGAGGGGACAGCGGCCGGCAGAGTCACTGCAGCTCAGCCGACAGGGCCTCGGGTTGGTGGTTCCGGCCTGCGCGGCGCCTGCTTCTGGCCGGTGGCGGGGGCTGTCTGTCGCCAGAGGCCTTCCGTTCTGGGCGGGACGACCCCGGGTCAGGGTTCGGTAGAAATAACCAGAACCCTGGCTGGGATCTGGGCTCCAGCACCTCAAGGGTCCGTTCCCTTGCTTCAAGTCTCCCATCTTCTACCTAAAGCCCCGTGTACTGTGTGAGCCGCGGCGCCTGGACACGCTGGCATCGCGTTTCCGTCGGGAAAACTCCAGAGCCTGAGCATCTGCAACCCCGAGCCGGCCGCCTCCCCCTCCCTCCTCTCCTCTCCCCTCTGCCTCTCTCTTCCCCACGCCCGCACGCACACCGGTACCTCAGATACTGGTCTGCAGAGCACCTGCTCGCCGGCCAGCCCAGGCCCTGCGACGCGCGGACGGGGGACAAGGACCTTCGCTCCGACTAGGAACCACCTCCGGGCGCTCCGACGCTCGCTCCCCGCAGCCCGCAGCCCGCAGGGAGAACACCAGAAGGAACTGACGGAACCTGGTCACGCACTGGGACAAAAACCCCTTAGGATCCCTTCGGGATGCCTCGGCGCCCGTCCGCTAACCGACCGAATCCTTCGTTTGTGAGAAAACAGGGAAGATCCTCCCTGGAGGGACGCTTTGGTCTCGGCCCAAGACTCGGAGACCAAAGCCCCGTCAGCGTTTTCCTGTTTGGTTCCGTGGCCACGAGGAGGTGGTCCGAGGTGGCTGGGAGTCACACGAGGAAGATGCCCGGTGATTCCAGGGCATTCGACGCCATCTAATCTCCGCTTGTACCTGGAAGGCAGTGACGTCGGAACATCCGGAGAGGGAGGCGGTGGGATGGAGTGCGCGGGTGGGAGACACGCGGGGCTCTCCGAGTCGAGGGGTGCGGTGGGGTTGCCGGCTCCCTCGTGCCTCCGGTGACTGGCGAAGGGCCACCCCACGCGGTCCACAAAGACCCGTGGCAGCCAGAGCAGCCAGCAGGGGAGGCAGGAATGGATTGTTCTAGCAGACCTTCTGCCGCCCAGCATTCTGGGGACAGCCGGGGGGGGGCCCAGAACTCACAAGTCACAGGCCCCCCTCCCCAGTGATGTGGGGAAAAAAGGCAGAAGAAAAATTAAATTTCCTTACTACCAACAGCCCAGTGACAAGTCCTTGAAACAGGCAGAGTGACATTCCTCGAGGGACTCAGCTGCCTGGACGTTGACACTTTGCTAAGGGCAAAGGCAATCCTAGCCCAAACCACCCCACCCCCTAGCATCCTGTAAGTCTGCCTCAACGTATAAAAATTCTTCTGGAAACTTCCTTCATCTCTAAGGCCCCCAAGATACGTGTTGGCAACCACCCCCCAGCATATGGCCCACGGATATACATCTGAAGGGTCTCATGACGAAGGTTTTGTAGACGGTAATAAATGACCTTTTCCTGACAGCAGCCAGCCCCCTCCAGGTCCCAGAAACCTCGCTTCCAAAATTCCTTAGAGACTTAGGCTCTCCCTAACCCCCTTCCAACTCAAAAGTATATAACGGGCCACTCCTCATGACCCCAGTGTGGCTTTCTGCCCACGGGTCCTGTCCCCGTGCTTTAATAAAATCCCCTTTTTACACCAAAGATGTCTCAAGAATTCTTTCTTGGCTGTCCGCTTTGAACCCTAACATCTTTCCTACATCACCCAGTACATTTGTCCGGTGCAAAGCTGGCCTCAGGAAGTCTGCCTTGGTTTCTCTCCCAGCACTCGAGGCGGGTCCGGCTCAACCCCCATGTCCTTCCTGGCTCCTGGTATCACCTTGCCTGTGCACTCTCCAGGGCCATGTTTGTGTCTGCGTGGGGCTTCCCTCCAGTGAGGATTAATTTTATGTGTTAACCTCACTAGTGTCCAGACTAATTATTTCTCAGTGTGTCCGCATCGGTGTTTCTGGTATTTGAATCAGAGCAAAGAAGACCTCCCTCGGCCAGGTAGGGAGCACCATCCCGTCCCTGAGGGGCTGACTAGAACCAAAGGGGGAGGAAGGAAGGATTCACCCTTCCCCCTTTCCTTTGGCCTCACTGTTGGGCTGGGATTTCTCATCTTCTGATTCCCACCATAAGCCCCCTTCGTTCTCGGGCCTTCGGACTAGGACTGAATTATACCACCAGCTGTCCTGGGTCTCCGGTTTGCACGTAGCAGATCCCGGACCATCTCAGTCCCCACAGCTGCATGAGACTGTTCTTATTCTGTAATATATAGAATCTCCTATTGGCTCTCTTTCTCTTGAGAGCCCGACAGTACACTTAGCCTGTGGGCCCACATTGCTTTGCTCCTCCCCTGCTGCCTCAAAGCCAAGATCTCTGGCCCAGGGTGCACACACGCAGCGCAGTCATGGCTCCCATCTGCCCTGCTTTCATTTTGAGTCAGGGGCGAGCACGGAATGTTATCAGGGCATTTCTTTCCAAAGCCCAGTGTTGAAACTTCTTTTTTCAAGAATCCGGGTATATCTCTTGGGTGATGCAAGTCGACACCAAAACGAGGTCTCCTGTGCAAGAAGGAAAGGAGGCCCTTGCCAGATCCTTCCCGACAGAAATAGGAGTGGTTTGTCCTGGTTTAGATTCAACAACCTCAAAATACATCTATCAGAGCATCTGGGGCTGCTGGTCCCAAGATGTGAGCAGTCCTAGTGACACTCAGGGCCCTCCCGAGTCACACGTCCAACAAGTGCTACTTGAAGCTGTGCTCTGTGAGGATCTGGGCGAGCTCTCTGCTCCTCGGAATTGAACCTCCTGTGAGCACCCTTCTCTCCCCTTTGCCTCCAGCAAGCGGCAGGCCCCCACAACGTTTCCTCATAAAAGCAGAGTCCCTGGTCTCCGCTCCCTTATGTCTTAGAACATTTTACCGTCAGCTTCACCGTAGATGAAAGCTACAGAAGATACCGTGAGGTTTCTGAGGTCAGGGAGGAAGTGAAAATTCTTCCTCTGTGGTTTCCTGTCCCAGGCTGTGTGTTGCTATGGTAATGGATGGCAAGGACGCCAAAGCTGGAGACGGTGACATGATCCGACAGGAAACGGCGTTGTGGAGGTTTCGTGCGTCTTCTTCAAGGTGGACTTCTTTCAGAAAGCGAGTGGGGGTCCCATGATCCCAAGGGCTAGGGAGGAAATCTCCAAGAGTTTCAAACACGGGAATCTGCGTCTACTCTCCAGGTCGACAAGCACGTGTATGGGTCAGGTTCTGCCATGGTAGGCCGCAGCGATGGGCACCTCCAGAACCGTGGGAGTCCTGACGTACGCACTTTTGTGTCTCATCGTGTTACGTGTTGACTTGACCGTGGCTCTGGTCCAAGTGCCTTCATCTTTCTAAGGAGACAAGCCAAAGGGGCAGCTCTAGTCTGGGATGGGCCACTTTCTTGGCAAAGCAGGGGAAGGACAAGAGCTGGAAGAAACTCATCAGTTCTCAAAGCTTCTGCTGGGATAGGCCGTACGTCCTGTCGGCTCGCATGCCATTGACCAAAGTAAGTCCAATAGCCAAGCCTGAAGCCAGGGGGACAGAGGCAAGTCTACTCCTCCCACAGGGGCAGACCCAGGGAGGAGCTGACGTGAGGGGCCCAGAGAGGGGCGGTGGGCGAACTTGCACGATGTCCTGAAGACCCCCGGGAGGCATGGTCACTTGACAGGGGACCCTCGTCTGCAGACGCCACATTTCAGGACAAAAATATCACAGATACTAAAACATTTGGAGGAAAACTGCAATATAGATATTATGACTCATTTAGAATGTTCTCATTTCTGATTGGTATAACTCAAAGGGATAAATTGGTCTGTTCAAACTCAGAAAAACCATTTAGGGCCTTTCAAAATCAAAAGAGGTGCCAAGAAGGCATTTTGAAAGAGGCCATTAATAAAGGACATGGCAAGTTACCCCTGACTTATTAAAGAAGAGAATGATTTTATAAATGAGTCCATTAAAAAGTATTCATGAGATATTAGGGCTCCGAGAACTGGTTGAATAGGAGGGAACGGAAGATAATTAGGGCAGTTAGAAATCTGTTACTATGTGAGCTTGCCAAAAGGAAGAATTCCTACAGCCGTTCTCCAACGGGTAGCTCTACGGCTTTGTAAGAGGCACTGCAAAGTGGGGGGGGGGGGGGAGGCACAGTCCCTGCTGGGGGAGGGGCGGCTCTCCTCTGGTTTAAACCGGTAAAGACCAATACCTGTGCAGTGCACAAAGAGAGGGGTGGCCCCCTCAGATGGCGGCACGCAGGGCCTCTGAGGGGCCGTAGGTCTCAGCCCGGACCTGAAAGGCAATCGAGTAAGGGGAAAATGAGACCGTGCTCAAGGTGAAGTGTTCAGCAAGTGCAAAGGCAGGGATAAAACTGCTTGGCGTTCGAGGGCAGGGCTGCCAGTAGCTGTCCAATGCCTAGGTATGAATTAGAAAAGACACCGCCATTACATAGTTCAAAAATCGGTTCGGGATTTCATTGTGAGCTCCCCTGAAGGTTCACAGGGGAGGGAAGTTTTGGTGGGAAGCCCTCTGTTCTGCGTAAATTAGTATACGTCCATGATGTGAACCTCCTGAATAAGCAGCGGCTTACTTAGTGTGCAACCTGAGCACCTGTACATGCAGGGCCTTGTTGAGAACTTGTTGGGACCATGAAGTATATTCATGGGTGGCTGGACCCTGGGTATTAGGGGTGAAGAAGGAGGAAGTAGTGGTGGGAGATGTGGTGTCAAAGGTGCCTAGAGCCAGCCCCTGAAAGGCCTTCCACGCTTTTCCGCAGTGTTGGGCCAGAGAAAAGAGGTGCGGCAGCCGCCATGTCCAGAAGCTCACTGGGGCTGCAGGGAGGGTGTGAGAGGCTCAGTACAGACCCCAGAATATCCAGGTCCTAATGCCTGGAGCCCGTGGATGTTCCCTTATGTGGCCAGAGGAGCCTTGCCGCTGTGACTAGGGTCAGGATCTCAGAGATGGCCGGGGTCATCCGGGTCATCACGAGCGAGTGAGGGGCAGAGAGAGATTACACTGCAGACGACGGGGGGGCGGGGGGGGGGCATTGACAAAGCTGCCACACTGCTTGCGGGCTTCGAAGATGGAGCCAGGGGCCGGGGGCGCAGGGCTGCAGCTCTGGAAACCGGAAAAGACCAAGAAACGGTGCTTCCCGAAGCCTTCAGCAGGACCTAGGTTCCGGCCCCGCGCGGCTGTTTCAGACTTCTGAGCCGCAGCACCGCAGGGGATAAACGTGAGACCCCCCCGGTTCTGGTCCCTCGCTGCCACGGCCCCAGAGCACGTCACAGAGGGCAGGTCCCGGAGCAGCCTGGACCGGGGGACTCCGGCTGGAGTAGGAAATCCCGGCCTGCCAGAGAAAACACTAGAACTTGCGTTTTTATCTACTTGGTATCGCATCCTCCAGAATGTCTGTTGGTGAATGTATGCAGTTTGCGAGCAATCAGGGCACGCGCGTGACGTGTAAGGGCACACGCGCGTCCGGGAGGCCCGCTGGAACCGCTTCCTGATAGGGGGACGCGATCCGTGGCCCAGGGGCAGGGAAGGCGGCGGGAGACTCGTGAAGGCCGAACCCAGGGAGAGAAGGGCCTGACCGTGGGCGGTGGCAGCAGCCGTGAGGGACGGCGGAGCAAGCGAGGGTACGGCCGGGGCCCGGGGTCGTAACTAGAGGCAAACCCTTCGGGAAGCCCCCAGGAGCCGACCGGCCAAGCGGGGGGAGCCGGCGGGCACCTCAGGGGCTGGACAAACAGGCTTGAGCTTCCGAGGAGAAAGCGGGGTGAGCAAGCCCCGCGTGGACCCGAGGCCCCCGTGGGTCAGGGACGGAGAGGGAGAGAGAGGGGAAGGGCGTCCTCATAGGCTGGAGGACACGCAGCCGGGGAGGGGGGTCGCTGCTGGTGACAAAGGGGTTTCTTCCCCTGACTTCTTGCTCATCAGAGCGGGAACAACGAAACTCCCTTCTGGAGAACCACACGCAGCTGTTATGTGGGGGAAACCGAGGCAGTGAGGCCGGCATCGGGGCTCCCCAAGTGGAGAAATTTCTTTGACGGTTTTCTCAGCAGAGGGACTGGCGGGGAGCACAGTGCCCGGGGGACACGGCTGGCCCACCGCGGTGGCTCCGAGAAGCGCATCGGGATCCCACTGGTCCCGGGAACGGTCCTTATGGGGCCGACGCCGACCGGCCTCATGCACACACGCTGGGTTTCCTTTTTGCGTGTGTTTGTGTGGGGGCAAAGCCGCTTGATCTTGTCTTGTTTTCCCATAAAAGTAATGAACGCACGTGAGCTTAGTGACCAGAACACGGTAGAGTGAGCGCGTGGGGATGAGGAAGTGATTTCTCCAGGTTTTTAATGAAACGTGTTTTATCTCCCCCGACCCTGCCCTACTGCAAACACCTTTCATATTCCTGACCCCCCCCCCCAGCAAGGGTTGTAATTCGATGCCTTACATCAGTATCTGCCTCCCCCCGCTGACTCTTTGGGGGGGGACGCGGGGAAGAGTGGCCCAAGAAAGGACCAGTTTGAGGTTCTGAGTCACGAACTGCCGTGATTAGGAGGCAGACAGGGTGCCCTGTGGCCCATTCCCTGTAAAAGCTTCGGGAATTAAAATTATGGGCTTTTAAAACGAGAGACCGGTGGGGCTCGACGTCGCGGCCGGCACCGGCGCATTCGTTACCGACAGACCCAGACAGACTCGTGGCCCACGGGTCCCGGAGAAGCCGGATCAAACGTCCCCTCCCGCGGTCCCCTCGGGCACTCCAGAAGAGGGGACGGGCCCGGGAAGGAGTTCCAGGCACGAGTGTCCCAGCTGTAAACAGTTGGTCCCGTGCGGTGTATGAACAGGTGTCGTCCCGTCGAACAGTTACCCGTCCCAGGAGTGCGGGGGGTTGGGGGAGGGGGCCTGGGCTCCTCTTCCAGCAAAATCCGTCCCCACTGACCTATCCTCCAAACTCACCTGCCTTCAAGTAACTTATGCGAGGAAAGTACTCCCGGTTAAACCGTTCTAGACGTCGAGGAATTTGAACAATTCCTTGGACATTGTGTTTGATTTTTCGAAACAAAAGCCCCGTTTTAGAAACCAGAAAAGAAAGAAAGTCCGGGAGCCGCCGGCAATGAGCAGAGGGTCAGGACGCGAGGAGGACCTGGAGGAGGTTGACTGGGCAGTGACCAAGGAGCTCGTTCAAGGGCACAAGCCGACCCCTGACCACCGCCCTGCGTCCTGCCAGGGAGGGGCCCCCGAGAGGAGGTGTGGGTGCGGCGGGGGGCCCCGGAGCCGGGGACACTGCGGGGGAGGGGACGCCTGCTCTGAAAGCCGGATGACGTGGCAAGGGACAGCCTTGTGGGTGAGTGACTCCAGCAACCTCCGGGGCCACAGGCCGGTGGGGGCTTCCCCGTCCCAAGCGCCGCGTCTCCTACTTGGGTGACCCGGGAGGGGGCACGGGAGGTGGGGGGAGAAGGAGGCCCCCAACCTGCGGACAGGTGAGCAGCTAGCAATCGTGCGGACGTCACCTGTGGGCGACCTCGCCATCCCGGCCTTGGAGGGGGTCGCGCGGGGCTCCCAGCTCTGTGGCCCACGTGTCCGGCCAGCAGCGAGCTCCGTGTCCCCGCGGGTCTGACTCACGCACCGGCCCCGCTCCCCGCTCCACGCCGGCTGCTCCTCCCACAAGGCACGCCTCGCCGACGGAGGATGGACGGGCCGTCCCCTTGCTGGGCCAGAAACGTCCTGGCGGCCCTTCTCCTGTGTCACTCCCAGGAGGCGGCAGCTGCCCTCGTCCTGCAGCACGAGCCTGGTCTGGGGGGTCAGAGCCTGCGGGCGGGCGCCAGGCACAGGCCCAGCCAGGGCGGGTGTGAGGACGTCCATGGGGGCTTCTGGACTGGGTGTCCGCCCGGACACAAGGCCCGAGCGAGCCTGACGCCTTCCTGCCGCGAGCGCAGCTGTTGCGCCTGCCCTGTGACGGCCACGGGGATGGACGGTCCCACAGGAGGACGGCGGGGACCCTGGACGGGGCTGAGCCGCGGGGTGAGTGCCAGACGCCGCGGCTGGGCCTCCCAGCAGCAACGTGACAAGACGGCTTTGGTGCTCAGGCCCTGGGAATGCGGGGTCACTCGCTGCCTGTGCCGGCCACGGAGCCCTGTGGCCCACCCCCAACGGCGCCAACTCCTCGCGGCCACCTCCAGCGCCGATGCCCCCGGGGCCGCCCGCTTCCCACGCTCCGGGAACTCAGGTCCCACGCGCAGAGCTCGCGGGCGCTCGGCTCGCCGGCCTCGGGGACCTCTTGGCTCAAGGTCCCAGTCAGCTTCCCGGATCCTCACGGTGGGGGACACGGCAGCCTGCCCGGGGAAGGGGATAACCGGGGGTTTCACTGACCCAGATGGGACCCGGGAGGCCGGTGCGGAGGCAGAGGAATGTCGCGGAGCAGCACCCCCGTGGCTGGCCTGGCGCCGGCCGGCTCTGACACATGTCCTGACCCGTGTTGTCACGAGGGGCAGAGGAGGCCCAGCGACCCATCGGAAGCCCCCGAGTCCCCCCAGAGGTCGGGAACGTCGGCACGAGGACGGGTTTCTGTGGTGCGGGGCCGTCAGAGCGGCAGCGAGCCTCTTTGATGTCCCTCGTAAGCGCCGAGTCCCCACGGACCAGCGGCAGGACTGTCCCTTTCTCTGGGAGATCTGGGTGGAGCCAAAGTCCCCAGGACGCCTAAGGGACAGGGCAGGGCAGGGGCAGCCACTCTTTCTGCGACCAGTAAGTGATTTGGGCGTTGAAGGGCCCTATGGTCCCTGTCACAAGCACTTGAGCTGTGACACGCGGCCGCAGGCAACGCCGAGGGGACAGGCGCATCACGGTCCCGCACAGCTTTACTCACGGACACAGATTTGAACTTCATGTGATTTTCACATCGTGGAATAGTCTTCTGGGTTTCCCCCAACCATGTAAAAACAGAAAGCATTCCTGGCTCGCAGCGGGACCCAAGTAGGTCACAGCTGGATTCGGCTCGTGGGCCGACCCCGGGGGCAGAACCGGGAGGGCATCTCGCTCAGGGACGAGGACGTGGAGCAGAGCCGGGGTCTCTCTGATTACGGGGGACTCTGGCCGGGGAAGCTTGAGACGCCCCGGCTGGGGAGGGGGTTGCCCGGGGAGGGGAGCACCGGACCCCGCAGTGGTCAGATGCCGCATCCGCCCACCACCCGCACCTCTGCGGCCTGGCCCCGCGCCAGCAGCTCTCGGGCCCCCCCGGGCCAGGCGCCCCCAGCACGGGAAGGTGCGGCCACTCCACACCAAGGGACAGAAAAGCTGGGGGCGGCTTTGTCACCTGCAGCGGGCCCTGCCAGCCCCCAGGGGACCCCCACAGGTGACCTGGAGTCCCCACGGGGCTGAGTGACCCTTCCCTGCGGCAAACAGCCTGGCCTGCAGGGCCCACAGGAGCCTTTCGATGGCTTGACATGGAGATGGCCACGGAGGGAAGGTCCCCGAGCACGGGGAGCAGAGACGCCGCGGGGGGTCTCGCGGGACGGTGTCCCCCCACCCCCAGCAGCCGCAGCGGGCAGGAGACGGCGTCGGGGGTTCGAGACCCTGACTCCCAGGAGAGGCGGCGGACGGAGGCTCACAGAGATGATGCACGTTTGTCCGTCAAGACGACTGCAAGTGACCGCAGCAGCCCCGAGGAGCCTGAGTCGAAGCCGGTGACTTGTTGGCCCCGCAGCTGGGGCGCACGGGAACCCCGGACACGGGCATCCGGCCCGGACCTCCCATGTGCCTCTCAGACCCGCGCCGCAGGCTGCCAGGCCCACGGCGCCAGCAGCTCTGACCTTTCACGCTCATCGGTTACACCCAAAGAGCGAAACGCCTCCTTCCTGCTAGCTCGATGCGCAGAAACCCCGGGGGGCCTCCAGCGGGCTCGGCCCGTCCTGCTCGCTTCTGGACCCGTCAGCGGGCCGCGGAGGCCGTCCGTGCCCACCGGGTCACACGGCCAATCTCGGGGCTGGTTGCCAGCCAAAGACCGGGGCAGGTTGAGTGCAGACCCCCTGCTGCAGTGGGTGGGAGCCGGTAGCATCCCCCAAAAGTCGGGGTGTCACCGTGGGCTGCACAAGGAAGCAATGCCCCACATGGGCGCCCAGACCGCTCCCTGCAGGCCTGAAGGGCTTCGTGGGCCTCTGAGTGCAGTCTGCGCAGTGAGCGTGCGTCCCTCTGCTCTAGCAGCAGCCAGACGGGCCATCGAGTCCACTCCGGGGAAGGGCGGAGCTTTCAGAGCCAGGAGCGGTGGCGGTGGTTGAACGCCAGGCAGACTTGGCTGCTGTCCGTAGAACAAAAGCAAGTTTTTGCAGCTCCAGAAATGGCCTCTCCTTGCGTTCTTCTGGAAAACTCCTATTCATCCCTCAAGACACCACTCAAAGGCCACATCCCCTGGGAAGCTCTTCATTCTTTAAGGCTAGGCTGGGGTCTCAGCCCTAGTCCCCGGTTCCCAGAGTGTTTTGGTCTTACTTTGCCGAATGTTCATCTCTGGTTCATGGAAACCGCTTCTGCCCTCTGCTGAGCAAGGCGGGGGCCGGGTCCTACACAGCGAAGCTCCTCCTCCAGCCCTGGAGCAAGCCCCTGGCCCTGAGCAGGTGCCCCATGCCTCTTTGCTGGGTGGAGGAACACACAGGCAAGAATAAATCCTCTGTGGCACATGGAGTTGTTGTTCTGATAGACTCCACCTGCCTTCATAGAGGCTAAAAGTGCCAGACGTGCTCTCAGCCTTTTTTTATAACTGGGGTTTGCGGGGTGACCCATTTATGGTAAATAAGACTTAAGGAGAAGTCTGAGGGATCCCCCCCTTGATCTATAGAGCAACTGGAAAGAAGAGCGCTCCCTTCCTTGTCCTTTTCCTTCCTGTCTTTGAACACGACTGAGCATGTGATGTCTGGAGCTGTGGCAGCCATCTTGAGCCCATGGGGCAAACAGTTTGAAGATAAAAGCCAACATGTTCAAATGATGCAGTGGAAGGACTGGAATGTGTCTGGCTCTTTGACTCTTCGTATTTATTTTATTTATTTTTTAAAGATTTTATTTATTGGGCCACTGGAATGCCTCGGTCAGTTAAGCATCTGCCCTCGGCTCAGGTCATGATCTCAGGGTCCTGGAATCAAGCCCCACATCGGGCTCTCTGCTCAGCAGGGAGCCTGCTTCCCCCTCTCTCTCTGCCTGCCTCTCTGCCTACTTGTGATATCCGTCTGTCAAATAAATAAATAAATCTTTAAAAAAATATATTTTATTTACTTAATTATTTTTGGAGAAAGAGCATGAAAGAGAGAGTGTGGGCAGAGGGGGCAGAGGGAGAGGGACAGAGACTCTCCAGCAGACTCCCTGCTGAGCAGGCAGTAGGAATCAGGCTGGATCTCAGGAGCCCAAGGTCATGACCTGAGCCAAAACCCAGATCAGACGCTCGGCGGACTGAGCCACCCACGGGCCCCTGATTCTGCCTCTGTACGTGCAGTCCGGGGACCAGCGGCTTCCGGGCTGTTCGGATGAGCTCGCGAGAAAGCGCACTGGTAAAGCCGCGTCCAGCGGGCGACTGTGCTTCTGAGCCAGGGAGCTGGCCGGGGAGCGCGGCGGTGGCGATGGCCGCGGTCCTTGGTGTAAACAAGGTTTTCTCCCGCCTGGCACTCGCCTAGAGAAATGAAAAGACAAAACCACCTCAAACTTGAACGTTATTAACATACGGCCGGTGTTTTGTTTCCAACCATCAGTTATTTCAAGTCAAGTACAAAGTGGATAAAAACGTCCTGTGGCTTGAACATAAACCCAGACGCGGGAGCACGCGCGGCCTTGCCCTCTGCTCCGGGGGCATCACCCGCTCCCCCAAGGCTCGGCGCCGCGGAGAAACGGGACAAGGACGCTCTGCCCCCAGGGTGGTCGCTCGCTCCGCCGTCCGCCCCGGTGCCAGGAACTGCGCAGATGCAGCAAAGCCCTGTGCTTAGCTGTCTACGGTGGAAAAACAATCAAGGCAAATGTGTACTTTCCCCAGCGATGACGTCATCTGAATCCGGTTAATCACGTGCAACAGAGTCAAAAGCTGGAGTTTAGATACCGAGTAGGCGCTGGCGGGGGTCGAGGCAGGGTGGGCATGAGCAGCACAAGCCGCATTGGGAGCCAAGTTCCCAGAGCCGCGAGCCGCTCCGCGGGACCGGGGGAGGCGCGGGGGAGCAGAGCTGGAGCACAGGCAGCCCCCGCGTGTCAGGCTGAGGGGGCTGGACGTGCCTATGGCTTGAAGGAGCCGTAGACGGGTTTAGGTGGAAGGGACGTGGATTCTAGAACCTTCTGGATAAGCATTCTAGAACCTTCCCTTGGGCAGCCTGTCCAGTGGCTGGACAGAAGGAGGGCATGGAATTTGAAGTGAGACACAGAGTTGCGGTTCTGACCCGTGCCCATCAATGAAAGCCCGAGTCTGGACGGCGTGGGTCGTGCACTGGCCTGGTATACAGGTGGAGCTCAATGAATGAGCATTATTATAAATTCTACGATTATGTTCTACACGCAGTCGTGCGCAGCTTCGGGCGATTCTGATGTCATTCAGACGACCGGGATTTTGCATTCTGGGTGTCAGAGGCACACGGTGTCCTGAGCTTCTCGCCGTCAGAAGCCCTTCGGAACCTTCCCTCGGGGCCAGCATCAGCCGCACAGCTGTGACAGGACATGAGGACCCCGTCCCAAGGGCGTTGTCTGTGATGCTCCTTGGTCACGGCTCCCTGGCCTGGCCACGGTCAACCAGTGTTGTCCTGACCACCCCCCACCCCAGGGTGTCTGCACCTCCCCCTGCCGGTTTGTCCCCTGCACCCCCCCACCCCAGTGGACGGACCCATCTCCGTCCCGCACTACCTGCCGGACCTCGTGAGCGGCCCTGCCCTTCTCCTCGTGTCATCTCTGCAGCTGACCTCGGCTCTCCTTGAGGCTTTGAGTATCAGTAAAGATGACGATTTGCACGTTCCACCCCCCAAGACTATGCCTGACGCCGCCTCCGCCCTCCCCAGGCAAGTGTTGGGAGACGAGACCCGACAGGAGACGTGAAGGGCTCCGGGGACAGGAGACGTGAAGGGCTCGGGCGTGCGGGATGCCCCGGGAGCTGCGGGGCAGGTTTTAGAAGTGGGGGGCAGGGAAGTGTAAGCACGAGAGAGAGGTTGTTCCAGGCAAGACCAGCTTCCCTCGGGGGGACCTGCAGGGCAGCTCGCTAGAGGCGACGACCTCCTCTTCCTCTGGGGGTGGGGAAGCCCGTGTCGGAGGCTGCCCGGTGTCAACCAGCCATTCCCGACGGAGATGGGAAGATCCACATTTCTGGGGGAGGCTGGACTGCAGCTGGGTGAGGATTAAACTCTGGTTTGGCGACTTGGCCTGGCCCCAGTAACGCCATTTGGGGCCCGCGGTTTTCTTTTTAACAGAAGTCCAGGCCCTGCGTCCAAAAACGACCCAGGGCGTTCCCCAGGGCCTCTGCCAGGATCATGCGGCCTGAATGACGCTGTCACCCAGCCCGGCTGCCGGCCCGAGACTCGGGAGTCGTCCTGGGTATTTCCTCCTTCCTCCCCACCCCACACCCCGAACCAACCAATCTGTGGCCAAGCCCTGTCACCTTCCCGGGTCTTGTCCCAACCTCTCCACAGCCCTCCCTAGCCACCACCAGGGGCCGCCTGGAGGGGTGAGCCCTGCACGGAGGCCACGACCCAGGGATCCCCCACCAGCCCCTGTCCCCGCAGGTCTCCCAGCTGTTCTGCACCCGCGGCTGGAGCACTTGCTAAAATGCAGATGTGATCACCTCGTTCCTTGGCGTAATTGCTCTTAGGGCCAGGCCTGGCCGACATCTCCCCGAGTCACGCCCCACGATGTTTCCTGAGTGTCCTGGCCTCTCCCACACCTCCAGGCACGGTGGCCGTCCCATGGCTACTCAGACCGCGACCCTCTGCCACCCACAGCCCTCGCGGGTGCACAGTGCTCTACCGCAGCGTCCTACCCTGCGCCCTCCGACATTGGGACCCCATCTGCCCCCGACTGGGACTTCTGTCCACGGACACACTCCGATCGGGACCGGCCCTTCCACAGCACGTGCCGCAGGCTGACGACTGACATTTATTGTCTGAGTCTCTGTCTTTGACGGCGTCAGCGTCGTAAGGGGAAGAGTTCGTCCCCCTCTTTCTCTCTAACTTGCCGACGATCCGCGACCCCTCGGCGGCTGGAGCACGGCCAGGGCTCACTGAGAGTTCGCCGGAAGAATGAGACGCCCACCAGCACGGTGTAATGCAACCGGCGTCCTTTCAAGGACCAGTAAATGTAGCCTATTTTACGTTTAGGTCTCCCAGGTTTTGCTATTATAAAATGCTCTAATAAATACCTTTAAACATAAAACTGTTTTTCTCTTTAAATCAGTTTTTCAAAAATAAAGGCTTTTTTGATATACTGCCGAACTGCTTTTGCAATACCCGTATTCTGCCTTAATAGGATATGGGCGTTTTGCTAATTTGATTTTTTTAAAAATGAGATTTTCTTCGCAGAAAGTGAACAGTTGTTCACAGTTTGGAGCTCTGTTTCCTCACCAGTGACAATGTTCGACAGCCCCTGTTTATTTAACCGGTCAAGTCTTAACATTTGTTTAAGGTTTTATTTATTAATTTCAGAGAGGGAGAGAGAGAGAGCAAGCGTGAGCGGGAGGGGGGCAGGAGAGGGAGAGGCAGACGCCCCGCTGAGCAGGGAGCCCCCATGTGGGACTTGATTCCGGCACCCCGGGATCAGGATCCGAGCTGAAGGCAGACATTTAACAAACTGAGCCAAGTCTTAACATTTTTTAAATGAAACGATGAGATTTTAGCATTAAGGATTGGTGAGTCCTATTTTATGCAAACTGTTTTTCCCGGTTTGTCTTTCCAGTTTTTGTGATGTTTGATTATTAGATACTTGAACATATTCTGTAAAGTTTTTGGCCTGTTGAAACTTTGTGAGTTCTTACATTGTTTTTATATCTGCAAGTTGTTCCGAATGTGTGTGCTTTCTTAGCATTCGTATCACCACCAACGTGCTGGGAAACACACTGCTCTCCAGCGCACACCTGAGTATCAGGAACCGTGGGGTGTGACCTGAAAGCGGCTTTAACGAGGACTGCAAGTGACTCTCCTGCAGGAAAAAGTTTGGGAGCCCTGGTCAGGAAGGGCCTTTTTCACCTAAGGTTTCCCTGGAGCTTTTTGTTTCATTTAACTCTTCCTAGTATTTAGTATAAAGAACAGAACTGAATTATTTTTCTTCCAAATTCCCATTGATCTATGATGCTTCTCTTATGCTATATTGGTTTTAATATACATCCAGGGTTTGCTTTTTTTTTTTTTACAGCTTTATTGATATATATTGATATATGCATGTATCAAAAAATTCGCTGACATAAAATGTAAATACTCAGTATTTACCCAAAGAAAATGCAAACACTAATTTGAAAAGATATATAGACCCAATGCGTATTGTAGCTTTATTTACAACAGCCAAGATAATGGAAGCAGCCCAAGCATCCATCAGTAGGAGAATGGATAAAGATGGGGGGACAGAGAGATGCCAGGGGATAGTACACAGCCATACACAGGATGAGATCTTGCCTTTTGCAACGACATGGACGGAACCAGAAGGTATTATGCTGAGTGAGATAAACCAGAGACAGACAAATACCACATGATCTCATTCGTACGTGGAATCGAAAAGAAAAGGAATCAACAAAAAGCCAAGTCAGACCTAGAAATGGGGAGAACTAACAGTTGCCAGAGGGAAGGGGAGGGGAGATCCAGGCTTCGGGCTCCGGAGTGAGTAAGTCACCGGTGTAAGCCGTACAGCGCGGGGAGCGCCGTGGATGGGGCTGTGGTGCGGCCTTGTGTGGCGGCCGACGGTGCCCGCAGGGAGCGGCGCCCAGGGCGCTGTTGTCCGAGGCACAGACGCCTATAATCATTACAGCTTTCTAGGAAGATAAAATTATAACTCCGCTATAATTTAGCATTATAAAAATGTCCTTTTTCATCCCCAGTAACAATTTTTTTTTTTTTTGCCTTTGAAGTCTGGTTTTTTGATATTAGTGATGAAGTTCTAGAATATAGATGAGGTTCGCTGGGGTGAGTTCCGGAGCCGATCACCAAGAAAGAACTCTTGAGGCATCTCTGGTGCAAAATGATGGTTTATTAAAGCACAGGACAGGACCCGTGGGCAGGACGAGCTGCTGCCCGGGGCTGTGAGGGGCGGCAGGTTACAGACGGTGGAGTTGGGGGAAGGTGAGGAAAAGGGAGGTTTCAGTACAACTTTCATATGCTAAAGAGGACCTACAAGATACGGACCCCAGAGGCCTAGTCATTGCCAAGGTCGTCTGGCCCTCTAGCGAGGTACTAACACTAAGATGGGTGGGCGATATAAGTCAAGCAGAGAGAGTCAAGTATCATATGGTCTCACTTATTTGTGGAGCATAACAAATAACATGGAGGACATGGGGAGATGGAGAGGAGAAGGGAGTTGAGGGAAACTGGAAGGGGAGATGAACCATGAGAGACTATGGACTCTGAAAAACAACCAGAGGGTTTTGAAGGGGCGGGGGGGGGGGGGCGGAGGTTGGGGAACCAGGTGGTGGGTAATAGGGAGGGCACGTACTGCATGGAGCACTGGGTGTGGTGCAAAAACAATGAACACTGTTATGCTGTAAATAAACAAATAAAAAAAATTAAAAAAAAAAAAGATGGGTGGGCGATTCCTAAAGAATGTCACATATGGCCCACCCAGGAGTGGGGGTGGGGGGAGGTTGCAAGGGGTCAGCCTTTTGCTTTGTCCTCAGCTGCCTTCTGCTTCCTCCTCATTAGCAGAGCCATTCTAGCTCCCTGGGTTCTGGCTTCCACGATAAATCTTTTCCCATCTTTTTCAGTCACTGAATCTAAAGCGAATTTTTTTTTGAAGATTTTATTTATTTGAGAGAGCAGGAGAGTGAGCACGAGCATATGAGCATGAGGGGGGGTGAGAAGTGGGGCGGGGGACAGGGAGCCCGATGCGGGGCTCGATCCCAGGACCCTGAGATCATGACCTGAGCCGAAGGCAGAGACTTAACCCACTGAGCCACCCAGACGCTCCTAAAGTGAGTTTCTTATCGATAACATACAATTTTTGGTTTTTAAAAAAATCCATTTTGCCATTTCTCTTTTAATTGGAGGCATTTAATCCATTTACATGATACACTTACCTACAGGCAGGATGTACGCTCGATAGCTCTGCTACTCGAATGTCTTAGGTCTTCGTTT
The DNA here is from genome assembly GCF_922984935.1 of Meles meles. Classification (NCBI taxonomy): domain Eukaryota; kingdom Metazoa; phylum Chordata; class Mammalia; order Carnivora; family Mustelidae; genus Meles; species Meles meles. The sequence goes on along the minus strand of NC_060086.1, from coordinate 2,025,350 downwards.
TTTTATGCCTCTCACTGCCTTCGTGTTAAACAGATACTCTCCAGGACACCGTTTAAGTTCCCTTGCTTGATACTGTGATTTATAAAAAATATTTGGTCTTTGTCCCTGTTCCTGACACCGAACCCCTGGAATTCCCTAAGTGCCAAGAGCAGAAAAGGCATCTTTTATTATGTTAATGAAAAAAGCAGGGGTTTTTGGAAAACCCCCTGGGGCTGGGGGCTGGCTGCCAGGGGAACCAACCAGGTGCTTAGAGGGTTGTGACTTTTAATCCAGGCCCCAGAACCTCTGGGGAGGGGAGGAGAGTTCAATCCCAAAGGCCAATGATTCAAATCCATCATGCCTACAGAATAAAGCCTCTGCAGAAACTCAAGAAGCCAAGGTTCAGAGAGCTTTGGGGTTGGTGAGCACAAAGCGGCGTTTCAGAGAAGGCGCGGGAAGTCTGGACCAGTTCCCCGTTACCTTGCCCTTGTTCTTCAGTTCTGTCCTTTTACAATTAACCAGTAACCTCGTAAGTAAAACATGCCTCCGAGTCCTGCGAGCTGCTCCAGCAAATGAATCAACCAAGGAGAGGATTTGAGAACCACGATTTATAGCCAAGGCTCAGAAGCCTTAGCCAACCTGGGCTGGCAACTGGCATCCAAGGGGAGAGAAGGCAGCCTTGTGGGGCTGAGCCCTTAACCTGTGGTGATCTCACCTTGTCTCTGCGTAGACAGCATCAGGATCTAATGGTGGGAGATGCGCTTGGTGTGGGGGGAAGAGCCCACACAGAGGAATCCAGAAGAGAATCATACTCTTTTCCCATGTTTTAAAAATGTATCCTCTTAGGGGTTGCCCTTGGGATTACAATTAACATCCCAATTTGAAACAATCTACTTTGCATCCTACTAACTTAATCTCTCCCAGCATGCCTGCATCCTCCATACCCCGCTGCGCTGTCCCGGTCCTACAAATGACATCTTTACACGGGAGTCCGTCAGCACGGCGCCGGAATTCTTGCTTTACAACAGGAGTTACCAGAACACGGTTCTGCGGTCTTTCACAAAACCTGTGTGAGCACTTGTACGGGTGCTCCTACTCCCGTGGTTTCGAGTTCGTCGTCCTCTTCTCCAGAGCCTGAAGGGCTCCCAGTGTTCCTGTGGGGCAGGTTTGCAGGTGAATTCTCTCACTTTTGGTTTACCTGGAAATGTCTTGATTTCTCCTCTATTTTTGAAGAAGGATTTAGACAAAGGATGGTTAGTTGAAAGTCTTTTCTTCCAGCCCTCTGAAGACACCATCCCACTGTCTTTTGGCCTCTATGGTTTCTGATAAGAAGTCAACAGTTAATTTTATTGATTTGTCTCTTAACATATGATTTTCAATTCATTGTGAAGGTCTGGTTAAACGTCAACATTTTTTTAGAAAAGATTTTTATTTATTTATTTGACAGACAGAGACCACAAGTAGGCAGAGAGTCAGAGAGAGGAGGAAGCAGGCTCCCCGCTGAGCAGAGAGCTTGACGTGGGGCTCAATCCCAGGACCCTGAGATCATGACCTGAGCCGAAGGCAGAGGCTTAACCCACGGAGCCACCCAAGCGCCCTAAATGTCAAAATTCAAAAATTCATTGATTTTAGTCACTTTGCCTGTATTTTCTTTGTTTGAGAGGGAAGATGGGTTCACGAAGGTCCTTACCGAGGTTGAAAAAGAGGTTGAGGATGGTCCAAAGCCCTGCATGCTTCGCCGCCGGCCTCCCGCTCAGCCCCAGCACTTGCTTTTCTAACACTTCCTTCCACTTGAGGGTGCTTTTGCGTCTGTTTTCACTGGACACTAACCCATCTGGGTTTCAGTGAGATCTTGCCTCAGTGGCCTTCACCAGTCCAGTCTCGTCTGTCTCCTAAGTCACCGGAACAGGAGACCACACATGAGCGTGCGGGTGCGTCCGAGAAGAACGAAGGGTTTCTGGGATGCTTTCCCACCAGCCCCTGCCATGTCGCTCAGATATGAATCCCGAGCCTGGTTTTCCGCTGAGTGAAGAGGCAGGTTTCGTTATCTGGGAATCTCACTTCAGCAGAAAATAGAGGGTTTACAACCACAGCTGACACATAAAGAAGAGGTCTAGATGGGACTAGAAGCATCTTTAAAATAAACACTCGAGAAAATTGTAGTCTTTAGAAAAGATTTTATTAAATTTTTAGGATAGAGAGTTTTTTTAAATAACTATGACATTTTAAAAACTATTCAGTATTTAATGACGTTTTCAATTAGAAAAATCTTGAACCCTAAAAACAGACTGTGGAAAAGAGCGGAGGCTACAAGAGGGAAAAGAAGGTGTGGACCTGCTCTGTGGGTAAGGACGGGGCTTAAACACTGACTTTTTAAACCAAAAGGAAATCGCACCCGGTCTCAAAGCCTGTCTGGGGACTCACTCCTCCAGGCACCACAGGGCACCCCCCGCGCAAGCGCAAGAAGCTCGGAAGCTAGTGGGGCCCCTCACTCCTTCTGCGGCGCTCTGATCTGCATGAGGAGGGGAGGAGTCAGGGACACTTAGATCCACTCGATTTCATAAAGGGCCGGTACTAAGCAAAAATTTAATGTAATCTGTGCAGTACTAAAAGATAGTCTAGAATTAGGGCAGTTGAATGACTCCCGGGAGGCATTATTCCAGATACAAAGAAGGGCGGGCGGCCAGGAGGGAGCAGATCCACTTACCTTGGAGAGGAACAATCCACAAAGGCCCACAGCCCAGGAGGGGATGGGGAACAGTACTCATTCCCTACAACAGCCCAGGACCAGCGTTCCAGCCGGTCTTACAAGTTATAATTCAAAGCCACCAGTTCACTCTGAGGACAGTGCACTTGCCCTGCAACAGTCCTCTAGGAAGTCAGGTCAGGAGAGGGCCTGAGCTCCCGAAAGCAGTGGTGGAGCTGCGGCCTCCCCAACCCCCGATGTGACTCGCGTCCCCATGAGCCTTACAGCCTCCTCTGACAGAACTCCCGTAATGTGTCCTTGGAAAAACCTCCGTGGGGGGTGGGAGGGAGAACCCTCGGGGCTGTCAGCGCTTGTCCTTCAGCGCCCACGGCCAGATCATCTCAACATCCGGAAATGTCCTTTGACTTGTTCTTTCTCTGGTATCTTGCGTCCTTGGGATCAAAGCCTCTTTCGTGGGCACCAAATACGGCCCAGGGCGGGGTTCTGGCCATATAATCCTGTGCGCCGAAGGTGGCCGAGCCCCCGCTGTCTTCGTACTCCCGCACCAGCTCCTGGAAGCGGTCGTAATCGATCCACGTCCACCACTCGCTGCCAACCTTAAACTGGAAAGGAAAAGTGCCGTTGGGTTAGAAGGAAAAACATCCATTACAAAATAATAATATTTTAAAAATTCAAAATAAGCCCGGATTTCTCTTCTCCCCATCAAGCGAAAGAAAATTCTTTCACACTCAGATACGGTTCCGAGTCAGAGCAGAGCTTGACAGTCGGGGGCAGTTTCTCTCCCCCCAGGGCTGCCGCGGTGCTGCGCCAGGAAGACCCCGGTGCTGAGGGGAAAACTGGTCCTGGAGCCGCAGGTCAAGTTCATCCTCAGCAGCGTCACTGAAAGAAGGTTAATTAAATTGTTCGGGCTTTATCATGTGTTAGTGGATGAGCTGATTTCTAATTCCTGCTGCTGCCACTTTTTATTTGCGATGAGTTTTCTTGGTTGTGTCGGCAGCAGCCAGTGGGCCCCGTTTTATGGCCGAACTTTGCCCGAGTTACTCGGGAAGCGTCAGCCAACGACTCCTCATTCTGAACCGCCGACTGAAGCTCCACCTGGCCCGTTCAACCTAACACGAATACAAGACCCCGTTAGCGGAGGCCTCGTTAAGAATTTCAATCCACTAAAGGGAATAATCCAATTTGGACTCTTTTAAGAAAACGGCTTCTCGAAAGTCACTGTCGAATAGCGACCGGGAAAGAAGAAAACAGCAAAGTGGGGGAAGCTCCGAAGGCGTCACCCCGGAACTGCGAAGGCTTCGGACTCCAAGCCCGGACGCTGGAAGCCCGCGCGTGAGGCCAGAACACCGACTCATCGCCCGAACTGTCCCTCTGGAAGCTGCCGTCTTCTAAGAACCGCGATGACGAGCCAAGGGAGTAGCGACTTCGTGTTCTAGCCGGGAACAACGCCGAGAACGTGCAGCTTCCCGGGTTCGGATGTTAGACGAGCCCAACGTCTGCGGCGTCCGATTTTCCGACCCCACAGCCCCGCGGTTTCTCGTCCAACGGCGGGTTAGTCTGTCTGCGCACCATGACAAACTGCCTCTGGCACGGCCGTTCCCTGAGAGGCGCCCCAGGGGCCTCCCGGAACTCCACACCCTGAGGTACAAAGCGCACGTCTCCGCGGTCGCCGTCCGGGGACAGGCCGCTCTCGGCCCCCCGCGGCCACGAACGCAACCGGCCGCTGCCGAGGGAGCGGAGCCGCGTCCCGCCTGGACCGTCACACCCAGACACCGGCCGCTCCCGCCTCCTCGCCACAGCCTCTCCGAGGTCCTGACACGGGCCCGTAACTCGGGCCCTCGTCCCCGCCGCGGGGTGTCCTGACGCCCCGGCCGCCCCCGCACGACACTGACCTCACGGCCTCCGCGGAAGAGCCCCGGACCGGGAGCCTCGGGCGTAAACGCGAACCTCCGCCGGAGGCTCTCCACGAGGGCCGCCCCCACGGACGCGCGTCCTACTCCCTCCGGCCGACCAACACCTCCTCCTGCCTCGCGGCCCCTCTCACGCGCCCTCTGCCCCGGGAGTCTTCCCGGATCCCTCGGACGGCCACGGTTCACCTGCCGCAGGACCCCACTCCCCCGACCTCGGCCCCCCGCGCCCAGAACTGCTTCTGTCGCGACCCGCCGGCCCCCACCCCGCTCCAGTACCGCCGCCTTGTGACGGTGGCCGACGCGGCATGTGCGACTTCACGCTGGCACCGGCGGACGCGCGGCCCAGCCCCTTCCGCTCACCTCGAGCGGACCCAGAAGGCCCCACGGGGAAGAAAACGTGCACCGGCGCGACTGACACCTCGAGGTGCGGCTCCGCGGTCGGCACCGGAAGTGGAAGTGGGGTTTCCGCAGCGCAGGCCCGAGAGGAGGCACCACACTCACCGGCGACCGGAGGCGCTCCAGCCAGCGCAGCAGCAGAGGCTGCCACTGCTGTGTGAGGGTGAGGGGAGGCCGGTGACTGCCACTGCTGCGCGTGAGGGTGAGGGGAGGCCGGTGACTGTCACTGCTGTGTGAGGGTGAGGGGAGGCCAGTGACTGCCACTGCTGTGTGTGACGGCGAAGGGAGGCCAGTGACAACGGCTACCTTCTCGTCCTCCCGCCTGAGACAGTTACGGTGTCAACGATGGCCTTGGCCCGGCCACAGACATTTAACACACAATCACAATCTAATGTGGTGTGTTCAGCGAGTGAGGTTATGCGCGGAAGATGTGCTAAGTCACTCTCACCCCCCCAAGAGCTCGGTCCTACTAGAAAGGTCCTCCTAGGGGCCCTCTGCGTTGCTTGCTGGGTGAGACGGATAACTGAGTTCTCGTCCCATGCCTCTCCCTTCGGACTTTACATCTCTAGGTCCCTTTTTGGATTCCAAAGGCTGACGTTGCAGGGTCCGTCATCCTGGTCTTCCTTTTCCCTCAAACTCCAACCAGCATCACGTGCCATGGGTATTCCAACAGGGACTACTAGATTAGCTTAAACTAGGGCAGCAGACTTAAAATCTTTTTTCACCACAACTTACAAGAAATATATTTTGTATCTCAGTCTAGTACACACACACACACGTTCTGGAAACACAACTTTCACAAACCAATGGCACTGATTTCATTTAAAAAAACAAAAAAAAAGTCACTTGCGGTAGGGGGCTACGTTCCCTGACCCCTGAAGCGGTGACGATCTGGTCCCCCTGCGGCTGGGATTCTACTCTGCCTTAAAATGGAGGAAGTCAGCTGTGCAGACACAACCACTGCAAGCTAGCGTCGACCACGGACTGCTGCCCTCTAAGAAGAGCGGGTGTATTAGCTGTTCGGTGTCTGCCATAACCGGATACCGCAGACTGGGTGGCTGACGCGGCAGATACTGGGTTTCCAGCAGTCCAGAGGCTGGAAGGGGGCAGAAGCTGTGGCTTCACCGGTTCCCATCTCAGTGTGTGTGCATGGGGGTGTCTCTTCTTAGGAGGATACGACCCCACCAGACCAGGGCCCCACCTTTATGACCTTCATTTAACCTTAATTATCTCCTGAGAGGCCTCGTCTTAAATACACACCCCCGGGGGGTTAGGCCTTCAGCATGTGAGTTCTGAACGGACCTAAATACTCAGTCTAGAACAGTGGGTGACTCTTGACACCAAGCCACCAGACTCCAAAGACAAAATGAATCTATATATGCCCCCTCCGAAGACAATCAGAATAATTTTAAATAACAACTCAGAAAAAGTCAAACTGTTTCCAGAAAAAGGCAGAAGCTGAAAGGGCGAGCGCTGATGAGCTGGTGGAGCGACGCGCTGAAACACAGAGATGCATAAACAAGAGTAAAACCCCAAATCACAAAATCCAAGGTTCAGTATGCCGAGACGGGAGGTCACCCTGCTTCAGGAACTCCTCAAACCCAACAGTAAGGGAAGAGGCAACTCTATGCAGAATTACAGATACACTCAGAAGCTCACAGATGATCTCCAGTGCAATGAGGTACGAGAAAGCTGGCCCTGGCTGAAGAGCCGGGCTCGGCAGCCTTGCGGGGCAGGCGGGCCGCTGCTCTAGGTCCCACCGTCCACAACAAATGGCAGCTACCGGGGGTCTTGTTCTCATTATTTTCTCTTCCAAGGAGTGAAAATGTCACTGAACAGAATAATGGCAAATAGATTCTTTATTACTTTAGTGTCTAAAAAGGTTCTATCCAAGGTGACAGATTAAACACATGCTTGTTCTTCACTTCTTGAAACCCCACTAGAGTGACACAGAAAGTGTATGTGCAAGACACATAAACCTGTAAACGCAAAGACATCAGGAGAGGAGAAGACAGTTCTCAAACTTTTAGAAGCTGCAAGGATGACGGATGGGCAGTAACTGGCTTGGCAGGCCCCAGGGCACTGCATCTTCAACCAGCAAACAGAAAAATCCCGGATTCCACCTGACACATGCCTCAGAATTCCCCACAGGCCTGGGAACTGGTGGCACAGTCACCTCGGGAAGCAGGGGCAGAAGAAGCGCCAACTTCAACCCACACCCTCACAAAAGCCCCAAAGACAGGTCTATACTCTATGTAAGAAACTGTTAGAATCCCAAGGTCCCTCCATACCCTGCATATCCACACAGCTGAGCAGCTGCCCAACCACCCTCCCCAGAAGAAGACAGGAGGCTTATTCTCGTAAGACAGTAAGAGGGAAAACTATGGGTTAGCAGGCAGAACTGAGAACAGGGCTATCATACCAGAAACGAGAGTTCAGAACAGCCCTGTTCCCTGCCCGCTTCCCCATCCCCGATGGTCACGCAGCCTGGGGGAAAAAAGGTGACCTTTCTGGCCAGCCCAAGAGGACTGACCGAAAAGTACTATTTGGGTTTTCCCAAGGCAATGACTCAGCTAGATTTCTCTAAGATAAAGTCAAGCCCAGTCCATCACTTAGGATTTTTAATACATTTTTTAAGTTTCCCACTTAAATATGAGCAGAGAACTAACAAGAGAACTAAAAGTAAGCCAAAGGAAAAAAGTAACAGAGTAAACAGAGTGTAGGCAAGGAGAAAACAGCAGACTAAACAAGATTAAAAACCCAAACAACTGAACTAAAACAGTTGTCCGCAGAAAAATGAGACAATACTGTATCCACAAAAAAGTTACCGTACAAAGGAGCACTCAAGGAGTGAAAAGAACCTTAGACTTTAAAACTACAGGAGCAAAGATGAAAGATTCACAGTAAAGAAAAAAAAATTTAAGAGAATTTCCTAGAATGTAGAGTAAAAAGACAGAAAACAGGAGAGAAGTTACTAAAAAAAATAAAAAATAAAAAAATAAAGGACTTGCCCAAGAGACCTAACTTTAAAATAACACCAGTTTTTGAAAGAAAGGAGAAAAAAACAGCAAGGAGGAAATCCTCAGTGAAATGATCCTGGAAAAACATTTTATGAAGTGAAGGCCCTGAGTTTCCAGATTAAAGGGGTGGACGAGGGATAAGAACAGTTGCACTGCCTGAGGCACATCTCAGCGAAATTTCAAAACAAGGGAGACAAAAGGAGATCCTAGCAAGGGAAATATGGTCACACACAAAGATTCAGGATCAGAATGCCTGTAGGGTCTCAAAAACCACACGGAAAGCTCAGTGGCACTGATGCACAGGGGCCAGTGCGTGACAGGGAATTCCATACCCAGCTGAACTATCAATCGAGTGTGTAAGGAGAATAAGAACAATTTTAGGAATTTAAGTTCTCAATAAACTGAACCTTCCACACAACCCTTCTCAGGACTCTTCTGGAGGATGTTTCACCTGAATGAGACAGGCATCCCAAAAACAGACACTCCACACAGGAGAGAGCTCAAGGAAGGCCCAGTACGGCAGCTGCATATCCAAAGCAGGTGGGCCAGAAAGTGCCTCTGGGGAGACTCTCGACATCACTCGGCATCAGGGAAACACAAATCAAAACCACATTGCGATTACCACCGCCCACCAGTCAGAATGGCTAAAATTAACAAGTCAGCAAACAAAAGATCTTGGAGAGGATGTGGAGAAAGGGGAACCCTCCTACACTGTTGGTGGGAATGCAAGCTGGTGCAGCCACTCTGGAAAACAGCATGGAGGTTCCTCAAAAAGCTGGAAATAGATATGACCAAGTGATTGCACTACTGGGTATTGACCCCAAAGATACAAATGTAGTGACCCAAAGGGGCACGTGCACCCCAATATTTATAGCAGTAACTTCCACGAGAATGAAACCATGGAAAGATCCCGGCTATCCATGGACAGATGAATGTGATGGAGAGGATGTGGTACACACACACACACACACACACACAGGAATACTATGCAGGCATCAAAACCCGAAACCTTACCATTTACAACAACATAGACAGAACAAGAGGGTATTATGCTAATGAAATAAGGCAATCGGAGAAAGATAATTATCATATGATCTCAATAATGTGGAATCTGAGAAGCAAAACAGAGGATCATCGGGGAAGAGAGGAAAAAACAAAACAGGACAAAACCGGAGAGGGAGACAAACCGTAAGAGACTCAATCATAGGAAACAAATGGGGTTGCTAGAGGGGAGGGGGCGTGGCGGAATGGGGTAATTGGGTGATGGCCATTAAGGAGGACATGTGATGTAATGAGCACTGGGTGTTATATAAGCCTGATGAATCACAGATCTATACCTCTGAAACTGATAATATATGTTAATTTAATAATCACTATTTTATTATTTATTAAATATAAACTGTTTCAATTGAATTAAAATAGTTTAAAATTTTTAAAAAATAAATAAAGAGATGAATATGACAGAGGTGGCAGAGAATTTGAGAGTTCACTTAGCTAAAGAATATAGAAATCTAGACAAAGAAAAAAACAAGTAAATATTAACTCTAAGGAAACCAGTAGGTACACTGGAAACAAACAGCAACCAAAGACGACTGCACTGCTCCACAGTGAACAGTGTCCATCTGGTCCTGTAACGCGTAAAACTATGGTGTGTGCACAGGGAATGTGAGATGAGCAAGGGCAGGGGAAAGCCTCATCTCATCTTCCATAGTATGAAAAGACAATGAGGAAAAAACAGTGAACAGCAGCAATATTAAGCGTGTTATTTAGAAACGTAAAGACAAATACCAAAATAATCACCCAAAAGTTGAAGGTGGTTGTTGCTTGAGAGGAGAAGGAGCTGTGTTTGAGGAAAATACGAGGGACTACGGATTTTTATAATAAACTTTGACTTTTTAAACTGTCTCTATAGGATTCTGATAAAACTAAAAAGCAAAATTTTAAGTAGTAACAACCAATCTCTCAATGCCAAGGAAGAGTATTAACACCCGAACCAACAAACATGGCGGGGAGCAAAGGGGAGGCCTGCGCGAAAATGGCGGTGGCCACCATCTGTGAAGCGTCGTACTGAGCACGCTGCACTACGTCTGGTTCTCCAGCTTGTGTAACCCCCTAAACAAGACTCATGTGGTTGGACTCTCATCTTTAATACAAGGGCAAAAGTCCAAAACGGCCAAGTAACAAATATGCCAGGGTCCTATCCTCTGTGTGGAAGAGCCAAGATTCCAGTCTGTGGGTGTTCAAGCCCTGTGGTCGTTACGCTACCACACACCATCAGCTGTCAAGCCGGAAAACGACAGAACTCGTCATCACCAGGCTGTCTCTCGAATAGCTTGGAGGGCAGAGAGATTTTTCTCACCCCTGGATCTATTTAAGTGTAATATTCCTAAGTTAACTCCCTTTGCTTAACCGGTCTAAAAGCTACAGGAAATGATCCGTGTGCTCCAAGTTCTTCACGTCCCTCAACCTTCCTCAACACAAAGCGTGCACGGCGAGCACCATGCGGAGAAGCTGTCCACTACTTCTCTACCCACGTACAGCCCAGCAGACTGTCTGCTCCAAGGCAAATGCAGGGAGACGAAAGACTTACATGCGGACCTCAAGCGTAGCCGGCTCTGCCTTTGAGTGTTCTGTGTTATGTACACAGCTTTCTGGCAAAATAATAATTAAAAAAATACACGTGCCACAGGGAGAGCTATTCCTCCCATTATCTTAACTGGTTCTCAATAGCACAGGCAGTCTAGGTACGCTCACTTCTTGTTTCTGCAGGTGAAGAACTGATTTCCCACCAGTTTCAACACTATCGTCCTAACACAGACGTCCATGTGGAATATCCACAGCCACGTCAAACTCAAAATGCCACAAACAAAAATTCTTACCATTTGGCCTGTCCATCTTGTGCCTCAACCATGTTGTGCTGAAGTTACACCAGCTCCTAAATGATAAATACTGTGTAGCTTCTGGAAAAGCTCTCATCATTCAAAGGCATCATTCAAAGGCATCATACGTCTACCCAGCCAAGAGTACAGGAAATCCTGCATCTGAGCCAAAAAGAGCAAATCAAGAGCTACTGATTAATGTCACCAGCGGCGACAGTTTGTGCAAACACTCCTGCACATGATATGTGGTGTTCTCTGCTGAAAAGTCATCATCAGCACCTTAGGGAAGACCCTTTATTATAGCCCCATCACAGGCAAGGCACTCGTCTAGCTGCCCCATACCTGTCACTTTATTTAGCCGTCAAAGTAACCCTGGAAAGAGCTACCCTCTTCTTCCGATAAGAAACACGAGAAACGGGGAGTCTCGGATTTGAAAATAGATTCATTGCTTCACAGTTCAGGAGCTCCCAAGACCACCTTCGCTTCTGTTACCAACTGTAAATTCAGGGGTTCCCAAGATCATCTTCAGTCTGACAAAATCACTACGAGGACCCACAGAATTCAATGAAAGCTGTTATAGTCAGTACGGCTCATGACAGCATAAGGACACAGATCAAAATCAGCCGAGGGAAGAGCCACATGGGGCAGACTTCAGGAGAGTTCCATCTGTGGACTTTGCAGTAGTCCTCTGGAAGAGTGGTCGGAGCTCATCTCAGCCATCAGCGGTGTGCAAGAAGTGGCATGGAGTGTTGCCAGCCTAGGAAGCTCACCTGAACCCTGATGTTCAGAGTTCGTTGTTGTTGTTTTTTAAAGGGGAGGTGGGCAGGAGCGCCTGGGGGCTCAGTGGGTTAAGCTCTGCCTTTTGGCTCAGGTCATGATCTCAGGGTCCTGAGATCGAGCCTCACATCGGGCTCTCTGCTCAGCGGGGAGCCTGCTTCCCTATCTCTCTCTGCTTGCTGCTCTGCCTAATTGTGATCTCTGTCAAATAAATAAATAAAAATCTTTATTTAAAAAAAGGCAGGGGAGGTGGTTAGAGGGGCAGAGGGTGAGGGAGAGAGAATTTAAGCAGTTCCACGCCCAGCACGGAGCCCTAAGTGGGGCTCGATCTCAACCCTGAGATCATCACCTGAGCCAAAATCAAGACTGGGATGCTCACACAACTAAGCCATCCAGACACCCTAATGTCCAGAGTTTTGCCTGGGACTTGGTCACCTAGACGTAGTTGATCGTGGCATGGCTGACAAGTTGCCAGCTCTTCTGAAGGTCAAACAAATACTGTGTCGTCTAAAGCCCTAATTTACTTGCTTGGTGTAGACCGTCAGGTGTGGTCCAGGGCCCCCCAATAAACAAAGACACTCTTCACAGACAGGACGTTCCAAAAGCTTGGGAATCACTTCCTAGAAGCTGAGGGCAAAATTCTGCCTTTTCTTTGGGTCAAATTGCAACCAAAACTCAAAGTCCACATACAACGGACAAAGTAGACTAATACAGAAATAAAAAAGAAACCAAACAAAAGAGATTCATACATTTCATTTGCATTTTCACTCTCGACAAGGTATGACCTTAGTGTCAATTATTTCCCAAGTTTGCTGCCCCAGACATAGTTAATACTTAGAAACCAGACCCTGGAAAGTACTGGTTAGAGGGTGGAAGAGGGGCTGCCAGGCCTTCCCGTAACTCAGAAGTAGATGTGAACTGGGAAGGAGTAGATGGAATCCCAGGGTTGGAGGGAGAAGTGATTTTGGAACACAAAAAAATAGTGCTATGGTAGCACCCGAATTTCCCAGATACATGAATTTTGTTCTTGGCTACCGTAGCTATGATTGTGTTGTTCTCTGGGTGAAAGGAGAGATCACACAGACCGCACAGGGAATTTGACGACCTGTGACAGGGAAGCGCCAAGCAGAGTCGCTCCTTTTTCTGAGGAACCACATTCAGAAGCAAAACTACAATACACTTGAATTCTAGATATATATCCAAGTGCAATTAAAACGTTTTTAAATCTGGAAACTTAGTTTCTGGAATTTCAACCTTCCTTTATAATTTTGCTGGAGCTGAGCTAAGTCCTCTCAGCAATGTCACCAAAGTCACCAAAATGCCAATTTTCTCTGACATTTTTCCAAAAGTAATTACTGGAAGCAACCAGGCCTCTGATAAGCACGAGTTCCACACATATCACAGAAGGTAAAATATTCTGTCATTGGCTTTTGTTAGGAGGACACTGCATAAGCCCTGAATGGAGACAGACAATTCCCTTCCTACTCCAAGAAAGGAGGGCTCAGGGAAGTGGCAGGCCTTCTTCCCTCCCTCTACAGACTGCAAATTTTTATGTCCAAGAGGGACGAGTCTGTGAGCCTCAAATGCAGCAAAAACTTTCTTAGAGCTGACCTTGAAGGAGATCCATGAAACTGCTTCTTGGTGGGTGGGGTGGGGATCTACGCCATCTCATCAGACACCTACCTCCGCTTCCCTATCTTGTCTGACTGCTCTGTAGCACCTGAGAGACAGTATGCTGTCATGGTCATCATGTCATTTGTATTTCAAAATATCTGGGATTGAATTCTAATTGTGCTTGTGCTTTCTTAGCCTGAGATATCTTCCTCAGAATATGAAGAAGAGTAATATTTATGACTCATAGGATTTTTCTAAAAATTAAATGAATTAATGCATACACAGCGTTATCAAAGTGACCTTAATAAATGTTATTGATTGTTGAGTTTATCAGCAGACACCAAACTAAGGAATAATACCAGACAGCTCATTAATGATGAAAGATTCTAGAAGATTATGCTGGAAGACAACAGAATATCTGCAAAATGCTAGGAGGAGTTGACAAAGCATCTATAAGGCATATGAGGAACAAAGAGCAAAATGACAGAAGTCCCTTTTGTTTTTAAATCAGTAATTACTTTAAATGTAAATGGATTAAACTCTCCACTCAAACAGAGATTGGCAGAATGGATTAAACACACACACACACACACACACACACACACACACACCAACAATATACTTTCTATAAGAGCCTTACTTTATATCCAAAGACACACACAGGTTGAAAATGAAAGGAAGGAAAAAGATATTCTATGCAAACAGCAGCCAAAAGAGAGTAGGAGAGGCAATAGTAATATCACAAAAAAAGAGGCTTCAAATTAAAAAGATTATAAGACAGAAAGAAGGACAATTTATATTAATTAAAGGTTCAATACAGCAAGACACATGATTACAAACATTCATATATCTAATACCAGATCATTAAAATATATGAAGCAGATACTGGCTGAATTGAAGGGAGGAATAGACAGCTCTACGATAATAATGAGAGAGTTCAGATTCCCATTCTCAATAAAGGATAAAACAATCAGACAGAAGTATGGAAACAAAGGACTTGAACAACACAATAAATTGGCTAGAACTGAGAAAACAGTCTGCCCAATAACACAAAATACACATTCTTCTCAAGTTTTAATGGGACATTTTCCAGGACAGACCACAATAGTTAGACCACAAATTAAATCTAAACAGATTTGAAGAGATAAATGTCATATAAAGTATCCCTTTAACCACAGTGAAATGAAGTTAAATATCAGTAACAGAAAGAAAACTGGAAAATGCACGAATTTGTGGTGATTAAACAACATGTTCCTAAATAACCAGTCCATCAAAGAAGAAATCGTAAGGGAAATTAACAAATACTTAAGAGACTAAGTGAAAAGGAAAACACAACATACCAAACTTAAAGGACACAGCAAAAGCAATACTAAGAAGGAAATTTATCACTATAAATGTTTCTTTTCTTTTCTTTTTTTAAAAGATTTTATTTATTTGACAGAGAGAGATCACAAGTAGGCAGAGAGGCAGGCAGAGAAAGAGGGGGAAGCAGACTCCCTGCTAAGCAGAGAGCCCGATATGGGGCTCGATCCCAGGACCCTGAGATCATGACCTGAGCCGAAGGCAGAGGCTTAACCCACTGAGCCACCCAGGCGCCCCTAAATGTTTCTTTTAAAAAGTAAGATCTCAAATGAACAACGTAACTTTACAACTTAAGGTATGAGGAAAAAAAAAAAAAACTAAACTAAACCAAACCAAAAGGATGGAAATAATAATGGTCAGTGCAGAGATGATTAGAGAATAGAAAAATAGGAAAAAAAAAACAACAAGGCACTGAAACCAAAAGCTGGTTCTTCAAAGATATCAACAAAATTGACAAACCTCTGGCCTGACTGAGGAAAAAAAGAGAAAAGACTCAAAGAACTAAAATCAGAAATGTAAGTAGGGACATTACTACTGATTTTATCGATATAAAAAGGATTATAAAAGAGTATTATGAATGTACACCAACAAATTAGATAATCTAGATGACATGGGCAAATTCCTAGAAACACAAAACCTAATAAGACTAAAGCACAAAGATACAGAAAATACGAATAGACCAAAACAATAAAGACATTACAAGAAAGGAAAACTACAAAACAGTAACTGTCATGAACACGTGTAAAAAAAATCAACAAAATATTAGAAAGTCAAATCCAACAATTATTAAAAGAATTAAACACCGTGACCAAGTGGGATTTCTTCCAGGCATGTCAAGGCTGGTTCAACATCTGAAAATCAATTAATGTGACCCATCACACAACAGCTAAAGAAGGAAAATATGATCATACCGATAACTGCAGGAAAAGTATAGAACAAAAATCCAGACTGATTTATGATTAAAAATTCTCAGCAAACTAGAAACAGAGGGAAATGTCCTCAACCTGATACATATCTACCAGAACCCTACAGTGAACACCATACTTAATGGTTACAAACCAGGTGCTTTCCCACTAAAATCAGAATCAAAGCAGGAATGCCCCCTTTTACCATTTCTTTCTTTCTTTTTTTTTTTTTATAACCCCACAGGTGCCAGGGGGTTCACCTTTTACCATTTCTAATCAACATCAGACTTGAAGTTTTAGCTTAACACAGTAAGATACGAAATGGAAATAAAAGATACACAGATTGGGAAGAGATGCATGGATAACCACATTAACTGATGTAGAAAAATCCAGAGGGGCACCTGGGTGGCTCAGTTGGTTAAGAAATTGCCTTTGGCGCAGGGTCATGATCCCAAAGTCCTGGGACTAAGTCCCACATTGGGCTCCCAGCTCAGCAGGGAGTCTGCTTCTCCCTCTAACCTCTCCCCTCTCATGTTCTCTCCCACTCTCTCTCTCAAATAAACAAATAATTTTTAAAAAGAAGAAGAAAAATCCAAAGAATCAACAATAACAAAATATCCTGTGGAACTCAGGTTATTATAGCATGGGTGCAAAATAGAAGGTAATATTCTGAGAAATATTAGCTAACTACTTTCTCATATACCAGGAATGAACAATTGGAATTTGAAGTTAAAAATGCAGTACCATTTACATTAACATCAAAAAAAATGAAACACTTAAGTATAAATCTAACAAAACGTGTATAGGATCTATACACAGGAAAAAACAGTGAAAGAAGTCATGGAAGATCTAAACAGGAGGTATTAAGCGTTCATAGATCAGAAGACTGAACTTGTTAGGATGTCAATTTTTCCTAGCTTCATCTGTAGATCCAACTCGATCCCAAACAAGATACTAGCAAGCTAGTTTATAGGTATTAACAAACTGATTGTAAAGTTTACATGAAAAGGCAAAATACCTAGAATAGCCAACCCAACAGCCAAGATGAACAAGTTGGAGAACTGATACCACCCAATTTCAATAAAGCTACCCAAAGTCAAGACTGCATAGTATTGGTGAAAGAACAGACACACAGATCAATGGAACGATACAAAGACCCGAAATAAACCCACACAAGTATAGTCAACTGATACTTGAAAACATATAATCCAGCATAATGCAGGAAGAACAGTCTTTCCAACAACTTGACATCCACATGCAAAAATCAAACAATCAAACAAAAATCTCAATATAAATCTTACAGTTTTCAGAACAGATCTTAGACCTAAACATATAATAAAACTATAAAACTTCTAGAAGGTAACATAGGATGAGGTCTAGGTGACCCTGAGTTTAGAAACCTAGCATCATCCATGAAAGAGAAAGTTGATAAGCCAGATTTTATTAAAAATGTTTGCTCTGAGAAAGGCAGTTAAGAGAATAAAGAGTCAAATCACAGACTGGAAGGAAATATTTGCAAAACACATCTGATAAATGGCATGTATCCAATATATGTAAAGAATACTTAAAACTTAACAATGAGAAAATAACAAACCCAATGAAAAAATAAGCAAAAGATCTGAACAGACACCTCACTGCAGAAAATGTCCAAGCAGCAAATAAGCATATGAAAAGATGTTCATTCATCTTTTCACATTATGTACCTTTCAAAAACCTATACAACTTTATAGTACAAATACTGAACCTTAAAATAAGAAATAGTTTACATTTTGAAATACATACATCCAAATATATGTGAAATATATATAAAATACAAAAATCACTTAGGAGAGGTGGGGGAATCCCAGGAAAAGGTGCAGACCGTGAGAATCTGTTACAAATGTATGAAGTAACTTCATGAAGGGGAGGAAGAGGAAAAGGTACTGACCGAAGTAATTCTGGATATAAGCGGAGCTTCTAAGACGAAAGCCAAGGGACCTACACACAAGCATTGTGCTCTAGGGTTAAAAGTTCTGACACTGCTGTACTCGTATCTTGGAACTGTGCGATTAAGGAAACAGATGGCTGCTATAAGGAGCCAAGTTTCTCACTGTTAGAGGGGAATTTATAAATAAGCAAGAAGCAGCTAGAGTGAGTCCTGCTGGCAATGGATTAGCATTTGAGACGTTAGCATGTTTAGCTTCATACAATTGGAGATTGTTCATTCATACAATGCAGAAATACTTACAGCCACGTGTATATACAAAGGCTGGAATATACACACAATTTCTTTGCTGTCGTACACCTTTCCAAGTGCATAAAAGAAGAAACAACACCCCAGCAGCACCAAGCACACCTTTGCCCAGATCTTGGCTTCTAACACCACTCTTCAATAAAGGAACCAGGGCTGCTGAGAGAAATGACTGCTTCCAGGACTGGAGCAGAAAATGTGCAGCATGAGCCTGGAACACCTTGTAGAGCCAGAAAGGAAAGCAGTGCTCAAGACCAAAGACAAAGAAAGCCCTAAGCCCTGATGGGAGCACGTCAAAGGAGCACAAGAGCCCACTGGAAGAGATCCTAGTGGCCAGAGCTAGAGTAATTTGAGCAACAAAAGAAATGAAGTCGAACTGGATTATAACCCAAGGTACAAAGTAAATACCACGAGTCCATACTGCTATAAAAAATGAGTGAATAGGGCCACCTGGGTGGCTCCGTGGGTTAAGCCTCTGCTTTCGGCTCAGGTCATGATCCCAGGGTCCTGGGATCGAGCCCTGCATCAAGCCCCACATCGGGCTCTCTGCTCAGCAGGGAGCCTGCTTTCCCTCTCTCTCTCTCTGCCTGCCTCTCTGTCTACTTGTGAGCTCTGTCAAATAAATAAATCTTTTTTAAAAAATGAGTGAATAAATTAAAAACTGGGAAAAGAGATAAACCTATTTATGTAGCTATCTCACCATCGAGGATGTGGAATGTAACTCCCAGTTCTTACATGTGGGCTGCAGAGAGTGACATCCTTCCGAAGAGTCACTGTACAGAAAAGGGAGGGGAAGAGTAATTTTACAGTGAGAAACCGGACAAACACTACTTTAGTTTGCTGGCCAAGGTCAACATCACTAGCTGTAGGTCATGTTGGCAGCATGCATCCCTGATACAAGATGATGAAACTGGCACTTTACCCCTGTGGCTTTCCTCCTAAAGACCCACAACCCAGGTCTTCTGAGAAAAACCCTGGACAAATTTCAGTAGTGGTGCATCCCACAGAATAGTTCGTGAGTACCCCTCAGAGCTGTCAGAGTTCTCTAAAACAAGGAAAGTCCGAGAAACTGCCGTAGCCAAGAGGAGCCTAAAGGGACATGACATTAAATATAACATATTCTTCCGGATGGAACAGAACAGAAAAAGGACATTGGGTAAAACCTAACAAAATCCGAACTGAGGGCTCTGGCGAACCACGGAGCAGCACTGGTCCGCTAGCTGTAACACACGTACTACACCAATGCGAGATATTCGTGACGAGGCAAACCTAGAGGACAGAGGAACTCTTTGTACTGCCTTCTCAACTTTTCCATAAATCCCAAACTGTATGTACTAAGACATGAAATCTGTTTTTTAAGTAAGCAATTAAGTTTTAAAACAGTGCTTTGTGGATTTGCGGGCCGTACATATAACCTACTACTTGGTTTCCGCTGGCAGTGGTCCACTTTAACAGGATATCACCAATCTGCACAGGGGAAGGACCTCACTGTTTCTACAGTAAAATCATCAAGTGTATTGTATTCATCAAGGTCTCATTCAAGCTGGCAGACGGACAGGCCCAAGGTTACATCTGAGCTGCCACGGGAGAACACCGAAGCAGAGGGGTAACTATCCCCTCATCCCGGCGTTCCTTCCACAGCACACAGACAGGCCCCCCCTCCCCCTGTAGACAGTCTCCTGTGGGCAACTGTACTGATCTCTGTCCCCCAAGCTCAACCTTGGAACTAAAACATGTTGACTTACTTACCTTGAGTCTGTGTCCGTCTTACCTTTGTTCAAAGTCAAAGAAACTCATTGAACTTTCTACTCCCACCCACGAAAGAAACTCCCTCTTATCCAGAAACTGCTTTATCTAGAGTCTAAACTTCACCTCTAAATGATAAAACTGTTGTGAAAAAAATAACCATCCATTACAAAAATATTCCAAGAATTAAGAAATACTTTGCATGTGGCATACCACACAGCAATCACGAGATCGCTGTAAATGATGCAGATGACCACGGAGTATTCTCAGGATGGACAGGGCGATGCGGATTATAATGGATTCTCCAGAGTGGTCCACGTTGTGAAATTTACTAATTTAACGTAGAATCTTAAAAGGTCATTTGAATGTAAATGTTCAACCAATGCTTGAAATCTCTAGAATCTTTTTTTTCTTTGAAAGAATTCACCTCACGCTTTGGGCTATGTGGTATCCCAGAGAGAATTTAAAATTTTTGAAATGGATAAAGAAAGAAATGCCACAGGGGAGGGATTTTCAGTGCTGCACTTGGTGGCAATGTTCTTATTTCTGTGAGCCGGCTCTACTAAAATCAGAAAAGTACAGCACCGCAGAGAAGAAACGTTCAAAAGCATGGACTGGCATCGATTCCTGCCGCAGAAAAACAGGGAGGAGACGGGGAGCAGGAAAACAGGCAGATTCAACAACCAGCAGGTCAGTGACGACCTAGACAATAGCAAACTCCGTGGAATAAATATTTACTGAATAAATGAATGAATGAGTAAATAATAAGGAAGGAGGTAAGAATGGATCAAAATCAGGAAGGACGATGGAACGTTGTCTCTGCTTTCTGGAGCTCAGACAGTGAAGAAGGGACGGAGAGGATGGTGAAGGGGCTGTCAGTTCTCTACACAAACGTGCAGAATCCACGGTGTCCCAGGGATTCTGGGAAGTGCTGGGGACGATCAGCACTTAAGTGTTCCGTGTTCTGTGAACACACAGCTCTTAAAAAGGCAGCCTTATCTCTGCACACAAGGATCCCAGGGAGGTAGCCCCCAAGGAGATCTGTTTTACCATTTTAAGGAGCAGAAATTCAGCAGGTGAACTGCGGTGGGGCAGGTGTGAGTGTCTTTCTTGCAGAAGAGGCATCTTGGGCAAAGGCTGAGGTAAAAAGCAACATGGCGGGACCTGGCAGAGGCCCAGAGAGGGGGCCTGAGACAAAGCTGAAAAGGCCCTGATTGTGAAAGTCATTAAGAATCAAGTATTTAGGTTTTTTTTTTTGCGTTCACTGCGAGATGTCCTGTTTAAAAATATAGCAGAGAAAGAGTAAGCTTGGAATTGGCAGCGTAAACAATGAGGTCGTTAAACAGTCAATACCCACGCTGTTATTTATGAACTAAATGGTTTGTTTTATGGATTCTTCTAGTCTTAGGTTTTGTTTTTCTCTTTTTCTGCTTCTTTCCTTGATTTGGTTTTTTGGTATAGCTCTGTTTTTTGTGACCTTAAAAAGGCATCCGTTGGTAACTGCCGGCCTCCTCACTAAGTGGGATCTGAGGCCCGGACTAGAACAGACAGGGATGTCTTCGTGTACGTTTCAGGAAAGTCTTCCGGTAACACTGCGGGGGCGGCCTTGGAACGTCCTGGGTGACACTAACACCAGTAAAGGAAATCAACTTACACGGAAGCATTCTGCTGAATAACCTGTAAGTCACGGTGTGCCCAGTGGACTGGCGCTACTGCTCCCCGAGGAGGTATGAAGCCAAAATCTATAAATGTCAGAACTGTGGTCACAGACTTCTGCTTCTGGACAAGATGGAGGTCACTTCTTCCTACCTCTCCCACTACGCGGCTAAAATCCCTGGATATCATATACAAACAAACATAAGACGACTTCAAAGGAACATAGAAGAAGGCAACTGGCTATGCACTCCCTGGGCTCTGTCTGTGGCTCAAGAATCCGGCACTGGGTGCTGGAGTCTAGAAGCCTGGCTGAAGCCCGCAATCCAGAAATACCAAAGGGCATAAACAGTAAACAAACACATCTTAGAGCTCCATGAAAAACTTGCTTTTCTCAGCCAGAGGACCAGGAAAGGGCACCCTAGCTAGCAGAACAGAAAACTTAAGCAATAACCAACCTAGGCCATGAGAAAAATGCCCAATTCTCACCCCAGGTCAGTAGCATCTATGGGGGACCCTAGACCTTCCCATCCGCCCAGCCACGTTGGGCCGTGCCCTCCCTCCTCGCCGCTGGGGAGCTCTCAGTGGAGGTGGAGTGGAGGATCCAGCCATCCCAGCCTCCTACCCCCGTGGTCCCAGGAGCACGGGCCTCACCTGGCTGTAGCAAGGTACCTCACCCCATCCACACCAGAGTGGGGACGGAGGAAGCTTAGCAGAGAGCCAAAACCTTCCCAGCTGCCTAGGGGCAACGAGGCCCCCACATCCATCCCATACTGTCACTGGGGAGCAGCAACAACATGGTCCTCCCTTGCTAGTCAGAGTGGAGCAGAGATTCTGCGGGGAGAGCCCAAACTTTCACCCCCAAATTAGCCATAAGGAGGCACTCCTCCCCCAACAGGTCAATGGAGCCGAGTGGGGACCCGAACCTTGACATCTGCTTGGTCGAGATGACACCAGCCCACGACTCACCTAGGAAGACAGAGAGCAGCCTGCACTGAGTGTCCGACCAAGTCTACCGGTCTCCTTTCTCTCCCTTCACAGCCTGTTTCTGACCCTCATCACGTCACCCTTGGACTGCTGGACTATCACAACAGTTTTTAATGGGCTTCCCTGTCTTCTAGTCTTACACTTCATCCCCCCTGATGTTGCTAAACAAATTTTTCTGAGACCCGAATCTGATTGTGTCACTGTCCGACTTCAAACCCTTCCACGCTGCCCGTGCTGTACAGGAAATGGCACGACTAGGATTCCATTCAGCACCACCAACGCCCTTGCCCCTGACCAATCACCCCTTTCCTTTCCCTTCAACTCTCCTTTTGAACTCCGGCCATCATGAACTACTCGTTATTCTCCCAACAGGTTAGGCCTCTACACTTCTCCAAGGACCTTTCCTTGTACATTTTTCTGCCTTCATGTCCGTCCTCGCTGGGCTGTCCTGGACATCCAATCAAAGAGCAGCTCCTCTGGGAAGCCTCTCCTGATGGTACCATATTGTCTCCAGCACACCCCGCCCCGGGTTCTACTCTACTCTTCCATTACTGCTCCGATGAAAAACTGGAGGTTTTTGTTTCGATAGTTGCCTTTTTTCTTTTTTCTGTCAGACCACTCTCGAAGGCAAGGACTATTTGCTTAACTCATCTGTGCATTCCTAAGACCCAGCACCGTGCCTGACACACCTTGGGTGCCCAAGAAACATTAGCTAATGAGCGTCAGTCTCAGACTGTCTCTTCGTGCTGGTGTGTACCTGGTGGCTCGGCCTGGTACTGCATTTATCACACTGAATTCTGTTGCTTGGCGCCTTCTGGGAACTCCCTGTGGATACGGGCAGAACCAAAAGAGAAGCCAGAAGCGTGAAAAGGTCAGATTGTCTGGAAATGAGCGACAAACCAATCGCTGACTTGTTATCGATGGAATTTAAAAGACGAGAATATCTCTATTGTGGTGAAGGCGACAAATGTCAACCCAGAATTTCATCCCCAGCCAAAATGTTCATTTCCAGACAAGCGAGAATGGAATTTTCCATCAGCAGACTCCCACCAATGCGTATGTTCCAAAGTGTCTTCTGGGGAGAAGGGAAACAGTTCCATGTGGAGGGTCAAAAATGCAGAAAGGAGCGGAGAGCAAAACAGAGTTAAAGATGCACGTCCATCCAGCGGTGTCCTGACTCTGTGAGGCAGTTAACGACACTCTGCTCCTGCCCACTCGTAACTACTGTGCACGATGGTAACAGCACGTGAGCTGGGAAGGGAAATGGGGGTCGATAAGGTGTTCTCAGGTCCCTGCTTTGCAGTTAGAGTGTACAAGTATCCTCTACCATCAGACTGCGATTAGCAGAGGACGTGCACAGCCATTCCTAGTGCGCCACTACAAGAACAGAAAAGAGTACGTAATTCCAGCCCATTTAAAGGGAAAGTAAGACCTAACCTCACTGGAGCTGGAGAGGTGCACAGCCTGATCACACTGGGCCCTAAGGTCCCACTAAGGATCTTGACTTTGAAGTTAAAAGTGAAGGGAGGTCACTGAAGCGTCTGAGCACCAGAGGTCGTATTCTCTAGCCTGGTACCTATGAAAACACCGAACGAAGAACCAGAAAATAAAATTCAGGGTTTGGCTTTAATTTTTAAGATTTGCTTTGTAAGTTCATTAGCTTTGAAGCTACTTTAATTAACATTTCAAATACCAGGTGGCCTTTATTTCTCTGTTCCTTGACGTCCCAGAAAACATACTCTTCTGTCTAAATATTTAAGTCTGACGGACCACAGGTCAGCTGCATACACTCTCAGCGCAACCAACGCATGTGGGCCCTTTAACCTAGCGTTTGTGAGACTAGAGGGAAAATTTTAATTGAGCAAATCTTGTATTTTTAAGCGCTGTTCAGCTAAGAAGCTGTTCGGGAAGCCATGTAAGGTTTTGGGGGAGGACAAAATGTTCTTTCATGTTCAAATTAAGCCTGACTTTACTCGCATAAAAAGCACTTATGTAAGAGGTACTCCACTCTTGGCCTTTATTATCTTTTTGGTATTAATTTTCTTGATCATGATATAACTCACATGCCACGAAACTCAGCCTTTTAAAGGGTACAATTCAGGGACTTCAATATAGTCACAGAGATGGGTAACGGACACCACTCGATAATTCTTGAATATTTCCATCACCCCCAAAGAACACCCGTGCCTGGCAGTGCTCACTTCCCAGCCTGCCCCTCCTCAGTCTCTGGCAACCACGGACCTACTTTCTGTGGCTACGGATTTACCTGGTTTGGACATTTCATACAAATGCAATCATACAATATGTGCCCTTTTGTGTCTTTTCTTTTCTTTTTTTAAGTTAGAATAATGTTTTCAGGGTTCATCCATGTCCCCTTTTAAAAAAAAGCACTTGTTGTACAGGGCACCTGGGTGGCTCAGTGGGTTAAAGCCTCTGCCTTCGGCTCAGTTCATGATCTCAGGGTCCTGGGATCGAGCCCCGCATCGGGCTCTCTGCTCAGCGGGGAGCCTGCTTCCTCCTGTCTCTCTGCCTGCCTCTCTGACTACTTGTGATCTCTCTCTCTCTCTCTCAAATAAATAAATAAAATCTTTAAAAAAAAAACTTTAAAAAGCACTTGTTAATGCAGAACTTGAATAGAAACGGAGGCAGAGTCACCAAGCGAACCTGAATGTGCTATCGTCCCTCTCAACAGTCATCCTGTCTGATGGCAAATGCTGGCGTTTAGGAGCCAACAGCAGGAAAGAATTCTCAAGATATCTTCGTGCAAAAAGGGTGGTTTCATTAAGGCAGGCAGACAGGACCTGTGGGCAGAAGGAGCTGCACTAGGGTTGTGAGGAGTGACTGATCACTTATTTTCAAGCTGGGAGGGGGTCAGGGATAGTCTAAGTCTCTGAGAAAGTGGGAAGCCAGGTTTCCAGGACCTTGAGGGGCTAGCTGCTGTTAGGATAATGTCATTTAGCAATGTCTGGTAAAACCTGAGTCAAGAGAGCCTTCAGCTAGGTATCAGGGGACCATGTCTGGAAGGTGATTACTAACATATATCTTGGGGGTGAAGGATAGAGAAAAGACATTTCCAAGGGGGTTTTCAATGTTAAAGAAGATTCACAGGACCCTGGAGGTGGGGCTAATGTCAAGCAAAGGCTGCCTTTTGCCTTCAGCAAGGTCTTAACACGGAGGCAGTTGAGTGCCTGGAGGACCGTCACCCTGCCTATCCCAAGTACTTGTCGATGGGCTCTCGACAACTGCTCTCTGCAATTTAGTTTTTTTCTGTCATTTCTTTGGCCTTTGTTCTCCGGATTATTGCGCCCACACGCACTGAGGGCCTCCTGAAGTCGTCTCAGGAGAGGAAGCAAACAAGCGGGTCCCCTACAGCGAAGGGAAGAGACGCCGAGGAGGAGGAGGAGGAGGAGGAGGAGGAGGAGGAGGAGGAGGAGGAGGAGGAGCGGTGGAAGAACGCAAGCTGGGCTCCGCTTACCCTTTTGTGAGCTATAAGGAGGCAGTTGGAATGCTCGTGCTCACAAGCAATTTCGTAGTCGGGGATCAGATCCACCAAGTCCTGGACAAAGTGCACCACCTCCTCATGCCAGGGCACGTTGGCCAGGGTGAGACTGCTGGCTGAGCTCTCTCCACAGTAGGTGACGCCCTGCGGAAGCAGTACAACAGTCAGAGATAAGCTCGACCTACTTCAACGTCCTGAACAAGTGTCAGAGCCAGAAAGGCGTCTAGAGATAATCTACCCGACTCCACCCCCCAACCCAATCCAATCCAATGCAAAGGTGAGGAAAGGAGCAGTGAATCCGAGGTGATGGACTCTGCTCGGCAGCTCATGCAAGTCGGCAGGAGCTCCCAGGCAGATGCCCTCCCTGCCCCACGACTGCAATGCTTGGTGCCCGGCTTTGTGCGGTCACATGCTCTGCTGTCTGGGAACAGCACTGTCTTTGAACCAATAACGCATCTTTTCTTTCAGATTCCTCTGTGCACCATAAGAGGTTAATTCTCAAGGAGCTATAATCTCCTAGACCAATAATGGAGGCATGGCTGGCGCCCACAAAAATTCAGTAAACACCTTACTCACTGGCAAAATGAGATGAGCTCCAGTTTTCCAGCCCAGTTTAGGCTTGATGATGGCCCTGTAAAGGGCCAGCTGGGGATCTCATTTGAAATCGTGCCTTAAGAAGATCACTTTGTAATGCATTTTGTAAATGGATACACTTAACACAGATTTGTGCCAAACAGGAAATACATTTGGGGCTATGCATACGTCCTTTCCACACGCTCGCTCGTGTAAGCGTGTCTCACCCCTGCAGAAATTCCTGAGTCACACAAATGGAGGTAAATTGGCTTCCTGGTCTTTTGCACGCTCCCTGACAGCCCAGGCATATAGGACCCCAAAGTTCCATAACTAAGTTTTCCATTTGGTAAGTTACATAATGATACACTCCTAGTAATGAGAGACATCTTAACTTTGTGGGCTCTTTAAATATTCCAGGATCAAACTTTCCTGACAAGTGTTTGGAACATTCTAGATCTGCTACAACTAAGGAGGGAATGACTGAAATAAAGACACACACTCACACTCTCTCACACATGCATGGATACAGATGTGTGCGTGCACACACACACACATATACATGGATACAGATGTGTGCACACACACACACACTCTCATACATACATGGATACAGATGTGGACACACACTCACACATACACGGATACAGATGTGCACACACGTGCACACACATACATGGATACAGATGTGTGCGCACACACAGATACAGATGTGGACACACACTCTCACACATACATGGATACAGATGTGTGCACAAACACGGATACATGGATACAGATGTGGACACACACTCTCACATGGATACAGATGTGTGCACAAACACGGATACAGATGTGCACACACGTGCACACATGCATGGATACAGATGTGGACACACACGGATACAGATGTGCACACACACATACATGGATACAGATGTGGACACACACACACTCACACTCACACATACATGGATACGGACATGGACACACATACACGCACGCACACACGCAGACTGGAGGAGGCAGGGTGCCACGTTATGAGGAGCCCACGGACGAGCACTGCACAGGGCCCGTGACCCTGCAGACAGAACAGCTGGGAGTTGGCTGGAAACGCCAATGGACTCCAGATGGCCGTTCAGAAAGGTCACTGGTGCGGTAAACCGAGATGACCTTTGCTGAACAGACTGAAGGCGACCCAGCTTAGCTGTACTAAACAAGAGCGTCTTCTCTACCAGCCCGACGATTTACAGAATTCATTAAACTGAGCTTGAGATTTAGGTGAACTTAAAAAAGCAAATAATATGTCAGTTTTAAAAACCTTTAGGTATGACTGAAAAATTGTACTAAATTTCCCCCAATGTATACAAAACACAGAAATTATTTGCTGGTAGGTTAAATTAGTTAGAAAAATTATTTTATTTCAATTTAAATAGGGTTCATGATACGTGAATTATACGAGCAAGTGTGTACATAGTAGCAACACAAAAGAATTTACTTTTCATATTTCAAAAGTTCCTTGAAACAGATTTTAGATTAGATCTTACATTTAGGACAACGGCTTTGGAAAATATTTGAATATTTCCTGTTCAGCAATAAATCACGAGACAGTAAGCATGGACTTGGCTAGGAACGGCAAAGAGAGAACGAACGCCACAGCTGTGGTATGGTGCCTTCATGTGACATTGTCCCGTTCACATGAGGCTTCCCACTTAGCCGAATTCTTGCACTTAGAAGTTCTCACTGTAGCCAGACAAAACCCTCTGGGGTAGGCCGTGCGAGCAACTTTCTGAGCCCACCACGGAGCCTCAGAGCTCTCTGTGATACAAGTGCTGCGCGCGGAAACCAGTCCCAGTGAACTGGTCTGTGGCATCACCTCTGGGAAGTCCAGCCCGTCAGTCCGGCCCCCCGTGTCCCCTTCTCTGCTCTAGCGGCTTCATGTCCATCCTGCACTCCAGTCCAACTGACAACTTGCCCCGGCGTTGCTCCTGATCACACTTTAGCTAAATTGTCTAAAAAGTCCTTCATTTTCTGTACCGTAGCTGTCTGCCACCTTCTCACCCCACCACCGCCCTGTCCCCACCCCATCTAGCACCAGCACCAACTCTGTCCCTCGCTGCTTTGAAAGAAGAGTGAACTCAAGCAAACAACGGATGGGCACGATGTGGCAACCGAAAGCCCTCACTTCAGAATCCGTAGGTTGAGGAGTACCAAGCAGACCCAAAGAAAGTTCCTGAAGAACAGGACAACTTACCCATCTCTGGGCCTGCAGTGAAAAGAATGACCTACACCCTTACGCTGCTGCCTTCCGGCTGGACCGCTCTGCTCTAGGACTCGGTCTCTTACCAGCTGCGTGGACAGTTTCCTGGGATTCAAGGTCCGTCCGAAGAGCTGTGTTGTGCCGGTTTGACTGTCTGACACTTCAGCTAAGCTGACTGGGTGTCGAAAGGTTCCTGATACTGTTTGTCTCCTTCAGTCTGATGAGAAATGTGGCTTCCTGACTTTTTGCACAATATACTCAAAACACGACACCCTATTCTAAGAATGTTCCAACAGCTCTTCCCACAAGAAAACCGCCCCAGCTTCTCAGTGTGCCATGAGGCCTTCCTACGGGACTGCCCTGCCCCACATCCGGTCTGTACCGGGCGAAATTTCCCACCACGTCTTCCGTCTCTGTTCAGGAACCCTTACTGCATCTGATCCCAAACTCATATCCTGCACATAGCTCTTACTGATGTATATATTCTGTATATACATGTATAATACAGACATCTAGTATACATATATAACGTATAATTATAATCCTGTCTAAATTCTGAGCTTCTAGGGGGAAGGGCTACGCCTTGTTCTTCTCTGTACCCCAACCAATCTATGCTGCATGGCCTAAAGATCAAGTCACGTATTCTTTTCTATGACGATAAACTCCAGAACCCTCTTCTGATCTAATAAAAGTTTCATTCCCATTATTCAATCTTTAATGACAGGACATGAAGGAACTGATGAACGGTTCAGGACCACTACATGATTAAGCGGATATACTCTTTACCTTTGTGCAAAGAAAGGGAGTGAGGTCAGGCTACGGCATTTGCTTTACAAAATGCATTCTGCAAGGACTGAGCTCTGCAGACAGACACAGTGCCAAGAGTGTGAAGGAGCTTAAATCATCTGACAACAAATCATTACTGAGCACTTACTATTTTCAAGGTGCAAGGCAAGGCAGAGGGTAGAAAGACAGTATTTCATTTACAAATGGATTGTGCTAGAAGTTTCTCGAGACAGCAGATGTTTATAACATGAAACACATTTTCACAAACAAGCAAGCAAATAATGATCACTAAGATTCTTAGGCTAGCAAATAAAGGCCTATTTAAGTCTAATGAAGCTAAAATATATGTTCACTTACAGGGAGTAAAACAGAAAAATGTTTCATAAGACTAGCAATGGCAGAAAAGAGGACACCAATATAATCAAGAAATAGCTTCTATTGATTTAGTTTAAATAAATGTGCTTAATGAAAGGGGATCTAAACATTTACTGAACCCAGGCATATATTATCCCACTGAATTCTCAACATAAACCTATTAAAGTGATACTATCATTCTAATTTTAATATTGAGGAAATTTAGGCTCAGAGACGATCAGTAACCTGCCCCAGGCTACATCAGTACTTTTTAGGAGCGTTATTGAAGTATCAGAGCCTGCCCCTTCCCACTCCCCAGAAGACTCTAGCATGGGTGTGGGGGGGGGGGCCCTCATCTTCCTTATCCATTCATCCGCTGAAGGGCGTCTCGGCTCTTTCCACAGTTTGGCGACTGTGGCCATTGCTACTATGAACACTGGGTACAGATGGTCCTTCTTCTCACTACATCTGTATCTTTGGCGTAAATACCCAGCAGTGCAACTGCAGGGTCGTAGGGTATGATGCCTCCATCAGAAAGGATGAACACCCAACTTCTGTATCAGCATGGACGGGACTGGAGGGGATTATGCTGAGTGAAATAAGTCAAGCAGAGAGACTCAATCATCATATGGTTTCACTTATTTGTGGAGCGTAAGGAACAACACAGAGGACATCGGGAGAAGGAAAGGAAAAGTGAATTGGGGGAAATCAGAGGGGGAGATGAACCATGAGAGACTGTGGACTCTGAGAAACAAACTGAGGGTTTGGGAGGCGGGGGCGGGGGGGGTGAGTCCTTAGGTGAGCCTGCTGGTGGGTACTAAGGAGGGCTCGGATGGCGGGGAGCACTGGGTGTGGTGCATAAACAGTGAATCCTGGAACACGGGAAAAAAAGACTCCAGCGTGTGCAGACTAGGACAGAGCCTGTACATGCGCGCACACACCTGGAAAATACAAGACACGAACAAGTACTGTGTTTGCTTCTGCAGGGAGCCCCAGGCCTACCGCCGGCAAGGGTCAGTCTGTACAATCAGTCTCACACCTTCAGGGCATTATGTGAGCCTGAGGCACTATTAAAGCTTTAATGCCAAGCCTGTGGGAGGGCCAGGCTCCGGGAGACTCCTTGTTTTACGCCAGAGCGCAGGTGAGGGACAAGCTTCCAGGCTCCCTGCGGACCAGCGGGTAGAGTCTGTCCCGACCCGGGCTTTCCCGGAAGTGGCAGGGCTTTAGACCTGACCCAGCGGCGCCGGAGTACAAACGACCACCAGGGCGGCCTCTCCTTGTCGAGCCCCGAAGGGGTTTCCTTACAGACCGGACAGATGGCTATGCTCCCGAAAGTATGTTTATTTTAACACAGAGATCTGTGTTTTCAGAGGAATCTGAGGTGACGTAGCCGACCCCATCGCTAGCTTGCGCCAGATGTTCTTCGGAGAGCGCTTGTTTTAAAAACCGCCGTTTTAGGAAACGGTCACTTTAACTAATAAGACGACAAAATAATCAAAATGTTTTGTCAGACGTTAAATAGTTTAACTCGACTGAACAGGAAAAGCTGCCTTCTCTACTGATCTCATTTCAACCACTGGGGTTACAGAAGTACCGTGCTCACTGATAATTCGCAGAGCAAGGACGCGTGAACAGTAAAGTCACTAAGCCTTTCCCTGTCCTTCTTCTAAATACAACACTGGGAAGGGTCTTGTATCCTTACATAGCAATATGTCCAAACGTTTATGGTTAAAATTACAGTCAAGTGTCACTCTAGAACTTGTTCTGCTTCCTCAGAAGACTACACTCTGCAAACATCCCATTCATTCAAACATCCCATTTGCTACTTCAGTTTACAGCCTTTTTTTTTACAGCTTTTTTTAAAAAGATTTTTTATTTATTTATTTGACAGACAGAGATCACAAGTAGGAAGAGAGAGAGGAAGAAGCAGGCTCCCCGCTGAGCAGAGAGCCCGATGCGGGGCTCGATCCCAGGACTCTGGGATCATGACCTGAGCCGATGGCAGAGGCTTTAACCCACTGAGCCACCCAGGCGCCCCTGCTACTTCAGTTTAAAAGGAAGATACTTCATTAACCTGCGGGACAAACGAGGGCTGAATTTAACAAAGCACGTGATCCAGTCCTCAGTGGCGCAGCTACTGTAACACGGGCCATTTCTGCCTTGGGCCTTCTACAAAGAACGAGCTGGTCGCCACCAGGCTTTCCCCCGATACAACTGTTATCTATTAGGGTATATTTTATCATTTACATAAGGCAGTTAAAATTGAGAACAGATTACACGTTTCTCCAAAATTTTTAAGTAAGATCTGTTCGAGTGCCTGATTTTACTTCTCTGGCCTTTGCCTTACTTTAGAAGATCATCCATGTCCCAAACAACATCTCCATGTCAAATGTCGTGTCTCGGGGGCCTTGACCAGGCCCCGCACATGGAGGGAGCTGACAGGCATCTGCCGGATGCGAGGGTCAAACAGCAAAAAGGAACTCTTGTGTGAAAGCAACCGTGTCATTACGACATCTCCACTGTAGCCAAGAGGCTTTATTTCTGAGTTCCAAACTAAAACATCCGTCAGAGAAATGACACTGTCGACCAAGTGGCCATCTTCCTTTTAAAAACAATACCGGGTCATGCTTCTCGGCACACAAGGAAGGAGGGAGAGCAGGAGGGAGAGGGATTAAAAAGGTGACCGTGCGATCGAGTCAACTTGCTTTGTAATAAAAGTTTTACTGCAACCTCACCGGGGGCAGCATTCTTGAATAGCTAAGTCATAAATTAAAACCTCATTAATCCCCGGTGTGGCCAGGCTTTCCTAAGCGGACACATACACCGCAGATGTAGTCCGCATCTCTGCATCATCAGAGCTCTTGCCAAGAGCAGCCTTTTAAAATGAAGAGCAATTTCAGGGGCGCCTGGGTGGCTCAGTGGGTTAAGCCGCTGCCTTCGGCTCAGGTCATGATCTCAGGGTCCTGGGATCGAGCCCCGCATCGGGCTCTCTGCTCAGCAGGGAGCCTGCTTCCCTCTCTCTCTCTCTGCCTGCCTCTCTGCCTTGTTGTGATTTCTCTCTGTCAAATAAATAAATAAAATCTTTAAAATAAAATAAAATGAAGAGCAATTTCAAAAGAAAAGAGTGTCTCTGACCGGACGAGAGCTGGAGCGCCGCACACTCAGCAACATTCCATCTCTTCCCAGCTCCCCGGCCCCCTGGAATACGGCCCCCCAGAAGGCGGGACTCACTAAAAGAGCTGCGGAACTCAAACACCCCCTCAAATGACGCCGAGTACAGCTGCTTCATGCACACGCACGGAGAATGGAGCTTTCGGAGACTGGGTCTTTTGACCCTTTTTGTCATTACGTGGATTCTTAGTTGTCCAAAAACTCATCTGCCTCGTAACACTCCACAGCTTTAACACCATGGCATGCTGATGACTTCCAAATTCCCGCGGCCAGCCCCACCTCAACCCCAGAGCTGCAGGCTTATATAAACGACGGCCTAAGGGACCTGTACGTGTATACTGGAAAGATCTCTCAAACGACTGCAGCCAACACAGAACTCGTGAAGTGACCCGCGCACCCCCGCCCTCCCCCACTGGTCTCTTCCAGCTCAGTAAACTGTTCCACAGCCACACGATCGCTTCCGCCAAAACCCAGGTGCTGTCCTGATTCTGTCTGTCCCTTCACTCCCTGCATCTCAACTGGCACCAAGCTCTGCTGGTTCTACTTCCAGAATCCATCCCAAGGGCACTCACCGCTCTCCAGCGGTATCTGCAACGACCTTCCCAAGCCACCCATCTCTTGCTTTATAACTAGTCGACTTACTCCTACTCTGAACCTCTGTAATCCATTCAGGATAGCAGCAGGGTGACCTTTTAAAATAACAAATCAGATCACATCCTCTCCAGCTTAAGACCTTTGCCCAGTACATCTACTGTTCAAAAAGCTGACTATGAAATTCAGTATAAAACCCAGTTCTTTTCTTGCTTGGAAGTTCTAATAGAATCTGGCCCGTCCCACTTCTGTGGCTCACCTTCTGTCTCTGCCGACTCCGCTGTTCCACTGAGATCACACGGGACCTCTGGACATTACCTGTGCCAGCGGCCGGAATGCCCTGACCCCAGGCCTCTGTGTACCGCACTGCTTTTTACTGTTTAGGAATCCGTTGTAAAAAAAAGTCCCCTTCTCCTCAGCAAAACCCCCTTATGAAATCTAAAACAGCCAATCACAATATCTAGCAAAATAGTATCTGCCCTTTGGCACAGAAATCCACTTACAGGAACCCATCCCAGAGACAACCAGACATGACCTCATGCCTCCTGCTCTAAGTATAAATACCACCAACGAAACAATCATGAAATGCAGACACACACACACACACACACACACACACACAGCTGATCAATCTTCCCTCGATCGAACTGCCAGTTTACAGGGAGTGCAGGGGCACAGGAACATGCAGTCAGCAAAATGTAAAATGACACACAGGCACTGGCAGGATGAATAAACCAGGTGACTGGTGTGGGAGGTGGGACGGAGGAGAGAAACACATGGAGGAGGGACGAACAGGTTAAAAGAAATTTAAGAGAGAAATAATCCAATTTCAGTCAATGACCCTTACTGGGACCCAGATTCACGAATCCTGCTTAAACAAGAAGAAATAACTGGTCAAGTTTAAAACCTTCTATTTGAGACACTTGCATGACGGTTGTGGACACTGTGCGGCTGCGAGAACCGTATTCTGAGTAAGTGTTTAAAACGAGTGTCTGTCTTTTAGAGACGTCTCCTCCAACTGTTATGGGAAAGTCATACCACGTGTGGCTCTGCTTCCCAGCAACAGGGTAAGGCAGAGAAAATGGGTCGGGGGGGAGACTAGAAACAGGACTGGCCGGGAGCTGACAACTTCTGAAGCTGGGTGGCGACCGGATGGAGGGTCATTAGACCAGTCTCTCTACTTCTGTTTATGTTTGAAATTCTCCACGATGAAAGTTCATTTTAAGGCCAACCAGTTCCTCACTGTAACACTATTTTATTTCTCAGGACATTCACGTTACGATGTCGTTTTTAATTATTCATTTTGTGTTGACTGTCTACCTCTCCATAAATATAAGCTTACTAAGAACAAAAGCTTCGTCTTTACTGTTATTATCCCCAATGCCTAGAACAGTGCCAGGCTCTTGATTAATACTCCTGAATGAATAAATAAAACATCTGGGCCCCCCACTGAGTTAAAAGATGCTTACTTCACGGCGGCCAACACAGCACCGGGGCGATACGATGACTGGCTGGCAGGCGCTTACCTTCACTTCGATGAAGTCGGGATTCCCCAGGGACACCAGCTCAGCGTAGGCCTGGAGTTCGTCCACATTCCATGCTTTCACGAGAGTCAGTCTGTACACAGTACGCTGTTGCTACAACAGAGGAAAAGCCAACTTTGTTTTTATCTCGGTGGAAGTCACACCCAGGAAGATTTTCAAATTACTTCAATGAGAACCCAGCGTATGCAAAATTCAGCACTAACTTTTGTTTAAGTCGAAGTTATATTTTGTAGGAAGATGAAAAGATGTATACAATATAGTAAGATTCCTATAAGCCCTTTAAAGGCACAGATGCTAACATCTATCTTCTCTCACTCTAACCTCTGATGCTGCTCAGGCACCCGAATGTTTCCCGACAACGACACACTGATCTAGATTTAGTAAGAAACCATAAATTGACCGAACGGTTCGAGACGCTGAAAATCAATTCAAGTAACCTTCAGGCTCTCAATCACTCAAGTGATTATGGTAAGAATTTCTAACTACTCTGGTCTTCTCTCCTGCCTTCTCGCCTTTAAAGGCCTCACTGGCAGAAAAGGCGCACTTCTGAACCGTCGGTGCCGTCAACTGTCAACCATTCAACCGAAAGAGGTGCTGGTTCTCTGAAGGCAACTACACAACAGACATCAAAAGCTTTAAAAAGTTTATGCCTCTGACTTCGTAATTCCCTTCCAGGACCCCAGGCAAATGTTCAAATGTTCGAAGCCTTATTTCAACATCTCAGAACATTCCTTGTCATGGTTTGAAACCTAAAGCAAGCGTGGGGGGCATGAGCTAAGACTTGCCTCTAACCCACAGCGTACGGCAAAGGTGCTGTGAAGTATGAGCTTATGTGCCCGTGATTACGTCCACCTGCAGCAAGTTCCCAGGCAATATCCATGCTCTAAGCGGCAAGGTCCAAAATACTTGAGAGAAAAACAAAGTGAGGTGAGAAATGAACGAAACGGTATCAACCTCTCTACTTATGTCTATGTTTGAAGATTTCCGTAACTAGTCAAAGAGAAGAAACACTTGAGATCTTTAATGAAAAAATCTAATGAATGGCATTAGGCAGCCATACCACAAAATGTTCTCAAAAATTATTTTAAAATACAGTATGTAATGCAAGAAAAGACAGGAATCTTCCAGATTCCTCCTACACTGCTAGAATTCACCTAACAAAAACGGCAGAGAACTCCAGACCCCGCTCATTTGTACTGACTATATACACAGAAATCTCACAGAAATTTTAGCAATTAAGATTTGGCATTATGTTAAAAATTCTAGGAATGCGGGGCGCCTGGGTGGCTTAGTTGAGTGTCCTGCTCCTGATTTCGGGTTAGGTGATGATCTCGGCATCACGGGATCGAGCCCCACGTCGGGCTCTGTGCTCAGCAAGGAGTTTGCTAGAGATTCTCGTTCTCCCTCTCCCTCTCCCCAGGATCATGCTCTCTCTTTAAAATAAAGAAATAAAAATCTCAAAAAAATTCTAGGAAGGTCATTACATGGTTTAACACAGAAAACACAGAAAAATCCAAGTGGTCATCTTCAAAGATACACAAAGATATTCGATATAACTTAAAAGTCACCCCTAATTTTAAAACAAAACAGAATAAACAAATCAAAGACAATTTGTAACTCAAAAAACCATATTCTTAACATAAAGAAAACACTCTGCAGTCAATGGTCAATGTCACTCTCAGTCATTTAGAAAATAGAGGCGTTCGCCTTCCGTCGGACTAACAGGAGGACGCCCACTCCGTTACGTTACGTTTATGCTTCCCCCAAACATTAAAGTCAAAGCAGTATGGCAAGGGAACCAGCATTATTGGGTACTACACAAAAAATAATTACTTGCAGGGTGCGTGGGTGGCTTGGTTGGTTGAGCAACTGCCTTCGGCTCAGGTCATGATCCTGGACTTCCAGGATCGAGTCCCGCATGGGGCTCCCAGCTCCTTGGGGAGGAGTCTGCTTCTCCCTCTGACCTTCTCCTCTCTCATGCTCTCTCTCACTCATTCTCTCTCAAATAAATAAATAAAATCTTTTTTAAAAAATTACTTGCAAATGATATAACTGACTTCTTGGAAACCTGAGAAAGTCAACTAAAAAATTATGCTAAGGAAAAGTGGCCAGTTACTAAATAAAAGTATAAAACAAACAGCTTTCGTGGCACAGATCAGTGGAGTAAATACGGGTGCTGCGGCCAGACCGAATCCCCGACCACATACTTAGTTTGCTACCTTTACCCTCTGTTCTCAGTTTCTTTCTTTCTTTTTTTTTTTTTAAGATGTTATTTAATTACTTGAGAGACAGCACAGAGGGAGAGGGAGAAGCAGGCTCCCCACTGAGCAGAGAGCCCAACGGAGGGCTCGATCCCAGAATCCTGGGATCATGACCTGAGCTAAAAGCAGACGCTCGACAACTGGGCCACCCAGGCGCCCTGTTCTCAGTTTCGACTCTATGTAAACCAGGGATCCTGCACAGGAGAAAAAGCACGAATTCGTGTAGACCTTAGAACCCAGCCCGACAGCAGTAAGTCCTGAACAGTATTAGCTGCTAGACGCCGGCAAAGACCAATTATGAAATGCAAGCAAGGAAAATTTGACTGACAACTGTAAAAGACAAGTATAAAACACCTCGTAATTAGTTTGTGAAAGAACACGGACACTCAAGAAAACAAACTTTTCCAAAAGACCTAAACAAAAACTCACCTACACAGAGAGCCACGATAGCTCTATGAACATGTTAGCTTGAGGGAGTTTAACTCTCCCTGAACGAACACACTGCACACAATGGCACCAACAGAGGCGGCAGGGTGAGCAGTTACTCGGCGCTTTCCACGAGCTGCTGTTCCACCGGCCTGATATCAGAGCGAAGATTCCAGTATTTTCTCATCTTTACCACAAAGCGTACAAAATTGGTTTATCTTCACGTGACAGTTAGGAAATCGAGGCCTAGAGCAGTTGAGTAAATTTCCCGAGGTTACATAGCTGGGAAGCAGCGAGGCTGGGCTGTGAACCCAAGCAGTACGGCTCTTTCTCTCTCTGCTAAGCCTTTTCAGAATCATGAAATGAAACATGCAAAGAGAAAGGTGTATGAAACACGCATGTGCGGCGGAGGCGCTGCCATAAAGAACACACCCTCGTTCGGCCACCATCGTTCCCTCTGTCCCCGAGACGCCTAATACCCCGGAGTCACATCACACTTGTAGATTCCTGCCTGTCTGAAATCCACATAGAGGGAACCATGTTCTTTTGTGTCTTGCTTCTGTCATTGAACATGTCTATGAAATTCCTCCATGTCACTGGAAGTTCACATCCGCTCGTTTTCTTCGTTATCCAGCGTTCCGTTACTCGAATACACAACAATCTACTCACCGTTCCCCCACGGACAGACATCTGGACCATTGCCACTTTCAGCCGTTACACCTTTACGGCACCGTTGTTTAATTCTGCCTGTTTCGGGAAACTGTATGAAATGCTACATGACATGTCTTC
This sequence comes from Meles meles, assembly GCF_922984935.1. Classification (NCBI taxonomy): domain Eukaryota; kingdom Metazoa; phylum Chordata; class Mammalia; order Carnivora; family Mustelidae; genus Meles; species Meles meles. The sequence goes on along the minus strand of NC_060086.1, from coordinate 1,986,955 downwards.
TTTTAGGCCTGGCTTCTCCCATGGAAACGGACCTCTGTGAGAGTGCCCTACTGTGGAACGTAGCTGCCCAGACGTCTTCACTCCCGTGTGGTGGTCCGTCACATGAACACACTACCGGGGAAAGTTGTCAGTTTGGGTCCCTTACAAAATAATGTTGCTGCACTTAACCCCTGAGGCACGAGAGCACACATTTTTCTTGGAGGCACCTCAGAGCAGGAACGCTCGGTCTCTGGATATGCACTCACGCAATTCCGGACCAGCCAGCCCGGCTTCCAAAGTCACTGCACTTACTTTCTCCCACAGGGTCTCAGAGTCTCAGCGTCTCGCTTAGTCACAACACGTTAGTCTTCAAACTTTGCCACCCCTGTATTGTTTGATTTTGTATTTGCCTGGTTACTAAAGAAGCTGATTATGTTTCTAGCCATTTGGATGTTAGCTTTTGTGAAGTAGCTGTTCTGTGTATTAAATATTTCTTTATTGGGCTGTCTTTTTCCTACTGATTTTTTTCTAAATTCTTGATATATTCTGGCTACAAGAAGGCTATTATAAATGTCTTGGAAATATTTCCACACACTTTATGGCTTTCCTTTTCACTTTCTTCATATCGTTGGATCAGCAGAAGTAACTAATTTTCATACCTTTTTATCTATTACATACAATCAAATTGCTACAGACAAAGAGAAGCATTATGGAATTACTGGAAAAGGAGTTATTATTGGACTTGATTAGATTAGTTTATTTCAAATTATCAACTTCACATTCTGGGTTTTGCTGTGTCTGTGGGGAGCTTACTCAATGGAATCATTTCAGAGACTTTATTTAAAGTCTGTTTAAAATTAGTTAAAACAGTTCCTAAGGTCTCTAGAGGAACAAAAGGGTGTTAGACTGGTTAGATTAGATTAAAACAAAAACTATGTGCAGATGTTGCTTGAAAGGTGAAAGCTGGAATTTCCTTTGCAAAGGAAATACTTAACACTGTTATTTTATTCTTCTTTGTTAAAAAAGAAAAAAAAGAGTGTAAACTGGATTGTATCCATTTAATTTGAATTAAACTTTTTTTTTTCAGTTTGGGAATTTAGTACTTTCAATTTGCACAGGCTCTAGAATGGTCATTACTACAGAATTTTCTGAATGTGGCATGTTATCTGGTAGGGACAGGTACTGTGGTACCATGGAATGTAAAAAGGAGGATGAAGGTATTTAACTCAGGCAAACAGCTTAGCTACTTGCTGTTTAGTGTTCAATGTTATTTGTAAAATGTCACAATGTGATTTGTTGAAAATGCCAAGAAGTTGGCATGTTATAATTACACGTATTTTCTGTTAACTTTGAGGATCCAAGATCCCCCCGACCTGCCCTAGTGGTGCACACAAACACAGCAATATGGGGGGGGCAGGGAAAAATCTGAATGTAATATCACATCAAATGCGGCTGGTCTCTAGCAAGAGACCTCGATGTTCACCTCTAAAATTCAGACCAGATCTTTGTGACAGATTTTAAATTTGTGTTTTAACTTACGATGTTTCCTGGAGGCAAGCAATACATCAACTGAAAATACAGGGACAAAAAACTGAGGTCAAGATACCAAAGGTAAATGTTAAATGCTTATCCAAGGGAACCGAGGGAGAAAAAGATGAAGTACAAAGCAGAAAAGGCCGGAGTAGTCAGGAAGGATGCGGGAAAGGAGCAAAAGTGTAAGAGGGAGAAAGCAACATGGTCCAGCACAAGGAAGGGTGTGAGTCCATTTCGGCTACCGTCACCAGCACCAGCACCAGCTGCGGCACAAGTCGCCCGTGTACACGGGTACCCACCAGACACTGGGTCCCTCTCTATGCCGGGCGTAGTTCTAGCAGCTGGAGATGCAGCAGTGAGCAAAGCAAACAAAGTGCTGCTTGCTGTTGACTTACATTCTACTCTGGTAAGTGAACAAAACCAGAGTCAGAAAGAGTTTGCCACAGTAGTAACACCAAGCGAGCAGAGGAGCCGGGAGACCAGCAGAGGCAACGTCTACCACCGCGGCCTTCTGCACCATCTCCTCAATCGACAAAACCCAAAGTGAACGTGGACCAAGTGCATGCTTGTCAAAAAACTAACTCTGAACCGAATGACTTAAAGCAAACAAAACAAAAACCCTCAAAATTAAAACAATTCCTCAATGATGACTATTGTTTCTAAAAACAAAGGAGTATTTTAATAAATATTTTAATACCTCTACTAGAAACTGGGAGCTCTATCAAACTCCTTAGGAACCATACCTGTTATTGAAATGGCTTTCAACTAAGTTTTGTACTATTTGTGGGAGACAAAACAGAATGTGTCAATCTGATAAGTCAAATAAAGAATGAGAAAATAAATTCAAAGATACAACTCATGATAAACTGAGTGAAATATTCTTTACATTCAAGGCAAACTGTTACAGAATTACTCTGAAAATAAATCAAGTAACCCAACAATTTTAACCTTAATGAACAACTAAAAATGCAGATCAAGGAAAGAGGGTAAAGGCATGGTTATAAGACTCAATGAAGGGGCACCTGGGTGTCTCAGTGGGTTAAGCGTCTGCCTTTGGCTCAGGTCATGATCCCAGGGTCCTGGGATTGAGCCCCGCATCAGGCACTCTGCTCAGCGGGGAGCCTGCTTCCTCCTCTCTCTGCCTGCCTCTCTGCCTGCTTGTGATCTCTATCAAATAAATAAATAAAATATTTAAAAAAAAATTTTAAAAGCCTCAGTGAAGAAAATCTGATCCAACAGGAAATCATTAAAGGGACACTCATCAAGCCACTAATAATGCTTACTTCCCAAAAAAGGAGGAGGATTGTAGGCTTATTGTTTACGTTTCTTCTTAAAGATCCAAACACCATGAAGTGTTCTAACACACACATGGCAGAAGTCTCAGGAGAGCAAAGAAAAAATGGCAAAAAGAATACTTGAAAAAAGAATGCCCATAACTTCAAAAACTTGGTGAAAACATAAATTCACACATCCAAGAAGCTCAACAAATTCCAAGAAGGATGACCTCAGAGACCCACACTAGGACGCATGATAATGAAACTGTCAAAAGACAAAGAGAACCCTGAAAGCAGCAAGACAGAGTGACTAATGCATATGAGACTCCTGACAGGTCCAGAGCCCACTTCTCACATTTCTCAGCGCCAACCATAGTAGTCGGAAGGCAGCTGGGGAGGGAGTGGGGGGAGGCTGTCAATCAGGAATATTTTACCTGGCAAAACTATCCTTCAAAAACTACAGGAGAAACCAAGCCACTCCCAGATGAAGAAACGCTGAGGGAGTGCACTGGGAGCAGAACTGCCAGAGGAGAAAGTAAAGGCGAGTCCTTCAGAACAACAGGAAAGGACACCAGACAGTACCTGGAAAGCAAATGAAGAAATAAAACTCCAATAAAGGTAACTGCATTGATAAATATAAAAGCCAGTATTACTCTATTTGTGGTCTGCAACTCCTCTTTTTGTTTCCAAATGTGATCTGAAAGACATCTACATAAAAGAGTAACTACAGGGTGCCTGGGTGGCTCAGTCATTAAGGGTCTGCCTTCTGCTCAGGTCATGGTCTCAGGGTCCTGGGATCCAGACCCGTACTGGGCTTCCTGCTCTGTGGGGAGCCTGCGTCTCCCGCTCCCCTGGCCTGTGTTCCCTATCTTGCTGTCTCTCTCTCTGTCAAATAAATAAATCTAAAAAATCTAAATAAAATCTTAAAAAAAAAAGTAATTACAAATCTATGTTAAATGGGCACACGGTGTATAAAAATGTAAGGTATGAAATTAACAACATAAACGAGGAAGACAGAGTTGTATTGGATCAGTTTTCGTATGTAATTGAAATTAATCTAGCAGGAATTCAAACTAAACTTAAAAATTAAAGGTCTTATCTACTATTAAGAAAATAACTAAAAAAATATGCAAAAAGGAAAATGAAAAGGGTATCAAAAGGCACCTGGGGAAAAAAAACAAACTAAAAAGGGCAGTACTGGAAGAAATGAGAAACAAAAAGATGCAAGACATATAGAAAACAAAAATCATACAAGTCTTCATCATAATCACCTTAAATGTAAGTTGACTAAATTCACCTATTAAAAGACACAATGCATTTTTCTTAAAAAAAGAAAAAAATTAAAGCCTTCTATGCTATCTACAAAATAGGTTCACTTCAGATCCAAAGATACATATTTGTTGAAAGTGAGAGGATGGAAAAATGAGATTCCATGAAAGCAGTACACAAGAGAGAGCTGGGGTGGCTATACTCCTAACAAACCAAATAGATTTTAAGTAAAGGTTGGGGTAAGAGACAAGAAAGGCCCTTACGTACTGATAAGACGGCTACTCAGCCAGCGATAACAGTTATAAACATTTATGTGCCAAGCGACGAGCACACACAGAGGATCTGCCACAAGATTAACAGCCAGTCTCTCATCAGGAGTGCGGCCAAACCAGGAACGTGTCCACATGAACCTTTGGGGTTCAGAGTTCTTACTGGCGCTCCATCACACTGCTCACATGGCTCATCTTGGGTTTCCAGAACCTCCTGGAGGGTCAGGGTCATACTTTTAGTTATCAGTTCCTCTGGAGATTGGAACTAATAATGGAATTAGTTAAAAAACTAATAAGGCTCCAAAGCCTCCACCATAAATCATATTTCTAGACTGTCCACTGGCCAAAGCTCCCATGCAAACAAAGATACTTCTGTCAGGTGGGATATTCCAAGAATCAAGAGATCACCTCCCAGCAGTAGAGGGCAAAAGCCATACATCTCAGGTAAAGTTAATTTTTCACTACACGCTAATGGGTCAGAGGAAAAATGAAAAGGGAAAATACTTTGAGATAAATAAAAACAAAACTACAACATACCGAAACTTAGAGAAACTGAAAAAGCAGTGCTTGGAGAAAAATTAATAGCTCTAAACACCTACATTTAAAAAAAAAAAATCTTAAACAATATTAACCTAAGTTCACACCTCAAGTATCTAGAAGAGTATATTAAAACAAAAGCAAAAAGAAAGAAAGAAATACTAGAGAACAGAACAGAGTAAAAGAAAGAAGGGAGAAATTCTGGAGAAGAAGAAGCCCCAAGCCGGTTCTATGAAAATATCAGCACAATTGACAAACATGTAACCAGACTGAAAAAGAGAGAAGACACAACTAAAACAGAAATGAAGGCGGAGACAAAGCTGCCAACCTTGCAGAAATAAAAAGGGGTACAAGAGAAGACTGTGAACAACTGTATGCCAACAAATTAGATATAACCTAAATTAAGTGGACAAATTCCTAGAAACACACAAATTGCCAAAAATGACTCACAGAGAAATGGAAAATCTGAACAGACCTGTAACAAGTAAAGAGATTAGATCAGTAATCAAATAACTCCCAACCAAAAAAAGTTCAGAAACAGATGGCTTCACTGGTGAATTCTGCCAAACATTTCAAGAATAATTCTCCAACTCTTCCCATTAGCAGGAGAAAAGGGAACACTTTTAAACTCCTCTGAGACCACATTACCTTTGAACCAAATATATCACAAGAAAATTGTCCAGTATCCCTTATAAACATAAATGCCGAAATCCTCAGTGAAATGCTACCACACCAAATCCAACAACGTATTAAAATATTATGCAGCATGAGTCAGTGGGATTTATTCCAGGAATGAAAAAGAAACAGACTGCATGAACTCATTTGTATGAAATATGCAGAACAGGTGTATCCTTGGCCATAGAAAGCAATTTGTGGTTGTCAGCAACTGGGTAAGGAGGGTGGCTTACTGGATATAAGACTTTGTTGTGGAATGATGAAATGTTCAGGAACTAGGTAGAGGTACTAACAACATCGTGAATGTACTAAGTGCCAGTGAGTTCTTCACTTTAGAATGGCTAACTTTATGTTATTTGAATTTCACCTCAATAAAAAATAAAAAGTTCTTGTCAAAATTCCAGCTGCCCATTTTTCAGCAGGGGGCGTGTGGGGGGTGGGGTGATTTTCAAGATGCATACAGAAATGCATATGGACTCAAAGAGCTAAAATAACTTTGAAAAAGAACAAATCTGGGGGACTCATACTTCCTGATTGCAAGACTCACTCAAAGCTCTAATAACCAAGACTGTGTGACAGTGACATGAGAACGGACACATGGATCAAGGCAACAGAACTGAGTCCAGAAGGGAACTCACACACACATAGACAACTGATCGGACAAGCATGTCAAGTCCATTCAATGGAGGAAGAAGAGTCCTGAGACAACTGGACATTCACACACAAATGCATGAGGTGGAACCTCTACTTCATACCGTACATGAAAACTAAGTCCAAATTGATCTCTATATGTAAGAGTTAAGGAAATGAACCTCTTTCAAAAGCACAAGAAACAAATGAAAAAAATAAGTTGAACTTCATCAAAATGAAAAACTTCAGTGCTTCGGTCTGGCGGTTCCTCAGAAAGTGAAACATACAATTACCATAAGACCTAACAATTCCGCTCCTAGGCAGATACACTTGAAAGAACTGGAAACATAGATTCACATGAAAACTTGAACATGAATATTCACAACCTGTTATTTCTAAGAGCCAAAAGGCAGAAACCATCCAATGTCTGCCAGCTGAAGGATGGACAAACAAAATGTACCATATCCGTACAATGGAGTATTACTTGGCTAGAAACACAAAGGGTGGGGTCCTGTTGCAAGCAATTACATGAATGACTCTTGAAAACAATTATGCTGACTGAAAGGAGCCAGAAACTATTGAAATGGCATGGAATTAAATAATGCTAACAGTTGCACAACTTTGTGACTACACTAAAGGCCAGTGAATTTATATACTTTAAAAAGGTAAATTTATGCTCTGTGAATTATATCTCAACTTTTAAAATAAGAAAAAGATTGAACATCTAAGAGCATCTCAGGAAGTCAGAAATTGGATGGTAATCTAAATATAGGGAAGAAAAAAGGGGAAATAAAAGCAGAAAGTAATGTAAGATAAAATACCTATAAAAATATGGTGAACTATCAGAAGAACTAATACTGTTAAAATGTCCGTAATACCCATAGACACCTACAGTTTCAATATAATCCCTATCAAAATCCCAATGGGATTTCACCAAATCAGAAAAAGCAATCTGAAAATTTGTATGAAACCCCAACAGACCCTCAATAACCGAAGCCATCTTAAAAAAGAACAAAGCTGGAGGCCTCACATTTCCGCTTTCAAAGCTGACTACAAAGCTACTGTAATCAAACCAGCCTGGCGCTGGCACAAAGACAGACACATTACCCGATGGAACAAAGAGCCCAAAGTAAACCCCCGCATGGACCATCAACTAACATTTGACCAGGGAACCAAGAATACTCACCGGGGAAAGGACTGTCTCTTCAATCAACGGTGGCCGGAAAACTGGATAATCACAACAGGGCAATGATAATGGACCCCTGCCTTACCACACTCACAAACATTGACTCGAAACGGATGAAAGACTTAGGCATACGACCTGAAACCATAGAACTCCTAGAGGAAAACCCAGAGGAAAAGTTCTCTGACGCTAATCTTAGCAATGACTATTCGGATATGACAACAGAAGCACCAGCGGCAGAAGCTAAAACGGACGAATGGGCTACATCGAACTAAAAAGCTTCTGCAGACCAAAGGAGACCATCCACAAAATGAAAAGACAATCTGCTGAATGGGAAAAGATATTTTAACCAACACTTTTCTGATAAAAAGCTAACATCATGGGTGGAGGAACTGAACAGACATTTTTCCAAAGAAAACGCCCAAATGGCCCATGGATACATGAAAATATGCTCAACATGAGAGAAATGTACGTCAGCCCCACAGCGAGACATCTGCTCATACGTGTCAGAACAGCTGTCCTTGAGATGGGAAAGGGGACCTGTTTAGACTGTGGATTCCGGGAACCGCTAGCGGGAACGTGAACTGGTAGAGTCCCTGTGGAGAGCAGCATGAAGGATTCTCAGGAAATACAGACTACGACTGGCATACGACCCAGCAACCCCATCTCCGGTACATATACAAAGGAAAGGAAACAGGATATTCACCATAGTCAATAATGGAAACAACGAAAGCGTCCATCAACAGAGGAGCAGTTTATGAACACGCAGTGTCCACACACACACACACACACACACACATACACACACAGAGGAATATCACTCAACCAGGAGAAAGAAGAAAATACTCCCATTTGTGAGTAAATGCACAAACACGGGCATCAAAGGCATGATAAGAGGGGCGTCTGGGTGACTCAGTGGGTTAAAGCCTCTGCTTTCGGCTCAGGTCATGATCCCAGGGTCCTGGGATCGAGCCCCGCATCGGGCTCTCTGCTCAGCCGGCAGCCTGCTTCCTCCTCTCTCTCTCTCTGCCTGCCTCTCTGCCTACTTGTGATCTCTGTCTGTCAAATAAATAAGTAAAATCTTTAAAAAAAATAAAAGGCATGATAAGAGATGTAAATCAAAGGAAGACAAATACAATTTGTTGACCCTTGAATGACATGGTTTTGAACTGTGTGGGTCCAGTTACACATGGATTTTCAGTAAATACACACACACACACACACACACACAGTGCTATAAATGTATTTTCCCTTCCTTAACGTTCTTAGTAATGTTTTCTTTTCTCTAGCTTGCTTTACTGTAAGAATATAGAATATATAGAACATTCAAAATATGTATTGGGGGAATCAGAAGTTAATATGCAGATTTCCCACTGCACAGGGAGATGGTGCCCTGAACCCTATGATGTTTAACAGTCAACTGTATGATATCACTTACATGTGGAATTTACAAAAGCTGACTCATGGAAACAGAGTAGAACGGTGGTTGCTAGAGGCTGTAGGGTGGGGAAATTGGAGAGGTATTAGCCAAAGGGTACACCCTTGCAGCTGTAAAATGAATGAAGCTCTGGAGATCTAACGAACAGCACTGTGATTAATAGTCAAAATATTCTACGTCATACACTTCAAAGTTGCTAAGAGACTAATCTTAAATGTTCTCACCATAAAGAAAAAGATGATTACCGGATGCAACGGAAGTGTTAGCTCACACTGCCATGGGCACCATATCACATTATATAAATGTATCAGATGAACACACCTTACACGTACAAAATGTCAAGCATCAATTGTCAAGCACAGGTCAAGCATCAATTATAACTCAACAAAAAAACAAAAATGAGCCACAAGTATGGATATTTGATCTTTTACCAAATTGCCACTGCAGAACAAGGTAGAAAAGGATAATATTTTAAATCAACAGTGCTGGGTGCAAGGGTGTAGGGGGTTAGACGCACCGACACTTAAAAAAATGCCTTAATGGGTTATAGACTTAAATGTGAAAGAGACACAGAATATTTAGACGACAAGAATCTCTTCATGACTTTCTTGAAACAGCTCGAGACACACTCAACAGAAAAGCAAGCCTCATGAAGCTGCACTGCATAGGATAAAAGAAAGAGACAAGCCATAGAGTGAAAAAAGACATCTCCTCGTATCTACCATATGAAAATAACTTCTACAAACCAATAAGAAAAAAGACAAATGCAAAAGAAATACTGACAAAAGCCATGAATGTCCCTGTATATCCTTGAGTAAGCATGGTTTTTACGATTTAGTGACAGAGAACACTAACTTCGAAGCAAGCATCCTTCACAAAAGAGGGTATCAAATGACCAATGAATAGAAATCCAAATAAGGGGCGCCTGGGTGGCTCAGTGGTTTAAGCCTCTGCCTTCGGCTCAGGGCATGATCTCAGGGTCCTGGGATCGAGTCCCGAATCGGGCTCTCTGCTTGGCGGGGAGCTTGCTTTCTCCTCTCTCTCTCTCTCTCTGCCTGCCTCTCTGCCTACTTGTAATCTCTGTCTGTCAAATAAATAAATAAAATCTTTAAAAAAAAAAAAAAAGAAAGAAATCCAAATAAAATCCACAAGAAAACAGTTTCACAACCACCACTAAGACTGACAAAACCAGCTGGTGGCAGGGATGCAAAACAGCCGGTACACGTGACAGTTCGGAGAGTGAATTCACACGTCACCTTAGAAGCTGTTCGGCGTTACTGACCGAAGGTGAATTCACGCACGTCACACAACCCGGCAAGCGTGCTCCCAGACGCGCAGCCAACGTCACTGAGCAGACACACAAACCGAAACACCTGTACGGGAGCGTCTCTAGTGGTTGATTCACGACGGCCAAACACCGGAACAGTGTGCCGATGCCTCAACAGTAACAGATTAACTGCCGCTCGTTCGTATGATGAAGCAGGACAATGAAGACGAACGGGTTAGAGCGACACGCAGCACCATGGTAAGTCTAACACACACGAGAAGTGAAACACATGATCCTCGAACAACATGGGCTTGTGCCAGTCCGCCTGCATGTGGACTGCTTGTGGCGTGGTGCTGTAAATGTGTTTTCTCTTACCACTTTCCTAACATTGGCCTTCCTCTAGCTTACTTTGTTATAAGAACACAACACATAATACCTATCCAAAATATGTGTGAATTGGCTGTGTTATCGATAAGGCTTCTGGCCAACAGCAGGCTTTAGTGGCTGGTTTTTGATGGTAAAGTTATACACGGATTTTCAGCTGCACAAGGGTCAGCGCCCCAACCGCAGCACGGCTCAAGGGCCAGCTCCATACTGTGATTGCATCTCTTTGAAGTTGAAAAACAGAGAAAACCGTCTGACAGTGTTAGAAGTCAGTGATTATGTTAGAAGAGGGCTAATGACCAGGAGGAGAGATGAATGGTGCAAAAGGGGGGCTCCGACGGTGCTCTTAACATTGCTGCAGCAGTCAGAGGTGTGTTCGTTTCGTAATAATTCACCATGCTGTCCCCTTAAGCTCCGTGCACTTTTCTGTAAGTATGATACACTCTAATAATAAATCCAATGAGAGGGACGCCTGAGTGGCTCAGTGGGTTAAGCATCTGCCTTCGGCTCAGGTCATGATCCTGGGGTCCTGGGATGGAGTCCTGCATCAGGCTCCTTGCTCAGCGGGGAGCCTGCCTCTCCCTCTGCCTGCTCTGCCTGTTAAGCCTGCAGCTCTCTGTGCTCCTGCTCTCCCTCTGACAAACAAATAAATTAAAACCTTAAAAAATAAAATAAAATAATAAATAAATCCTATGAGAGATGAAATAAACACAGAATGCTGGGGAAAGACACTCATTTTTTAAAGCCTTTCTATGTTATACACACAAGTGTTCATGGATAAAGTCACGTATTTATTTGGGTTGAAATATTCGGGTGCCTCCTCCACCCCAAAAACACAGCGGGGACAGATGAAACGAGACACGAAGACTGCCAACAGTTGTCAAATGAAGATGACAGTCACACAGGAATTCATTCGATTATTCTCTTTTCTCTTACATGCTTTAAAAATCGATAATAAAGTTTAAAAATGCATAACTGTGAGTTAGACAGAATTCTGTTGTTTCTAATTAGGCAGCTTTCAGTGCTACACATTCTGGATAAGGTTATTATACCCCAGGACTACGGCGCTTAATTTCCACGATTTATCTTGACAGTTGCAATTCAAGATGAACTCGAGTTGAAGCTGTGTCAAAACAAGATAAAACGGTCTCCTAAAATATGGTACTGAGTTACCAGTAATCAAAGAAATGCAAATTGAAGCAGTAATGAGGTACCATTTTGGGTTATCAAATTGGCAAAGATTTTTTAAAATAGCAATATCCAATGCTACAGTTTAGCAAGACAGGCGTACTTGCTCACGGACGGTAAAAGCAGAATCCAGTAAAAACATTTTGGGAAGTAACACAGCAACACGATTAAAGAACCAGAAAAATACTCCAATCTGTTGACCCAATAATTGTACTTCTGAAATTTTCACCTTTGGAAATGATAAAAATTGTGGATAAATACTGATCAATAGGAATGTTCACTCCAGCTTTATTTATAATGACAAACTCTTAAGAACTTCAATCCCGAGAAAGAGCACGACGATGTATGACACAGCTACGTAACACCAAAGGGGACGTTTCAGAGCCGGGGTTACAAATCCCGACACAGCAGAGAAACACACTCCTAACAGAAGGAGAAGCTCCATGGAGGCGTGATTTTCAGAAAGGGCAGGAATGGGAGAGGGACTTGTGTTTTCAAACTTGTTCCCGTGGAGAGTAACTGGTTTTAGAAGAAGGTTAATGAGGAGGGAAATTTTTATGTAATCGGGTTGGACTTTTGAAAGGCTAAAACAACACTGCACAGGTTTGGAAGGAAATGTAACAAAAGTTGTGGGATCAGAAAACACGTACACACACACACACACACACTTTTTAATAGTTCTGAGTCTTGAGATGAGACTGAATCAGTTTAACAGTCTCTTGATATTCCTGATCTCGACTATCCGTTTTAGCCGATGCCTTAAACCACAGTCTCCCGGCCAAAGACCAGGAACGCAGTACAGGCTATAGAAGAAGATCCGCCTTAGTTCGGCGGCGCCACAGGAGAGCGGGTGTCTCCACTGGGATGCGAGCTGGAGGGCCCAGAGTTGAAGGCCCACGTGCCTCCACAAGTCACCGGCAACAGCGAGAAGGAAGGAAGAGCGGGACGCCCTCCTGGCAACATGCTAATGAGCAGGACGCAGCTGCCTGCGTGCAGGAGCAGGAGGAGGGGGCGGCCGTGCATAGGAGCTACGTGTGCACACGGAACAGACCGCACACGCAGCCACGAGCTGTAGCGCATAAACACACATACAAAGGGGCTCATCTGAGGAGCCACAAGAAGAGAAAGCTCAGAAGCGCCAATAAATACGCGAGAGCAAGAAAAAATTCCCATTACGGGATAAAAAAATTGTCAAAAGGCAGCAATATTTCCACTTCAGAAAAGCCTACGAGCAACACGGAGCAGGTTTCTCCATTCTCTGGCGCTTGCGGGAAGTGCTCGCGTGTGGCTCCGCCAGCATGTTAACAGGGGACTGCGTCCTCACTGCGTGGAAACGGCCTGTGCCGAGACCACGGACACAGAAATTCACAACATGGCAATGCACGGGAAAGGAAGGAGAATAATAATTTTTTTAAGGATTTTATTTATTTATTTATTTGACAGAGATCACAAGTAGGCAGAGAGGCAGACAGAGAGAGAGGAGGAAGCAGAATCTCCACAGAACAGAGAGCCCGATGCGTGACTCGATCCCAGGACGCTGGGATCATGACCTGAGCCAAAGGCAGACACTTACCCCACTGAGCCACCTGGGCGCCCTGAGAATAATAATTTTTAAAAAGATAAATAAGGGAGAGAGAATGTAAAGAATAAAGACAAAACAAAAATAAATGAAAGAGAATGAATAAACGGTAAGGTTTCTGAGGAAGAAAGAGCTGAGCACAGGAATCACAGGCCACTCTCTGCTTTCCACAAGAGAGAACATCTAGTCTAAAGCCTCCGCCACAAGGTGAAGGAGAGCCGTAGCCTATCTACAGACAGTAAATACCAGTGGATAAACAACGTCATAAAACTCAGTTAGTAGATCATGTCACTGCCTACACCCGGGAGAACACGCAGACTGCGATCACCGGAGCAACAACATCGACCTGCACGACGGCAGACGTTGACAAAAACGTACGATCTCTGCGGTGTTCCCACAGGCAAGGTCCATCTACCACCCTGCGGCAGCCGCAGAGAGAAACACCCGAATCCGGAGGGAACAGGAGACGGTATGAGGAGGCTCTCAACAGAACCACGACACGTCCTGCACCACCCCTGGAAGTAAAGTTGAAAGGATTATGGAATAGCCAGAAACCATACATCCTTAAGTTCAATAAACCCTACAGATCTGTTTCTCCAGAAATATGGCTTGTAACGACTCATGAATTTAAGTCCCCAATGGTATATACTACAGGCTCCCTTCCTGAGGAATGAACTGTCCAAATGCAAACACTGCAGAGCTGAGAAATGTTCAGATTGTGCTAACCCACCAATTAACCTCCCTGTGCCTAAACTTGGCTGGGTGGGGGTGACTCGTTAGAAGGTGACTAAGTCTGTGAAGTAAAGCCTATAAAACTTCCCCCTGGAAAGCTTCACAGTGACAGGATGTGCCTGTGTATACAGAACTCTGGCTTGTGTCTGACTCACAGGAAAGTGGATCTGGAATGACAGCACGATGGGCCTGGAAGAAGGGCAGACAGCACTTGCTATACAGATACTAAAATGCCCAAAATTAAGCCTTTCATCAAAAATCCTTACTTATCTAATTCACATTATTTACCAAATAGTACATATAACAGACATATGGCCAGAAGGACACTTCAAGTTCATCTCTTGAGCCATCCCACGGCAAAACAGATGTAATGAGAAATGCCAAGTCCACAGACAAAGCTAGCGGAAAAAATATATTGGGACAGCCTTGCGACCAGGGACTGGACCTAGCAGCCTGACAGAGCACCCCGTGAGCAGAAATAACTCCTACTCCAGAAGAGCCTGCAAACCATTTCAGAAGATGTGTGGAAATGTGACATTCCCCAGAGACAGCCAACATAGCCCACAATTAGAAAATAAATCCCAGCAGAAGAAAATTAAAGTGACAGTGCAGGCAACCTTAACAAGCGATAAACGGAAGATACCACCCCACAAAGACGGCAACTTTCTCAAGTTAGACTACAAATTCAATGCAATTCCAATCAACACCCCAAAGCTGTGTGTGTGTGCATGGTCGTGCGCATGAACACGGACAATCTGGCTCTAACATACATACGAAAACGTATATAAAGGTGCTAAGAATCAGCAAGACAGTTTTGAAGACAAGACTGATAAAGGAAGAAGGGTCTTTGGAGCTAAATATCGAGTCTTACAAAGTTACAGTAACCGCGCGGCAGTGAGACAGGAAGGAAAAATCGATATAACATAGTAGAAAGTTCAGAAACATCCACGAACATACGAAAACATGATTACAGCAGGCAGCCACCACAAATTATGGGGCAGGGAATGAACTACTCAAACAACAGATGCTGCTTCAATCAATTATCAACACAGGGAAAAAGAAACCCTGTTTCATATGATAAACAGCTAGATATGCACACACACGTGCGTATGTGTGTACGTACACACACACACACAAAGAGATCTTCAGTCCTTAATAAAAAGCATTTGCAAGTTAATGAAAATCACAAACATCTCAAAAGAATGGTTAAGAGCCACAATATGATTTCACAAAAAAAGCAAAAAAATACAGCAAATTGTCTTAACAACACAAATAATTAAGTACGCATTAACACAATGGACATTGGTTTAAAAAAAGTTCAGGGGCGCCTTGGTGGCTCAGTGGGTTAAGCCTCTGCCTCCGGCTCAGGTCATGATCCCAGGGTGGGATTGAGCCCCGCATCGGGCTCTCTGCTCAGCGGGAAGCCTGCTTCCTCCTCTCTCTCTGCCTGCCTCTCTGCTTACTTGTGATCTCTGTCAAATAAATAAATAAAATCTTAAAAAAAAAAAAGAAGTTCAAAGCAGCAACGTTCATAACAGACAGAAATTGGAAACACCCTTGATGTTCATCAAAGTTGAATAAATTCAGGAAGTTCTGTGACCTATTTACAGTGGAATTCTACAGGTCAATGAAAAAAATTAACTACTGCCACATACAATAACATGGATGAGTTTGATGGGTAAAATGCTACTAAGGAAGCTAGGCCAAAAAAAGTAACATATTTAATGATTCAGAATAGTGGTTTCTAGTGGGGAAGGGACATGAAGAGATCTTGAGACTATTAATTATACAGGTGGATTGACTTCATTTCAAGATTCATCAAGCTGTACACTTAATTAGGACTTGTGTACTTTAGTGATACAGGTTACACTTCAACCAAAAGAAAATTAACATTAAAAATAAGATTTATCAGGGGCGTCTGGGTGGCTCAGTTGGTTAAGCATCTGCCTTCAGCTCAGGTCATGATCCCAGGGTCCTGGGACTGAGCCCTGCCTCCGGCTCCCTGCTCAGTGGGGGGTCTATTTTCCCTCTTCCTCTCCCCTGGCTTGTGTTCTCTCTCTCTCTCTCAAATAAATAAATATCTTAAAAAAAAAAAAGACATCGGAATCTACATAAGACAAGTGTTTTTATAAGCTGAGTAATGACAGAGTATTAATATCTGAAGTTGGTAAACATGTGCAGAAATGACAAGACCATGTTATACAAACTTACTGTAGGGCAAATTTGGCAGTATCTATTTAAAATCTCTGTAATTGTAACTTCTTATCCCAAGAATTTCCTTTGTAGAATTTATTCTAAGTAAGTAATCAGAAATGTGAGCAAAGATGTACATAGGTTTTCATAGCGGTATTTAATAGTAGTGGTATTTAATAGTAAATACTATTAAATATTAGAATTTAATAGCAAAAAAAAAAACGAATAGCAAACCCACTTGATGAACAACTATGCAGCAAATAAACTCAGTGTAATAGAATATTTACACAAAGAGTCATGACATAGTCTTAAGTGAAAAAAATCAATACCCAGGCCTTCGCTTTAGTAGAGAATGATGAGCAATTTAAGCCTAAGCCAAGTAGAAGAAATAATAAAAATTAGAGCAGAAATCAATGACAGCGAAAAAGAAAACCAATAGAGAAAAAAATCAACAAAACCAAAACACAGTTCTCCGAAGGGGCAAAAAAAATAAACTAAAATGGATAAGCCTCTACTTAGGCTAACCAAGAAAAATGACAGAAAACATAATTTATTAAGATCAAAAATAAAAAGAGGGATCATCACTACTGATCCCATGGACAAAAAAATACTCAAATAACACTATGCCCACAAATTTGATAACATGGGTAAAATGGACAAAATCCTTGAAGATCAAATGCACGCAGGAAGAAATCATTTGACTGGGGCTACATATGTTAAAGAAATTGAATGAATAATTGATCATCTTCCAGCAAGCAGCAAGCCCAGCTGGGTTCTACCAAACACTGCAGACAGAAATGATATCAATTTACTACAGTCTCTTCTAGAAAACAGAGGCACCACTTCTCAGAACTCGGAGGCCGGTCTTACCCTAAAATTAGAACCAGATAAAGGCATTATAAAAAAGGAAAATTGAGGTCAGTATCTCTCCTGAGCATAGATTTAAAAAGAAAACATTAGCTAAGTGAATCTAACAATGTATAAAAATAATTACACACATGCTGAGCAGTTGGGATCTATTTCGTGTATCCAAGGCTGGTTCAGTATCCAAAAAATTCAACATCTCACGTCAACAGGGTAGTGCAGAAAAACAGTAGTGTAGAAAACCAATGAATGCAGTAAAGAATCTGACAAAAGCCAACATTTATTCATGACAGAATTCTCAGCAAACTAGGAATAAGGGGGAATTTCCTCAGGAACAATAAAGAATATCTATCTGCAAAGAACCCACAGCTAATACAACACCTAATTGCGAGAAACAGGACACTTTTCCCCCAAGACTGGGAATACGGCAAGGATGCCCCCTCTTGCCCCCTATCCAACAAGGTGCCAAAAGACTCAACAATAAGAGAAGAAAAAGAAATAAAAGGTGTATAAATTGGAAAGGAAGAAATAAAACTGTTTTTATGTGCAGATGATAAGACTGTCTATGCAGAAATTCTCAAAAAAAAAAAAAAAAAAGGACACAAAACCCCTCTTAGAACTATCAAGTGAGAACAGCAGGATCACAGGACACAAGATGAACAGACACGTCACCTGCTTCCCTATACACCAGCAATGAACAACTGGAATTTGAAATTTAAAAGAATTTTTTAAATAGTATGAAAAAAATGAAATATACATATTCCATATGTATACATATACATATATATATGCATATATACATATGTACATATATACATATACATATATACATATACATGTATGTATATATAAATCTAACAAAACTATATTCAAGATCAACATCTGATGAAATAAATCAAAGAAAATCTAAATAAAAGGGTAACGGTCTGTGTTCGTGAACTGGAGGACTCAATGCCGTTAGGATGTTACTTCTTCCCAGCCTGGTCTACAGAGTCAACACAATCTCAACGAAAGTCTCAGGAAGCTGCTTCGCAAACCCCAACGAACTGACTGCAGTACACCGGACAGTAAAAGACTTACAACAACCTACATAATTCTAAAGAAGAACAAAGTTGGAGAACTCACAGGATCCATTTTCAAGATTTACTACGAAGCTACAGTAGATAAGACAGTATAATATTGGTGAAAGAAGATGAACAGGTCATCAGAACAGCTGAGAAATGGACCCAGACAAATGGAGTCAACTGATCTCTAGCAAAGGAAGAACACAGGCAATTCAACTGAGAAAAGACAGTCTTTCCAACGAAATGGTGCTAGGATATTTGGACGTCCACTGATGGAATGAATGAATGAAAACCTTACACCTTTCTCTCTCCCCTTCTCTCTCTCTCACAAACACAGCCCTAAATGTAGGGGCGCCTGGGTGGCTCAGTCATTAAGCCACTGCCTTCAGCTCAGGTCATGATCCCAGGGTCCTGGGATGGAGCCCCGCATCAGGCTCCCTGCTCGGTGGAAAACCTGCTTCTACCTCTCCTGATGCCACTTCCCCTACCTGTGCTCAATCTCTCTCCTTCTCTTTAAAATAAATAAATATATCTTTTTAAAACCCTAAATGTAGAACGCAAATCTATAAAACTTATAGAAGAAAACACAAGAGAAAATCAACGTGAGCTTGGGTTTGGTAAGGAGGTTATAGATTCAATACCAAAAGCATAACCTCAGTAAGTTTGACTTTATTAATACTAAAAATTTCTGTTCTGAGAAAGATGCTGTTAAGGGAATGAGAGACAAACCATACTGAGAGAAAGTATTCACAAAGCACATATCTGATAAATATTTCATATCCAAAATATACAAGGAACTCTTGAAACTCAACAAAAAAAAAAAAAAGAAACTAAGAAATGGGCAAAAGATTTGAACAAACAACCCAAGAAAAAAGACATACAGATGGCCAACAGGCGGACTGAAAGATGCTCAACACAATTTACCATTAGCGAACCACAAATTAAAACAAGGAGACATAACTACATGGCTACCGGAAGTTCCCAACCCAAAGAACTGACAAGACCAAACGCTGATGAGAACGCCCTGCAACAGGAACTCTCCATTGCTGGGGAAATGCAAAATGGTACAGCCCCTTTGGAGGACAGCGTGAGCAGTTCATGAGAGCACTGAACGCAGACTTAGGACCAGCAAGGGAGCGCAGAGATACTCAACTAACAGAAACCTGCACGCAAATGTTTATAGCATCTTTATTCATAACCACCAAAAACTGGAAGCGACCCAGACATCCTGCCAAGGAAGGTCAGATAACCCGTGGAATATCCACATCATGAAGTACTGATGATAAAAAGAAATGAGTTACTAGCCATGAAAAGACATGGAGGAATCTTAAGTGTATAAACATAAGTGAAAAACGCTGGCAGGAGAGGGCTCCATACCGTATGATGCAATTATATGGCACCCAGAAGACAGAACTATAGAGTTCAAAGATCAGTGGCTCCAGGGACTTGGGGGAGGTGGAGAATTCTGAAGACGGGACGCACAGGGGAATTCTGGAGGAGTGAACTTGTTTTATCTGACACTACCGCTGGGTCCATGACAATGTGCGGTGATCAAAACCACAGAACTTCACAGCTCGAAGAGAGAATCTTTTTTTTATTAAGTAGGCTCCATACCCAGCATGGAGCCTAACACAGGGCTGGAACTCATGACCCTGATGTCAAGACCTGAATGCTCAACCAACCGAGCCATCCGAGAACCCCCGAGAGAATCCTAGCGTATATAAATTTTGGTTCTGTCATCTTCTTCCCCAAAACATCGGACACATTCCAATCAAGGGACTTCTACAGAAAACCTGACGAGTGTTCCTAAAAACTTCCAAGTCTGAAGACAGGCCAGCCAAGAGAAGTCCATGGGGACAAGACCACGAAGTGCAATGTGGGACCCGGGACAGAAAAAGGAAACCGGAATAAAATGTGAATTTGGTGCATCAGTATTAGTTCATGAATTATGAAAAATGCACCATCCAACGTAGCAAGCTGAAAACAGAGAAAAAGTAACAGGGGTGCATGGGAACTGCCCGTGTTGTCTTTGTAACTTTTCAACAGCTCTGAAACTGTTCTGAAGTACAAGTTTGTTGAAAAATAAAAACCTACTCAAGTGCTTATAACAACAAACAGAAATAACCATCCATCGCAAACGGTTAAATAACAGCCACCCGGGTACAGCTATAAAAGGAGGAGGTAAAATTATCTGTATTCAGACCAAGGTACAAAATCTATTGATGAAAAAGGCAACCTACAGGCACTGTGGAGAGCGAGATCCGATCGGTATTTTTAAAATTCAAGTACAGCTGACACGCACTAACATATGTGGATGAAGAGACTCTTTTTAAAAGTAGGCTCCACACCCAACGTGGGCTCCAACTCACAACGCTGAGGCCAAGCATCGTGGGCTCCACCGACTGAGCCGGGCGGGCACCCCAAAGATGCTTCTACAGTAACAGAAACGTCTCCAGGAAATGAGATTTAAGGCGTGAAGGGAGTGGGGCTCACACAGGGAGGTTTAGGTTTTTATCCTTTTGTATCTTTTATGAGAGTAAATTTGACAAAGTAATTTTTCATCTTAAAAAACACAGAACAGTACATACAATATGATGCCTAAAAAATGCTGGTCATCAGTGCATATATAACCCTAACCCTAAAAGGACGTATACTCTGCAAGTATCGCTTTGGGAGTTTTGGGGAAGCCCAGGAAATAGAAGACGCTCACCTCAACCATGGTAAGTGTGGATTAAGAGTCAAACTGACTTCTTCCTGGTGAAAAGGGACTGCAGGACAGCCACGCTGACAGGAAGATGGGAGACAAGGAGGAACGGAGGCCCGAGAACACAGACGGGATGGGCTTCGGGCCTCCGGATTCCCAGGAGCCAGCAGAGAGCAACAGGTGAGTGTGTCTGGAGGCACATTTGATGAGGAAACAGGAAACAGAGCTCAGGAGTGGGAGCGGGGTTGGGGTTGGGGTGCAGGGAGCACAGAGAGATACGCTCGAGCTAGATCACGAGACACAGAGCGAGCCTGAGACAGAGGCTTGCGGGACACCCCCAAGACAGGGTCTGAAGAGAGGCCTCACGGGGGAGAAGGTGGCAAGGAACAGAAGGAAAATGACAAGTGTGACATGTTCCAGGACTCCAAGGGAGGACAGTGTTTCAGGAAGCGAACGGCGGTCAGGTGAACAAAGCCGGGTTCAGGAGGACGGGGGCAGCAGCCGTGGACGGGACAGACAGCCAGGCCCCAGCCCCCCAGGGGTGAGTCCAGCCCAGGGCTCGCAAACTCGTCCCGTTTCAGGCTTTGGGAATCAAATGGTCTCGGTGACAACTACTCTCCTCTGCCCCTGGAACAGGAAAGCAGCCGTGGACGGGATGTAACCGGCAGCCCGACTGTGTTCCAGTGAGACTTTGTCACAAAAGCAGGCGCGAGTCTCATTTGGGCCAAGAAACTGCAGCACGCTCCCCCACCATACCAGTCTCTCCTATACCTGCCGGGAAATAACTGCTTTCAGAAGCTGCCTCCAGACACAGTAGTCCCCCCACCGCCCCCATCACTAGTTCCCTGTTTGTAAAATTCTACCCCTGCAGACCTGTATCTTCCTCAACTGTGAACACTCCAGTGAGAACGCAGAGGAATTTCTGAATCACTAACAAGGGAGGGGTCACAAAAAGAGATCTAGGTGTTAGAGAGAAAAGGACAGGTAATAAAAGGTAGAGTGGTGGGGGTTTTTGGATTATATAGTCAGGAAAAAGAGTTAAAAGGACAAAACAAACCCAGGCTTTAAAATAAACTTTGGAACCTATTAGGAAACAGGAAATTTTAGTTTCAATAAATTCAGGTGAGATCTGGGATAAAGTTAAACATAAGTAGCTAACTCTGTGTTAAGGAGGACATTTTAAAATCTGATCAACTAAATGAATTAAATAAAATTTATTCCCAGGCTTTTAATTTCAAGCGCCCTACTTATTCTCTGGGTTTCTTAAACCAGAATGAGACCTGAAAGTCAACAATTTAGCCATAAGTCAAAGAGGAAGTAAAAAGCAAAGGCATTATTTACTATGCATGAACACAGAACAAAACAAATTTGCAATTATCATGTGCGTACTGTACGGGAGTCTGAAAATACTACTGCAAGCAAAGAACAGAAAAGCAGAAATTAATTTAACAGTACCCATTATTAATTAGATTTATAAAATGTTATTAATATTCTCTATGAACACAGTATTTTAAGGGATTTCACTGATTCACTATAATTTCTGACTTCAATCTAAATTTTGCTGTAAGTGCTAAAGTCTTCAAATGTGCCTTTTCAGGATATAATCTTCATACTTTCGGTAAAGAATGCAATGTATTCCAAATGCGACTCCACTAAGTGGAACCATCTAAAAAAGACGGGCAGGAGGTGGTCCGTGCACGCCTCTCCTCCATCCTGTCCTCAGCCCTACATGCCAACATCCCCAGAAACTGCTGAGCAGGAGCCTCGAAATAATCACTGCTTCTCTCCTGGGAAAGACCGGCCCCTTCACTGTGCGGGGTTGCAGGTACACAAACGTACCTACACCTGAGGCCTTCTCCAGTGCCTCCAGTGTCTGCCAGATGTTTTCAAAGTACACCAAGTCAAAGAGGACAATTTCCCCCCCTGAGCCAGGAACAGGAGAAAAGAGAAATAAACAACAGAGGTTTTGTGAAGGCACCGTGCCAGGTCGGTGTCTCCGGCGGTCTTGAGATGGGACTCCAGGCTCCAAAGCTCGAAGCTACGTCAGAAAGACTCTTAAAACTGGTGGAGATGAAGCTAATAAACTTGAAGGGCTGCTCGAATCTATTTATGTGGTTTTTAACATTCTAACTTGTTACAGGCAAAACACCTTTTTCCCCACTGTGCGGCTGGATGACGTGAAGGTGCAAATGACGGGATATAAGTGGTATTTATTTCAGTCCAATACCTCAGACTAGGAAGAAACTAATGGCATCATTTTTTCTTCCTCCTGAGAAGGTGGCAATTGAGTTTCTGCCACACATACCAGCTTCTCACCGGCTATGTCAGAGGAGCGGGTTAGCTTCCCGTTGCCATAAGTCAAACCGAACTGAGTCTCCACTGCCTTCGTTTCCCAAATGCACTAATAAAGGTCCTCAGACGTCAGTTTGAGAAAGCACTTCCCTCTCTCTAGTTTCAGTGAGCAGAAGAAATTCGCTTCTGACCATTCTTTGAATTTCCCTTTCCTCCTAACTCTACTCATAGACACAACGATTCTCATAAAAAGGTTCAGCTCTAATATCCAAGATGGCAATACCTAAGCTAAAATTTTTTAAATGAGCTTTGAGATGAACAGCTTTGAATTATTCCACTTGAAAGAAATTAGAGAGGATGAAGTCCACAAAGTGGCAGGAAAGAATGCCTGCTGGTCTCAGTGACAGAGGACTGATGACTTTTGTGACACCCATTGGTAGCAGTGGATCACAACCATTTCTAACCCCAGACCACCTCTGACTAACAAGCAAATGTTCCCTTAATATTATCTGGAAATTCAAAATAAATACCAGTAAAAACGAACTGAAAGTGACGGTCATTGTGTCATATGTCTGGGTGCCCTTGTTGTGTCCCCCCATTTGGCAGGTGAAGACCCATGATATATGCACACTAGGACAAACAATTTTACCCCCAAATAGCATCATTAAGTGACCTTAGTTCCAATGTGATGTCCTGGACTATCACTAAAAAAAAAAAGAATCTTACTGAATACACTATGCTGAATGAGGATAAAGAATATTACTTGTCTTAACACAAACGTCGTAATAATGCAAAAATCCTAAGACACCGACGAAACCACTGGTCTAGAAATTACAAACAAAACACACCTCTATTTGAGATGCATAAAGATCACGTCTGTCTACATCCCTCCACCTCCATGCTCATGCTCAGGCCTCCTCCACCTCAAACCAAGCAACAACTAACACGCCCCGTCCCGAACAAATCCCAGAGTTTTGTCTCCCTTCTCCTCCCGAGATACCACTTGCTCTCTGTTCTTCCTACAAACATTAGGCAATCTGCCTTCCGCCTCCACCAAACCACGGAGAATACTCTGGTAATGGGCATCAGTAATTTTCCATATGCAAATATTTGGGGACTTTCCCTCCAAATTAGTTGACTTCTTGAATCTTATATCTTTTCTTCTTAATAAGTTGACTTTGCTGTCACACTACAGTGACGTAGACTGCTAGTCACCTGTAACCCCATTCTCCGCGTCCTCCTCACCAAGCAGAGAGCCTCCACTATTCAAGGACAACAGCACCCTCAAAGATGGTATTTCCCAACCTCCCTCAGCGGGACGTGCTAAGGGACCAAGTTTTGGCCGACAAGATGTAAATGCGAGAGTTATACAAATCATCTTAAAAAGACGTGCCCCTTCTTGTAGCTGTCCTCACACTGCCTGCTCAAAATAAAGGCCAATATGATGCCTGGCGCTCTACGAAGCATGTTTTTTTTTTTAAGAGATTTTATTTATTTATTTGTCTGAGAGGCAGAGAACACAAGCAGGAAAAGCGGCAGGCAGAGGGGGAAGCAGGCTCCCCACTGAGCAGAGAGCCCGATGTGGGACTCGATCCCAGGACCCTGGGATCATGACCTGAGCTGAAGGCAGATGCTTACCCGACTGAGCCACCCAGGTGTCCCTAAATAAATAAAACCTTAAAAAAAGAGGGGGGATGAAATCTTGCCATTTGCAAGGACATGGACAGAGGTAGAGTATGACAGTAAGTGAAAAGTCAGAGAAAGACAAATAACACATGATTTCACTTTTATGAGGAATTTAAGAAACAAAACAAACAAGCACAGGACAAAAAGAAGAAAACCAAGAAACAGACTCTTAACTAAAGAGCACAAACTGATGTTACCGGAGGGGGTGAGTGAAACAGGTGACAGGGACAAAGGAGGGCACTTGTCCTGATGACCACTGGTGGTACACACGCGCTCAGCCACTGAATCGTACACCGAAACTGAAAGCACGCTGTTAACTAACTGGGATGGAAGTAAAACCTTAAAAAAAAAAAAGTGGCCACAAGAAACACACACCAAACACATCAAGAACCATCCTATCATAGGGCACCTGGGTGGCTCAGCAGGGTAAGCGTCTGCTTTCAGCTCAGGTCACGGTCCTGAGGTCCTGGGATCGAGCCCCGCATCAGGCTCCCTGCTCAGTGAGGAGTCAGCAGGGAGTCTGCTTGTCCCTCGTCCTCTCCTGCTCCCTCTCCCCATCTCTCTCAAACAAGTAAGTGAAATCTTAAAAAAACAATGCTTTAGTCAGGTCATTGGTTAATTAAACATCACGAAACAACAGTAATACAGTCGTCTTCCAGCAAACAGCAGTGACCCATTCCTGAAACCTAACACCACACATAAAAATGCCAAAGGAAGCATATTTCCCATTGTTTGAAGTGAGAAAAATTAAAATGTTACACATAAAAACCTCCAAAGACTTTCTTAAAATGAAACTAAAAGAAGGTAAAATGTCCATAAACATTAATAACTATTGTATCAGTCTGTAATATACGTTAAACATTAATTCCCAAACTTAACAACTTAAAACAAATGAGGTTGGGTGCACAGTGACGTGGCCTCCCGCAGGGTGGGCGCCGAGAAGCCAAGCCCCCCCGCAGCCACCTGGTAAGCTTTTCAAATCGTCCACACTGGACTCTGGGGAGCTTCCGGCTGTACCTGGAAGGTCATTCAGGGCCGTCCTTGCATCACCGTTTTGTTTCGAAGGCTGTACTATGTTTTGAAAAAAAGCATATAAATTTTGCCCTTGTAAATATCAATTAAAAACACGTAGCGAAGACTCCTGTGCTCCAGAAGTCTAGATATTACAAAGACGTTGTACTGCGAAACCCACGCCCTGCAGGGAGACGGTCTATAGGGTGTTCCTGGACTTGGAAGAGGTGTCTCTTCCTATAGTCTTCAGATGATCTGATGATACAGGAGCTGGAGGTCGAAGCGTAGGTAAAATTCTATCAACCTGTAGATAGCCAGATCTTTAAAGCCACTTACCAGCTTTTGAGCCGCCGCCTGTCGCTACTGTTCACCGTCATTCAAGCCACAATCTACTCAGGGCTGACCTTAATGTACACCAGGCTTCATGTAAAAGACACTTTCTCAAATGGAAAACAGCTTTGGCCCTGAAAGTCCTCTGCCCAAGATGCATATTACTCTGTGTATTGGTTACTTAGACCATCAAATTCCAGAAATTTCTACTGAATACGTTGTCCACTGCTACAGGAACAACCTATATAAAGTTACAGCAAACCTGAAAGACAAAATATAAACTGTTCTTCTCTAATGTTATCATAGTTTTCTTAAAAATTTTTTAGAAGATTTTATTTACTTATTTGACAGAGATCACAAGTAGGCAGAGAGGCAGGCAGAGAGAGAGGAGGAAGCAGGCTCCCCGCTGAGCAGAGAGCCCGATGCGGGGCACGATCCCAGGACCCTGAGATGATGACCTGAGTCGAAGGCAGAGGCTTAAACCACTGAGCCACCCAGGCGCCGTTAATAGATTTTATTTTTGATGAAAACTGGAAAACTTGTTAAAATATCACCCACAACCCCACAGTGACACAACTATTATGAATGTCTTTGTTCAACATAATTTTTTAGTCAAAAAATTATCTAATTGGAATTTACATTAAAAAATGCTTTCAGGGAGCCTGGGTGGCTCAGTGGTTTGGGCCACTGCCTTCGGCTCGGGTCGTGGTCTCGGGGTCCTGGGATCGAGTCCCGCGTCGGGCTCTCTGCTCGACGGGGAGCCTGCTTCCCTCTCACTCTCTCTGCCTGCCTCTCTGCCTACTTGTATCTCTCTCTGTCAAATAAATAAATAAAATCTTAAAAAAAAAATAAAATGCTTTCAAACGACTGGGAGTGGTTTTGGGACCACCAATTTTTTTTTTTTTTTTTTTTTTATTTGACAGACAGAGAGAGAGAGATCACAAGTAGAGAGGCAGGCAGAGAGAGAGGAGGATGCAGGCTCCCTGCTGAGTAGAGAACCCAATGTGGGGCTCGATCCCAGGACCCTGAGATCATGACCTGAGCCGAAGGCAGCAGCTTAACCCACTGAGCCACCCAGGTGCCCCGGGACCACCAATTTTAACAATCTTTTAAACTCTGGGTATGCCAGGCGCTATAAAGGTACAGACAGTGAGATCTCTTAAGTCCGCTCTGCATTTTTCGAGTCAGCACAGATCCGCTGTTGTTTTCTTTTTTTTTTTTAAAGATTTTATTTATTTGACAGCGAGAGAGAGAGAGATCACAAGTAGGCAGAGAGAGAGAGAGGGAAGCAGGCTCCCTGCTGAGCAGAGAGCCCGATGCGGGACTCGATCCCAGGACCCCGAGACCATGACCCGAGCCGAAGGCAGCGGCTTAACCCACTGAGCCACCCAGGCGCCCCTCGCTGTTGTTTTCTTAAACCACAGCTGAAGAATTCCCAACACCGCCTCCACCTCCTGTCATTCCTCCCCCTCCCCGTGCACTCCTGCAGGACGGAACCTGCAAAGGAGCACACAAGCTTCTTGCATCTCGGAGCTCGACTCTCCTTTCCCACTGAGAGAGCACCTTAGCAGGAGTGGGGGCTCTCGGGAGCCCAGCGCTGGAGCGAAGCCCACTTGTAAATTTGTCACCCACCTGTGGCCTCTACAGATTATGCCTTAAGTCCTAACCGGTGGTTAAAGCTCAGGCTCTGCTCCCGCCAGAAGGTGCTGACCCCAGGGACTCCTTACGGCCTTACGGTCCCTGCGAGTCTTCCCAGCACTCAACCCCTCCTGCTGAAACGGTCCGTCTGTCCCCAGAGGACTGCAATTCCTCCAGATGGACCGTATCCAGCTATATCCCGGGGCCTCGCAGCGGACTGGAAACAAAGTAAACTCAAAGTAAGAGTCGGCGAAAGGAGCACCGTAAAAACAAGCCTCTGAGACACCGACAATCATTTGTGACCAAAAATTCCTCTAAGAGGCCCATGACCAGTGCTCAAGTCTCAGCCAATCTCATTAGGAAGAGCACCGACGCCTGGAGCCCGCTGGCACACCCACCGCTGTACTCCAAGTTTCACAGGCGCCGTGGCACTCACTCCCCAAGCGCCGGCTGGCGTGCACCGACACCCCTTACCCCCGGCTGACCGGTGGGAAGCAAAGGCTCTCCCGACGCTCCGTGATTTAGCAAGGCCGCAGAGCCGGCGCGCACCCTGGCACAGTCAGACACCTCCCTCACGCTCACCCCTCCACAGGGTCCCACCAAAAACACGGACTAGACATGATGCACAAACAAGCACTGTCAGAAAAGCCTCAAAAGGGTGAAAACCAAAAAAGCAACAACAAAAGCTGGTGACGGAATCTGAAAGAAAAGTCTCTGTTTCTCTGTAAACACCACACTGAATGGTAACAAAATAAAAGTTTACAATGCCGGGCGACGAATGTGAGTCTCGGGGGTTATTTTACGTGTTTGGTAGACTGTGCAGGAAAAGCAAATACACACAGCGTTGAACGTACTTAAGATGAAAATATGCGTACATGAGACAACGAACACGTCCTACGCTCTCGAACCCACTATTACCTACAATCGAATCTCTGCTCTGTCAGGAGCATTTCATTTCCTACAACGCTTCTCTGTTTGAGCCGAGCCTCAGGAAGGACTGTGAACACTAAGAAGAAAAGGAATACAAAATGGTATTTATGATCCTTTTCTCTAGAAAAATGATCTTCCTGGGGCAGCTTCCCATGGTTCTCCTTTTAAAAAGCAAGAACACTCTGAAAAGGTACAAAGAGGAACACAGCCGAAGATCTCCCTCCTCCTCAGACACGCGGGTCAAAAAGCAGGAACACTTTTTGTATACGGAACGCTGCACAGTATTTAACTTAACTGGTTCTCTGCTGACGGACATGCAGTTTGCTTCAATCTTCTGCTGCCATAAATAACGTCACAATGAACGATCCTGCGTATATTCTACTTCGTGTGGATGTAACTATGTCTCAGGGTAAATTATCAGATTCGAACCACTCAAAGGGCACATTCATTTTTTATTTTAATAGACAGCATAAAAGCATCCTTCAAAGATGAGGTTGTACCAATTTATGTTCTCACCAGAGATGCAGGAGAGCACGCGCTTCCTCACGGACATTTTTATCTATATTTATGCGCCATTAATATCTCATTTTCCATGAAGGGTGTGTATCTTTGGCTTATCTCCCTATGGGGTTTATCACTCCTTTACTTAATGACTGGTAGTAGCATTTTCATTAAGTTTAAAATAGTTTGGTATTTTACAGTTTCCTAACTTTATTTACTTTATTTTAAACTTTGATTTAGAAATATTTTTTTCAAAAATATCCCCATCCCAAAACACACTGTCATACGGCTGAGAAATATTCAAGGCAAGAAACGAGAGGGTAGACTAGTATTTTATAAGTTCTAAAGGCAGAAGACAAGGGATCGCTCCCTTCTTACACTAACAGGTCAGGAGGGAATATAATGATTCACAAAGAAAATAATCCTCGAGACAGAAACAGAACTTACTTTTCATATGTGATCTTTCAGTTTCTCATGTTTTGAGACTTAAATTCTTTATTTGGAGATACTGCAAAATACATCTATATGTATTTCCTATATCTGTAAATACAGGAGACAGCACAAAAACGTACGCACACGCATGTTTATAAATGTGTGTCTGTGTGTGTCTAAATATACTTACTTGCTCCACGTGTTATAGGTGCTCTGTTCATTTTAAAACTCAAGACAAAAAAGGATCCACAGACAATACACACGAAGTAAAGCCACAGAGAATATTATGTTCTGAAGATGTTTGCATCAACTCTTTTCCGAACTTCCCTCTTGTACTGAATTTCTCCTGCCTCTAAAGAGTTATAGTGTTTTTTCTTTTAAAAAAAAAGTAATTTCTGGGGCGCCTGGGTGGCTCAGTGGGTTAAAGCCTCTGCCTTCGGCTCAGGTCATGATCCCAGGGTCCTGGGATTGAGCCCCGCATCGGGCTCTCTGCTCCGCAGGGAGCCTGCTTCCTCCTCTCTCTCTCTCTGCCAGCTTCTCTGCCTACTTGTGATCTCTGTCTGTCACATAAATAAATAAAATATTAAAAAAAAAAAGTCATTTCTGGTCTAAACATTGCAAAGCACCCTTCCCCACCCTGAGCGGGTGCTGTAGCGCGGACCACCTGAAGGGCACTCTGCCAGGCGCAGGATGGCTAGCGTCCCCACATACCTACTCTTGTGGCTTTCGATCCTGGCTGCGGACAACTGTACACATGCTGCTGACCTTACCCTTGTCAAATTTTCCTGATCACTTGCAACTGACACTCAGTGGCTAGAAATCAGAGCTTTCTTTAGAAGGTCTACCAGAGTGTTCGGTGTGGGTGAACATGGGATGAGCTGCCGGCAGTTCACGCAGAATTTCAGAACTCACTACCTGTCCTTGATTGGCCGGGAGCGCACCAACTCAGTGCCCCACCTTTCCTGTTTGGCACCATTCAGACGCCTCGGCTAGACACATTTTCCAGGGTTCCCACAGAGCAGGGAGCCCCAGCTGGTCTAAAGCGGCCCTAAGTAGGGGCCCACAGAATAAACACAGAGGGGTACTGACGGGTAAATGGTGATGTCCTGGCCTAGAAGGTCCCACGGGACTTTGTCACCCTCTTTTGACCCACGAAAGCCAAGGGAGCTGCCCAAAGGGTTTCTCAAAAGCCACCTCAACTACTGAACAAGAACACGGGCCGATTCCCGATGAGCAGCCATCTCACGGGTTTCTCGGTCTAAACCGATTTCTCGGTGCCCTGATGACCGATCAAGAGGAGGGACCCAGGGCGGGAGCGTGGGACTCTCCCTGCTCTAAGATCAGGGCGTCTCAAAAGGGGCTGTGATGCCTCTTCCGGGAGGCCCTGACTAAGCACTCAGTGAGGAAGGCACAGGCCCTCCTGGCAGGACGCTGGCGCAGGGGGCTTCATGCGGTCCCCCCACAGGCCACCTCAGAGGGCTTCTTTTTTAATCCTGGGTCTCAGTGCACACCTCAAGACACACAGACCTATCCAACGGGGAGCCACGATGTTCAGGAAGTTCAGCTCTGCAGACCAAGTCACTGAGCCATGAGCAATGCCTCCCAGAGGCTTTGTTCAAACCGGTGGTGATTACTGCCCCCCACCAAGCTGGAATTCCTTTAATGCGGGCTTAGGAGCATTTTACCCCAGAGAAACAGCAAAGAGCACTTCACTGTCTTCTGTGAGGTAGGGCCATTGAGTATGAGCTTAAAGAAGTACCGTTGGGAATATTTTGTAATTGGGCACTCAGCATGGGATGAAGAGAAAGTCTGAGTCTTAGAAGCAAATGCAATAAAGAAGGGGTGACTGCGGGAGAGGAGGATTTTAGTATATGTGCTGCCGAAGCGAGCACATGCGGGAGAGGAGGAATGCAGAGGATTTGATTCGTGTCGTCTGTAGTCCCAGCACCTTCCTTTCGAAACCTGGTGGAGGAAGGAGGTCACTTGAACAACCAATTCTCAACCAAAAACTCCTCTAAGAAAACAGGAAAACCTGTGACTTGTCCACCCCCTAAAAGACGTTAGCTTCTGCTCTCAGTCGTGTCTACCTTTCCGTGCTGACCTCACTGTAACGCACGGACACAGTACCCGTCCCTGCCTTTCGTCGAAGTGCAGACGACTGCCAGTCTTCCTCGCTCATTGAGTAGCACTCCGAATTATACGTGATGATGTTGACTAAATCCAAAAATATTTCCTTCCCAGGTGAAACAACAAGCAACTTATAATTTAATTCATTATTCAGATCAGATGAAATCTTCCCCCAGCACTAGCGTCTGGGCAACGGACCATCACAGAACTCCACAGTGATAATGTTTTCACGAACTTTTGCAAACCCATGAAAATCTCCACCTCGTCACATCCCAGAATACAGAAATGCCTCTTACTGCCCCGGTTCACAGAAAAACAAGAGAGGGAAAGGTGGTAAGTTTCGGCCGCCAGACTAACTCGTCTTCCGGATACAGAGTAGCAGCTGACAAGTCTCCTGGGGTTTGTGCTCTTTCTCGCTGTTTCTCTTTCTCAAATGAATAAATAAAGTCCTTTTTTTTTGTAGATTTTATTTATTTATTTGACAGGGACACAGCAAGAGAGGGAACACAAGCAGGGGGAGTGGGAGAGGGGGAAGCAGGCTTCCCTCGTAGAGCAGGGAGCCCGATGCGGGGCTCGATCCCAGGACCCCGGGATCATGACCTGAGCCAAAGGCAGATGCTTAATGACTGAGAGATACGCAGGAGCCCCAATAAATAAAATCTTTTAAAAAGTGGGGGGGGGGGGCGCCTGGGTGGCTCAGCGGGTTAAAGCCTCTGCCTTCGGCTCAGGTCATGATCCCAGGGTCCTGGGATCGAGCCCCGCTTCGGGCTATCTGCTTGGCTGGGAGCCTGCTTCCTCCTCTCTCTCTGCCTGCCTCTCTGCCTACTTGTAATCTCTATCTGTCAAATAAAAATAAATCTTTAAAAAAAAAAAAAAAGTGGGGGGGGGTTAAAAAGGGAATACCAAGAAGCCAAACAACTTCGCAGGCCTCCATTCCATCAATCTCTACCTCATAACAGATGAGCGAAGACAAAGCACAATGACGCACGTGAAGGGTTAGCAGTTCTAGATCTCAGTAAGCCGCCACTTAACGAACGTTAGCTATCGAAACTTCATTATTAAACATAAAAACTTACAGCCATAATGCTCTCTGCAAGGTCCAATGTCTGCCTTACATGCACCTCAATTCTGAACCTAGCCTCCAGTCTCGCCAGCAGGGCTGGGGAGGTGTAGACCTGGCTGGTCGGGCTGAACACCCCGGGAACTGCTGGGCGGCGCCGGACAGAGCCTGTGTGGGCTTTCTGGACAGACCCCGAGGAGCAAGAGCCCTGGAAGGCAGGACACACGCTACAGAGACACACCGGGAGTTGAAGACCTAAATACAAACCATAAAGGCTTAAAAAAAAATGTTTTAACATTTTAAATAAAAGGCTGGGCTGATGAAAATGTTCGGAAATGACAGAGGAGGGACGGTCGCCCAGCATCGTGAAAAAGTAGTAAACTAGTAAATAGGCTGGCACACCCTGGAAGGGAGAATTTCACGGTACCCAACACGGGTCAAGCAGAACGGCAACATGAACGGAGGGCATGTGTGTGCCGTCTGTCGGATCCGAGAGCTGTTACGCGACGGCTGCGGGCACTGAGGGGAGAGGGCAGACGTGAGCGCGGTTACCCGCATCTTTGTCACCTGGAGGTCTTCTGGGCCGGCAGAAATCTGAGCCTTTCCCTAGGTTCCCTGACAAACCGGAGGCACCCACTGCGGGGGCTCACGAAGTGGGATCCATGGGGTCTTTCATGAACCTTGAGCATCGGTTTAACTCTACGCAGCCCAAGGTGGTAGCCCCTTCTGGGAACCTGAATGCCACACACGTGTGTTCTTACCTTCATTCCATAAATACTTACTAAATGCGCACACAGGCCAAGTCTGTCGGAGGCCCTGAGGGTCCAGCAGGAAACAAGACAAGGTCCCTGCTCTCGCGGCTCCTGTCAAACTGGGGACAGGCGCACACGCCGGGCAGTGACCTGCACTACCAGAAAGATCGGCGGGAAGAGGCACCAGAATGCTGCTGGGGAGGGCAACGCCGTCCCGCGGGTGGTCAGCCAAGGACTCTAACAAGGTGATGTTTGAACGGAGTCTCCAGGAAGTGAGCAGACAAACCCCACTCATGTCAGGGAGGGAGCATTACTGAAAGAAATAATCCGAAGAATCCCCAAAGCTTGCCTAAAGCAGCAGTGGGAAAGTAAGCAAGGTCCATGAGGGTGATTACGGAAACGGACCAAAACACGGGACGACGCGTACCCGCTCTTAGAGGGACGCACGATAAAACCACAGCAGACACCGAGTCAGTTTAAAATGCTGGCGGTGTCACCTGGTCGTGAGGACAGACCATGGCAAGTCTCCGACACCAGCCCCCGGAGCACAGCCACGTCCGGAGCACTGGGAGGAAGAAATCCGGCTGCAGACATGAGCGTCCTGCAGTGACGCTCGTGGCCGGCCATGGGCCCTGCAGAAAGTGCGCCTGCACAGGCACGCGAGAGCCCTCTGTCTACACTCGCTGAGAGCTGGAGACCGCAAACTGAAGCAGCCAGCTCCGGGAGAAGGAGGGCGACAGTGCGGACGGACAGCGACGCAGCCGTTGCAATATCTGAGTAAACCCCGCAGCAGAATATTAAACCAACGCGCAGAAGCTGCGGTGCAGCGGACGGGGAGTTGCCGCTTCGTGGGCAGTTTGTTTAGGAAGACAGCTCTGGAGACGGACGGTGGTGATGGGCACACGGCTCTGGAGATGGACGGTGGTGATGGGCACACAACCATGGGAATGTACTTAGTGCCACTGAACTGTCCGTGTAAAAACGGGTGAAACACGGAATTTTATTTTTTCAAATGGTCCCAAGAAAGGACAAGTTGCAGGATGGTATTTATAGGATGATAGTATCATGTACAGTTTTAAAACGTGGAAAACAGTGGTTCGTGGAGTTGTAAATACGGAGTGAAGTACAGAAACAGCACGGGATGATAAACACGTTGGTATTTACCATCTTACTTGCGGTCTCTTCTTAAGTGTCCCAAATCAATCCTACACACAAGACTGGTGACAGAGGGCATGACATTTTAAAATTTAGACACAAGCACTCCATGATGTTTTGGGTGTTTCTATCTCGATCTTGGGAGGTAGGGACGGTCATTAACCCCATCTTACAGATGAGAAAGCCGAGCCCCGTGTCCGCTACTACACAGTCAGGAGGTTGTAGGAGACAGGATTCAAACCTAAGCATGTTTTGGAATCCCAAGCTCACAACTACCACACCAAGACTAATCGCTGGGAAACAACTAAATACACACCAAGAGGGGAGTGGGTCAACGCATTCTGATCACGTGGCAACCAACACCGCGGTGGGAGCTGGGAGCACCGTGGTGGGCAAGAAGCCTAGACCTTCCACGTTCCTGAGCCGGATGTAGGCACTGTGGGACATAAACCAGGCAAGGGGAAGGAGGGAGTCATGGAAGGCTGCCAACAGCAAAATTAAACTGTTAAATCCATAAAGTAGGCAAAATTAATGTATGGTGACAGAAGTTGGTATTTTCAATAAATATTTTAATTGTGGCATTATGGATAAAGAGCACAGTTGTAAAAGTACATATGGTATGATCTCATTTTGTAAGTAAAATACACACACATACACACGCCCCCGAGTTAGCGCTCCGGAAGACACACAGCATTAAGTGCTTTTTATCTTTAACGTCTGGTGGCGTACGAGTCATTACGGTACTACCTATTTCCAAACTGGATTTTGGCAGGTATGCTTGGACAATTATCTGATGAAAGGAAACACCTTTAATTTCTTCATTAAATGCTGCCGCTCTTGGTTCAGAAGGTTCACATTCGTTACGGGAGGATCTAGAGTTCGCTCTCCACGTCTCGTCCTCCCCACCCGACGCACTACACAGCGGCATCTACACAACTCCCTGCCGTCCACTTCCTTTCGACATAGCGTTGGAGACCAACTGATAAACCAAGTTTCTTTTTCCTCGTACCTTAACCCTCTCCTTTTCTCTCTCTGGAGCCTAACTGCTTCTCTGAACTGTAGGTCACCTACTCGTATGGAGCTGCACCAGACTTTACCAAATTCTTCCAGGCTCGCTCTCTCCACGTTCCTCATTTCGAAAGCTTCGACACTGGTTCTCCCCAAGGCTCCTTCTTCGCTCCTCTCTAGACGCTCCTGAACAAGCCCACGCCCTGCTGCCTTCGACCTACCAACCTACTGCCACAGGGAGACTGTCCCGTGGACGTGCTCGCACACTAACGCGGCTGAGGCCCCAGCCGTCTGGGCAGTGACCCGATGACCCGATGACCGGATGATGGACGCCACAACACGAACCCAAAGACCCACCATGCTCGTCTTTCCCTGACACAAGCTTGGGTAGAGGTCGGGGCTGGAGGAAACCTATTTACTACACACTTCCTGGCCCCAATTTAACTCATTTCTGTCACTACGGCACACTGTACATGCTGGTGACAAATCCAGGCTGTCACCTATGCTTCCAACCAATGGGCCACAGAAATCAGAGGTTCCCACGACCCTTCTCCCACAGATTCAGTTAATTTGCAAAAGCAGCTTACAGAACTCAGGGAAACACGCATATCTGCCAGTTTATTAATGGATACAGATGAGCAACCAGGCGAGGAGATAGGTGAGATCTGGGAACCAGCCCAGGGACTTCTGTCCCCACGGAGCTGGGGTGTGTTACCCTCCTGGTGTGAATGTGTTCACCAACCAGGGAGCCCCCCAAGCCCCCGACTAGGACTTTTATGGAGGCTCCTCACATAGGTCTGATCAATTATTTACTCCATTTCCGGCCCCCTCCCCTCTCTAGAGCAGTGGGGAGAATTAGCAGAACATTCCAACCTTCTAATCAGCTCAGGCTGTCTGGTGACCACCCTCAATCTAGGAGCCACCCAGGAGCCCACCCGGAGTTCCCTCATTAGAACAACGATGGTCCTTGTGGCCTTACCACTCAGGGATCTACCAGGGCTTTAAGAGCCTTGTGTTAAGTCTGGGGTCAAAGATGAAATATTAATGCTCCTTGTGTTCTTACCACTTAGAAAATTACAAACGTTCTAGGAATTCTGTGCCAGGGACTGGGTGCAGAAACCAACATACAAATAGTTTCTATTATTGCACACCGAGATGGGAGACTAAGCTGTCCTTAACAGGAAGATCACACAGAAGTATCAGTAGCACGGAAACATGCCACAACCTGAGTTTAACAACAAAAGCAACATATTAAATTGAATGATATATATAAAAAAGCACTCCCCAAAGGATTAAATGTTAGTTGTCTCAAGGTCCTCAATTTATAGGTAACTTCTTTCCTTGCCTCTTTATATTTCTCTTTACTTTCCCCAAATTTCCATAATGAACACATAATGTTTTTATGATTAGGGATAAGGAAGTCAAATATTCAATGTTTGTTTTTCAATCTGCAAATTGTGGGCCACGTGGATACCTTGATATCTAAATATTAGACACAAAGCTATGTCAACGTGTACTAAGCCCTTCTTAACCATGAAACAGCATCAACTCCAATAACATCAGGTCGGAGCACACTCAGATCCGCAGAAAGAGTGTTAATGTTCACGTCTGATATCCAAGAAAGTATAATGCAGAAAACTGTTTTTGTTTTTCTTTTCAAATATGAGGTTTCAAGCACATCGCTATTATCACTTGTCCTACTGGATCTTCACGCTGGCGAACAGCGTGCCGGCAGAAACGCGTCTGGTCACGCTGCCGACAAAAGTCTACTGCCCAAGGCAGGCAGTGCTGTCCTATACAAGATGGGTTTCTCTCTTTTCAGAAAAGGACTGTTTGACAAGTAGCTATTGTGGGCGGAAATTGAAGCTAACACATTTTTGCTGGTTATCTTGATGGAATTGCTTTTTAGCTCCCCATACTCAAGTACTAATATATTTCTCTCCTCACATTTGAAACGGAACATTCTGGAAGTGTAAACACTATACTTGCCAAGAGTTAAAAAAAAAAAAATCCTCCTACCTTCTTCTACTTTGGGTTGTATTAGTTCACAAATAGGCTGAAAATCTTGGGACAAATCAAATTTCTCTGTTTAAAACAAGTAACAAGGGGCGCCTGGGTGGCTCAGTGGGTTAAGCCGCTGCCTTCGGCTCAGGTCATGATCTCAGGGTCCTGGGATCGAGTCCCGCATCGGGCTCTCTGCTCAGCAGGGAGCCTGCTTCCCTCTCTCTCTCTCTGCCTGCCTCTCTATCTACTTGTGATGTCTCTCTGTCAAATAAATAAATAAAATCTTTAAAAAAAAAAAAAAAAAAAAAAAAAAAAAACAAGTAACAAGTAACAAAAAGTACTAAAAGCCTAAACAAGTACAAAAGATAATAGTACAGATGTACAGATGTTCTAACTAAAACATCTGAGGGGCGCCTGGGTGGCTCAGTGGGTTAAAGCCTCTGCCTTCGGCTCAGGTCATGATCTCAGGGTCCTGGGATCGAGTCCCGCATCAGGCTCTCTGCTCAGCGGGGAGCCTGCTTCCCCCCTCTCTCTGCCTGCCTCACTGCCTACTTGTGATCTCTGTCAAATAAACAAATAAAATATTTTTTTAAAAAATCTGAAAAGTCACTCTTATTTAGAAGTTTTTATTTAAAAACTCAGTGATACCAGATTACAGTCTGACCCTACCTGGTAAGAACAGTTACAATGTAAGTGTTCTATTTTTGAGTGTTAAGCAGCAGTAAAACAGACCTTTAGATAGTATCTACTGTATCAATGATATTAGATATTCAGGAGGAAATAAGACAGCTGTAATTTAAGAAAAGTTTTCAGAGCTTCCTGCCACAGATAACAGATAACAGATATTCTTTCTTAAATGGCAATGTTAACAATACAGTAACAAACAGGGACTCTAATTACTACAAAATGCTTGGACTGTGGCTGCCCTGATCTGCCAGCAGACAGTTTCACATTTTTGTAGGCAGGCTCCACAGCCAGCATGGAGCCCCACACCAGGCTCGAATTCACGACCCACGAGATCATGACCTGAGCTGAGATCAAGAGTCACGGATGCTGAACCGACGGAGCCACCGAGTGCCCATCTGCCCGGCAGATCGTTCAGCAGCCCAGGGAAACCTTTCCAACCGAGTTACATGGACACAATAATGATGCTGTGTGTAAAAAGCTCACAGGTTAGAAAATACTGCAGGACTTCAAGTTACTGCATTACTCTCAGTGAGTCAATCCAAAGTACTCAGAATGGAAACGGACATGCAAAGGCTTGCGACCTCGAGATAAGAATGCGTTTTGTGGACAATTCTGACCAAAAGAGAAAAGAAGCAGCTATTCAGCCAATCTAGTAAAGCGCACTTCTGGTCCTCCGCAGCTGACTTGGAACACAGTGCGGCCGACAATCTCAGATGCGTCCTATGATGCTGGCTCCTGCTGGCTGCCTCCTACCTAAGCACATCCCCACTTGCAGGCCACGCAGCTCCCGGCTCGGCTGCAGGTAAAGGCCACGGAGCTAAGCGTGGAGTCCAGAGACAGAGATTTTAGGAGCCCACGAAGCACCCAGCCTGCCTGCCCTATAAATCACCCACCAGCTTTGTCATTTATAAAGAGTCCAAGACGGATCGGAAACCAAGCGCTGATTCCATGCTGCCTGAAAAACGTCAGCCTTAATCGCCAAATCACCAGACATAGGTATGGATTTAACTTCTCCAGCACAAAAGTGGGGAGGAGGAGTTTTCAACATCTGAACAGTCCAGAAACGTGCATGTACATCTCAGCACTGGAGTCCGTTAGGTTTCCACCCATTCATGCCTCTAAGGATCACTGCTAAATACATTAAGTGTGCTGCGCTCGACCCCATGTGCAGCTCAGACAGGAGCGGGAACCCAGCTGCGCTCGACCCCGTGTGCAGCTCAGACAGGAGCGGGAACCCAGCTGCGCTCGACCCCGTGTGCAGCTCAGACAGGAGCGGGAACCCAGCTGCGCTCGACCCCGTGTGCAGCTCAGACAGGAGCGGGAACCCAGCTGCGCTCGACCCCGTGTGCAGCTCAGACAGGAGCGGGAACCCAGCTGCGCTCGACCCCGTGTGCAGCTCAGACAGGAGCGGGAACCCAGCTGCGCTCGACCCCATGTGCAGCTCAGACAGGAGCGGGAACCCAGCTGCGCTCGACCCCGTGTGCAGCTCAGACAGGAGCGGGAACCCAGCTGCGCTGAACCCCGTGTGCAGCTCAGACAGGAGCGGGGAACCCAGCTGAGGAGAAAAGCGGTGAAGATGAAACAAAAGAAATGATGTGTGTTTACCGATACCAAACCCAAGGAGAGAGACGGGGACAGCGATCTGCCCCTGGGGAAGGCTTCACACCTGAAGTGCTCATGACGCCGAGCCCCGCGGGTCACAAAGAACTACTGCAGGTCAAAGACACGGAAAGAAAGGGTGACCCAGGCTCCAGGGAGGGAACCCGAGACTCAAGAAGTGGTGGGCCATCGGCAGGAATTTCGGCCTTCTGAGGCTGGACAGAGAAGGGTAAAGTACGTGCCGGGCAAAGGAGAGAGAGGAGGGATGTTCAAAATGCAGATTCTCAAATCCTACGAGGAATAAGAAACTAATTTTTGGAGGTCCTGCGGGGCTTCCCGTGATCTGCTGTGTTTGGGTAAAGTGTCGAGAACTGCGGGGCCAAAGCGAGAGGACAGGAAGGGGGATTTTGCTACAAGAGAACAACGGAGGCAGGACTAACAGAAAATACCAACTATCGAGATATGGGGTTAATGGAAAAGAAGAATCAGAGGGTGACGTGAGGTCTGAAAGAACAGGAAAGTAAGTATGACGTCAGAGAAGACATAAGAACGGGTAAATGTGGGCTCCTGGGGAGCTCAGTCAGTTAAGCGTCTGTCTTCCTCTCAGGTCATGATCTCCCGGTCCTGGGATCGAGTCCCACCCGGGCTCCCTGCTCAGTGGGAAGTCTGCCTCTCTCTCTCTTCTGCTTCCCCTGCTCTCTCTCTGTCAAGCAACTAAATAAAATCTTTTAAAATAAAATTAAAAAGCAAAAGAAAGAAAGGGCAAATGTTGGCAGAGAAAGCCCAAATCTAGACATTCTGAGGTTGCATTCCCTACTGGTAGGAAATTTGGTCTTAGAGATTCAAGAAAATTAACCTCCTATTTGAACACATACAATATTTGCCGGCACGTCTTCTAGGGCTGCTACGAGCTGGCTACTTTGCAACGTTTTATTAATTAACTTCGGGACTGTGTCTCTGTCTCCCTAAATACGTGAAGGGCAAATTATACATATAAGGCAGAGTGCTACAAACTTAAGAGGAACTCAATAAATATTTACTGAATAATGAAAGTAGAAGGCTAAACAAAGGTTGAAGGGTTTATTCTTTATTTATGATTATGATTTTAAAAAGCAAAGGAAAAACCCTCTTCTCCCCATCCTTTCTCTCTCTCGCTCTTTTAAAGATGTCAACATTCTTACCTTTGCTGCCAAAGCTGTTAAGCTGTCGAGGAATCTCTGCCAGAAATCCTTGAAGAGCGGGCGGTCGATTCTCTTCAGGCTATCTTTGGTGCTACCATCCACACTGACATACAGCTGGGTAACTGGTTTGAGGTTCCTTTGTAATTTAAAAAAAAAAAACAAAAAACGGGGAAAAGTTATTTCTGTGTCAGGCTTTTGTGATTCACAGCCTACAGGAGATGGGGTAATCAAGCACCGCACAGGTCTACAGGCTTCTGCCTCTCCCAAAGGACTGAAGAAACGATTTTCATAACGTGACAGAATGGGCCGCCAGCTGATTATGTCTAACAGTGACTGGATGCCATTCTTAAGAAACTGAAAGCATTCAATTCCTTAAAACTGGCCCCTCTTCAAACCCTAGCTTTTAGTGGAAAACAAACAAAATGAGATCTAGCTGCAGGTCAGGCACCATGAGCCCAGGGCAATTGGAAGGGGTCCCAGACTTGGGTTTTGCCACGAACTCTGCCACTCAAGCTTTATACAGCAGAAATGCCGCAGCCGCGTTGGGTCTGTGCTCACAGGCCACCTTCCATCCCCAATTCACTGAGGGAGAAGTTTTCGAAGGACCAAGAAACAACCCCAAAAACTCAAACCTTCTTTGAGCCTCATCTATGCCTTGGAGAGCCAGAGTGGGTTTGAAGTTCAGCCTTGTGGAGGCGAACGAAGGCCCAGTCAGGGAGCTTTAAGCCATGTGGAGCTAACACAGCAACCAAGCCTTACAAACCATACCTCCAAGAAGACTGTGTGCGGCAGGTTAGGCTCTGTGCCTTCTTGATCAGTCTCCTGAACGCCACTCACTCTCCACTACTCAACCTCACGGACTCATCTCATTAAAGTCATTCATTCTTATCTAGTCTACTTGGTAGTTACACTTAAAGTCCAGACCACATGCTTTCCAAAACCTTCCTGTTCTCTCTTCAAATGGGTCCCATAGGGGCTCCTGGGTGGCTCAGTCGGTTAGGTATCTGCCTTCGGCTCAGGTCATGATCCCAGAGTCCCGGGATCAACCCCCACATGGGGCTCCCCACTCAGTGAGGAGTCTGCTTCGCCCTCCAACTGCCCCCTCTCGTGCTCTCTCTCTCACTCTTTCTAATAAATTAAAAATAAAAAACAAAAGAGTCTCATAATTCATTTCCCTTTAATAATGCTTTGACCAAATTCTTCACTATTAGCTTTCCAGAATTTGTATTTACCCCCAGAATTTATTTATGCATTTTTTGCTTCAAAGTCTATGCACTTTTAAAAACTGAAATATAATTCACATGCCATAAAATTCACCACCAAAGTGGTTTATGTTTTTGTATCTATCAGTATCAGCCTAATCAGTCTCTGAATGTTAAGACCTCGAAGGGCAAGAACCATATTTTTTTTAACCCAGCCAGGCAGGCAGGTCCGTGTAGCTACTTTTTACTCGATATTGTTGACTTGGGCTAACCTAACTTTTTAGGGCATGCAGGCCAAACCGATGCTTATAATGATCTGGTTAGTGACATATGGAAAAATCAGAAGGGTCTAAACCCAAAGTTATTAAGAGTGGAGAAGCTCTGACCGAAGTTAAGAAGTGATTAAAATACTGGCAAACTCATTGCTTTAATCCGTCTCCAACACTGGCGTACAAAGGGAATCCTTAAAAGTTCAATCCTGTGTCACGACTGAGCAAAGGACATCAATTACTGAAAATGAAAAACAGGAGCGTCCTGTAATGGCACATTCGGTCTCATCACCCCTCTTGCTGGGAGCCTCCTTAATAACAGACAAGCTATGCTACCTTAACTGGGCTTTATGTTGTACAGAAAATAAAAGTAGAAGAGACTGTTTTAACGGATACTGCTAGCTATCATTATCTGATACTTACAGGACTTTGTCATAAAGCTGCCTAATGCAAAGTGGGGACTGGCTTGACCTTTCACTATGCCTTCATAACTACTTGAGATTATAAACAGTAAATTCCAAAGGTCACAGTTATTTAAAAACTTCCCTCACTTGCAAAAAAGGAAGCCCTGGACACTAACAGTACCAGTAAGAAATTTCAGTCGAACTAAAACCTGAGATGCTATGATCGAGGAAGTTTGTACATCTCTTACCAAAGAGCAGAGGAAGCATGAAGAGGAGGAAAAGTCCCTGGGAATTACAGAGCTTATTCCCAAGGGACTCAAAACATGAAAAGTACCTTGGAGAAATATTCTGAGCCTCAAGGATCTTACGTCTGCCTTGGATTGGCCCCTATTCCCCAGGACAAGCAAGAGGTTCTCGGCACGGCCATTTATCTATCACTATTCTATACAGAGATTGCATCGTTTTCGTTCCCAAAAAGCAAGAGTATGTTATAACCTTAAAATAATGATAATAATTTGTGTGTGACAGTCTCACAATGCTGCTGAGAACAATTTAAAAGGACAATAAAATAAAAGGGAAATACAATCCTAAACCCCATTCCCAGTGAAAATACCCAGTGAATCTTGGTGAGATTATTGTGACGATCCTTCATCCTGCTCATTTAAATCTGAATTAAAAACAATCATAAATACAAATGCGCTGACAACTGGACATAAAAATCCCTCTTCCTTTTTTGCCTCTCCATAGAGATTAGCAGGCCACTGGCTTGGAAGGGAGAATGAGAACCAATCTCTACAGCAAGGAAAAAAGGAAGAGATTTATGTTTGTAAGAAATCAAACGGCTTAGAGAGTAAGTTTGATGTTCCTACTGAACAAAACATAAAAAAATAACAGAAGTGGTCCAAACATCAATAGCATTAAAACCAGAATCTGGGCTGTTAGTTGTGGCCGAATAATGCAGGAGGAGAAGAGGAGCATGACGAAGGGGAAGGATTTACCGAGAATTCGTCAGGTGCTGGGTGCTCTGTGCTTCATCCTTCTTTTTAGTTCATGAAAACTTCACAGTAAAACAACACGGTAGCCGCTACTTCTACCAATTTTAGACACGATGAAACTGAGACTCAAAAGGCTAAGTAGCTTGTTGGAGAATCCACAAGTATCAATACTGACACCCAAGCTGAGATGGGACCCCAGAGCCTGCTCCCCCAGCCCCGCACCGCAACGCCTCCCTCAGAACGGTCAGTTCACAGACAGTACTGGCTGGCCCTTTGTCAAGGAAAGCCTCACAGCAGTGTTTCTCCAAGTGTGGTCAGGACCACCCGTATCAGAAGCACCTGCAAACTCAGGTTCTTGGGCCACTCTCAAGACTGAATCATCTTCTAGGAACAGAGCCTTAGAAAGTGTACTGTTGTATTAGTTTCAAGAACTTCTCCACATCGATCAAGAAAGTTGAAAACACAAATAAATGGGAAGATATCCCATGTTCATGGATCAGAAGTATTAATATGGTGATAATGAAAATGTCTGTTAACACTCAAAGCCATCTATAGATTCAGGGCAATCCCTACTAAATTCCAATGATCCTTTCACAGAAAGAGAAAAAACAATCCTAAACTTCCTACAG
This sequence comes from Meles meles, assembly GCF_922984935.1. Classification (NCBI taxonomy): domain Eukaryota; kingdom Metazoa; phylum Chordata; class Mammalia; order Carnivora; family Mustelidae; genus Meles; species Meles meles. The sequence continues at coordinate 1,942,301 of NC_060086.1, read as the reverse complement.
TACCACAAAAGGCTCTGAATAACCAGAGCAATCCTAATGAAAAAAAGAACAAAGCAGGAAGCATCGTACTTCCTCATCTGAAACTACAGCACAGAGATACAGTAATAAAAACAGTATGATGTTAACACTCACATGAAAACATGAATGACATTAAAGCAAACAGACAAATGGAACAGAATCAGGAATCCCGAGATAAACCCATGTGTATACGCAGTCAACAAGTATTTGACGAGGGAGCCAAGATCACTCAGCATGGAAAAGACAGTCTCTTCACCAAATGGTGCTGGGAAAACTGGGTATTCACATACAAAAAATGAAACTGGATCCTTGTATCACTCACAAAAGCTAAGTCAAAATGGAGTAAAGACTTAAATATAAGACCCCAAACCGTAAAATTCCTAGAAGAAAACACAGAGGAAAAGTCTTTCACCTCGGTCTTGGCCACAGTTTTTGGATATGACGCCAAAAGTACAGGCAACAACAATAGAAAAACCAAACAAGTGGAACTGCACCAGATTAAAGAGCTTCTGCACAACAAAGCCAGAGAGGCAACCTCCAGAATGGAAGAAAATCTCCACAAATCGTATGTCTGAATCAGGTTTCATATCCAAAATACGTAAGGAACTCCTACAACTGAAAAGCAAAAAACCTAATCTGATGTTTAAAAATGGGCAAAGGACTAGCGCAGACATTTTTCCAAAGAAGACATGCAAGTGGCCAACAGGTGCTTGCTTGAAAAGAACCTCAACATCGCTCGTAAGCAAGGAGATGTCAATCCAAGTACCAGCCCCATGGGGGATGGCTCTTCTCAAGAAGACAAGAGAGGACACGAGCGATGAGGATGCACAAAGGAAAGGGAACCCTGTGCACTGCTGGTGGGAATGTAAATTGGTACAGTCACTATGGAGGCTCCTCAAAAACACTAAAAACAGAAATACCGTATGATGCAGCAATCCCACTTCTGGGTGTTTATCCAAAAGAACGAAATCAGTATCTTGAAAAGATATCTACATCCCCACGTGTACTGTAGCATTATTCACAACAGCCGAGACATGGACACGTGTCTGTCAACAGATGAGTGGATAAAGAAAATGTCACATTATTCACCCATGAGGAAAAAGGAAATTCTGTCATTTGCAACATAACAGATGAACCTGGAGGACATTATGCGAAGTGAGATAAGCCAAATACGGAAAGACAAATGCTGCATGAACTTACCTGTATGTGGAATCTTTAAAAAGAAAAAGAAAGAAGACATTTTCGATTAGCTGTTTTCTTCCCTGTGTATGGGCCACCACACTCTCACTTGTCTATTTCATGATTTTTTTATTTTTATTTTTTATTTTTTTAAAGATTTTATTTATTTATTTGACAGAGATCACAAGAAGGCAGAGAGGCAGGCAGAGAGAGAGAGAGGGGGAAGCAGGCTCCCCGCTGAGCAGAGCCCCATGTGGGACTCGATCCCAGGACCCTGAGATCATGACCTGAGCCGAAGGCAGTAGCCCAACCTACTGAGCCACCCAGGCGCCCATATTTCATGATTTTTTTAAATAAACATTTAACATTTTAAATAATATTATGCATGACTCTGTGTATCAGATACCTCCCAATGCAGGCCTGCTGTTTTTTATTTGTTTGTCACTGTTTTTGTTGTTATTGAACTACTGTGGTAAATTCTGTAATTCTTTCCTGCGTTTAGCCTGCTTGGTTAGCTCAGTAGTCTGCTAGTAACCGGCCAGAAACAGCCCTAGTGCCTTCAACCAGTAAGGCTCCCACCTCTGCTGAGGCTTCTGTGTGTCGGGGCAAGCGGAGGCAGGCGGCTGACAACTCTGCCTCAGTTTGCCTAAGACATCAACATCAGGCAGGGGCGAGAGAATAAAGCCTTGTCACGTCTCCCTGGCAGGCCCGGCTTCTACCTTCCCAGGAATACACAGGAGCTTTTCAAAGTTCCCTATGAACGTCTCATTCCCCAGCTTTTTCTTTAATCTCTTCAATGGGCATCTTGCTTGCCCCAACCACAACCGCTGCCTCGGGCAGCTGCGAAATTGAACAGTTGCCTATAACTGGCCCTAACGAGAGCCCACCCCCACCCCGAGAAAAGCTTCTTCCCTAGGCAGGATGAGTGACTTCAATAAAGACAAGCCCTGTGCGTGGGCTTCCAGGGAACGGCCACAGAACTCACGTAATGACAGTTCTCGCTCTGTTCCACCTCCCTTCCCCCGGCTGCCAGGCGGCTGGTGTTTCCTGGGGCTACAAGCTACTGGGTTTAGGCTACTGCAGCGCTGGGGGAGTGGGGATGGACTAGGACACATTAAGACACCACGAAGCTTAGGACACGAAATAGGACATATTAACGCATCACAAGACTTACTGTCCCCATTGAGATTCAACCATTTTTCTAGAATAAATGCTCCTCACACTGTTGTGTGTCTTTGGTTAAGAAAAAGTTGATTCTGACCATTTTTGCTAGTGTTCTCACTGCTTTTATGGAGCAGCAGGTTCTGAAGGTCTGTACTCTGTTACTCCAGCTGACATCCAACCTTAAGCTTTGTTTCCAGTCCCCTCACTACCCATCACAGTATTTTCGACTTCCACTGCGACTTCTTGAACCCATAAGCGAATCAGAAGTACACTGATAAATTACAAACATACTAGAATATTCTATTAATCTCTCCATGTTGATTTATAGTGTGATTCCAGGATGTTCAGGTATCATGCTCTATACGAGTTCAATACTTTGTTGAAACTTGCTATAATGCCCAGCATACGGCCATTAGCTGATTAGTCTGCAAGCAAATTCCATGCTCTTGAAAAAAATTATATGCCAAAGTTTCTGGCTCCAATGCTCAATTTCTGTGACACAGGATAAATTTGTTGATTTAGTTGTTCAAATCTTCATTACTGCTATTGCTTTTAATTTGCTTCTTTTAATAGTTTGAGAGAATTACGTTAAAAACCTACTATCTCTCCTCATAGTTCTTTCAATATTGAGATCATGTTATTGTGTTTACAAGTTTTAAATTGCTAAATTCTTTTATGTTCCCAGTGGGTTTAAAATGTTATTATTAAGAAACATCTACCTTATCTCAAGTAACGATACCTGTCTTAAAGTACGCTCTGACCAAATTATTACTTAGCCTACCTTTCCAAAAGCGAAACTTCTAAGTGTTTTCACACATTATCTCATATACTCACAATGCCACTATAAGATGGTCATGATTATAAAATCTGTTCACAGGTTAGGAAGCTGGGCCCCGAGAAGTTACTTTCTCGGTGTCACTAAGACAGCAAGAGATTCAGTTAGGATTCAAACGAGATCTCTTTTAGACCAGAGCCCAGCTCTTAACACCTTAACACCTTAACACCTTAACTATTTCCTCTTTTTTAGCCTATCTAGACCTGCATTTTTTTTAACGATCTTATTTATTTACTTATTTATTTATTAGAAAAAAGGAGAGCATGAGCGGGGGAAGGAGTAGAGGGAGAGGGAGAGGCAGACTCTCTGCTAAGCATGAAGCCCGATGTGGGGCCTGATCCCAGGACCCTGAGGTCACGACCTGAGCCGAAGGCAGACACTTCACTGACTGAGCCACCCAGGCGCCCCTAGACCAGCATATTTCTGAAAGGTACTCTATCAACTCACAGACACAAGAGAAGACTATATTTTAAACTTAACATATTTACTATAAATAAAACAGGCTGGGAGGGGAGAAAAGCTTCTACTGAAAGGATCAGGTGATGTTTATAATCCTCATTTCACTGGAAGCTATTTTCTGTAACCTAAAAAATACAAGAAAACTATTTGAGCTAAAAAATACACGAAAACTATTTTTATTAAAATTCATGCATTTCTTCACACGTTCACTAAACATCTAGTATGGGAAGAGCTATCCAATTCATCACCGCCCAAGGCGAGGACCTCCGAGGTCTGCTTTAACAAGTGTCTCACTGCGGGGCACTGGCCTCACAGCCCAGAGCAACCTGGGAAGGAGTAACGTGGCCTGTGCCAGCAGAACGACAGCGTGATGGACCTCCCTGGCTGCGGGGTGGAACGCAAACACTGACTGTACAGAATTACAAGGGTCCTAAACTCACTTGTCCATAGGGGCCAAGAATATAGTGTGAGTCAAGCAAGCCACTTTTTTTTTTCCTTTTTTTTCCCCATTTTATTTATTTTTTTCAGCATAACAGTATTCATTGTTTTTGCACAACACCCAGTGCTCCATGCAAAACGTGCCCTCCCTATTACCCACCACCTGTTCCCCCAACCTCCCACCCCTGACCCTTCAAAACCCTCAGGTTGTTTTTCAGAGTCCATAGTCTCTTATGGTTCGCCTCCCCTCCCCAATGTCCATAGCCCCCTCCCCCTCTCCCAATCCCACCTCCCCCCAGCAACCCCCAGTTTGTTTTGTGAGATTCAGAGTCATTTATGGTTTGTCTCCCTCCCAATCCCATCTTGTTTCATTTATTCTTCTCCTATCCCCCTAACCCCCCATGTTGCTTCTCCATGTCCTCATATCAGGGAGATCATATGATAGTTGTCTTTCTCCGATTGACTTATTTCACTAAGCATGATACGCTCTAGTTCCATCCACGTCGTCGCAAATGGCAAGATTTCATTTCTTTTGATGGCTGCATAGTATTCCATTGTGTATATATACCACATCTTCTTGATCCATTCATCTGTTGATGGACATCTAGGTTCTTTCCATAGTTTGGCTATTGTAGACATTGCTGCAATAAACATTCGGGTACACGTGCCCCTTCGGATCACTACATCTGTATCTTTAGGGTAAATACCCAGTAGTGCAATTGCTGGGTCATAGGGTAGTTCTATTTTCAACATTTTGAGGAACCTCCATGCTGTTTTCCAGAGTGGTTGCACCAGCTTGCATTCCCACCAACAGTGGAGGAGGGTTCCCCTTTCTCCACATCCTCGCCAGCATCTGTCATTTCCTGACTTGTTAATTTTAGCCATTCTGACTGGTGTGAGGTGATATCTCATTGTGGTTTTGATTTGTATTTCCCTGATGCCGAGTGACGTGGAGCACTTTTTCATGTGTCTGTTGGCCATCTGGATGTCTTCTTTGCAGAAATGTCTGTTCATGTCCTCTGCCCATTTCTTGATTGGATTGTTTGTTCTTTGGGTGTTGAGTTTGCTAAGTTCCTTATAGATTTTGGATACTAGCCCTTTATCTGATATGTCGTTTGCAAATATCTTCTCCCATTCTGTCAGTTGTCTTTTGGTTTTGTTAACTGTTTCCTTTGCTGTGCAAAAGCTTTTGATCTTGATGAAATCCCAATAGTTCATTTTTGCCCTTGCTTCCCTTGCCTTTGCCGTTGTTCCTAGGAAGATGTTGCTACAGCTGAGGTCAAAGAGGTTGCTGCCAAGCAAGCCACTTTTAAAGGAGAAAGTTCTTTGGACACCAAAACGCAAACTGCATATGAAACACGCAGGAATATTCTTTGCTTACTCAAAACGACATGCTTCCATTTGCCCTTCTCATGGTTTCGTATTTGTTGGAAATGGTGACAGAAACTTCCCTGCAGTAAGAGAACGACAGTGCAGCTCCTCTGACAAGTGGCCGGCAACACTCAGCCTTACAGCGGAGACGACAGAACAGGGACCAGTCTGGCAAACTGAAAACCACAGCTTCATCGAAGGAATAACCATTAGCTGGTGTGATACTGTATAATAAGATATGACTTCTTATGCTTAGTTCCTGGCTTAGAGCTCCTAAAACCCGTGGCATTTCCTGAGCAACAGAGGTGAGAGAAGCATCTTTTGTTACCCATACTAGCGCCCTTCAACCATAAAGATTCACTTTACTAGTGAGGTGACTCCTGCTGGGCCCCCAGAGAGCTTCAGGATGGGGCTGGCAGTCAGAAGAACCAACCACGTGATGATAGGGCTGGAACTTTCAGATCCACCCCCCCAACCTCCAGGGAGGGAGACAGGCTCGAGGTTGAGCTAATCACCAACTGACCAAGACTGACTCCATCCTGTTTGTGTAACGGCCCCTCCACAAGCCCTCTGCAGGATGGGGTTCCGAAAGCTTCAGGCTGGTGAACACACTGAGGTACTGAGTGGGCGGGGGGAGGACAGGGGTTACTGTGCCTGGAGATGGGATGGAAGAGTAGTGCCCCCCATACCGGGTCCCTTGATCTCTTCCATGTGGCTATTCCTGATCTGTATCCTTTAGAATAAACCAGTAAGAGTAATGGTTTTCCCTGATTTCCGTGAGTGGTTCTAGCACATCACTGAACTTGGGGAAGGAGTCATGGGAAGCCCCGATCTACAGCTCGTTGGTCAGAAGAACCGGTGCGATCTGGGACTGCGCCCGGTGCCAGAAGTGGGGCGCTCTTATCAGACTGAGCCCCCCAAGCTATGCAATCTGCCCGGGTCCAGGTAGTGTCATAACCGGACTGGATCGCACGACACCCAGCTGGTGTCCGCAGAGAACCGGAGAGCTGCTGGTGTGGAAAAACCCACACATCTGGTGTCAGAGGGCCATGAGTGATAAAACCAGCTAAGAGTGAAGTGTTCTGGTACTGGAAAAACAGCACTTTTTACTTGGCTTTTAACAATTTTGCCAGACTGTCTTTTCCAAAAGTCAGAAATTCAGATTTTATGCAAAATGTCTGGATGTGAACTGTTGGCTCAAAAAACAAACAAAAAGCTTTTAAACATGGTTCAGGACAAATAAAACCCACTTCTGTCTGACCAACTGCCAATCTGAAACCTTTGGCCCTCTCCAGCCGTCCCAGAAAATTATCTTTTTTTTTCAACTGAGTTCCTAAAAAATAGGGAATCCAGTGGTTCAAGGTTAACCTCCTTGACCACTACAGCCCCTTGTGCCATACACTGGACGACAAACACGGCCCTAAATTCCTCCTCTCCCTACATCCACGTCCCCTTGCCCCGCAGCTGGGGGTGCCCTCTCAGCTGGGACTTGCTTTGGCCAATGGAAGTGAGCAGGCATGACAGGAGCAGAGGCTCACAAGACGCTTGGGCATGAAGCTCACTGTCTCGCACGGCTCCCTGACACCCCGCCCCCATGTGAGCCCGTTCAGACGAGCTTACCGGGAGGTGAGAAGCTACACGAATAGAGGCCAGTGGTCCCAGCCACGGGCCGCATAGACCAGCCAGCCCTGCGATCCGCCAACTGACCCATGAACAACACTGCGACCAGCAAAGCCAGCGCACCCAGGATTATGAGCTAAATAAATGGTGGTTACGTTGAGTGACTTGGTTTTACGATGAGTGATTACAAGAAAAGGTAACTGGTAAGATGCCATGCCTGCTAACAATAGCACTATAAAACCACTTTCTTTGGTGGGATTAAGAGGGCCTTTCCTCAACAGAAAAGGCTTTCATGGTCCAATCACTCCCAGTCCTACTATTAATACGAAGTGTCTTACATGATAAAAGCCCGTGTTGACAAAGTCATAAAGCTGCAGAGTCTAACAGCCTTCTCCACTGCCCAAGGTGTTAGCGTCTGTCCTCCACATCCTTGAGGACCACTCCCTGTACAACGGCCCTCAGTGGGAGAACCGCCAGCACGAAGCCACACACTGGGGAGCCAGAGGGCGGACTGAAATTCTCTTAAGGAAAAGCGTCAGGAAAAGGGAACTGGCCTGAATGACACCTGCGTGTGGGTCAAGGGAAGGCCAACGGACAAAGTCAAGAACCTCCTCAGAAGGTATTAAAGTGTGGGTGGTACTGCAGTAACTTAGGGAAAAATTTTAATTAAAAAAAACAACTTAGTAAACCGCCGATCGCCGATAGCGCATCATTATTGCCCAGAGCGCGCTCAGTGATAAAACGGCTACGGGGGGTTCGCTCGCCGGCTCGGCTGCCTGAGCTGACCCGCTGTACGGAAGCGGCCCTAAAACACTACGGGTAACTTCCCAAAGTCAGGTCCGGGAGTCTACAGCCTTGTGGTCCCAAAGAGACGAAGACACCCGAGACAGTCGGCATTTGGATTCCTCCCAACTCAAGGAATAGAACAGTACGATCTGGACTCAGGACTCCTCCTTCCACTTCCTCCTGGGCCACGGGGTTGACGCGAGAGGAGGGCACTTGGCTCAACTCAGAGAGGCCTCAGGTCGGGGAAGTATCAGTTGAAGAGTAGGGGCGCCTCAGGCCCGTTTTGTTTCACTACTCTATAGCCCAGAGTATCTGAAACTCAGAGTTTCAAATACTGGGTATTGATACTCAGTATTGATACTTAGTTAATACTTAGTTACAATACTAGTTACAACACTTAGTTATAATACTAGTTTTAACACTTAGTTAATACTCAGGATTAACACATCTTAGTATCTAGTATGTCAAATCTCAGTGCTCTTCTTCTAACTTTTTCCTGAACTACTCACACATCACTCTGGGGAAGAGCAGGGGTAGGACAGTCACCTCCTGTTTCGGGCCCCTAACGCCGGGCATGCACGTCACAGCCACACCAGCAGGACTGCTGTGCGTTAGAGAAGGCAGCCCCGAACGTCATGCTCTTTGATCCATCTCTGCTAGGGTGTCGCTAACAGAAATTCTTCTCGGATCCTAGCAGTAGTATGCGGAGCCCAGCCATAACTGTGGATCTCAACTTTGGGTTTTGCCTCCATCCACACTGGTATTTCAATAAATAACCAAGATACGCCAACTCTTTGAGCTCCAAACCTAAAACAGCTCCTTCCCACACATTCTCTCCTTCGCCCAATAAGGACAACTAAAGAAGGGACGCACGTCCCTGGACCCCGGCACCCTTGATATAGGAGCTTCAAGAACGCTTTCCAAATCCACACAAAGGAACTTTCCTTCTCGGAGCACTCTTTCTTATTACTCACAGGGTATACCCTTCCGTTTTCTAAAAACTCTTGTGTTCAACATCCGAGAAATCTGCTCATTTCCCATGCCCCTGCCCCTGCTACTTCACTTCCTCCTTGCCTCCCTCCCAGTTTACCAGTGCCCACACTGAACAACTGGTTTAATCAACACCTTTGTGTCCCATTTTTCACTGATGGCAGTCAAGACTACCGTGGACACTGCGTCGTATCACGGTCCCCAGGCTCCGAGAGGAGGCTCACCAGCAAGAGTGGGGAAGAGAGACCCAAGAACACTTTCTGAACGTTCACGATGTGCCAGGCTTTTGCTGGACACTTCCAAGCACAGAGCTTATGCGCCGCTCTGTAAACTTCTTCAGTCCGTGAGCACTCGCAAGGAGTGCTGTGCGTGCAAACAATGAATCATCTTCTCTGGTTACCATTTTGCCGAGAATTACCTACACCCCACTTTGAGCAGATTTATTCTTTCTACATATATATGCCTCAAATTTGGGATAAACTCCCTTTCTGTTGTGTGTATATCAATCCCAACACCTACATCAACTCCTTCCTCATGAGCCATCTGAAAACCCAGGGGTTTTAAACCTAAAAAAATATTTAAAAAGGAACGGTAACCCACACAAAATTTATACATTGACATTTTTAAAACATTTCCCTTTTAACTTTACCTTTTTATACGACTTCAAAAAGTATTGTTTTAGCTATCCTTGTGACAATGTCACAGGTTTTCTTATTACTGCCCATTAGTCGGTTTTAACCAACTCTGATTTCCTAGGATGCTAAATTTTAAATTCACTTTGTGCATGCCTGTGTATGATCATTCTTTTTACAAACAATAATGTCTTCTTTACTGAATAAATTGAGCATGTGGCACTGTAAGTTTAAGGTGTACAACGCGTTACATTTGTATATTGTCATATGATTGTCAGAGTGACATTTCTAACATTACCTAATTTAGTACACTATTATTATCTCTATTCATTAGACTATGCATTAGGTCTCTATGGCTTAGTTACTACTTGTTACAAGTTTGTACCCTTAAACACCACCAATCTTAACACCCTCCATCATTCCCTGGTAACCATTATTTACTTTTTTTTTTTTAAACGAATTTAACTTTTTGAGATTCCACATATAAATGGTATCATACAGTACTTGTCTTTCTCTGATTGCATACCATAATGTGCTCGAGGTCCATCCAAGGTGTTGCAAATGGCAGGATATCCTCCTTTTTTATCAGTCAATAATATTTCGTGGTGTATATGTACCACACAGTTTTTATCCGTTCATCTGTTGATGGGCAGCTGGGGTGTCTCCATAGCTTGGCTATTGTGAATGATGCTGCAATAAATACGGAAATACTTATCTTATCAAAATCCCGTTTTCATTTCCTTTGGGTATATAGCCAGAAGTGGAGTTGCTGGATCATACAGTAGATCTATTTTTAATTTTTTTAGAAACCTCCATATTCCTCCACATTCTTTTCCATGGTGGCTGCACCAACAAAGTATAAAGGTTCCCTTGTCACCACACCCTCGCCAGCACCTGTTGTCCCGTCTTCTCGGTGACGGCCATTTGAACAAGTGTGAGGTGGTATCTCACCGTGGTTTTGATTTGCATCACCCTGATGATGCGTGATGTTGCGCATCTTTCATGCACCTGCTGACCATTTTGATGTCCTCTTTGCAAAAATGCCTATTTAGTTCTTCTGCTCATTTTCTGATCAGGTTGTTTTTTGTTGCTAAATCGACCGAGTTCTTCACTGACTTTGGAATGTTCCACATATGTCCGTGAAGTCCGTTTGCTCTGAAGTGTGGTTCAATTCCGGTGTTTCCTTATCGACTTCCTGATCCATCCACTGCTGAGATTAGGGTATCTGGGTCCTTTACTGTGACTGTATTATTGAGTTGTACCTCAAGATCTCTTAGCATTTGTTTAATGTACTTTGGTGCTTGGGCGCTGGAACTGTACACGCAAGTGTTCTATCTTCTTGATGTGCAGATTCACTTACCATTGTGTGATGACCTTCCTTGTCCCCTGTGACCCTTTTCAACTTGGAGAGAGGGATGCCCCACCGACCTTCTTTTGATTCCCACCGCCTGGATGGTCACCTTCCATCCTTTCACTTTGTGCCTGCTGGTGTCTTCAGAGCTGGAGAAGAGTATCCTATAGGCGGCATATGGTGGAGTCCTGTGTGGTTTTTGTTGCTGTTGTTTTAAATCCATTCAGCCACTCTGAGCCCTTGATTGCTGGGTTCAATTTTGGGTTATTGATATGTAATGATTTATTAGTGCCATTTTATCTTCTGCTTTCCCACTGTTTCTTTTTCATTCTGTTTCTACCTTTGTAGTTGGTGGTTTCCATGGTGATTTGCTCAGTCTCCCCTCTTCTTTATGTCTTGTGTCTATGCTCTACATTTTTTGCTTAGTGGTTACCATGAGGATTACAAAAAAACACCTCTAGATGAAATAGCCATTTTTCCTGCTGATAGGAATTTATCTTGATTTGCCTATAATTCCATCCTTTTGATTCTTCAGTATTTAACTATTATGTTCAATTAGCCAACATATAGTACACCATTAATTTCTGACGTAGTGTTCAACAATTCACTAGTTGCGTACCCAGTGCTCATCACAACACGTGCCCTCCTTAATACCCAACACCCACTTACCCCATCCCCACACTCCCTCCCTTCTGTAGCCCTAAGTTTGGGTCCTGGAGTTCAGCATCTCTCATGGGTTTTCCCTCCCTTCCCCTATAGTCCTCTGCGCTATTACATTCCACATATGAGTGAAACCATATGATGACTGTTATTCTTCAATATTTTTGATGTGACAAATTACTTTTTCATGCTGTGATTTTGTTACCAAGTGGTAGCAGGTACAGTTATTTTTAATACTTTTCCTTTAAACTTTATGCTATAATTAAGGGTTTGATATACTAATGTAAAAAAGAGTTACAGTCTTCTAATTGTCCATTTACCACTTTAATCAGCATTTTGTGTATTTTCATCTTCCCATTTCGGCTTGAAGAGCTCCCTGCAACGTATCTTTTTTTTTTTTTTTTTAAGAATTTATTTATTTATTTGACAGACAGATCACAAGTAGGCAGAGAGGCAGGCAGAGAGAGAGAGGAGGAAGCAGGCTGTCTACAGAGCAGAGAGCCCGATGCGGGGCTTGATCCCAGAACCCCGGGATCATGACCTGAGCCGAAGGCAGAGGCTTTAACCCACTGAGCCACCCAGGCGCCCCCTTGCAACGTATCTTGTAAGGCAGGTCTATTGGTGGTGAACTCTCGTCACTTTTGGTTTGTCTGGGAAAGCCTTTATCTTTACTTCGTATCTGAAGGGTAACTTTGCCAGATATTCTTGGGAGGCAGTTTTTATCTTTCACTATTTTGAAAAAAATCATTCCACTTTTCACAAGGCTATAGAGTTTCTGCAGAGAAATCTCCTGAAAGCCTAATGCAGGTTCCTTTGTAAGTTATTGTCTTTTTCCCCCAGGTTGCCTTTTAAATTCTTTACCATTGACTTTTAACAGTTTCAATATAATGTGTCTTAAAGAAGGTCTTTTCACATTGAGATAAGTGTTTTATTAGCTTTGTGGACTTGTCTGTCCAGTTCCTTCCCCGGGTTTGAGAAGTTCTCAGCTCCTATTTCCTTAAATATGCTCTCTGCTCCTTTCTCTCTCTCTTATCCCTCTGGTAAATTCCCATTCATCTAATGTTGACTCTCCTAATGGAGTCTGATAGTTCTCACAGGGTTTCTTTACTTTCTTAAAATCTTAGTTCTCTCTCCTCTTCCACCTGAATCATTTCTAGATCCCTATCTTCCAGCTCGTGAATTCTCTCTTCCATCTGATCTGCTCCATTTCCAATGCTTTTGAAATGCATTCTTCCTTTCATTTTTTGAGTTTTTCAGCTCCAGAATTTGTTTGGTTCTTCATTAGAATTTAAAACTCTTTGGTAAAGTATTTCTTCTATTCACTAATTTTATTCCTGAGGTCATAGTATTGCCTTCATAAGTTTTCTTGCAGTTTGTTGAAGTCCATCATAATAGCTAGTTTTGAATTATGTATCAGATTGCAATAGTCTGTGTTTTGTGGTTCTGTTACTAGAAAATTGTCATTTTCCTTTTGTGATACCATAGTGCCATGAGTTTTCATAGTGTTTCATGAAAAGTGCCTCTGCCACCGCATCTAAAGCAGCAAACACCTTTCTTACTTAAGTAAAAGCCTTGTTTAGTTTGATTCTAATAGTTTTAACAGGTTGGTAATTGGAAGCCTTCCTCTTCTCTTCCAGAAGGTAGTGCTGCAGCACAAGTCTTTGGTTTCTCTTACCAGCGCTGACTCCCCACTAAGGCTGGGAGAGTTCTGCATTTAAAATAAAAGGGGTGGGGGGCAGCACAGTGGAAGGTGGGATGTGCTTAGCACCTAGGGCTTTGGGTGTGCCCCATGATCCTCAAGTAGGGGGTTCCCAGAGCTCCATGGGCACTTTCATCTAAATCCCCTGGGGCAGACAGCAGGAAACATAACTTTCCTCCAGTTCTGTGTCTGCCTTCCTCCCTTCCCTTTCATTCCCCCACCTCCCACCCCTCAAGTCACTGTGGTTTCACAGAGAGAGCAACAGGTTCTCCAGCTCTGTAGCAACTGCTTTCAGCCTCTACCTCCTCTGCCAGAGGGTGGTGTTGGCTTCCTACCAGACCTGTCCCTGCAGCCTCCACCGCCACCCCTCACTCCACTGCCCAATCCACTCAGTTTGGGGTGCACACGCAAATACCTCTCTATGGTGTCCTGGTGTGCTGTACAGAGGTGCTTTTTTTTGTTGTTTGGTTACGGGTATCTGATTAGTTGTAAACGCAAGGCAAGAGAAAAAGGGAATGAGGCAGGCCTCCATGACTCTGACATCACTCCAATACTGTCTTTCTTAAATTTGAAAATTATTTTCTCCTTTTTTTCATGTTATACTTTATTGGTCAGTATTTACAAAACAACTTTGAATTTTAAAAGATCACTGTCTTTTACTCCTCTATGGAAATTTCCCCAACATTTCACTAGCCATCTCCTGAGAACGTACAGGCACTACACTAGTGATGTGAAAATAAATAAGCAGGGGTCACCGGTCTCAAGCAACTCAGTCTTATGGGGAAAGCACAGGAAAATAAGTAAAATTTAATGTTTTTTGGTGTTATAACACGTGCACAGTTCAAGTATAATGCACAAACAGGTCATTTCCAAGCCAGAGAAGATGGTCACCTACATCTGGAAAGCTTTCCCTCTAAGTCACCCAAATCAACTCAACATCTTACGTGTTAAACCTGTTCTTTATGGGATCCTCTACTGCTCCAGGGCCCCATAACCCGAGCAGTCAACAGCTGGAACCCCTCCTCTTCCACGCGGGGCTCTCAGAGCCATGCAGTCTGCCAAGCTGCTGTCGACATCTCCATAATGTCTTTTTTAGGGCTCCTCATTCTCACTGTCTTACCTTCATCTTTATGACTCTTACCTAAACAAACACTCTCCTGTCTGGTTGCCTGCATTCTGGCTCTCCCGTCTTTGCTAGTAGGCTGCTCTGCAGGAAGCAAGATCTTTCCAAAGAACAGCGCTTGAAGTCCTCTCCAATCTACCCCCTACCTTTTCAGCTTGGCTTCCAGTTGCCAGTCTCTTTCCCACACTCTGTGGTCCCGATGAACTATATTTACATAATGGTATCACAAACACCCTAACTTCCTACCTCTCTCAGGAGGTTCTTATTAAAAACTACAGCTTCCTACCTTTTAGATTCCAATTAAACAGTGGCTTCTCTGAGAAGTATCACCCTTCTGGAAAAAACACTGCATTCTCTTTTGAATTTCCCCAGGAATTAATTTGTGCCTCTATTCTTTTTACTAATGTTATCTTCCCTAACAGAGTGAATTTTTAAGAGAAGGCCCATCTCTCACCCCCTAAAAAACCAACATGTGTATGTAACTGGTAATCAATAAGCCCTTTATGAATACATTAAGGCCTTTCCGTCAAACACGATCCTAGCAGAGTATCTTATAAGCTGGAGGGCTCACCTGATTTCCACAGGGAATTGTGCATTTGTGACCAGGAAACTAGAGATTTTACACTCGTGGAGTAGTGTCAAAAACCTGTTGATTTCCGGGTACATGATGGGTTCTCCCACCAGGGACAACGCACAGTGCTTTACCCTCATTCCTTCTTCAAAACGTTCTTCTTTGACACCCGGTACTCCTGGAGAACACAGTGAAAAAGAACAAGCTCTAGAAAACATGGGGAAAGAATATCACTTTCACTTTTCTTAATAAAAGATTTTTAATTTTTCTTTTTTTTTAAGACTTTATTTATTTGACAGAGAGAGAGATCACAAGTAGGCAGAGCAGCAGGCGGAGGAGGGGGGAAGCAGGCTCCCCGCTGAGCAGAGAGCCTGATGTGGAGATCGATCCCAGGACTCTAGGATCATGACCTGAGCCGAAGGCAGAGGCTTCACCCACTGAGCCACCCAGGTGCCCCAAAGATTTTTAATTTTTCTTAATGGTTCTTTGGTTACAGAAGGCAAATTCATTTTTGAAACCGTCCAAATAATACAAAACAAGGGCCAGGGGAAAGGGCTAGAATTAGTTAATCAGAAAGATCAGGAATCTCCCCTTCAGTTCAACCTAACTGAACTACAGGAATATGAGCAGGCGAAGCGAACTCCGTTAGCTAACGATCTGGAATGCGGAGCACATCGCTTTCTGTAATTTGCTTAGCTCTGTGTTCTTTCATGTTGGTTTAAGAAAATGAGCTCGAATGTTTATCAACAGCTAAGTGGATAAACAAAATTTAGTGTAAACGTGCAATGAAATATTATTCAGCCTTGCAAAAGGAATGTGGTGCTGACCAGTGACAACACGGACGGGTCTGTGCTAAGTGAGAAGAGCCAACACGTAGGGACGAACTTATGTCCCACTTACCTGAGGTCCCTAGAACAGGCTAATTCAGACAGACAGAAAGTGGAAGGTTACCAGAGGCTGGGAAGAGGGAGAAACCAGTGGTTATTTTTTCTTGGGTACAGAACTTCTGTTCTGGATGATGACAAAGTTCTGAAAATGGGCAGGGGTCACGGCTGCCCAATATCAAGAAAATACCTAGGGACACTGAACCGTACACTCTACAATGACTGCACTGGTAAATATCGTGTTTTGTGTATTTTACGACAATAAAAATCTGAGGGGAGGAAGCTGAACTCAGTATGAGGAAAAGCGTCTTCTAGACCCATCCCTTCTCCCTTTACTCCACAAGTGCTCTGAACTGTGAAACTCAATGGAGTTGGTCCAAAAGTATGCAGGAGAGAAAATGAAGAATCCTGAACTTCCCTCGGCTGCATGCTGGAATCACCAGGAGGGTCAAAAACTAGGTCCACTGCCAAAGACTGCGTTTAATCCGGGTGGGTGTAAACCAGGGTTATGGGAGTTTTAAATCTTCCAGTGATACTCACTGGCAACCAAGGTCCAAAACCACAAATCAGAAGCCCCGCATCTGCTGGCACGCTGGACTCCCCTGGGAACTCTGAACACTTCCAAACTCCAGACCCCATCACGGACCAATTAAATCCCAATCCTGGGGGAGAAGCGTGGGCTGCAGTGGCTTTGGAAGCTCCCCAGGTGACTCCAAAGTGCAAAGAAGTTTGGGGACCAGTAGCACACACCATGGGTCCTCAGCCCTCACCGGACACTGGAACTACCTACCCACAGCACTTTTAAAAATCCCAATGTCAGGGGGCACCTGGGTGGCTCACTCTTCTTCAAAGCCTCTGCCTTTGGCTCAGGTCACAATCCCAGAGTCCTGGGATGGAGCCCAACATCGGGCTCTCTGCTCAGTGGGGAGTCTGCTTCCTCCTCTCTCTCTGCCTGCCTCTCTGCCTACTTGTGATCTCTGTCTGTCAAATAAATAAATAAAATCTTAAAAAAAAAAAAAATCCCAATGTCCAGGTGGTATCCCAAACCAATTAAATCAAAACCTCTGCGGATAGGACTGGGGCATTTTTAAAAAACACCCCCCATCAGATCCTCGCCTACACAGTGGGTTGAGAACTGTTCTCCATTCAAATGCAAAAGGCACTCAATCTGAGACAGAATTTGGAAGACTTAGAGTATAAAAAAGGAAATAAAAATGTATCACCTTTACTTCAGATACTTCTATCAATTAACACTAGGTTTTTTTCCAAAGCACATAGTCTCTGCAGGATAGAGATTCTTTGGGGAGACTGAGGGTGGGGGGAACCATGTTCATAGTCCCTCTCAGTCACTTACCAGCTACCTTGGAAACATAATTGCCTGAACTGTAACAAGTCCCTACCTCTAAGAAACTTTGTTGCCATTAATTGAGGTAATGCATGTCAAGGGCTCTAGCAGAGTGCCTGGCACCCCAGACACATTCACTAAAAATTTATTCCAGCAGGTACCCTGGTTTCTTACCATGACTGACTCCCAATCAACATCACCTTAACAACAACAAACCTGGAGAAGATAAATTCAGGTTTCACTGCTCAATTGTACCTTAGTTTCCAGGAAGTGATTTTCTTTTACACACACACACACACACACACACTTTCTATCTCTCTTTCTCTGTGTGTGTGTGGACATAAGCAACTGCAACTAAATGCCCAAGAGATCAAGCTAACACAACAGAGGTTAAAAGCAGAGTAATCTAAATGTGGCAGCTGATGTCTGCT
This sequence comes from Meles meles, assembly GCF_922984935.1. Lineage (NCBI taxonomy): Eukaryota > Metazoa > Chordata > Mammalia > Carnivora > Mustelidae > Meles > Meles meles. Next base: position 1,924,745 of record NC_060086.1, on the reverse strand, counting down.
GAGAACGTTTTTCACATCAGTATTTTTAAATGAATAATTGTTTTAGATAACTGAAATCTAAGATCTTAAGAATCAAGTTTTTTAAAAAACCTGATCCTTAACTCACTGTATGTTGCCAAAACAACCCAACCATAAGCATAACACTTCCTTTTTATAAAAAAAAATCATTAACTTTAATTCCCCCAATGAGAAAGACAGATTTAACCTGAACTGCAAAACTGACCTGAAACTCGGGAACTAGATAACTGAGCACTGGCTAAGCCCTCAGCACGGGAAATCCTGCATAACAGGTCTCAATTCTGGCTGTAGCACTTGGCTGGTCTGTGTTCCTTGGTCAAGCCATTCAACCTCTCTATGCCCATTCCCTGATCTGCAGTTGGGAATTTTATACACACACACACACACACACACACACACACACATACACACACCCTTCTTTTTTTTAAAAAAAGTATTTATTTAGAGAAAGGGAGCGTACACAAGCAAGGGGAGGGCAAAGGAAGAGGGAGAGAGAATCTCAAGCAGACCCCATACTGAATGGAGAGCCTGACAGAGGGCTCGAACTCATGACACCGAGATCATGACCTCAACTGAATCAAGAGCTGGACACCAACCAACTCAACCACCTGGGCGCCCCGATACACAACTTCTATAAGAAGTCAATGAAATAAATTCTGAGGGAAGCGCCAGGCCCAGCACATAAGCATTCCAAAAATGGCAGCTACGTTTAACAAAATTATTAAAATAGTCTTATTTTAATAATTACTTTGTGAATGAAACAAATTCAATCCTTTATTTCAAATTAAATGGTAATTCCACTCAACTCAACATACATTTATTGATCACCTGCTATGGGTCAACTAGTGTTCTAGGTATCTTTTCGACAGTAAATAATTTTATAAGTAATTTCTCTCTTTAGAGGAAAAACCTCTGCCTTTATGAAGTTTATAGTCTTATGAGAGAAGGAAAGTAAATATCAAACATAAGAAATCTGTAAATTTTACACCACTGTAGTCCAGTAACATGTTCCGAGATGCTGTAAATGTTCTCTGTACAATCTAACACAGCAGCCGCCAGCCACACGTGCCTCTTTATTTTTTAAAGATTTTATTTATTTATTTGACAGACAGATCACAAGCAGGCAGAGAGGCAGGTGGGGGGGGGCAGGGTCCCCGCCGAGCAGAGAGGCCGATGCGGGGCTCAATCCCAGGACCCTGAGACCATGACCTGAGCCAAAGGCAGAGGCTTTAACCCACTGTACATAGGTGCCCAGGTGCCCAGCCACCCAGGCGCCCCCACATGAGACTCTTGAGCACTTAAAATGTCATTGGTGTGACTGATGATGAACCAGATTTATTATGTTATTTAATTTTCATTAATTAAAATGTAAAGGGCCATATGTGGCTACTGGCTACCATACAGGATATGCACATCTTTAGTATGTTAGAAAGAGAGAAGCGTGTGGAACAGGAAAGGTGGAGCAGGGTAGAGAAGGTCGAGGACCCAAAGAAGAGGCAGCTGCCTTGAAGACAGGGCAGTCTGGAGAAGCTCACCGGGAAGCTGAGATCTGACCTGAAGAGATGAGGCTCAGACCCAGAGAGAATGGAAGGACAGAGCACTGTGGGCAGTGGACGGCAGAGCAAAGGCCCTGGGGTGGGAGCAGGCTGGTCCAAGCAAGTTGAGAAACACGGGTAGCGCTGCAGGGTTTGGAGGAAGGTGCCAGGTCTAAACGTCCTTCTCCATGTCTGGATCGGATCGGCTGCGCAGCTGAGAACAAAGGGGAAAAGAGGCTCATCTGGCAAAAGATTATGGCGTAACCTCAGCAAGAAATGATGGCGGCTTCCACTGCGATGGCGACAGCCGAGGCCGCAGGAAGAGATCGACCAATGGACTGTCTAATGGACTGGAGGGAGGATATGAGAGAAGGAGACGTAATTAATGATTTCTACAAGCTTTTGGCCAGAGCAACAGAGCTACCACCACCGGAGACCAAGTCACTAAGGGTAACGGGTGTCACAAGTCGGGAATGACCTCTGTCAATTGTAGAAGGGTCAAGTTCGATGTGTCTGTTCTCTGTGCGTGAAAGAGCGTCCAGCGTTCAACTCTGGAGTCTGGAAGGATGGACTGGATGGAAATAAACATTCTGGCAAACAGATGGTACTTCTATTCCGGGTCTGAGCTAGGGCAGTGAGCGCAGACAGAGAAGTGAACCGGGAGCCAGAAGCCGCGCGTGTCTCGGGAAAGGCAGACGGGTCGTCAGAGGACACGACCGAGGAGCAGCTGGGGAAGGAGGAAAGCGTAAAAGCAAAGGATCAGCTGTCCTTGTCTCCGAGAGCCTGAACGAAAAAATCAACCTGCCCATTTAGACATCGACAAAAACAAAAGCCAAGACAAAAAAAAGTCCCCTAAGTAAATCTCCTAAAAGAGTAATGATTCTGGGATTTAAAAATTATCTTAATTTTCTCAAAAGTAAAGTGTTGAGAAGAACATGTAAAACCGTGGGTCTCTCCTTTACAGCAGCACCTTCCATTTCATGGTCACTGCCGGAGGCTGTTACAGTGATCTTTCCTGAAACAAGGCCCTCAGGGACTCAGTCACCTGGTTCCTTCACTGTCCTCAAGGAAGTAGGTCAGAAAACAAGACATCCTCTAAATTTCTAATAGAAAAAAGCCCCAGAGCGGGAAGACAGACCACGGAACAGCAAACACTTCATTTTAGTAACAAAGCTAAAGAAATATTTTTCACATGGGGAGTGTCTGTCTGTCTCTGTCACATACACACTCTCTCTCTCTCTCTCCATTCTCATTCCCTAAGCCTTTGTTCACAACCAAACTCTGCTTTCTTATTCTGATTTTCTTTTCCTGAAGCAAGTTTCTGACATTTCCCTTACCCCGAACAGCTTCCCGATCCTGGACAAGCGCCGCGGTGTCAGATTAACTAGGAAGCCTACTTTACCCCCTCGAAGGAGCCAAAGCAGACGCTTCAGATGCCGGAAGTCTCGTCCTTCTGTCACAGCAATCCCACCAGGTAACCCAAAATTAACACGATATACTGCTCAGCAAAGGCTATTCATGCCTAAATCTAAACGGTGGGGCAATTAGACATAAAATATTCTCTTTCTTTGCGTAACAATAGTCCCGGGCCAAAGGTCTTCCCCGAAGCCTCCCCGGTAAGTGCCACATGAGTCTTTGACAGTCACTTCCACCGTGAGGTTCTCATAAATCGCCTTCGGGAAACAATGAGCAGGCGGCGCTCTCTTCCTCAGCACCCTGTGTCTCTTCTGGACGTGTGCTTCAGCATACCCTGTTTGCGAAAACCGTCTGTCGGAGACCCTTACTCATTTACTCACTTACTCCGTATCACTTCACGTCTAAGTTAAACTACGGAAAAGAAAACCTGTCTGCACCCTCAGCGCTGCGGACGTGCCTGACAAGGACCTGACTGCTGAACCGGGGGGAACCTGACCGAAGGAAACCTCCAGCCCACTCTGGAACGCTTTCTCCTGCTGTGGGAGCGTTTGGGGGGACAGGCAGCGTTCCGAACAGATGCTGGGCTGAGCTGAAACTCTGACCCACTAGTAATCAACACAAAGTTAATTCTGCATGTGTCTGAAGGGAGAGCTAAGAAAGGTCATGAGAAAAATCTATTTTAATGATTCAATTAAATAACTGAAGAGACAATAATTACCCTCAGAATTGAGAACAGAAGCACAAAAGGGAAACAGTAAAAAAAAAAAAATCAGAATATCTTTAAAATCTGTTCAAGGCTGGCCCCTTCGCTAAAGCTTGAAACTCAGAGGGAATAAGCCGCAACACCCACGGCAAGTCTCCTGCTCCACAAAAATAAAACCATAAAACAACCGAACCAGACCCGTGGAGAAAGAAGGTAGAAAAGCACACTGAAAACCTAAGGCTTCCAAACCAGAACAAGGGAAATTATGAATGAGTTAAAGCTGAACTTCTAAAGAGACGATGAACTTAGGATATCCAGAATATAACCAACAAGAACAAAATAATTGGCTCTGCCTATAATGTTCCTACAACATTTCTGTGTAAACCTCAACTCTGTATTCCCATGGATAAAATACCGTTAAAATGGAGACTGAGTTACCGTTCAAACCCCAACACCAAATTCATCAGCAATAACCCTAAGCTACAGTACTAATGAATCTATTTCAGTGGTAACTAGTCAAACTGAATTTTTTTCTCCTATAGGAAAGCACAACCCAAGTTCTAACCAAGGAAACCAGGAACACTCCATTCCTCACTTTGTTTTGCTTTTCTTAAGCCGCCAGAGGGCACAAGGGAAGAGCACCGGTGCTCTAACGGGGAAAGTAACGTGTGGGAGAAAGGCGGACTTTCCTGCAGCGACTCGGTGAGGACTCTAGACCCATCTCTACCAAGGAGTTCAGGGGCTCACCATTCAGAAAGGACGGGACCTGTTTTACTTATACCCTATCCCCTAGGGATGAATAAAAGATTTCACTTAATACAGGAGGCATTCTGGTTCATAAAAAAAGAGAGAACTTTAGACTAGAACCACTGATAAAGACTGAGCGAACTTATAAAATCTCATTGCCTGATGACTGTCTACCATAAAATAAACAACCATGCATTTGAATGGTTTAGATTACTTTCTGCTGAGAGCCAAGAAGAGAGAAAATATAACCAATATTCTGAAATACTAAAATTTCCTAATTTTGCCCATTGTGGGGTGGTTTTTTTTTTTTTTTGACAGACAGATCGCAAGTAGGCAGAGAGGCAGGCAGAGAGAGAGAGAGGAGGGAGCAGGCTGCCGCTGAACAGAGAGCCCGATGTGGGGCTCAATCCTAGGACCCTGGGATCATGACCTGAGCCGAAGGCAGAGGCTTTAACCCGCTGAGCCACCCAGGCGCCCCCACTGTGGTATTTTCTAAAAGAAAACAATTCACATGCTTGTTGAGCCTGCAGACCACCACCAGTTTTGTAGAAGAGCTCTGAATTTTTACGAATTATGTATTTCATCCTTTGATAATTAGAGCTTTTTTCTCCTTTAGTACTATAGTATCCCATCCAGGTGTACTATAATTAGTACAGCAACAAGACAGATTTTCAAAAAAGTAATGTTTTGTTTAAGCTTGGAATAAAATTTTAAAAAGCGTTAGCAAATAGTTACCATGATCCAAACACTGAAGACCAAGAGAGCTCTCACCCTTCATGAAAACATAAAATACAACGAATGAGAGCTCCTTTATGCCCACGTGCCTGACACCCTGCACACCTTCCCACAGAAACCCATTTTCTACAGCCACTACTGCTTTCAAGAAGAACTGCTCTGGCACTTGGTGTGCAAAGGTCGACCAGTTCCAACTTGAAAACCCTTGTTGAAAATTTATTGTTGATTAAATGAATAGTTGTTGTGCTGACGTGGTAACACTATGTCAAGTAATTAAGATGGGAAAAAAGAATCCTTTGGGGAAATTACTAGGACAAAGTAAATACTCTAGAAAAGGTTTTTTAAGAATCAAGTTGACAAGGGCGCCTGGGTGACTCAGTGGGTTAAGCCTCTGCCTTCGGCTCAGGTCATGGTCTCAGGGTCCTGGGATCGAGCCCCGCATTGGGCTCTCTGCTCCGCGGGGAGCCTGCTTCCTCCTCTCTCTCTTGCCTACCTCTCTGCCTACTTGTGATATCTCTCTCTATCAAATAAATAAATAAAATCTTAAAAAACAAAAAAAAAGAATGAAGTTGACAGTCATTGTTAATGGGGGGGGGGGTCGTTCCCTCTTCCTTAGGCATTTTAACCACGATTCAGGATTCACTTGTTCACAGACAGGCTCTGTTCTCTCTCTCTCTCCAATCCTTTCTCTATCTTCCCCCTATAAGATAACCTATGTTTTTTAAAGCTCTTCTGTTTCTTATCACATGGGAACCTAACGACAAACCGTGTGAGATGCCTACAGACTAAAGTAAGTACGAGGTTGCCAATCAGATATACCTTGTGCACAGGACAAGCCCTTCAAACAGATGAGGCAGACAACAAAGAACAAGGGCTCCCTGAGTTCTCCTAAGACATGCTACTAACATGAGTAAAGTCAGCCCTATGATTTATTCATCACTGATTTTCATTTAAAGTGAATTTGCAAAAATGCTCCTGTCAGAAAAATAACTACCAAAACTCAAACTGTCATCCTGCATCAAGGACATCTCTGAATGCAAGAGTGAACGCCTCCTCCTCAGGCTGCTTCGTCCCCACACAAACTGCCTGGGACACAAATCACGCAGGGAGATTGCCAGCTGCCAGCGAATCACACATTCTCAGACATCTCGTCCCATCACTAATGGGTACAATGGGCTCCTTACGCACTAAAACAACACAAACTTACTAGAATATGAAGATAAATTACTGGCATTTGCCTGGTTCTGATATAAAGATCTGTGATAATTAATTTTATGTGTCAATTTGGCTGAACCACAATGCCCAGATATTTGGTCCAATATTCTGGATATTTCTGAGAAGGTGTCTTTTGGATGATTAACATTTAAATCAGTGAACCTTGAATAAAAGCAGATTGCCCTCTGTAAGGCAGGTGATCCTCATCCAATCAGTTGAAGGCTTTAATAAAACAGAGGCGACCTTGACCAAGCAAGAAAGGATTTGCCAGGAGACTGACTCTGGAGCTGAACGCTTCCCTAAATCTCCAGCAACTGGTCTACTCCAAACCTACATCACCACGTGAGCCTGTTCCCCAAATCATCTCTCTCTCAATCTCTATACACACACGCATGCACACACACACACACACATGCACCCCATTCTGCTGAGTGTTTCTGAGGAACTCTGACCAACACATTATCCAAAAGAAAACAAGACTTTGCCTTGAAGTTTTTTAAGAAGGCACATGATTTGTTTGAAGATCAATAATCAGTATTAACCAAATCAGTGAGTGCTGCTAGTCAGATGCCAGAATGTGGAAACTTGGTTCTTCACCAGTTTCATGTAATTTTCCTAAACACTGATAAGAGACACTGCTTTATCCACAAAAGAGAAAGTAATTTGTTTAAAAAAAAAAGTGCTTGAGACTAAAAGTCAAGATTCACATTTAAATATTTCTTAGCATCTTCCCAGATGTACAAAAATAAGTCCGCACGTACACAGACACACACGACTATGCACAGGTCCACATTCCTTAGAAAACTCATGAAGAATAAAATAAAGGTGTAATTATTGACTGATTAGCCTTAACAAATCATTACTGACTAATCTGCATTTGCATACCTTTCTCAGTTTCTCGTAAGAAATAACGGAGCTATAACAAGCTATATATTGGGTCTTCAGCCCTGGCTCCTGGCACAATGCTCCGAAAAACCCTTGGGATCTCCTGAGTGAAAGCAGTGTCTTTAGTCATTCAGAAGAAGCCCCTGCGGAGGACAGCAGAGCTAATGAGGTGACTCAGGGCCCCTAAATAGCCTCAGGACAGGGCTGGTCCCCAGAGAGACAAGCGATTAGAGGGCTGGAATCTTCAAGCACAGACACCAAGCTCCTGGAAGGGGAGAAGGGCTCCACATTAGGCTCCATAAAAACTCCTGAGCAGGAGGAGGTGAGCTTCCAGGCTGGTGAGTGCCTCCATGTGCCAGGAGGGTGCCGCACTCCAGGTCCCCTGGGACAGAAGCTCCTGCGCTTGCAGACTTTGCCCTACATTACCTCTTCCTCTAGCCGTCCCTGACTCCTCCGTAAAACCCTCTCTAAGAAATGGGTGAGTCCACTAAGTGTAAATAAATATTTTTCTGCGATCCGTGAGCCGCTCCAGTAAATTAACCATATCTGAACAGGAGCTAGCAGGAACCTGCCGTTTACAGCCAGTCACTCAGAAGTGCAGGAACAGCCCCGACCAGAGATTGGGGTCTGACGTGAGGCGGTCTTGGAGGCCGGAACCCTCATCCTGTGCGGTCGGGTGCTACGGCCAGAGTGTTCCAACTGAATTAAATTTACAGGCCGCCCAGCCAGTGTCTACTGAGAACTGAAGACACTGGCTGAGTGGTCTACACACACACACACACACACACACACACACACACACACACACACACACTCTCTCTCTCTCTCTCTCTCTCTCTCACCAGAAGTACTTTCATCTCAAGGAGTGACCTGGCAAATTTCTTCACATAAAAGAATCATCTGATCTTCAAAATGATAATCACTGGGGTTTAATAAGGACTCCCACGTATGAAGTTAGCACCACAAAAGTGTCTGTATCAACACAACCTTGGTTAAGATTCATGTTTTATTGTTGCATAGCGAAGGAAAAGGAACAGAGAGGAGAAAAGGACTTCCAAGTGGTAGGTGGAGACAGACACACAGATTTCTCAGGGAACCTAACAAATTTCAGTGCCGTATAGGCAGCTATCACTCTACAAAGCCAACACTTTGTAAGTCCACCATATCTATCTGCAGCAACGGGCCTCAAAGCGGGGTCTCTAGTTCTACAACATCAGCACGACCAGCAAAGGTTCAGAAATGCACACCCTTGGGCCCCACGTCCAGACCTACTGAACTAATCTCTGGAAAGGAAGCCAGGAATCTGTTTTAACAAGCTTTCCAGATAATTCTGATGCTCACTAAAGCCTGAGAACCAGTAACCTCCAGTAAAGTACATACCTTTTAGTATAAAACAGAACTGAATTAGGAAATTCTAGAAATTCTGAATGGCAGAATTTTCACAATACTATGGATCACATGATATTAATAGAATCCCTCCTTTTTATAAGTCATTTAATCAAAAATGCTTTCCCAATACTATATTACTGATAATATTTAAGAATTTTCCAATGATCTAAACTTTCCTGTCCACTCGTTAAGCTGCTTTGTGCTTACCAAGACAGAACAATATCAAGAGTTTTTAGGAAGGATGATGATATGCTCCCAGGCACAACTTACAGGCTGAGTGTGCAGTATTCTAAATTGTTAAGCTTTGGATGAATTTTTTTTAGTTCTTCCATCATATGGGACATAAATGTTGTCAGTAAAAACCAAAAAAGGCAAAATGCTGTAATATTTCTATGAAGTTTTCACTTCCCTATATGAAAATTTGCCAGTGGGAACAAAATCCTGTCAAAGAGGCAACTGCTCAGCCAATTTAATTCACGTTAATTAGCATTCCTTTGTAGAGGGCAGATAAATACCTTTAAACTGCTTAATCATGCTCTGATGGTTTTCGATGGCCTCCTTTAGGATCATTTCAGGCTGGTCCATCTTCCACCGCCACTCGGTGCCCACTGGATTGGTGTGGTGCCTGAGAACAAGAGGCAAGAGTTCTAAAGGACCCTGGAGTGACATCTCAGTGCGACATCTACTACGCAGTAGCAGTAAAACCATGAAGTCACAGTAGAGAAACCATGAAGTCATAACATCAGGGTTGGGTTCCCCCTAAGAGTTTAGCTGTTTATAGCAGTGTTTTCTGGCTTAGCTCATGAGCTAAGAAGGTTGGCTGGAGAAGTGCCTGGCTGACACGGGTTTAACAGGACAGTCGGAAACGTGCAACCCTTCTTCCTTCCAGTCACCCGCCACCAGGCTAACAAGCATCCATTAAATGCTAACAGAATATTCCTGGAAAAGGTCCAAAACCATAGTAATTGACCCTCTCCGAGAGGGAGCCCAGCTGAACACCTAACGCTTAGGATGGATGAGGCGTGAGGAGAAAACTGTCACAGCAGCCTCTAGGCCACATTTCCGGCATCGCCTAATGGGATGTTAAAGCCAGTGGCAGAACGAGGTTAGCACAGAAACAGCAAGTCTCAACTCGAGCCCAGCTCCTGACTCAATGAACCTCAACTCCGAAGAGAAAGGCAAGCAGAAAGGAAAGGTGAACTGATTTCCAAACACAGAAACGCCACGCACCTCAGTCTCTAACGTAAGAAGTCTGACTTTAAAACAACAACAAAATAGGAGGCACAGAAAAGCAACACGTTTCCAACAAAGCAGTCGGCAGAACCAAACTCCCGACACGAGTGCTTGAAGTACATGACGGGGAATTGTTACAACAGTCACTACTGTGTTAAAAGCCCTAACAGGGGTGCCTGGGTGGCTCGGTGGGTTAAAGCCTCTGCCTTCGGCTCCGGTCATGATCCTGGGGTCCTGGGATCAAGCCCCGCATCGGGCTCTCTGCTCAGCGGGGAGCCTTCTTCCTGCCTGCCTCTCTGCCTACTTGTGATCGCTCTCTCTCCGTCAAACAAATAACTAAAATATTAAAAAAAAAAAAAAAAGCCCTGACAGAAAAGGTGGGTAAAATGGAAGATCAGATGCGAAAATTCAGCAGAGACGGAAACTGTAACAAAGAAAATGTTAAATATGAAAAAAATGGGCTTCTGACAGGTTCAGCAGTGACTAGTGAGTTAAAAAAAAAACAAAAACAAAAACAAAAAAACCTTGGAGACTGGTGCAAATAAGCCAACAAAAACACACAGTTTTCTTTCTTAAGTGGGAAGAAAGTGACACAGCGTCCAAGAGCTGGGGGACAATAAGAACAGGCCCAAGATTACACACACTTGGAATCCCGGGAGGAAAGCAGAGATAACGAAGCAGAAGAAATAGTCGAAAAATCATCGCTAACAGTTTTTCACAGATAATGAAAAACCACCACAGATCCAAAGCTCACAGAACCACCAGGACATTTTAAAAATAAAAGACAACCTAAAAATACCATATCCAAATGATGAAAATAAAAGATATTGAGAAAATCTTTAAGTTAGAGGGAAGAAGACACATTACGTGAGAACAGAGATTAAAAATTACATGTGACATCTCATCAGGAAACGGATGACACCGCAAGGCCAATCCGAGAAGCGCGCCTAACAGAAACAAAACTCACCAACCAGAATTCTACGCCCAGTGAGAGTATCTTTCAGAAACGGAAAATTCTGCACACAAAGTCTAAGAGATTTCCTTCTCAACAACCTACATTACAAGAGATGCTAAAGGGAATTGCTCAGAGTAAAGAAACGTACAGTAGATAGAAACCTGAAACTGTACAAAGAAACAATGAGCACTGGGAAAGGGGGAGGAAAAGGAACAAATATTTACCTTTTTTACCTTTAACTGCCCTAAAAATAACTGACAGTGTAAGTAAAAAAGAGTAATGATGTACTGTGTGTTCATATGTAAAAGTTATGCCAACGAAAGCCAAAGATGGTCGAGGGGAATAAGAAACACTTGTAAAACCCTTACACTACGCATGCCGTGGTGTGTCATCGGAAGGCAGACTCTGGCTGACTGAAGACGCGCACTGTAAACCCCAGGAGAATCTCTAAAATACTTTAAAGGTTTATAAAGAATAAGTCAAGACTGGGCATAAAATAAAACTATTTAAAATACTCAATTAACAAGAGAGCAGGAAGGACAATGAAAAACAACACAGAGACTAGAAAATAGCAAATGTAAAATTTCATTGAACCATACTGACAATCAGTTTCAACACCAGTTAAAGGATATTATCAGGTTAAAACATAAGACCTGAAGAAAAAAAAATGCGGGTGCCTGGGTGCTCTGTCAGTTAAGCGTCTGACTCCTGGTTTTGGCTCAGGTCATGATCTCAGCGTTGTGAGATCAAGCCCCACATCAGGCTCCATGCTCTGCCTGGAGTTGGCTTGGGGATTATCTCTCTTGCTCCTTCCCCCACTCCCTCTTTCTCTAATAAATAAATAAATCTGAAAACACACACACACACACACACACACACACACACACACACACACCCTTAGACCTTACTATGGGGCCAGCATCACTCAGATACAAAAACCACATTAAGATGTTATAAAGAAAATTACAGACCTACACCTTCCATGAACAGAGACAGAAACCTAAAAAGGTAAAACAAATAAAGACCCTAGGCAAACTGAATGCAGGAACACATGAAAAGGAAAATGTGTCCCAACCCAGTAATTTACCCCAGCAATAGCAAGGTTGGTTCAGCAGGAAAAAATCAATCACACTACAGAAGCATCTAATAAAATTCAACATCCATTTGTGACAAAAACTCACAGCGAATTAAAAATAAAAGGGAATTTCTTTAATTTTTATGAAGGGGATAAAAAAAAAACAACCCTCACAGCTAATGTCAGACTTAATGGTGAAAGAATGAATGTTTATCTGAAACACTGTAAGAACGTCCTTTCTTCTATCCTAGACAACATGTAAATCCTAGTCAGTGAAATGAAGCCAGAAAAGGGAATAAAACTTTCTCTTCACAAATGACATGTGTGTCTACATAAAAACTCAAAAGAATCTACAAAAAATAGACTGGAACTAATGAGAACTAGTAAGGGAGCCTACCAAATGCCTAAGATATGCGATCAACACACAAAAATCAACTGTCTTCATTACACATAAGAATGTGTGGTATTGGCCAAAGAGAGACTCACAGATCAACAAGACTAATGAAACCAGAAATGCACCCAACGTATGTCATCAACTGAGTTTTGGCAAAGGCACAAAGGCCATTCAAGGGAGAAAGAATAATCCGTTTGATAAATGGTGCTAGAACACTCAATATCCAAAAGCTGGAACGAAAACAAAACAAAAACAAACCACTTGTCCCTACCCTGACGTCCTCAGGAGTAAGACAAACTGATAGTGCCCTCCGGCAGGCCTGCTGTACTGAGAACACTACTGCTCACACAAAACGTCCATCATCTCATTCTAATTATGAAAAGATATCAAATAGATAATGATATACTGAAAATATATCAAATATATAATGAAAATATATCAAATACAAATTAAGGAACCTTCTCCAAAATACCTGACCAGTGTTTTTCAAAAGTGTCGAAACCATGAAAACAAGGAGAACTAAGGGACTGTCACGGGCTGGAGAAGACAGACACAGAGCAACTAGAGGCAACGTAGGGTACTAGAGTGGATCCTCGAACGGTTTAAAAAGAACAGTAACGGCAAATCTGGCAAAATCTCAACAGTCTCCAGTTTCATTAATAGTATTTTATCTATTGTAATTGACACAAAATGTTAATTTCTTGGTTGTCATAACTGTCCCATCATCAGGGAAGATATTAGCATTACAGGAAGGCATATGAAGGGTATACCAGAACTCTCCACACAACCTGTCGCATAAGGAAAGGTTTTCTTCCCTTGCATCTCTAACCCTCATTGAAAACACAGGAAGGAAGTACTCATACTTAATACTGATTCACACTTGATATAACCTGTGTCCAAAATACATAATAAAAACGCAAAACATTTGTACAGTGGAGTACTAATTACACAGCCAGCTACAATAACAAAAAAAGACATCTATCTTGACAAGCACTGAATAATATATAAAATTGCTGAATCACTTGGGGCACGTGGTCACTATCGGTTAAGCCTCTGACTCTTGATTTCGGCTCAGGTCATGATCTCAGGGTTGTGAGATCAAGCCCCACTACAGGCTCCATGCTGGGTATAGTGGCCTGCTTAAATTCTCTCTCTCCTTCTCCCTCTGCCCCTCTCCCCCCATGATCACACTCTAAAAAAAAAAAACTGTTGAATCATTATACTCTACACATGAAACTCATACAATACTATACATTCATTACACTTCAATTTTAAAAAAGAAAAAAATTATATTTAAAAAAATTAAACCCAACTTGACTATGGTCTTTTGTCGTCTTTTGATGCATGGTTGTTTCATTGTTTTTCGATGCTGGGCTCTGGGTTTTTTGTTTGTTTCTTTGTTTGTTTGTTTGTTTTGTTTTAGGAGGGAGAGAAAGAGTGCCTGGAGTGGGGGCCGTGTAGTGCAGGGAGAGGGAGAGAGGGAATCTTAAGGAGGCTCCACCTCAGCACAGAGCCCCACACAGGGCTCGATCTCACCACCCTGACATCATGATCTGAGCTGAGATCAGGAGTCAGACACTTAACCAACTGAGCCACTCCTGTGCCCCCGACTCCGTATTTTAATGTACTGTTCAGGATTTTACACCAGTTCTAATGAGTGAGACTGCGCTGCCCCTTTTGTTTTCCATGCTATTCTCTGGGCTGCTATCAAGGTTACAGTAGTTTCTTAAAATTATTTCCTAAGTGTTCCTTTTTTCTTTGCTTTCTGGAGAACTCCTTTTCCTTGAATGTTTGCTAGAACTTACTTATAAAACCATCTACGTCTGGTTTCTTTCTGATAATGGTTTGTAACTACTGATTCCATTACTATAGTGATTACAGAAGTACTCAAAATGACATTCTTCTTGAATTACTTTTGAAAATCTAAATTTACAAGGAATTTAGAAAATGGGAAAAGGCTAACGATTTCCAGGGATTAGGAGCTGGGAGGACAAAGGAGTAGGTGTAGCTATCAAGAGGTAACAAAAAGGAAAAAGTCTCTATTTTGATTGTGGTTTTAGATACGCAATTCTAAACAGATGATACAAATGTATAGAACTACACACATACACCCATCACAAAAATGAGTGCATTTAAAACTGGCAAAATCTGAATAAACTCCATAGATGTTTTAAAATAAATAAATTTACAAGGAATTTTATTTTTCCAAATTTTCCAATATTGATTAATTAGTTAATAAATTCATGAATATTAGCAATGAGTGTTAACTAATTAAAAGATTAAATCCTTGAGACATCTGTAATTACAAATATCATCTTTCATTTAGTTAATATTATTTATTCCCTCTCTCCTTTTTTGATCTTATACATACAATTTTAGATAAAACTTCTACTAATTTCAGTTACATCGGATTGATAATATTGCCACACGCGATACCACCTAATCACCAGTTCTTTAAGATTTTGTTCTTCAGATGTGTTTATTTGCTGTTTATCTTCTACCAAAGCAAAAAGAGGACATCAAAAAATTAAGGGGAACAGTTTAAGTTCATTTGCCTTAAAATAAACAACAAAGCATATCCAGATCAAAAAAAAAAATGAAAAAAACAACAGAGTGAAAAGGTAACCTGTGAAAGGTGCAGTTATTTACAAACTAGATAAGGGGTTAATATCCAAAATATATATAGGATCCCGTTAATTCAACAGCAAATAATATTAATAATAACTCAATTTTAAAATGGGCCAAGGACTTGACATTTCTCCAAAGAAGACCTACAAATGACCAACAGGTATATCAAAAGATGCTCAGTATCACGAATCACCAGGGGAATACAAAGCAAATCACAGTAAGGTATCACCTCATACCCACTGCTATGGCCATTATCAGAAAAAATAATAAAAATAAAATAATACACGTCGGCAAGCATATGGAGGAATTAGAATCCTCATGCACTATTAGAAATGTAAAATGGTGTTACCACTATGGAAAGCAGTCTGGAAGTTTCTAAAAATAAATAAAAAGAGAAAACCATATGATACAGCAATCCCACTTCTGTGTCTTTCTACAAAAGATTTAAAAAACAGATCCTCAAAGAGAGACGTCCACTCCCATGTTGATTGCAGTCGATGTGTGAATAAAGAAAATGTGGTACATACGTGCAATGGAGTACAATTCAGCCTTAAAACAGAAGGAAACCCTGCCACATGTATGTGACGTATGGATGAAGCTGGGGCCATCACGCTAAAGCGAAACGCACTACCGCAGGAGGACGAACGCCGCATGACAGCACCCAGACACCGTCTGCAGAAGAGTCAAGCGCACAGAGGCAGAGAGCAAGACGGTGGCTGCCAGGGGCTAGAGGAGGCACAAACGCGGAATTGCTACTGAACAAATACAAAGTTTCAGTTACATTAGATTCACGTTCTAGAGAGCTGCTAGACCACATCATGACGAACCATACTGCATTGCACACTTAAAATTCCGTGAGAGAGCAGGTCTCACGTTAGGTGTTCTTACCACAGCAATAATAATAATAATAAAACACTACTTTGGAGTAAAATTATAGGACAATCCTATTACATACAAAGAAGGAGGAAATTTTTGTGGAAGACACAGACCTTAGTAATTACTTTAAAGACAAAGGCCCTTTAAACATGTTTCTTTCCTGCTTTCCAAACAGCGATGTACTTTGGCAGATGAAGAGCTGGGTCTGAATCCACATGCCCTCTGATATGAGGAGATCTCTCAAAGTGGGAGCAAAAAGAGCAAGACACAGAATACTGTAAAGCGTCCTGCCACTTGTGTGTGCGTGTAAACAAAGACAGTACACACCCACAAATCCACTCGCAGGTGTGAGGCATATCTCTGAAAACCTAGGTGACAAGAAGACAAGAATGAAAAGAGGACAATTTTCACGGCGTTATACATTTTGCATTTTCACTATATGCAAGGGTGACCTTTCAAACCACATTTAAAATATATTTGTAAAACTTATGTTTACTACTCAAGCAAAACTTTTTTTTTAACTTTCTATGATGAGTGGAAATGTCACCTTCCTTTTTTTTAATTAATTAATTTGTCAGCGAGAGAAAGAGAGAGAGAGACAGAGAGAGCGCGAGAGAGAGCGCACAAGCAGGGGGAACAGCAGGCAGAGGCAGAGGGAGGAGCAGGCTCCCCACTGAGCAAGGAGCCTGATGCAGGACTCAATCCCAGGACCCTGGAATCATGACCTGAGCTGAAGGCAGATGTTTAACCAACTGAGCCACCTAGTGTCCCTCAAGCAAAAATTTTTTAACAGCCTTACTGAAATATAATTTACATACCATAAAATCCAACAGCTTTCAGTATATTCACAGAGCTGTGCATCCATCGCTACGAGTCAATGTTAGAGTATTTTTGTCATTCCCCAAAAGAAATCCTGCTCCCCTCAGCTGTCACTTTTCAATCCACACATCCACCCAGGCCCCAAGCAACCACTGACCTACTTCCTGCTCTACAGGTTTCTCTATTCTAGGTATTTTATAGAAATACGACCATACTATTTATGTTTTTTTGTGACGGGCTTCTTTGACTTAGCGGCCCATGTTCAAGGTTCATCAAGTCATACTATGCATCGCTATTTCATTCCTTTTTATTTCCAAATAGTATTCCACTGGATGGATATTCTGTTCATTTATTCATCAGTTGACGAGTATTTCACTTATTTCCAACTTGGAACTACTATTATTGTTTTTAAAGATTTTATTTATTTATTTGACACACAGACAGAGATCACAAGTAGGCAGAGAGGCAGGCAGAGGGAGAAGGGGAAGCAGGCCCCCTGCTGAGCACAGAACCCGATGCGGGGCTCGATCCCAGGACCCCAAGACCATGACCTGAGCTGAAGGCAGAGGCTTTAACCCACTGAGCCACCCAGGCACCTCCCAACTTGGGACTATTATTACCTTTTCATGTGTTTACTGGACATCTGTATATCTTTTCTGGAAAACTCTGTTCAGATCCTTTGCCCATTTTTGTAATCAGGTTATTTGTTCAAGACACGTAAAACTCTGAATTTGAAATTTCAAAGTACAAAATTTTCACTTACATGAACAGAAAACAGGAGACAAACTGGTAAATCTGGGCTATCTATACACATAGCACTCAACAACTCCTGAAAATTAATAGAACAATAATATTTTATCTATCTATAACCATCTGCTACCCATATTATCCAAACAAAGCTACAGAAAGTCATTAGGGAAAACTCACATCTGCACATCATACGGCAGTCTGAAGAGCTTTCACGTGCACCATCTCCCCCAAGCAATTAAGGCTCAGAGCAACCTTGAAAGGAAGGTGTTATTGTTTTATTTTACACTTAGGAAACTGAGGATCAGAGGCTATTTTTAAGAAACTGTAAAATGAAATAAAGATAAGTAAAACATTCACATAAGCATCTAAGTCTATTTCTCTAGGCCTTTTCTAACATGTGTATTAAATTATTTGTAACTGAGACAGATGGTGAATTCTAATCTTAAAGTTGGTGTATTAGTACTTCTTTGTCAGAAGCTACGCTTAGTGAAATCTCTCCACTAACTTTTCTCTAAAGTCTCATTAATGACTTCATTAAGTATATCATTTCCTTTTTTAAAAACTGGGTAGGGGTACCTGGGTGGTCAATCAGTTAAATGTCTGAGTCTTGGTTTTGGCTCGGGTCACACAGAATCTGCTTGAGATTTTTCTCTCCCTCTCCCTTTTGCCCCTCCTGCTCAGTCCCTCTCTCTGTCTCTCAAATAAATAAATTTTCAAAAAATTAAAGTTAAAACTAACACCTGGGTAAACTTAGTGCCTCAGAAACTGAAGGACTGGCTACTGGCTATGAACAGGTAACACAGGAAGGGGTACCACCCACTAAATCCCATTATTTCTTTTGAATCTTGGCCTTCAAAAAAAACAGAAACAAAAGCAAACACACACACAACTACTCATGTCAAGAATCTTAGGGAGAGGGGCACCTGGGTGGCTCGGTGTGTTTAAGCCTCTGCCTTCAGCTCAGGTCATGATCTCAGGGTCCTGGGATCGAGGCCCGCGTCGGGCTCTCTGCTTGTCAGGGAGCCTGCTTCCTCCTCCTCTCTCTCTGCCTGTCTCTCTGCCTACTTGTGATCTTTGTCTGTCAAATAAATAAATAAAATCTAAAAAAAAGAATCTTAGGGAGAATTTAAAAGAGGCTGTAAAATGTGATGCAGTGAGGACTGGGACACAAAGTCCCTGATTCCTTCTCCTACAAGCTAAGTACTACGTGATCTGATATTTCAGTCTGCATGCTCACACGGCTTTTTTTTTTTTTTATAAGATTTTATTTATTTATTTGACAGACAGAGATCACAGGTAGGCAGAGAGGCAGGCAGAGAAAGGGGTTAGCAGGCTCCCCTCTGAGCAGGGGCTCCATCCCAGGACCCTGAGTTCATGACCTGAGCCGAAGGCAGAGGCTTAACCCACTGAGCCACCCAGGCACCCCTCACATGGCTTTTGTTTGGCAAATGTTCATCCTACAATATTTTAAATTTCATAAGCAGACTCTATGACTAACGACATCACACCGCCGCAGTCCTTTTGACTGGAAAAGTCCCTCTGGCCCACTGCCCACAGGACTTTTCAGCAGCCGCACAACTGACACTTTGGACTGGATAATTCTTTGTTGTACAGGTTTCCCTGTGCACTCTAAGATGTTTAAGAGCATCGCTGACCTCTGCCTACTTGATGCCAGAAATACCGCCCTCAGCTTTAACAATCAAAAATGCTTCCAGACATTGTCAAATGGCCAAGGTTTCCCCACAGAGTGAAAAATAGCAATTTTGCTCCAGTTGAAAACCACTGATTTAACAGGATGTCCAAAGAGATATTTTTCAGGTCTGCTTGTTTGTTTTTTCCTATAGCCCTGGATAACTAGAAAAGGAAACACATGCATTCCCTTTAATAGGAGACGAAGAAAATTTAGTATGAGATGATGGTATTATGGCTATATTCTTTCTTAAAGGGTCATTTTTTAAATATTATTTGTCAACTTAAGTATGTACAGACAGAACAATATCATGGCTGGGATCTGCATCAAAATAGTGATAACGGGGTAGACAAACAGAACATGGCTGGCTTTGTTCATTATACTATTCATCCGTCTAAAAAACTCCGTAGTCCTAATTTTAAAAAAAGGAACTCCATACAGATCTCGGTAGATAAGTAAACAACCTGCTGTTGACTCCACCAAAGCCTAACAGTTCAAGAAAACAACAGTTAGCTGAACGCCTGGAAAGAAATGCTCGGAGAAAGAGCACCGGGTAAGTCAAAGCACTGAAAAGCATCCCATACTTCGGAGAATAAAGACAGGCTACTGCACACCCAGACAGAATCCATGCTAAGAAAAGCCCTGAGAAGACACTAAACTTTCACCCACAACTGATTTTCAAGCTCAGCACAAATAGGAAATGAAGACAAAGGCAGAGTTGGCAACGGCCTGGCCAAGTTTTGAAGGAATGCCCCCAACACACAGTCGATATGCAAAGACTGGGAAAGGGCTTTTATTCCTCTTTTTTTCTTTCACTCCAGGTGCTCAAGGTGATCTCTATCAACATATTCCCTGGCTGCTAAAACACAGGCTTCACAGGTAATACCCAAGACAGTACAAAAATGGTCTCGAAAACTCATTGAGCAAAAAAACAACTAAAACCCAGAGCAAGCAACAAAAACAAACCTGAACAATGGAAAGAATCTGATTTCCAGAGTTAACACATCATAATCTCCAAGATGTGCAGTGCTCAAGAAAACGTCACAAAGCATATGAAGAAGCAAGAAAAGTATGGCGCATTCACAGGAGAAAAATAATAAAAACTGTCCCTGAAGAAGCACAAACATCACACTTAAATTGCTAGAAAAAGACTAAGTCAACTGTCTTAAACATGGTCAAAGAGCTGAAGGAAACCAAGACAAATGTCTGAACAAATACAGAATGTCAATTAAGAGATAAAAACAATTAAAAAAAAAAAAGAAAGCAAATTTCAGAACTAAAAAGTAAAAAGAACTGAAATGAACAATTCATTCACCAGAGGGTTGCAACAGCAGACTGAGCAGGCTTCGAGAAGAATCGGTAAACTTGAAGATGTGTCCATCAGCCAGTGTGAGGAGCAAGAAAAGGAAAAGTGCATGTGGCCTTCCAGACCTGAGGGACACCCTCCAAGAATGCCAACATATGTTTAATGGAAGTCCCAGAAGGAAACAAAGAAAGGGGCATAAAGAATACCCAAAGAAATAATGGCTAAAAACTTTAAAAACTTCCCAAATTAGATAAAAGACATTAATTTACACGCCCAACAAGCTCAATGAACTCAAGCAGAATAAATTCAAAGAGATCCAAACCAAGACACATTATAACCAAATTGCGAAAAGACAAAGCATTCAAGAATCCTGAACGAAGCAAGAGAAGAATTCATCACATGCCAGGGATCCTCAGTAAGATTAACAGCCAATTTCTCAGCAGTAACCACGAAGGTCAAGAAGTAGTGAGATAATATATTTAAAATGCTAAAAGGAAAAACAATGTCAACCAAGAATTCCATATCTAGCAAAACTATTCATCAAAACTGAAGGAAATACAAGGCATTTCCAGAAGAAGCAAAGCTGAGGGAGTTCATCGCTAACAGACCTGCACTACAAGAAATGCTAAAAGCAGCCCTTTAAGCAGAAAGGAAGGGACACTAGATAGACTTGCACCACACAAAAAATATTGAACATAAAGCTTGTTACAAATACAAAAAAGTCTGTATAACTGAACTTTTTGGACTCCAGCACCTCTTTTTTCCTATACAATTTAAAAAATACATGTATAAAACAATAATCATAAATCTCTGTTAATAAGCCTACAATGCATAAAACTGTAACCTGTGATAACACAAAGGAGAAGCAATGAAGCTTTGTATGAGCCAAGTTTTTGAACACCGATTCACCAAAGGTGGTATTTGTTCAAAATAAAGTCAATCCTCATTATTTGCTTATGCCATATTTGCAAAATTACCTACTTCCTAAAATTTATCTGTAACCCCAAAATCAATACTTGAGGTCAATATTTATGGTCATTCATGGTCATTCAGAGAGCAGCAAAAAAATCCGAGTCTAGTACATACATCCCAAATGAGGTCAAACAACACAATGTTCTCTTTGCCTTCTTGTTTAAGCTTTTATACTGCAAACAACGTTCTTTTGGCAGTCAACTTAATGTCCCACTTTTTGCATTCTGTGCTTTTTCTTAGCGATGTTGCTATTTAAAATAGCTCCGAAGCACAGGGCTAAAGTGCTGTGTAGTGTTCTGAATCACAAGAAACTACAATGTGCCTTGAGGGAAAATATGTGTTAGATAAGCTTCATTCAGGCATGAATTACAATGCTGTTGGCCACAAGTTCAATGTTAATGAATCAATAGTTTATGTAAAATAAGGCATCTTTACACAGAAACACAGAGAACAAAGTTACACACTGGGAAGATGGCAAATACGTTGTGACAAGAGGACTCCAAGAACTTCATCCTTTACTTCCCCTAAAAGTCAGTTTAATATTTGCTAATGCAGCATTCGTTCAACTTCACAGAACTTAACTGCCACAGATAAAGAAAATTAAATGTAGACTGTCGTAAATTTAAGAGGTTAGTTTTAATCCCCAGAGGAATAACCACCAAGAAAATAATGAAAACATGTATAGAAAGGGAAACAATAAAGGAGTCAAATTGTACATAACCAAAAAACAAACACAAAAGAAGACAGTAATAAAGTGTACAACATAAAAGATATAAAATTTACAAAAACAAAGAGCAAAATGTGAATGGATTAAATTATCTACATTAAAAGCCAGAGATTGGCAGAATGAATTCATTAAAAAAAAATCCAACAATATACTGCCTAAGAGATTCACTTTAGATCCAAAGACACAGACAGAAGTGAAAGGAAGAAAAACATTTAATGCAAATAGTAATCAAAAAAGACTTGAGGTAGCTATACTCATATAACACAAAATAGACAAGTCAAAACCATTAGAAAAGAAAAAGAACATTATATATTGATAAACAGATCAATCCATCAAGATATTAACAATTATAAGTATACACATACTTAATATAAGAGCACCAAAATACATGAAACAAAAATTTATAAACTAAAAGAAAAATACAGTTCTATATTAGTAATTTAAAATTCAAAAACCATATTTTAAATAATAGAACTGGGCAGAAGATCAAAAAAGGAATAGTGCATTTGAACAATATGATAAACCAATAATACCTATGACATATACAAAACAAAACACCCAAAAAAAACCAATATACACGTTTTTTTCAATTGTACATAGACTATTTTCTAGGATGCACCCTATGTTAGGCCATAAAACAAGTATCAATAAATTTTCAAAGACTGAAATCATACAAAATATTTTCTTCAACCACAATGAAATAAAAGTAGAAATAAAGAACAGGAAAGAAAACTGGAAAATCAACAAATAAATGGAAATTAAGCAACAGTTTTAAACAACCAGTGGATCACAGGGAAATTACAAAATACTACAGATGAACAGAATTTTGCTAAAACAGTGCTCAGAGAGAAATCTGTAGTTGTAAACACTCACATGAAAAAAAAAATCAATAACCTACCTACATACCATAAATACTAGAAAATGAGAAGGACACTAGGCTCAAGGCATCAAAAGGAAGGATATAACAAAAATCAGAATAGAAACAAATGAAACTTGAAAACAGAAAAACATAAAAGAAAAATAATGAACCCAAAAGCTGGTTCTTGCAAAAATCAACACCAATAAACATTTACCTAGATTGAGCAAAAAAAAAAAAAAAAAAAAAAAAAAAGAAGACTCAAATCAGTAAACTCAGAAATGAAACAGTACACCACTACCAATCTTACAGAAATAAAGGATCATGATAATATTATAAACAACTATATGCCAACAAATTAGATAAACTAGATGAAATGAACAAATTCCTTGAAACATACAAATTCCCAAACTGACTCAAGTAGAAATGGAAAATCTTAACCAAATTATGACAAGTAATTGAATCAGTATTCAAAAACCTCTCTACAAAGAAAAGCCCCAAAACAGGTTTCACTGGTGCATTCCTCTAATCATTTTAAGAATCAATACCAATTCTTCCCAAACTTCCAAAAACGTAAGAGATGGGACCACTTCCTAACTCATTCTGTAAGATTAGCATTATCCTAATGCCAAAGCCAGATAAATCCATCCTAGATAAATTTATTTCTCACAAAGGTGTGAGTTTGTAATTCTAAAGTCCTTCACATGCATATAACTAAGGTTGAAGCTATTATGTTGTAGATGATGAGGGCCAGGCTGGGTTCCTGACTGTCCAAGAAAAAACTAACAAAAAAGCACAAAAGAAATACTAGAATGAATTCTATGATGCTGATGGGAGTTGAAGATACTAGTAAAAACTCTTAGTTGTGTATTTTAATCTACACCAAGAGATACACATACATTTTCTACTTCTATCTGCTGAGAGGCCCTGGAAGCACTAATACCCCAATATAAAGGAGCGGATCAAGCATCCAAATTTCCGAGTCTAAGGATCATTCTTCAGTAACAGGAACAAGAGTTCCTTAGAAAAGTGGCTGACCCCAAAGCTGGGCAGGAAAACACGAGCTGGACCTGGAGCCTCTTACGGAATCAGGTAACACGCAAGCGTTTTTTGTAAATGCAAGAAAAGACACAGAAGCCAACCCAACAGAGCTACTAATGGCCAAAGCTAGAAAAATATGAGCAATGAAGTAAATAACAACAGTATTGGATTTTCTTGAGTCCAAAGTAATATAATAATAAATTTTAAAATGAGGGAGAAATGAGTCTTCCTTAAAGAAGCAGTCCAATTATTAAATGTAAAAAAAAATAATCAGTGGACCACCAAAGTAATAATTTGTAATAATCCACCAATGAATGAAAAATTTAGTGGGCAAATGCTTAAAGAGAAACAGCATATTTGCATAGACTCAAAGTATCTTCCGAAAATATCTATTAATTACACAAAGGGGAAAAATGTTAAGGTGTAACTTTACACTTGAAAGCCTAGCAAGCACCCTCTTAATCCAATGATAAAAGCTAATGCTTTTTATAGAACAGAATGTTATCGTGTATCCCTTCAATAGGACCTGCTGAGAAGGTCACATCACTCCTATGGTAGTTTCCCCAAAATCCGTAACTTCACTCTAACCAGGAGAAAACACTAGACAAGATTTGTGACCAGCAGTCTTCCAAGGTGTTGAGGTTATGAAAAACACGGAAGGACGGAAGAACTGTGACAGACAACAGAAAACTAAAGAGATATAATGACTATATGCGATGAGGGATCCCAACCTGCATCCTGAAAGAAAAAGGGAGTTAGTGGGAAAACTGATGAAACTCAGAGTTTCTAGTTGAATCAATAGGACCGCATCAATGTTAATTTCATTTTGATTATTTTTTATAATTGTTTTGATAACTGTTCCATAGTTAAGTAAGGTCTTACTTAACATTAAGGAAAGTTAGGTGAAAAATATACAGAAACTCTACTATCTTTATAAGTCTTCTGTGCACCCAAAATTATTTCAAAACAAAAAGTTTATGCCTGTAAGAATTTAATGACAGAGCAAGAGTCTCATATTTTAAAAAATAAAAACAGGGGCGCCTGGGTGGCTCAGTGGGTTAAGCCTCTGCCTTTGGCTCAGGTCATGATCCCAGGGTCCTGGGATCGAGTCCCGCATCAGGCTCTCTGTTCCATGTGGAGACTGCTTCCCCCTCTCTCTCTCTGCCTGCCTCTCTGCCTACTTGTGATCTCTCTCTCTCTGTGTAAAATAAATAAATAAAATCTTAAAATAAATAAATAAATAAATAAAAATAAAAACAGGATAAAAATCAGAAAGTGGAGAATGATTTCAACCACGTTTTTTGAAAATATAAGAAGACTCGGGGGGGGATAAAAGAGAAAGAAAGGCTCCAAGGCATTAACAGTGATTTGTCTGGACTCTGGAATTACAGAGAGTTGTTTCTCTTAATATTTTACACCTTCTGGTATTTTCTAAAAGTTTCTACAGTAAGCACGGATTACTTTTATGATCAATGATATAAAACCATTTTTAAAAAAAGAATTACAGCTCTTATACCAATATGATAAATGAAGAAATGGCATAGACTGGCAAGTATTAAATCATTTTGGTTGCTAAAGGGTGAAATATTAAGAATGTAAAATGAGGGTGTCTGGGTGGCTCAGTGGGTTAAAGCCTCGGCCCTCGGCTCAGGTCATGATCTCAGGGTCCTGGGATCGAGCCTCACATCGGGCTCTCTGCTCGGTGGGGAGCCTGCTTCCCTTCCCCTCTCTCTCTCTTCCTGCCTCTCTGCCTACTTGTGATCTCTCTCTGTCAAATAAATAAATAAAATCTTAAAAAAAGAGAGAGAGAGAGAGAAAGTAACACAGAATTTGGCATATAAGTGGATACAGTGAGTTAGAGAAAGAGCTTTTCAGCCTAAGCCACTGGACAGCTAATGGAGCCATAACAAAACCAGAGGAGGAGGTTCACAGATAGCATAATAAATCCCACTGTGGGAGTACCTGGGGATCAGCGGAAAGAATATATCCAAATATCCAACAGGCAACTGCAAACAGAGAATGAAAACTCGGAAGGGAGACTAGGGCCAGAGACAAAGATTACAAAAGTGGCTTGGTCAGTTAAGCGTCCAACTCTTGATTTTGGCTCAAGATCTCAGGGCTGTGAGACAGAGCCCTGCAGCCAGCTCTGTGCTGGGTGTGGAGCCTGTTTAAGATTCTCCCTCGTCCTGTTCCTCCCCGTCTCTCCTCCCACCCCCCCGCCCCACCAACCCTGCACCCAGCTTGCAAGTTCTCTCTCTTAAAAAAACAAAACAAAACAAAAACCAAGAATATAAGGTGTCAAACTATTATAAAGGTATTTAATGAACGCATAGAGACGGTTTACTTCTCCTACCACTATAATGCAGAACAATAAAAGAAAGCCAAGGACGAAATCAGAGAGAATTAATCAGGCAGAGAATGAGCCAAAGAGCTAAAGAGGAAATTTAAAAGTAACTGACAAAGGACTGGGAGAAAATACTAAAGAGACTGGTATGTCTGATAAGGGGTTAATACCCGAAATATATAAAGAATTCATACAACGCAACACCAGGAAGCAAATAATCTGATTTAAAATGGGCAAAGAACCTAAACAGATACTTTTCAGAAGAAGACATCCAGATGGCCAACGGACACATGAAAAGATGCTCAGCATCACCAGTCATGAAGGAAATGCACATCAAAACCACACGAGCTATCACCTAACACCTGTCAGAATAGAATAAACAAGACAAGAAATAACAAGCATTGGCAAGGGTATGGAGAAAAAGAACCCCTTCTGCACAGCTGATGGGAATATTAAGTTGGTACAGTCACAGTGGAAAACAGTATGGAGGTCACTCGAAAAATTATAAATAGAATTACCATATGATCCAATAATTCCATTCCTGGGCACTTATTTACACAAAGAAAACAAAAAGATGTATGTATTGCTGTTTACTGCAGCATTCTTTATCATAACCGCGAAATGGAAGCAGCCCAAGTGTCCCCTCGTAGATGAACGGATGAAGAAGTTGTGGAACACATGTGAATGGACTAGTACTCAGCCACAAAAAGAATGAGTCACTACTGTATGTGACAATTTGGTTGGACCTAGAGGGTATTACGCTACATGAAATAAGGCAGACAGACCCAGACAAATACACCACATGATTCCACTTATATCTGTAATCTAAAATCAAATGAATCAAGAAAGAAACAAAGAGAATCAGAATTATAAATACAGAGAAATGATGGTTCCCAGAAGGGGACAGGGATGGGAGACAGGCAAAATGCGTGAGGGGGGTGAGAGATACAGGCTTCCGGTTACTGAATAAATACGTCGTAAGAATAAAGGGTAGAGAATAGGGAATACAGTCCAGGGTATTGTCCTAGTGTTGCACGGTAACAGACGAGAGCTGCCGTCGTGGTGAGCACAGCCTAGGGCATAAACTTGCTGAGTCACTATGCTGCACATCTGAAACTATCATGTACGTCAACTACATTCAGATTTTTACATTTTTAAATTAACTAATCAAAATCTATGGGATGTAGCTGAAGAAGTCCTTAGATGAAAATTTTTGATTAAAGACTTATAGAAGACTAGTATTAATGAGTTAATGATCTAAGTTCCAAAAAGAACAGGGGGCAAAAAAAATAGTAGTAGATTATGAACAAGAAAACAAAAATATAATGTAAAGGATTCATGAAAGACAAAAAACTGGCAACCCCCTGATAAAACTAATCACAGAAAACCACCAAACGCATGAGTATATTAGGAATGAAAAAGATTCATTATAGAAACAGCAGAGCTTTAGGTAAATTTGCGAGCAATCTGAACAGAAATTGATTATTACAGATGGTTAGATATTTGGTCACCACAGCCATTCATTTTTACTTACCGCCAACAGAAGACACATTTATTTGCACAAGCCAAGCTTGGGGTAGTTTCCATGCAGCGATGACTTTCAATGCCATAGAATGTATGTTTATAGCAACCTCCTCTCCCTCGGAGCATCGACTGTGAAAGTGAAAAAACAAAGGATAATCCGGATAAAATTCTCAAGGCAAGGAAACAGAAAACCAAGTATATCATATTTAAGAAAAAAATGTGCATTTCATAACCATAAATACTGGTATCGGCATGATGCAGAAAATTAACATTATAGTGTTTTGATGGTGCTTTGGGTTTTGATGGTCCTTTAAGTTTTCTAAAACCCAGTGAAATAAACCTATGATTCATTAACTCTGAAAGCTGTATAGAGAAGGACACTGATGCTTACACTTTCAAACCCATTCAACTGCCTCAAATAATATTAGTCCAATAATACAGAAAACCAAGGGGTAGGTACGACAGGCTCCAAGAAGAGGGCACAGCACTCACACGAAAGGGCATCTCCACTTTGAGTGAGGGAGGCGGGAAAGGGCGTGCAGCCTGAAGCACGTTGTGTCAACTGAAGGGCAGAACTTGAACATACTGAGACTGTTAAGGGGACAAGCAGCATGAACGTAAAAGACATACTTTTCCCAAAAAGGACACTATTCAATATATGAGTCGTAAAACCACGGTGAGTGTAGTAAGAATGAAAAGTTGAAGAAATAGTGCAGATCAACTTAGGGCTGGAATCACGAGATATTATCAAGCTTTCTGAGGTCTCATCAGGAAGATCCATCTAGAAATTCTGCAAGACAGGCTGGATTTCAGTAAGAGCGAAATCTGGGGGGAAGCTACGCGAATAAGGTTATGGTGACTTGGCTCCTATTAGTGGAGAAAAGAGGAAGGGTGCTAAGGAGGTATGCTCAAAGGCATCCCCACTGAAGGGTCAAAACAGAGCTAGCCAGGGTGACTCTGATGTTGACTCATCTCAGCTGCGACTGAAGTATGACTGAATTAATAACAGGAACAAACGAGGAGACGTGAGGAGCCCGTGTGTGTGTGTGCGTGTGCGTGCACATGCGCATGTGTGATATATATATCAGTGTGCTAACATCATAATGCTATCCACAATGAAAGAAAATTACCCAAAAAAATCTACCAGCTTCATTACTATGTTGGTTGATCACAAAGTCTTATTTTTTGCCCTGACGAAAACAGTTCCCTTGTCCATCTCACTTGGTACTTACATGAAGAAAAGTAAGAAAAAATATTGTTCAAGGTAACCACAAATTCTCTTTCAACTTCCCAATAAAATATCCAAAAGGCAAACAAAACATTCGAATCCTGCAAACAGCACCGGAAACTAAAAACAAAAGCCTTCCAAATGCTGAAGTCAGAGGGAAACCAGCACTAAAGGAGAAACAAACTTGAAGACCTGCAGATTCCATTATTTACTGAGAAGGTAATGAACCTCGAGGACGCGGTGTTGAATGTACAAGAATGAGTAAGACGGAGCCCCCAACCATGATCCAGTACGAGGAAATGTCAAGTAAAGAGGCAAAACGGGGAATGCTATTACAACAGGGCATTTGAATCAATCGAGAGTCTCTTGCAAGCAACAAAACTGACTGTGGCTGAAAAGAAACGGGATTTATTAAAAGGACCCCACAGCTCACAGAATCTTTAGAAAGGCAGGAATAAGGCTGGCTGGCAGCAGGACCAGCCCTCAATCCGTCACTCTCGGGACACCATCACCGGCACCAGCCATGAAAAGCAGAGGCTGCTGCCACCAGCCCAAGCATGAGGTGCCCATGCCCAGGTCCTTTTCCTCACTTACCTCACACTCCAAGTCTCAGGCAAAGGCAAGCACCACCCTAAATGATATGTTACACCCACTGCCAGCCCGAGATACCAGGAAACAGTATCTCTCCTTCTTGGCTTGGTAGCAGGCAGTGGGTCCTGGCGCTAAACAAAGCTAATGTCACAGGGAATTCCCCAAACACGAAAAGGCCCAGATGCTGGGCAAGCAGAGAAAAGCCAAGTGTCCATCACGGCGTTACTGGAGCCCGTGAGATGGACGCCAAGCCAGCTGGCCTTGCAGGAGCGGAGAAAACTTCCCAGAGGGGTGCTGTGCACACTGAATACCAGAGAGCTAAAAGGATAAAGGGACAGAAGCGTATGAGAAGAAGGATGGCATGTTTCTCTTTTTAAAACTATTTTTCAGGCGCCTGGGTGGCTCAGTGGGTTAAAGCCTCTGCCTTTGGCTCAGGTCATGATCCCAGGGTTCTGGGACTGAGCCCCGCATAGGGTTCTCTGCTCAGCAGGGAGCTTGCTTCCCGCCCCCCCGCCTATCTGCCTACTTGAGATCTCTGTCAAATAAATAAATAAAATCTTTTAAAAATAAAATAACTATTTTTTCTGTAAGTTTTATAGCTTTAGTTTAGTTCATGATGCATTTTCAGTTAATTTTCATGTAAGATGTGAAGTTTATTTTTTCAAAGATTTTATTTTTATTTATTTGACACAGAGAGAGAAAGAGGGAGGGAGAGCACAAGCAGAGGGAGGAGCAAAGGGAGAGGGAGAAGCAGGCTCCCCGCTGGGCAGGCATCACAGCATCACAGCATCACAGGGAGGTATATGATTCCTCCCACTTTCTTTCTCTTCCTCAACACTGCTTAAGCTATTTTAGGGCCAGGACCATTCCCTGCAAACCTGAGAGTAAGTCTGTCTATTTCTATAGAACCCTCACTGGGATTCTAGTAGGAACTGCACGGAACGTACAGATCAGTCGGGGGGAAAGTGACAGTTTCCCGCACTGTGTCTTCTAACGTATCAGCATTTACTGAGATTTCCATTCACATGTACGCGCATTCAGATTTTCATCGATTTCTGCTTTGTTCTCTTTCCGCATTTCCAGCGTAAGCACTTGCCACTGTAAACCTCCCTCGGACCCCTGCCTGACTCACCCCCCACATCTGGTTTCTCTGTACTGTCATTCGCTTGTATGTATTTTTTTCATTTCCTTTACAAGTTCTTCTGTGGCCCAGGGCTTTCAGAAATGCACTGTTTAATTTCCATACAGAGATTTTCTTTTTGTTTCTATTATTCATTTCTAGCTTGATTCCATTACGGTCAGAGAACAACCTAAGGATTTCAACTCTTGTAAATCCACTGAGATTTGTTCTTTGGCCGAGGACACGGTCTGTCTTGGCCGGTGTTCCACAGGCACTGGAAAACATGTATATTCTGCTGCTGCGGGTAAGATGTTCTTTATCTGTCAACCAGAACCTATTAGTTACTAGTGTTGCTCAGATTTTCTATATCCTTGTGATTTTCAGTCAAGTAGTTCCAGCAGATGCTGAAAGGGGTTTCAAAGTCCCCAACTACAGGGGCACCTGGATGGCTCAGCCAGTAAGAATCTGACTCTTGGATCAAGCTCAGGTCACCATCTCCCCCGGTCGGTGGTCAGGCTCCGCACTCAGCAGGGGGTCTGCTTGAGGTTCTCTTCTCTCCCTCTGCCCCTCCCCCCGCTCACATGTGTGCTCTTTTAAAAAAGGTCCCCGGCTGTAACTGTGAATTTTTATTTTTCTAAGGTTTTTCCATCCTACTACATCAGTTCTAAGCCTCCAGTGTCTGATGTAACGTCACTTACTGTGGATTATCCTTTTATTATTACGAAATGTCATTCTCCGTCTCTAGTATGTTTCCTGGCTCTGTGGTCTGCTTAATCTGACTTGATAGAGGCAATCCTGCTCTCTGGGTTGTTGTTGGCATGCTACGAATCTTTCTATCATTTTACTCAAGCTACCCATGTCACTGGATTTGAAGTGAGTTTCTTGTTAATGTATTCTGGGGTCCTACGTTTTTTTACCCGCTCTGCAGTTATCTGCCAGTTCATATATTTAGAATATTTACATTTGAGGGGCGCCTGGGTGGCTTAGTAGGTTAAGTGTCTGCCTTCAGCTCGGGTCATGGTCTCAGACTGCTGGGATCGAGCCCGGGTGAGCTCCCTGCTCAGCAGGAAGCTTCTCCACCTCGTCCTGCTGCTCCCCCGTTTGTGCTCTTTCTCTCAAATAAATAAATAAAATCTTCAGAATATTTACATTTGAAGCAATCACTAATTTATTAGTCCTCGGGTCTGGTATTTTGTTATTTGCTTCCTGCTTGCTTCCTTTTTGTTCTCATTCTCATTACTCTTTTCCTGATTTCGTTCCTGCAGGTTACCTAAACACTTTTAGTATTCCATCTGCATTTATCTTGCGGTTTTTTTTCTTTTAGTGTATCCCTTTGTAAAGTTGTTGGCAGCTCTGGGTATAGTTTTGTAGCAGTTATTCTGAGTCTTGCATATACACAGGACTTTTGTGTATACTGCATGTACATATGTGTGTGCGTGTGGATATGTGCATACATACATGACTCTCAGAGTCGGCTGCTACTAATATTTTATACCTCACGTGAAGTGTGGCACTTCCATTCCCTTTAACCTTTCCTCTTTTAAATGAAATATCACTGCCCTGAGTACTATGTGGTATTTTAATTCGTTTCAGACATCAAATATGATTTCTAAAAATCATGAGAAAATGATCATCTCCTGCACATACCCATATTCCTGATCTTTCCATTATTCTTCCTGACTTTCTTTGTGCTCCAATAATCCGTATCATTTCATTAGAACTTCCTTTAGCCGTTTTTTTTTTTTAATTTATTTATTTATTTGACAGAGAGAGAGGTCACAAGTAGGCAGAAAGGCAGGCAGAGAGGCAGGCAGAGAGAGAGGAGGAAGCAGGCTCCCCACCAAGCAGAGAGCCCGATGCGGGGCTCGATCCCAGGACCCTGAGACCATGACCTGAGCTGAAGGCAGAGGCTTAGACCACTGAGCCACGCAGGAGCCCCCCTTTAGCCGGGTTTAAGGGCAGGTCAGCAAACAACAGATTCTCTGTTCTCAATCACGTAGGTCTTTATTTAATCTTCATTCTGGAAGGACAGTTTTGCCAGATACAGAATTAATGCTCATCACGTATTTTCTTTCGACATTTGAAAAATGTGTACTACTTCCCTCTGGCCTCCATGATTTCAGATTAGAAATCTGATGTCAAATAAGTATTAACACATCATTTTTCTCTACCCTCTTTCAAGATCTCTTTTTACTTTTCAGATCATTAATTCTAAGGTATTATGATGTGGATTTCTTTAGTTTTATCCTGTTTGCGGTTTGCTCTGTTGTTCAGATCAGGTAAATTCTATCGAGCTGTGCTGTTTACAGATCATACTACTGATGTGGTAAGACCCCTGATTCTATCCTCTGTCATCTCCACTCCATTGCGGAGCCCATTCGGTTGAGTTTTTTTTATTTCTGTTACTGTATTCTTCAATTTTATAACTCCCCCTTGGTTCTTTTTATAACTTCCATTTCTTTGCTGAGAATTTTTATTCTTTCAATTGTTTCGAGAGAATTTGTAACTGATTGCTGAAGCATTTTTATGACAACTGCTTTATAATCCTTGTCAGGATTCTAAATTCCGTCATCTCATTCCATCATCCTGATATGATGATAGATGAAGAATGAGAATCATCTCGAGATTCTAGGATCTCATTCATTGGTACTGGTATCAGTTCACGGTCTTTTCCTGTTCAAGTTGTGATTTTCTTCGTTCTTGGGGTGACAAGTGATTTTCATTGCATCCCAGACATTCCATCTACTGTGTTAGGGGACTCTAGGTCCTATTTAATTCTCCTGTTCAAGCAGGACTGGGACCAGTTTTGTGTGCTGTGGTTCCAAAGGCAATTTAATTTTCAGAACCTCTGCAATGTAATTTTAATTTGGATTCCACTGGTCTCTGCTGCTACCATCTCAGAAGTAGAAGGGGTTTCTCCAGGATGGCTCCCTGACGGGGCTCTCAATGGAAGAGGAAAGTGTCATGCCAGCTGGCTTCCCCGGTTAGGCTGTCTGTGTGGCACAGTGCTTCTAGCCGACTGCCCCAGACAGCTCCAGTAACTAAGTGGGACAGGAGAGTCTCAGGCCACAGGGCAAAGAGGCATCCTCAGCTGGACTGCTTCCCCACTGACCCATCTTGCCAGTGACACTCAGCCACTATGGTATCTCTCAGCTGGGAGAGGAAGCCTCAGGCCCGGCAGGGATGGAGAGCATTTCACAAGTCAGGTCCCTTGTTGGAAAAGGAGGTGGTAGGAAGGGATCTCTCTCTTTCCACGTTCACCTGGCGATCCTGGTATCTCCTAACAGCGGAGGAGAATTTCAGGTCCAGCAGGGAAGGAGACCACTTGTCCTGGCTGCTTACTGTCTGTCGGGGGGCTCCCAGCTGATCCCCTTGGCAATGGTCCTGGACTTGCCTGATCCCGCTGAAGGGACTCTCGTTCTGTGCCAGGAGTTAATGAGCCTCCTTAGGTGGTTTTCTGTTGCTAAATTAAGGATTAGGAAATGGGGGTCTCAGCCTTCCTCTTTAGACAGACAGACGTAAAACATCCTACTGCCCTATCGTTCTTCCACTCCTGGAGTCCAAACCAGTTAGACTTCCTCTTACCATATTTCAAAGTTCTCATCTGGTGCCTCTTATGTTTTCCCAGGTTCAGAGTTATTCATAGTAGGAAGGAAGAGGGAGAAAGGAGTTTAGGCCCCCTTGTCCAGAGCACAAATCCTCAAATAACACATTCTGTATATATGCTGCCGAAGGGAGCACCAGATAACACATTCTGAAAGGAAGAGCTCTCCCATGTGAAAATTAGTGAATAACGAGGATGGAAAAGGAAAAGGCCTGAGGGTAATACACACTTCGAATTAAATCTATGTTCTAAATCCAGGGGCAGAAATTACAGATAGCCTCAGAGTTATGAATCCATGAATTCCTGGCCTCCAGGCAAATGAGAGCCCAAGAAAATACAGCTGCAGCCCAGCACAGCCAGGCTTTATGCACATCTGGCAGGCTTTATGCACATCAATTTGGGGACAGGGGTGCAGGGGGAGGAATGGAGATGGGGTGTTGGGAGACAGAACTCCATGGGTCTCTCTCTGAATTCACGCAAGCAGCACTGACTGCCTTTATTCTAGACTATCTTTTCAAAAAGGTTTGTATAGTGAATGGCCTTAGGAGATACAGTGTCTCTCTCTGGAGCCAATGATATGTGTGTTTGTTATCCAGTATAATAAGGAGATGTCCCTCTAGGACAAAGGTCAGGCAGGATTACTGTCAACTCTAAGAGCTTCATTTTCCCGAAACTTGGGGTTCCTCTCCTATAGCACATACAGAGATGCTATTGGCCCTTCCAGAGCTGCCCCAGGGGCACCAAGGACTCCGGAACCAGAGTAAATAATGACACTCTGGCTACAGCTATTATTATCATAAACTGCCTGTGCCTTCTGCCAGCATCGATGACCCTGTGGCCAGCTAACCGGCTATACACAAGTGGATAAAATTTCAGACTCAAATCTTCGACAGAGGACGGAGAATGCAACGCAGAGGTCAATGAACACCTGCGATGGGACAAAACCAGTCTGCTGCTGGCTTCTCCAAGTACAGGACCGCTGGAATACTGCCCCCCCCCCCCAATTTGTGTACTTACTGCCTACAGCGGCTCTTCTGCTATGGCAGAGCGGAGGAGCTGCCCCACAGATCGTGCGACCCACAGAAGTTAAAAAGTCACTACTGGCTCTTTAAGAAAAAGTCTACTGACCCCTAACTCGGGTATTTCTTTCCTATTCTAGAGCAAAATGAATTCCAACTGATTAAACAAACAGGATACAAACAGGAGGTGAATTCAGGGAAGACGGAGGAGGAGGACCCACCAGGAATCAGTCGCCCCACCCGGACAACTGCACTGTTAGAATATGTCTAACGCAACTACTCGGAAACCAGTCGGTTGGAGGGCTGCAAGTTCCAGGAAAAA
This sequence comes from Meles meles, assembly GCF_922984935.1. Lineage (NCBI taxonomy): Eukaryota > Metazoa > Chordata > Mammalia > Carnivora > Mustelidae > Meles > Meles meles. Next base: position 1,889,028 of record NC_060086.1, on the reverse strand, counting down.
GCTTGGACAGTTCATTTCAGCTCTTAGCACAGCAGGAGCTACCCACCCCCAGCCATGTGGCAGAGAGCTACACGTGTGTTCCTGAGGCAGCTTGCACACCGTTTGTGGCAGCTCGGGTAGGCAAAAAGGACCTGTCCTGCAAAATCCTAGGGACCTGTGCTGTGACTGCTAATTGTAGCTTCTGATCACAGAGGTACGAAAAAGCATAGAGCCAATCAATGTTGTCGCACCACTCCCCATCCAGATTTGTGCAAGGCCTTACCCCTCTAGCTGAAGTGACTTCCAGGAGACTGAAAGGGCCTCTACCTATTCTTACCCCCTCCACTTTACACTGTCCCATCGTGGGCGTTCATTGACCTCTGCGTTGCATTCTCCATCCTCTGTTTCATGGAACCAGACATTAAAGACTAGAATATTCACATACAGTGGAACATGCAGGGAGAAACAGAAAGTTACTCTGCATGCCCAGGGAAAGGCTCAGAAAAAGATGTAAAACATTAAGTTTACACCTCAGCCTGATCCTTACAGAGAGAGCCTTCAAAACTCAGTAAGACAAAAACAATAATAAAAAAACAGCAAACCCTGTAGAAGGGAGAATCTGATTTCCAGAGTTACCACGTGACTAGATTCAAATGCCAAAGGGCACACAAAGATATAGGAAAGCATGTTCCGTTTGAAAGGAAAAAAATAATTCAACAGAACCTATTCCTGAAAAATACTTTACGGCAGATATATTAGACAGGCCTTAAAAACATGGTCCTAAAGTTTCCCAAAGAACTAAGGGAAGATGTGAAAACAAAACAATGTGTGAACAATATGGAAATAGTAATAAAGAGCTATGAAGCCTAGAGAGAAACCAAAAAGAAATTCTGGAGTTGAAAAGTTTGATAATGGAGATGAAAAATTCACTAGAGGGATTCAACGGCAGATTTGAACCGCCAAAGAATCAGCGAACCTGAAGATAGAAGGGTAGAACTTACCAAGGCTGAGGAGCAAAAAAAAAAAAGAAAAATGAAGAAAAGCAGAGAGAGCTCAAAGGACCTGTGGTACACGTCAAGTGGAACAACATGCACATTGTACATGTCCCAAAAGAAGGGGCAGAGAGAATATATAAAGAAACGATATGTGGAAACTCCCCAAATTTGATGACAGACATGAATGTAAACATCCAACAAGCTCAATAAACTCTTTAAGATGAACTCAAAGAGACCCACACCAAGACACATCACACTCAAGCTTTCAAAAGACAAAGAATAAACCTTGGAAGTGGCCAGAGAAAAATGAATCATCACGTACAAGGGGTCTGTCATAAAATTATGGGCAGATCGCTCGTCTGAAACTTCGGAGGTCAGAAGGCAGTGGGCCAAGATATTGAAAGTGCGAAAAGAAAAAAAACCGTCAACCAAGAATTCCATATCTGGCAAAAACCATCCTTCAGAATGGAGGGAGAAATCAAGACATCCCCAGATGAACACAACCTGAAGCAGCTCATGACCACTAGGCCTGCTCCAAAAGAGACGCTCGAGGGGTTCCCGCAGGGAAGTGAAAGGGGACTACATAGTACCTCCAAGCCGTACGGAGAAGATCCCAATAAAAGTAAGTATGGGAACAGTTGTGAAAACGACTGTTATTGTGTCAATAGTTTGTAACTTTCGTTTTCTACATGATTTAAAGACTAATACATTTAAAGAAAAAAATTATTACTATAAAACCAGTATTTTGCAACTATGGTTTGTAATTCCAAATCTTGTTCCCTACATAATTTAGGAGATAACTGAATTAAAGGAATTACTAGTTTATGTTTTTCTGCTCACAAGGTATAAAGATAGAGTTCTGTGCCATCAATTAACTGAAAGGGGTGTGGACAGAGCTTTAAAGGTGGAATTTTGGGGGCACCTGGGTGGCTCAGTGGGTTAAAGCCTCTGCCTTCGGCTCAGGTCATGATCTCAGGGTCCTGGGATTGAGCTCCACATGGGGCTCTCTGCTCAGCAGGGAGCCTGCTTCCCTTCCTCTCTCTCTGCCTGCCTCTCTGCCTACCTGTGATCTCTCTCTCTGTCAAATAAATAAATAAATAAATAATCTTAAAAAAAAAAAGGTGGAATTTTTGCATGTTATTGAAGTTAAGCGGTGGTAACTTTAAAATAAAATGTTACATTAATGTTAAATGTAATCCCCATGGTAACCACAAAAAAAGTAGCTATACAATATACACAAAAGGAAATTAAGAAGAAATTTATACATTTCACTACTAAAATCAACTAAAAAAAACAAAAATGTAGGGAATGAGGGACAAAAAAGCAATAGGGGATATAGGGGGAAAAGTATAATGACAGAAGGAAGCACCTCCTTACCAGTAATTACTTTAAATTGAAATGGATTAAACTCTTTAATCAAAAGACAGACCTTGACAGAATGGATATAAAGACATGATCCAACTCTATGCTGTCTACAAGAGACTCACTTTACCTCCAAAAGACATAGATAGGTTGAAAGTTAAAGGTCGGAAAGATATTCCATGCAAACAGTAATCAAAGGAGAGAAGGAATGGCTATACTATTAGCAGATAAAATAGATTTTGGTTACAAGGGACAAAAGACAAATCAAATCAAAAAAGATTACAAGGGACAAAAGACATTATATATTAATAAACGATTCAAAATAGCAAGAATACAAAATAATTATAAACATTTACACACCAAATGCCCTATCTTCAAAATATATGAAGCAGAAATGAGGGGAGAAATAGCTCCACAATACAGTTGGAGACTTTAATATCCCACCACTCACAATGAAAAGAACCACCAGAGAGAAGACAAGGAAGGAAACAGGACTTCACGCAGCACACCAATTAGGTCTAAGACATGCATGTAGTACACTCCAGCCAACAGCAATAGCATACACAATCTTCTCAAATGCACACAGAACATTTCTAGGACAGACTGCAAATTAGGCCAAAAATTAAGTCCAGTGGATTTTAAGAAACAGAGATCATACAAAGTATCTTCTCTGACTACAATGGGAGGAAGTTTACAAAAGTGTAGAAATTAAACCACACACTTTAAAACAATCAATGCATCAAGGAAGAAATCACAAGAGAAATTAGAAAATACTCAGAAATTAATGAAAATGAAAAAAACACACACAAAAAAACCCAAAATTTAGTAGTGCTGAGGAAGAAATTTATAGCTACAAATGCTTGTGTTACAAAGAAAGAAGGAGAATTCAAATAAACAAGCTAACACTACAACTTAAGCAATTAGAAAAAGAATGAACAAATCAAAAGCTAGCAGAGGGAAATCCAAGCAAAAGATTAACAAAGAAATAAAGTCTTTAAATGGCCCACAGGACAAGATGGACATCACCGATATATTCAGAACATTCCATCCCAAAGCAACAGAATACACATTCTTCTCTAGTGCACATGGAACATTCTCCAGAATGGATGGCATCCTGGGTCACAAATCAGGTCTCAACCGGCACCAAAAGATTGGCATCATTCCCTACATATTTTTAGACCACAATGCTTTGAAACTAGAACTCAGCCAAAAGAGGAAAGTTGGAAAGAACTCAAATATATGGAGGCTAAAGAGCATCCTACTAAAGAATGAATGGGTCAACCAGGAAATGAAAGAATTGAAAGAATTAAAAATATTCACGGAAACAAATGAAAATGAAAACTGTTCAAAATCTTTGGGATGCAGCAAAGGTGGTCTTGAGAGGAAAGTATATAGCAATACAAGCCTTTCACCGCAAGAAACAAGAAAGATCTCAAATATACAACCTAACCCTACACCTAAAGGAGCTAGAGAAAGAACAGCAAAAAAAAAAAAAAAAAAAAAAAAAAAAAAAATCAGAGCAGAAATCAATGAAATAGAAACCAAAAGAGCAGAGGAACAGATCAACGAAACTAGGAGCTGGTTCACTGAAAGAATTAATAAGATGATAAACCCCTGGCCAGACTTACCATAAAGAAAAGGAAAAGGACCCAAATTAATAAAATCATGAAGGAAAGAGGAGAGATCACAACCAACACCAAAGAAATAAAATTATAAGAATATATTCTAAGCAACTATACACCAGCAAATTAGACAAAAGAAATGGATGTATTCCTAGAGATGTATAAACGACCAAAACTGAACCAGGAAGAAATAGAAAACCTAAACAGACCTATAACCAGTAAGGAGATTGAAGGAGTCATCAAAAATTTCCAAACAAACAAGAGCCCAGAGCCAGATGGCTTCCCAAGGGAATACCAAACATTTAAAGAAGAACTTAACACCTATTCTCCTGAAACTGTTCCAAAAAATAGAAATGGAAGGAAAACTTCCAAACTCATTTTATGAGGCCAGCATTACCTTGATCCCAAAACCAGATAAAGACCCCATCAAAAAAGAGAATTACAGACCAATGTCCTTGATGAACACAGATGCAAAAATTCTCACCAAAATACTAGCCAATAGGGTCCGACAGTACGTTAAAAGAATATTCACCACGACCAAGTGGGATTTATTCCTGGGCTGCAAGGTTGGTTCAACATCTACAAATCAATCAATGTGATACAATACATTAATAAGAGAAAGAACAAGAACCATATGATACTCTCAATAGATACTGAAAAAGCATTTGACAAAGTATAGCATCCTTTGTTGATCAAAACTCTCCACAGTACAAACTGGGGGTTGCTGGGGGGAGGTGGGATTGGGAGGGGGGAACGGGCTATGGACATTGGGGAGGGGAGGCGAACCATAAGAGACTATGGACTCTGAAAAACAACCTGAGGGTTTTGAAGGGTCAGGGGTGGGAGGTTGGGGGAACAGGTGGTGGGTAATGGGGAGGGCACGTTTTGCATGGAGCACTGGGTGTTGTGCAAAAAGAATGAATACTGTTACGCTGAAAAAATAAATAAAATAGAAACTCCAAAACTCTCCACAGTGTAGGGATAGAGGGCACATACCTCAATATTATCAAAGCCATCTATGAAAAATATACAGCAAATATCATTCTCAACGGGGAAAAACTGAGAGCTCTTCCCCTAAGGTCAGGAAGATGGCAGGACTGTCCACTATCACCACTGCTATTCAACATAGTACTAGAAGTCCTAGCCTCAACAATCAGACAACAAAAAGAAAGAAAAGGCATCTGAATCGGCAAATAAGAAGGCAAACTCTCACTCTCTGCAGATGATATGATATTTTATGTGGGAAACCCAAAAGACTCCACTCCAAAATTGCTAGAACTCATACAGGAATTCAGTGAAGTGTCAGGATATAAAATCAATGCACAGAAATCAGTTACATTTCTTTACACCAAGAATAAGACAGAAGAATAAGAAATTAAGGAGTCAATCCCATTTACAATTACACCAAAAACCATAAGATACCTAGAAATAAATCTAACCAAAGACACAAAGAATATGTACTCAGAAAACTACAGAATACTCATGAAAGAAATTGAAGAAGACAAAAAGAAATGGAAAACCATTCCATGCTCATGGATTGGAAGAACAAATACTGTGAAAATGTCAATACTACCTAGAGCTATCTACACATTTAATGCAATCCATATCAAAATACCATCAACTTTTTTCAATGAAATGGAACAAAAAATCCTAAAAATTTATATGGAACCAGAAAAGACCTGAATAGCCAGAGGAAGGTTGAAAAAGAAAAGCAAAGTTGGCGGCATTACAATTCCAGACTTCAAGCTCTACTACAAATCTGTAATCATCAAGAAAATATGGTACAGGCACAACAACAGACACATAAATCAATGGAACACAATAAAGCACCCAGAAATGGACCCTCAACTCTATGGTCAACTAATCTTCGACAAAGCTGGAATGAACATCGAATAGAAAAAGAGTCTCTTCAACAAACGGTGTTGGGAAAATTGGACGCCACATGCAGAAGAATGAAAATGCATGATTTCCTTACACCACACAAAAAAATAAGACTCAAAATGGATGAAAGACCTCAATTTGAGACAGAAATCCATCAAAAACCTTGAGGAGAACACAAGCAGCAACCTCCTTGACCTTAGTCGCAGCAACTTCTTCCTAGAAACAACTTCAAAGGCAAGGGAAGCAAGGGCAAAAATGAACTACTGGGACTTCAAAGAAAACAGTCAACAAAACCAAAAGACAACTGACAGAATGGGAGAAGATATTTGCAAATAATATATCAGGTAAAGGGCTAGTATCCAAAATCTGTAAAGAATTTATCAAACTGAACTCCCAAAGAACAAATAATCCAACCAAGAAATGGGCAGAAGACATGAACAGACATTTCTGCAAAGAAGACATCCAGATGGCCAACAGACCCATGAAAAAGTGTTCCACATCGCTCAGCATCAGGGAAATACAAATCAAAACCACAATGAGATACCACCTCACACCAGTCAGAATGGCTAAAATGAAAAAGTCAGGAAACGACAGATGTTGAAGAAGATGCAGAGAAAGGAAACCCTCCTACGCTGTTGGTGGGAATGCAAGCTGGTGCAGCCACTCTGGAAAACAGCATGGAGGTTCCTCAAAAAGCTGAAAATAGAGCTACCCTCTGACCCAACGATTGCAGTACTGGGTATTTACCCTAAAGATACAAATGTAGTGATCCGAAGGGGCACGTGCACTGGAATGTTTATAGCAGCAATGTCCACAATGGCCAAACTATGGAAAGAACTTAGATGTCCATCAACAGATGAATGGAAAAAGATGATATGGTATATATCTATAATGGAATACTATGCAGCCATCAAAAAAACCACGAAATCTTGCCATTTACAATGACATGGATAGAACTAGAGGCTATTATGCTAAATGAAATAAGTCAATCAGAGAAAGACAATTATCATATGATCTTACTGATACAAGGAATTTGAGAAACAAGACAGAGGATCATAGGGGAAGGGAGGGAAAAATGAAACAAGATGAAACCAGAGAGGGAGACAAACCATAAGAGACTCTTACTCTCAGGAAACAAACTAAGGGTTGCTGGAGGGGAGAGGGGTAGGATCGATGGGGTGGTGGCAGATGGACACTGGGGAGGGCATTTGCTATGGTGAGTGCTGTGAATTGGGTGAGACTGACAAATCACAGACCTGTATCCCTGAAACAAACAATACATGATGTTAATTTTTTTAAAAGTAAAATAAAATTTAGACCTTATTTTTCTCCTGCTTTAAAAAAAAAAAAGAAGAAAACACAAAGGCAACATTAAATGGATAAAAATAAATAAAAATGTAAAATTAGAGCACATCAACAACAGTAACAACTGAAGGAGCAAAGAACAGACTAGGAAGAATATTCTGAATAATGACAGACCCAGACTTCATTAATAGTTTTACAAACAGTTCATAGGAAATTACAAGAAAAGATAGTAAACCTTTTCAGTTGGTAATGTCATTTCTAGGACTCGAAGGAAATAATGTAAATGCTAACAAAGCTTCATACAAAAACACATTCTTCACATAATTCATTATATTAATGGGGAAAAACCCCACATCATCATCAGATAAATGGCAAATTAAATTATGGCACTTTCATTAATAATTATGTAGTCTCTATGCTTAGAAAAGACTTCAACAGGAAAAAGCTTGTTACAATGTTCGGTGAGAAAAACTGATACAAAACTTCATATACAACATGATTTCAAACATGTAAAAGTATACATAAAGGTGAACAGTAGAAAAGGCTGAAAGAAAATACACTTTAAGGGGCGCCTGGGTGGCTCGGTGGGTTAAAGCTTCTGCCTTCGGCTCAGGTCATGATCCCAGGGTCCTGGGATCGAGCCACACATTGGGCTCTCTGCTCAGCAGGGAGCCTGCTTCCTCCTCTCTCTCTGCCTGCCTCTCTGCCTAGTTGTGATTTCTCTCTGTCAAATAAATAAAATAAAAAAAAAATACACTTTAAGATTTCTAAGGTGGAATGTAAGTTTTATTTTATTTCTATATTCTTCTTTTTTTTTTTTTAAAGATTTATTTATTTGACAGATAGAGATTACAAGTAGGCAGAGAGGCAGGCAGAGAGAGAGAGAGGAGGAAGCACGCTCCCAGCCAAGCAGAGAGCCCGATGCGGGGCTCGATCCCAGGACCCTGGGATCATGACCCGAGCTGAAGGCAGAGGCTTTAACCCGCTGAGCCACCCAGGCGCCCCTATATTCTTCTTATTTTTTTTTACAAAGATACCTTTTACAAAAAACACCTATTTTACAAAGGTGTTATTATAAAGTAGTTTTGTTAAGGACAAATGATTTGAAGGATGAACATGAAAAGCATCATCCACAAAGCCTGTGAACCTCTTCACTAAGTGTAAGATCACGACTTTAAGCACTGATTATGTTTTTTCACCGGAATGTGACAGCTTTCGGAATGGCTATCTGCCTAACTCATCACCGTGCATCCTGCTTCCCACTATTCTCGACGCTGAGAATGTGCTTTTTCATCACTTACTTGTGGCTCAGCATTTCAGTAAGCTCACAGACACTCCTCCCCCACAACTTACTGTGCACGGCAGAACTCACTGCAGGGAACAATCGTATGCCTTACTGGGAAGTTTTCGCCAGAAACCACGAAGGCCAGAAGACAACGGAGCAGTACCTTTGAAGTGCTCAAAGAAAGGCCGTCAATCCACAATCCTATATGCTTGCAAACAAAGAATGAAAGCAAAATACGACATCCTCAGGTAAAGAAAGACTAAGAGAATTCATTGCCAGCTCACCTGCTCTGAGCCAAAGACTCAAGGAGATTAAAGCAGAAAGAGGGGGAAAGGATAGTCTGCAAGCAGAAAGCTGGGATGGTTAAATTAACACCAGACAACTGAGCTTCTAGACAAGAACCCTTACTAAAGAAAATGAGGGACATCACATACACTAAAAGGGCAGATTCACCAAGACATAAGCATCCTAAACGTATATGCACCGAACATCAGAGCTGCAACGTACGTGAGCAAAAACTGACAGAACTGAAATGAGAAAGGCAAATCCACAATTAGAGCTGGAGTTTTGAACACTCCTCTCTAAGAAACAGATAGAAAATGACACCAAAAACGAGCAAGGATATAAAGACTATTACCAAGTCAACTTCTGATCTGGGCTTGGGCTTACTGGTGTTACTTGGGGCTGTGGAGGGAAACCGGAGAAGACAGACAAAGGCAGAGACAGGACCCTTTCACCAAGCTGAATCACAGAATCGGCGAGAGCAGGCCTCTCACGTGCCTATGGCCTGCACTTCTCGCAGCACAGACAGCGTCTGCTGAGTGGCTGACCGTGGTACAGCAGTATCACATTGTCATTTCTGCTACTCCCGGGACACGTGACGTACTACCACTGCTTTAACAGTAAGAAAGCCACATTCACAATGAAAAGTGGAAGTGCTATGATACAGGACACACGGCATATACAATGTATATATTTAGGCACACACTTAGGACAAATATATATAACTTTTCCAGACTGCAGTGGTAAAGACGGGAAAACACACTGTCAGTTAAAGTGACCACCAAACAGGTTAAAGTGACCACGCCCTCCTCCTCCATCGGTACCCTTACAAAGTCACGCGTCCTTTCTTTCAGCCAGGACTCCACTCAGATGACAGAGGTTTAGAAAACGAAAATGGCAACGCCACAGAGCACTTGACAGAATGCTTCCCAGGCCCTTGGGCTTTCAAGCAAATGCTCCCTGACACGGAACTGAGAAACGAATCAATCACAATTCCTGGGCTTTTCTCAGCATTCCCATCTAAACTCCTGTCTGCAGGATGACAGATGCCACAAAGGTATCTAACACCCACCAGATCAGCAGCAAACCACGACTACTAGTACATCCGGCTCAGGTACTTTTTTTTTTTTTTTAATTTTTTTTTATTTATGTGACAGAGAGAGATCACAACTAGGCAGAGAGGCAGGCAGAGAGAGAGGAGGAAGCAGGCTCCCTGCGGAGCAGAGAGCCCGATATGGGGCTCGATCCCAGGACCCTGGGATCATGATCTGAGCCGAAGGCAGAGGCTTTAACCCACTGAGACACCCAGGTGCCCCGGCTCAGGTACTTCTTGTTGCTTAACACGCTGGTCTACAATTCAGTGGCTTAGCACAACACCGACCTATTACTGTCTCTGTTAATGCCGTGGGTCAGGTGGGGGCTTTTCCCACCACCTATGGTGCGTGCTGGAGTCACTCGTGCAGCCGCAGCGAGAGGTGGTTCAGCGGGGGCTCACACCCGGAAGACCTCACGCAGACATCTGACACGCGATGCTGGCGGACAGGCCTTGCGCATTCACTGCACTGGTCTAGACGGGCTTCTTTCAGCACGACGGCTGGGTGGTCGGAGGAAACCTTCCAAAAGGACAAGCCTCGATGTCCATGCACTTACCAAGCCACGGATGGCATTGTACGTGCTAAGGGCCCATCAGCCAAGCAGGTCACACGACCGCCCCCAGAGCCCTGTGAGAAAGGACTACGAGAGTGTGGACCAAACTGAGTCATGGGTCGTTGAGGGCTCCCCAGTCAGTAGACTCCGACATCGTTTATACTAATTACGTTCACGCCTAGTCTGAAGGGAGAAATGCCTCACATCACAATTCATTAGTTTTCAAAGAGCTTTCACACTCAATATAGCGGCTAACAGCTCCAGATCAATTTTTGCCTTATTATGACAAAATCCTTTTACTATATGGTGATTACTGCAGCTCTCTGGCAAATATACTGATTTTAGATATTTAATATATGTTTACTTAATATATGATTATCATATTCTGTGCTAAGTGATCCAGAGGAAAACTGAATGATTTTGACTTCATCATGTATCTTTTTTTTTTTTTTTTACGATTTATTTGACAGAGAGTGCACACACACAGGAGGAAGTGCAGAGGGAGAGAGAGAAGAGATGATCTCGGGCAGACCTCCTACTGAGCACCGAGGCTGCTACAGGACTCAAGCCCATGACCCTGAGATCATGACCTGAGCCAAAATCAAGAGTCGGGGGCACCTGGGTGGCTCAGTGGGTTAAAGCCTCTGCCTTTGGCTCAGGTCATGATCCCAGGGTCCTGGGATGGAGCCCCGCATCGGGCTCTCTGCCCAGCAGGGAGCCTGCTTCCCCCGGCCTCCCCGCCTGCTGCTCTGCCTGCTTGTGATCTGTCAAATAAATAAATAAAATCTTTAAAAAAAAAAAATCAAGAGTCAGATGCTTAACCAACTAAGCCATCCAGGCACCCCTGTATATATGTTTTTTATATAATCCTAAAGTTTTTACCTTGAAAAGCATAAAAGCGTATTAACCTACTTAAAAAAATGTTTTTTAAAAATTTTTACACTGAAATCTAATTGATATATATTAACAAAGATCAAATTACTACCATAGTCACACAGACATACAATTTATTACAAAGAACTTTAGAAATGCATATTTGGAATGTACACTCTTAATGAGATGAATTCTACTGACAGAAGGAGCTACTATGAATTTTTTTCTCCTCTTCAAAATTGTGGAGGATCCCAAAGAACTTTCATATATGTGTGGTTTGTGTCAATCAATATTAACATAATAGAAATCAGAACCAAGAGATGTTTATATCTTTACATTATTTCATCTGCGGTAATAACAAGCCTATTACAGGTTCACAAAAAAGCACGGTTTTATGACAAAAAAGCACGGTTTTATGACAAAAAATTTTTTTTCAAGACAAAATAAGAAAAGACAGTTGGATTCTTATACGTATCTACATTCCAACTATTGCGATATGTTATTTTGGTTACAGTATATGAACAGAATCCAGCCCCACAAAGACATGCAGCTGGAAAAAAAGGAGTGCTTTAATAGCTTTTTCAGAAAATTGTGAAGGTTCTACTTTGATACTATACCAAAAGTCCACAAATTTCATTAAAAACTAACTGCATTATGGAATCTGGAAACTATCAATGAACTTCTCATATTTTGTTATAGTAAAACCTATTTATCTTGCACTTTGAATTTGCTTTTATAGCATCATGCACTGGAAAACAAAGATTCACAAAGTTAGGCAGATCTTCCAAATATTGGCACATTTCATTCATTACATAGTATTTAAAAATCACACTTTTTAATATCAGAATTGATCTCATCATTAGACCCTGTAAGTACTGGGAAACTGCCAAACTTATGACATTAATACAAGTTTTCTAAAATTCTAGTTTTCATGTTAAGGCTCAAATTTATTACTGGCAATAAATACTTTTAATGGCTTTCCTTGAAATGTCAGGATCTTTTTTTTTTTTTAAGATTTTATTTATTTATTTGACAGAGAGAGAGATCACAAGCAGGCAGAGAGAAAGGCAGAGAGAGAGGAGGAAGCAGGCTCCCTGCAGAGCAGAGAGCCCGATGCGGGGCTCAATCCCAGGACCCTGAGATCATGACCCGAGCCGAAGGCAGCGGCTTAATCCACTGAGCCACCCAGGCGCCCCAGGATCATTTTGATTATCTAAAGAAATCAAAAACAAAAACCACTGGCCAAATACCTAAGCCCGAATAACCATTCTTCATTGTTTCTGTGTGTTACGATGGCATTCCATGAACACAGCAACCTGCAGCCTACCTCTAACACTGTTTTCCTAAAGAAACTGTAACTCTGGTGCATAACCCAAGCGCTCTATGCATCTCTCCACTTCTTCATACAAAATACTAAACAGACGGGTATTCGAAGGTAGAGATCTTAAATAAAAAGTTCTAATTTCTCCTACTTTATCAAGGTAATTCTTAAGTATAATTGACAAAATTTTTTTTAAAAAGGAGAGACTATACCTTGACTACCAGTAGTTTGGTTTGCGGCCCTAATTCACACTGAGAAGTCCACTTTCTTAACCACCACTGCTCTTGTACCATCAGTTCAAATGTCCACACAGCAAAAAAGACAAGTAACATCATAGCGTTATTATGATGAAAACAGTTTTGATCTCTGGGACCCCACAGGATCTGCAGATCGCGCTTTAAGAACCACCACTGTAGCTTTAACGGCAATAAGAAATCATGCCAGCACCAAAACCCAAGATTTTTGTTGAGGGGGGAAAAAGTGTTACAATTATAAAATTAAAGCAACTGAAAACTAATGTTAAAATTGAAATGAGAGTTCAACTACTTTGGAAAACTATCCATAATACTTACTAAATCTCAACATATGCTTAAGCAACTCCATGCCAAGGTATACACCCAAGAAAAATGAGTGTTATGTCCAAAGACTGTACAGGAGGTTCACAGCACTGACTTCACAGGAGCAAAAACAATAGCAAAACAATTAGAAACAGTCCATATGTCTATGGAGAAGTGAAAGAATAAATAATGACCTATCTATATAATGGAAAAGATCCAGGAAGAAAGGAAATATTGAGTCACACAAAAACATGGAAGAATCCCAATAATTATGCCATATGAATGAAGCCAGATCAAAAGGAGAGCATAATACAGAACTATATTAAATTCTAGAAAATACATACTTATATACACAGAAAGCAAATCAGTGGTTTCCTGGAGATAGGAATAAAGAGACAGACGGATTACAAACAAAAACAAGGAAATTTGGGGGGTGTTCATTACCTTCATTTTGATGATGGTTTCACTAGTACATATATATATGTCAAAACTCATCAAAATTTACATGCCATATACAATCTCTTGTATGCCGATTATACTTCAATAATGCCGAAAATATTTTAACTTACGGGGGGGACACCTGGGTGGCTCAGTAGGTTAAAGCCTTTGCCTTCAGCTCAGGTCATGATCTCCAGGTCCTGGGATCGAGCCCCGCATCGGGCTCTCTGCTCGGCAGGAAGCCTGCTTCCCCCTCTCTCTTTCTGCCTGCCTCTCTGCCTACTTGTGATCTCTGTCTGTCAAATAAATAAATAAAATCTTTAAAAAATAAATAAATAAGGGAGAGTGGGGAGGGAGAGAAGAGAAACCCAGGAGTCAGCTAGAAAAGTTCCCACCAGACAAACTGTGAAAATTTAGGTCCAACAAAGAAAATTACTATGATGGGCTGAATTGAAGAAAATAACATTATAGTATTCCAAAACAGAGAAGAAAATTTGTTACCATTTGAGGCAGCTAGTAAAATAACATCGACTTTGAGAACTGGTACCTAAAGTAAATTAAGCATTTATCCTAACTTGCCAATAGGAACTATATTTCCGAGTAACCAAATACCCACAGTTAATAATAAGAAAAACAAATTCTTCTTTACAGAATAATGATAGCCAATTAACAAAGAAATAACAAAACTGAAAATATTATTATATAAAGCCTAAATACGTATTCTCTCAGACAAGTACTATCAAATGGTACTACCAAAAAAAAAAAAAAAAATAAGTTTAATGAAGTTGAGAGAAGGCTAGAGAAATGAATCTCCAATACGTATATAGATTTTCACGAAAATCAGCAAACTGTGCCATGTTAGTTTCAGGTGTAAACTACAGTGATTCGACAGTGAGTACTCAGTGCTCATCACAGTAAGTACTTTTAATCCCTTCTCCTGTGTCACCCACCTCCCCTCTAGCAACCAATTCATTCTCTGTATTTAAGTGTCTGTTTTGTTGCTTAACTCTTTGTTTTCCTTCTTAAATTCTATATGAATGAAATTATATGGTATTTGTCTTTCTCTGACTCATTTATCTGACTTAGCATAATACCCTCTAGATCCACCCATGTTGTTGCAAATGGCAAGATTTCATTTTTTTTTAATTTTTTTAGATTTTATTTATTCATTTGACAGATAGAGATCACAAGTAGGCAGAGAGGCAGACAGAGAGAGAGGAGGAAGCAGACTCCTGGCCAAGCAGAGAGCTGGACGTGGGGCTCGATCCCAGGACTCTGGGATCATGACCTGAGCTGAAGGCAGAGGCCTTAATCCGCTGAGCCACCCAGGCGCCCCAAGATTTCATTCTTTTATGGCTGGGTAATATTCCATCATAGATATACATCACAATCTTTACCCAGTCATCAGTGGATGGACACTTGGGCTGTTTCCATAATCTGGCTGCAATAAACATAAGGTGAATGTATCTTTTCAAAATAGAGTTTTTGCGTTCTTTGGGTAAATACCCAGCAGTGCCATTGCTGGATCATAGGGAAGCTCTATTTTCAACTTTTTGAGGAACCTCCACACTGTCTTCCACAGTGGCTGCCCCACTTTGCATTCCCACCAAACCTGCAAGGGGGTCCCCTTTTTCTCCACATCCTTGCCAACATGTGCCATTTCTCGTATTTTTTATTTTAACCATTTTGACATGTATGAAGTGATATCTCATTGTGGTTCTGATTATGTTTCCCAGGTAAGTGATGTTGAGCGCCTTTTCATGTATCTGTTGGCCATCTGGATGTCTTCTTTGCAGAAATGTCTGTGCATGTCTTCTGCCTAATTTTTAACTGGATTTATTTGGGGGTTTTTTGGTGTTTAGTTCTTTAAGTTCTTTATATATTTGGGATACTAATGCTTGAGCAGGTATGTTATCTGCAAATATCCTCTTCCATTCAGTAAGCTGTCTTTTAATTTTGTTGATTGCTTCTTTTGCTGTGTAGAAACTTTTTTTTTTTTAAATATTGTTTATTTATTTGACAAGGAGACCGAGAACACAAGCAGGGGGAGCAGCAGTGGAAGAGGGAGAAGCAGACTCCCCGCTGAGCAGAGAACCTGATGCAGTTCTCAGTCCCAGGATCCTAGGATCATGACCTGAGCTGAAGGCAGAAGCTTAACAACTGAGCCACCCAGGCGCCCCTAGACAAACTAATTTTTAAACCAAAGACTGTAATAAGAGATGAAGGACACTGTATTATGATAAAAGGGTCTATCCAGCAAGATCATCTAACAATTGTAAATATTTATGTCCCTAACTTGGGAGCAGCCAAATATATAAACCAATTAATAACAAAATTAAAGAAACCCACTGATAATAATAATACAGTAATAGTAGGAGACTTTATTTTTTTTTTAAAGATTTTATTTGTTTATTTGACAGAGAGAGATCACAAGTAGGCAGAGGCAGGCAGAGAGAGAGAGAGAGGAGGAAGCAGGTTCCCTGCTGAGCAGAGAGCCCAATGCAGGACTCCATCCCAGGACCCTGAGATCATGACCTGAGCCGAGGGCAGAGGCTTAACCCACTGAGCCACCCAGGTGCCCCAGTAATAGTATGGGACTTTAACACCCCACTCACAGCAATGGACAGATCATGTAAGCAGAAGATCAATAAAGAAACAAGGGCTTTGAATGACACACTGGACCAGATGGACTCAACAGATATGTTCAGAGCATTTCATCCTAAAGCAGCAGAATACACATTCTTCTCAAGTGCTCATGGAACATTCTCCAGAACAGATCACATACTGGGTCACAAATCAGGTCTCAACTGGTACCAAAAGACTGAGATCATACCATGCATATTTTCCAAGCACAGTGCTATAAATTTTGAAGCCAACCACAAGAAAAAAATTGGTTAAATACATGGAGGTTAAAGAGCATCCTACTGAAGAATGAATGGGTCAACCAGGAAATTAAAGAAAACTTTAAAAAATACATGGAAGCAAGTGAGAATGAAAACATGGCAAGTTCAAAACCTTTGGGATGCAGCAAAGGCAATCCAATGAGGTAAGGATATAGCGATACAAGCCTTTCTCAAGAAACAGGGAAAGTCAAATACACAACCTAACCCTGAACCTAAAAGAGCTGGAAAAAGAACAGCAAATAAAACCTAAATCCAAGGATTTAGAGAAATAATGGGAGAAGAGAAATAATAAAGATTAAAGCAACAATTAATTATATAGAAATGAAAACAAAACAGTAGAACAGATCGACAAACCTAGGAGCCAGTTCTTTAAAACAGTAAGACTGATAAACCCCTAACCAGCCTCATGAAAAAGAAAAGAGAAAGGGCCCAAATAAATAAAATCATAAATGAAAGATGAGCATTCACAACCAATGCCAAAGAAATACAAACAATTCTAAAAGAATATTATGAGCAATTTTATACCAACAAATTGGGCAATCTGGAAGAAATGGATAAATTCCTAGATATATATAAACTACCAAAACTGAAAGGAAAGAGGAAGAAACAAAAAATTTGAAAAGACCCACAACCAGCAAAGAAGTTGAATCAGTCATTAAAAATCTCCCAACAAACAAGAGTCTAGGGTCAGATGGCTTCCCAGGGGAATTCTACCAAACATTTAAAGAATTAGTACCTTTTCTTCAGAAGCTGTTCCAAAAAATTGGAATGGAAGCATAACTTCCAAACTCACTCTATGACGCCAGCGTTACCTTGATTCCAAAACCAGCACAGACCCCACTAAAAAGGAGAATTAGAGACCAATATCGCTGATGAAATGGATGCAAAAATTCTCACCCAAATACCAGCTAATGGGATCTGACAGCACATTAAAAGAGTTATTCACCACGACCAAGTGGGATTGATTCCTAGGCTGCAGGGGTGATTCAACATCCACAAATCAATATGATATACCACATAAATAAAAGAAGAACAAGAACCATATGATCCTCTCAATGGATGCAAGAAAGCATTGGACAAAATACAGTGTCCTTTCTTGATAAAAACTCTCCACCATGTAGGGATAGAGGGAACATACGTCAATATCACAAAAGCCATATATAAAAGACCCACAGAGAATATCATCCTCAATGGGGAAAAAAAATCCTGGAGAAGAACTCGGGTAGCAATCTCTTTGATCTCAGCCACAGCAACTTCTTGCTAAACATAGCAAAGGAAAAGCAAAAATGAACTACTGGGACTTCATCAGGACAAAAAGCTTTGGCACAACAATGGAAATAGTCAATAAAACTAAAACACAACCTATGGAATAGAAGAACATATTTGCAAATGTCTTATCAGATAAAGGGCTGGTATCCAAAATCTATAAAGAATTTATTAGACTCAACACCCAAAAAACAAAGAATCCAGTCAAGAAACATGCAGAAGACATGAACAGACATTTCTGCAAAGAAGACATCCAGATGGCCAACAGATCATTGTCGAGAAAAAGTGCTCCATATCACTTGGCATCAGGGAAATACAAATCAAACCACAATGAGACACCACCTCACACTGTCAGAATGGCTAAAATTAACTCAGAAAAAAACAGATGTTGGTGAGGATGCAGAGAAAGAGGGGCCCTCTTACACTATTGGTGGGAATGCCAGCTGGTGTAGCCGCTCTGGAAACAGTATGGAGATTCCTCAAAAAGTTTAACAGAGCTACTCTACGACCCAACAATTGCACTAGTAGGTATTTATCTAAAGGATACAATAATGCTGGTTCCAAAGGGCACCTGCACCCCAGTGTTTATAGCAGCCATGTCCACAATGAGCAAATGTCCACAAAGGAGCCCAGATGTCCATCAACAGATGAATGGATAAAGAAGATGTGGTATATAAATGTGAGACACACGTGCGCGCGCGTGCACACACACACACACACCCCAGAATATTACACAGCCATCAAAATGAATGAATCTTGCCATTTGCATGCAATGATGTGGCTACAACTAGAGAGTATTACGCTACGTGAAATAAGGCAGTCAGAGAAAGACAAATACCATATGATTTCACTCACGTGTGGAATGTAAGAAACAAAACAGATGAACATGGGAAGGGAAGGAAAAATAAAATGAAAACAGAGAGGGAGGCAAACCATAAGAGACTCTTAACTCTAGGAAACAAACAGTGGGTTGCTCGAGAGGAGAGTGGGGGATAGGGTAACTGGGTGATGAGCATTAAGGAGAGCACTTGGATGTGATGAGCACTGGGTGTTCTATGCAATTGACGAATCACTAAATTCTACCCCTGAAACTAATAATAATAGTATATGTTACCTAAATTGTATTTAAATAAAATTTTTTTAAAGATTTTATTTATTTGACAGACAGAGATTACAAGTAGGCAGAGAGGCAGGCAGAGAAAGAGGAGGAAGCAGGCTCCCCACAGAGCAGAGAGCCTGATGTGGGGCTCGATCCCAGGACCCTGGGATCATGACCCGAGCCAAAGGCAGAGGCTTTAACCCACTGAGCCACCCAGGCGCCCCTTAAATAAAATTTTTTAAAAGTATACAAAGATATAAGAAACAACCAGATAAATCTGGAAGGTTGAATATTGTGCAAAACTAGCCTAACTACACAAGCCAGTATCATTTAAATAAAAAACGTCACAGACAAAACCAGATGAAGCGGGAGGATTCACAGGTGTAACTGTCATTTGGGGGCTAATTCAGGAAACAGGAGTGTGTTCTGGGTATTAGATCAGATGAAGATTTACTGTAAACTAGAGATTCTCTGCCAGGAAAAAAAAGGTCATAAAACGCTATGATTTCATCATATATATACTATGAGCTCACGCAGGCTAAAGCGAACACATGTACACGGAAAGCTTATGTATTAAGGTGTATTCGTGTATTACATAGTTCTGAGCCTATGGTGAAAGGATGTTTTACTTTGTTTTTATCTCTCCCCAATTTTCCCATTTTCTACAAAGCATAGACAGTGTCTCTACAATAGTAAATGACGATGTTTGAAATGAATCTAAACACACATTTCAGCGGGGCAGTAAGTCCTATGCATACCATTTGTGTTATGAGTTAGAAACTGATAACTGCTTTCAGAGAGATGCAAAGAAATGGCTTTGGAATCAGGAGTAGTCAAAGCTACTTTCCCTTTATTAGAGAAACAAGGAAAGCTCCTTTAGGGCGTTAGGAAGGACGATGGAAAGGTCTAGAACTGCACTACCCAATGTAGCTATTAGCCATGTGTGGCTATTTGAGTTTAAATGAATTCAGAGTCAATAAAATTTAAGATTCAATTCTTTAGTCACACCAGCCACATTACAAACGTTCGAGAGCCCCAGGGGGCCGGCGGCTGTGTTGGTGACGCGGCCAGGCATCAGGAATGAGCCGGTGCGCCGTACCGTGTGGCGCGGATACCGAACTAGCGGGGCAAAGAAGGCCCATAGGAGAGCTACGGAGGTGGGTGCAGCTGTGCCTCCTCTCCCCGCTCCCCGGGACCCACGCACTCCACTGCTGCCTCACACCGCTCGGACACGGGCGGCAGCTCACCGGTTCCCCAGGGAAGAACGCTTCCAGCCGGTCCCAGAGGAGTACTGGCCGGCACCCCACGCCGGCTCGCAGCTCTCCCACCAGCTCGCGTTGCAGGCTGTTTTCAAGGACGTCTGTAGAGCAAACAGCCCTGGAAGACAGGGTATCTCTCTCGGGGCGGAAGGCAGATTTGGTTCCTGTCCAGCATAATATATCAGTGTCTACCCCCAGCTAAGGGGTGGGCGGGTTTGCAAACACCGCTCTCGGGACGCGGGGGGTTTCCTAACGCGGGACTCCTCAGCTCTAGCGAATCCACTGTGCACCCTGCATTGCCTTGGGCCCACTTCAACGTCACCCTCACGGCATCTGGGGAACAAGGGAACCAACATGAACAGGACATTCGAGCTGCCGCTGTGCTCTGCCCTGACCCAAGGGTCGTCTGCCAGGATCACTTGTTAGCTTGCAAGAAGACGGAGGAGCACACTCGCCACGGGTTTTAAAAATTCACACAACCACCCGCTCCTTTGAGCTTCTCGTGTCACATGAACAAGTTCTGTCAGGAACCAAGGGGATCTCTGGGGCATCTCTTGGGGCCCATGGGCAACAGATAAAAGTTAAGAGAAGAGAGCAGGAGGGGCAACAGCCCAAACGCTTCCCTGGCACGCTGGACCCCCACTTGGTAAGGAAGCAGTCTCTCGGGCATTCACTGAGCACAAGGGAAATGCAACCGGCCCGGTCAAAGGAGAAAATTATAAAGACCAACCACAGTGGGTGACCAGGTACAAACGAGGACAGTTGTATCTAGGCAGATCATCCTCCCCCGCTCCTCCAGCTACTTCCAGAAGACAGGCCGGCGACAGGGAACCTTGTAACTGCATCCTTGGGCCCGAGATCTCGGAACGGTGCTCCCCCTTCTCGAGGAGCAGGTGCGCAAATGCAGCCTCCCCTGCAGGAGCAGCAGCTTCGCAACACACCAGGCGGAAGTCAACGTTCTGTTCACGTTACTGCTGGAGAGAGCAGGCAGGGGCCAGCGCACCGCACTTCCCAGACTCCCCGATCTGAAGGAACCCACCAAGGAGACGCGCTTACACGATCTGCGGAAGACAAGAAGGAGGGACCACGCCTCCTCTCTGGCAGCCGCAGGCAGGCACGAGGGCAGACCACACACATCAAGTCTGCAGCGGCTCCCAGCAGGCTCCGGGGACACCCGCTTCAGTGCTGCGGCGCCCAGGTCACAAGCAGCGTCCTCTGAGGCCAGCGCCTTCCGACTCCTCAAAGCCAGAAGCAATTCTCTGCCTTCACTCCCGCAGGCCTCTCAATGGCTCTGTGAGCATTTAGTTCATTTCCTTTACTAGATCTGTTCTCGCTACAATCCCCAGGGCGGGTCTGTTTTCCTGACCAACACAGACCGGCAGGTGGAAATCATGGCGGGGGGGGGCGGGGTGCGGCAGCCCACCGTGCACGAGGTTACAAGAGAAGGAAAAGTTGAGCAAGTGGGTCAAAACGATACTAAGCAGGCTCCTTCTCGGGTTCAGGGGCTTTATTCTACTACCCTCTGATCTAACAAACGCTGACCACGCAACTATCACACACCAGGCTCTACTCCCGCTATCGGAAAGAAAAACAGGCTCGCAGGTTGGGGGGACTGCGAGGATGAGCGAAAGTGACAGGACCTGATCTATCTGGGAACGGATGAGAGTGAAACCAGGAAGGGCACTAACATCCCTGAAATAGTATAAGGAGCCCAGGACAGTGGCTCACACCAAGGCATAGCAGTATGAGCGGTGAAAAGAAGTCACATTCTGGATACATCCGAAAAGAAAATTTGCTTGGGGACGAGAAATGGGACAGGGGGATAAACAGGGGAGGAAAAATGACCCCCACGTTTCCAACCCGAGCAAACAATAGAACCACCGTTAACTGACAGTAAAGACTGAGGGAAACACAGTCAGGGGTGAAAATCAGAATTCAGTATCTGATATGCTAAGTTCAAGACACCTGTTACACACCCGGATGGGTAACGGAGAGCAACCATGACCCCCCGAGAAGGGAGCAGCTAGAAGAGAAGCCCGCTCCAGACACCAACCTGGTTAGCGTCAGGTAAGTGGACGGGCAAGGAGAGCAGGAGGGCTCCCTGGAAGCTGCTACTAGAGGAGAAAAAAAGTAGATGCAGTCAGTGCTCGAGAAAACCTGAACCTGGGAGGCGAGCAGTGAAAATGCCCTGGGACGGAGGTCCTCAGCGGAGCCAACGGCACTTGATGGGGTGTGGAAACTGGTGGAAATACTGTTGTTACTGACATGTTTGGAGGCACTGACAATAAGCAAGCGGAGCCACGGCTCAGGATAAATCCCACAGAAAAGAGGGGGTTCTACTTCCTTTCTTTTTTTTTTTTCTCTACTTCCTTTCAAATGACTCACCAGACCTCCATAATTGTGAAAAATCTGATCATCATTCTCTGAACCTAGATTCCAACTTCATATTGCTAATAAGATATTTTCTGTACAATTTTAACATACACTGAATTTTCCAGGAACGCAGCTACCATGTAAATTTTTCAAAAATTAAAAAAAAAAAAACAATCTTGGAACACCTGGGTGGCTCAGTCAGTTACGCGGCTGCCTTCAGCCCAGGTCATGATCCCAGGGTCCCGGGATCGAGTCCCGCATCGGGCTCCTCACTCAGTGAGGCGTCTGCCTTTCCTCTGCCTGCTGCTCCCACTGCTTGCAGCTTCTCTCTCCGACAAGTAAATAAAGTTGGAAAAAAGGAAGAAGAGAGAACACTCTCTCTTATGCAAAACATTCTCCAAGAAATTTCACCATTTTGAAAAACCGTGGCATAGGAAATAACGCAGTTTTCTAATGCTTAAGTCCCCAGCAAAACTCCTGCGTCTGTGTTATCTGTAGGCGTCACCTACAAGTGCATTACAGGAGAGACTCAAGACGCTCTTGGTAGACTTAGCACCAAATATTACATAACAGACACATGAAATGCAGGATTCTCACGGATCAAAGCCATTTTAAAATTATGACAGTCATCTTACACGTTGTTAGCTTTTATGGCATAAGGACAGGTCTCTATCTTGCAATAATTATTTGAAATTGAACTTATTTTGGGGGAGGTGGCCTGCCATTTTAAAATCTTACTCTGAGCCTGTCACCAGAGGTCCAGCACACTTCTCTCAGCCACTCTTACCACATTTTCTGCTTCCAACTCATCCTCTGTTTCTACTGACACTTAAAGGATTTTGTAACAAATTGGACACAGGGCTCTCAACAAGATCTGGAATTTCAAGGCAGGAATTTTCTACAACAATTTGTCTCCCCTCCTCCCAAATGACAACAGAGAAAATTTTTCTTTCTCAACACTCACAAACGAGATACCACTCATTTACAAGTACATCTACATTTTTCATTTTTCTAATTTGATAGTCTACAGTTGATGGGTACATAGCCCTATTTCGATTAGGGTTATCTTCCTCTTTCTGTTATTATACCTAAATAATTCTGCCTTGCTATTACCCCTTCTACAGAATAACTCCTGTTTATCTCTCCTCGCTACAAACTTGTCCGTTATAAGCAGGTAGAAGTAGCTCCTAATTTACTATGCCTTCTAACACAGTAGTGCCTAAGCATCTTGTAAGAAATACAAACTATTTTAATACAAAGTACTTCCTTTTTTCTGTCCTTCCATCACAGCTAGAGCAGAACACTGACTTTTTCAATTACGTACGTGAAATTATATTTGTAAATCTGTGAATTTAATCTAGAATGGCCAAAGGGAATTATAAAACACTGGTTATAAGCAGAAAGCACTGAGTCTGACATTACTGAAAATCAGTGGATTGGAAGAGACAAGTACTGGATGTGAAAAGGGTTTACAGAAAGAAAAGACTGGTGAGCACAAGAAGGCGCCGGACGGCAGAGTCAGAAACGCCTCAGGATGCTCCTGCCCCTGCGGGTGAAGGCGGAAGAGCAGCAGTGAAAAAGGAGAGTTTCTCAGCTATTCACAGGCAACAGCAACAGCACGAAGGAGCGGACAGCAGGAACACGCGGCCCAGAGGAGTGCTGAGAAGATACTATATTCCGAAAACAACAGGAGCTGGGGCAGCAGGCTCCTTACTGAGGAGGGCCATCAACGCACGGCGCCACCAAGCAAAGGTCAAATACGGACTAGGACATCGAGGGCAGGGCCATTCCGGGAGAAAGGTGAAGACAAAAGGTTGTTTCCTCGCCAGGTACGAGACGAGGCAGGAGTCACGAAGGACAAGAAGGTACAAGATGAAGGACGGGACACACAAACGTGAAGTAACAGACAGCAGGAGGCAGCGGTGTGGACTGAGGGTAGAGATGTTTAAGAGCAGGACAGAGAACAGAAAAAGGCAAGCATGCCTGGAGAAGAAAGTCCAGCTTTATTCAAAACGGCCTGGTGTGGGCTAACCGAAACCGCAAGCACAGATCTTTGTGGGGAATACTCCGTGGGGACAAGCCAGGTTAGAGAAGGCCCAGAAGACGCCAGTGGAGGTCCTGTGACCCCGGAAGCCCAGCTACGAGGCCTACAGCACCTCCGCTCCTGGCGACGCGGCCGCCAACAGCCGTGGGGAGTTAAACCATACGTGCGATAAAGAACTAGTATCCTGGGGCCCCTGGGTGGCTCAGTCGGTTAGGTGACCACCTTCAGATCAGGCCCATGATTCCAGGGTCCTAGGATGAAGCCCAGCATGCATCGGGCTCCCTGCACGATGGAGAGTCGGCTCCCCCTCTGCCCTTCCCCTGCTCATGCTCTCACACTCTTTCTCGCTCTCTCTCAAATAAAATAAAATCTTAGGGAAAAAAAAAAAAAGAACAAGCATCCAGAAGACATGAACGACTCTTGCAGCCCAACAATATAAAGGCAAAGAACCTAACGTTAAAATGGCAAGGGACCCGAACAGACATTTCTCCAAAGAAGATTCACAACTGTCCAGTCAGTACACACAAACAGAGTCAACGACATTTGTCATTAAGGGAAAAGTAAGTGCAAATCAAAATCACTGTGAGATAAACCATTTCACACCCACAAGGATGACTATAACCAAAAAGATGGAAAAGAACAAACGTTATATAAAGAACACTAAACTGGGACCCTCGAACAATGCCGGTGGGAATGTAAAATATAATGGTACAGCCACTTTGGAAAATAGTTTTGCAGTCCCTCAAATGATTTAAACATAGTAACCATGACCCACAAATTCCACTCGTAGGTATATAACCAAAGCACAAAAAAACACGTCCACATAAAAACTTGTACACAGAAGGATGTTCACAGAAGCATCATTCATAAATTCCAAAAAGGGGAAGCAAACCAAATGTCCACCAACAGACGGCCAACAACGAAATGGGCTATAGCTATACACAGACTATTACTCGGCCATAAAGAGGAACGGAATACCGATATAAATTATCACACGCACGCACCTTGAAAACATGATGCTAGATGGGAGAAGCCAGACAGAAGGCCACATAATGTGCGAACGTCCAGGTGAGGGGGTGTTTATGAAGATAGTAAGTAGATTAATGGGGCTTCAAGGCTGGGAGGAGAAGGGAGAATGAAGACGGATGGTTACTGGGTGCATGAGTTCTTTCAGAGGGGACAAAAATGTTCTAAAGTCAGACTGTGATAATATTTGCACAGCCCCGTGAATGTACTAAAACCCATTCAACTGTGCACTTTAAATGCGGGAGCTGTATGATAGGTAAATTATATTTCAATAAAGCTGTTTAAAAATGCCATCTTACTTGAATTTATGGAAGTGACTGAGTGCCAGCCCACCGGAAGAGGCCAATGCCAACGAAAGAACACACCACTGACATCTCTCAAGACAAGGAGGGCACGCACACCACACAGGGTGAGAGGAGCAGCAGGTCTGCTCAGGAGGCAGAGAGAGGAGCGGGGGAAAGCGTAGGCCAGAACTTTTATTGGGGTTTCTGCAGGAAAGGCGAGCCAGGACAGGGTAAACGATGCAGGACTGGCTTATTTGAATAATTCAGGCTGTAGCGCTGTCTCTAGTCTACCCGTACCTGGCCCTGGGATAACGCCGCACAGGGAAAATACTGGCCTGGTGTGTGAGCTAGATAAGGAGGTAACTGAAGGCTGAAGGTTCCGGAGTGGGTGATTTGCACATGAAAGGCATACTCCAGGCAGGATGTTATTATCTTTAGGAATTAGCTGGCCCTGGGAGGGACAGTTTCTCCCCAGGTCTGTAAGGCCCCCAAAAGCCGGAGCATCGAGAATACACAAAATAAGAAAATATAGTTAATCTAACTGATCCTGTGATGAATGGATGCCAAAGAGACAAATACAGCATCTGAGGAGACAGAATAAATGCATACAACAGAAATTCACAGGGTGATTCTAGAATTTATATGGAAACACAAAAGACCCAGAAGGGTGGAAACTAGATTGGAAATTAAAAAAAAAAAAAAAAAAACAGGACAGAGAACTTACACTGCGTAATTTCAGACTTACTACAAAGCCACGGTTATTAAGACAATTGTGGTATTGGCAAAAGGACAGACAAAGACACCAATGAACAGAATAAGGAACCCAGAAATGGGACTACCCATAGACAATGACTGATATTTACAAAGGCCTAAAGTAATGCAATGGCTAAAGGAAATTCTTTTCAACAAATGGTGCTACAACACCTGAATATCCACATGGGGGCAGGTAAAGGAATAAGTCTTGACCTTGATCTCACACTATTCATAAAAATCAATTCAAGGTGAAATCAAAGACCTAAAACATAATAGTTTAAATTATATATGAAGCTTTCACAAAAAAAAAAAAAAGACACAGTATCTTTGTGACTTTGAAGTTGGCAAAGATTCCTTAATATATAAAGAACACTAAACAAACAAAAAACTAAAAGAAACAAAATGCACTAACCGCTAAAAAAAAAATAAGACAATTTGGACTTTATTCAAATTTAAGACTTCAAAAGATACCATTTGGGAAATGTAAAAAGGGAGCCGCAGATTAGGAAAAAATGTGCACAGTGCATATTGGGGGAAACGACTCATTTCCACAACAGGAAGGACTCCTACAAATCAACAGTATCATGTTAAACAACCTAATTTGGACAACAGACACTTTACAAATAGAACAGCCCATGTTCACATGAAAAAAGGCACGCCTCGTCATCAGCAGTCATCTGCAACATGCAAACTAAAGCCACAATGATCGCACTTTACACTCCCTAGAATGGCTAAAATTAAAAAGACTTTCAATACCACAGACTGGTGAGATCATGTTCCAACTGGAACTTTCAGAAATTGCCAATCCAAGTATGAAACAGTACAGCCACACTGAAAATAGACTGAGTTTTTTCCGAAGGTAAAATATATACCTACCCTACGACCTAGCAGTTCCCACGTTGGGGTGTGGACCCAAAGAAAACTGAAACACATGTTCATAACAAAGTGTTGTATAAGAAGCCTCATGGCAGTTTTAGTCATAATAGCCAAACACTGAAAGCAAGCCACTGCCTCTCAACAGACTAAACACTGTGGTACTTCCACATCACTGAGCAGTGCCCAGCAATAAAAACGGATCAATTACTGACATGTACTACAACACGGATGACCCTCACAAACATTACGTTGACTTTAAGAATCCACTTGCCAAAAAATACACATTATGATTCCATTCGTATGAAATTCTAGAACAGGCAGAACTAAACTAGACAGCAACTAGAACAACTGTTCCTGGCTGTGGGGGGCGCTGCTGGCTGGACATGGACACGGTGAACTTACCAGGGTGAGGAACATGGCCGGTATATATCTTAATTTGGGTGGTGGAGAAGGTTTTTTGTTTTTTTTTTTAAACATCCATCAATATACACTGAACTCATTTAGCAAATTTATTCAAAATCATTACTTTAAATGTAAATCATTCTTTAAAATGGTAAAATTCATTGGCTGCGTATCATAGCCATACAAAAGTTGCATGAAACAGAAATAACATTTAAATAAAAATAAATACCTTTGTCCATCTACAAAGCTTCACCCCGGAGTGGCTCCCAATCAACTGATACCCTAAACAGAAAAAGAACACAACACTGAATTGACTCAAAGCCTCATATTAATAGGTGATTAAAACACTGTAACAAGGGCACCTGGGTAGCTCAGTGGGTTAAGCCTCTGCCTTCAGCTCAGGTCATGGTCTCAGGGTCCTGGGATTGAGCCCCGCATCGGGCTCTCTGCTCAGCGGGGAGCCTGCTTCCCTGCCCCCCTCCTCCTGCCTCTCTGCCTACTTGTGATCTCTGTCTGTCAAATAAATAAATAAAATCTTTAAAAAAAACAAAACTATAACAAAATCATTTTTCTTTCCTTAAATGATGGCAGGCAACAACCCAGTGGCAAAAACACAGGTTTAAAGGTTTACTTCACCAGGATGATCAAACACCTTAAAATGTATATGCATGTAATAACAGAGACTAGAAATACATACGGAAACAAGAGGCTAATACAAAATCATAGAAACTTTTCACATCTTTCAGTATCTAACAGATCCCACAGACAGAAACTCACTGGAGATCTAAGATCGAAACAACACAGTAAAGCGACAAAGAACACAGAGTATTACAGGCAACACCTACAGAATGACACCTACAGAATGCGCGGGCTTTTGGAGGACGCAGGGAAACTTTGTTAAAAACAAAAAACACATGCTGGGCGTAAAGCAAAAGCAAGAACAACAGACTGGGGAACTCGCAACAGTAATCTTTGAAAAAAGATGAAGAATCAGATGGCCAAAAGAAGACTGAAATAAGGAAACACTGCCCCAAGAAGTGGAAGATAAAATTCTAGGAACCATAACCTAACATGAATTCTCAGCACCACTCCATAACCCAGCATTTAGAATTCGTGAGCCACGGAAGACATAAAAAGCGTGGAAAAGCCATGCCAAAGTGATCACATCTCCTTTTGTAATGACCCAGAAGAGCAAACAAGTAGAACATTCTGATTTCAGGAAGCATTTAACAAAGTTTCTCACAAGGCTTCAAGTAACAAGCCACAATTAGGAGTCTCTTACACAAAAAGACTCTTGACTTGCAGACGAATGAGGCAAAAGGCGAAATCTAGTCTGGATGGTGGCAGAAGTGGCTCCATGGCTGGTTAAACTCCCGTATTCACAGGGTGACGATTCATGGAACAATGTCAATGTGGATTACAAGTCTCTCGTGGCAATACGACACAGCTTTGTCTTTTACCGTCTTCCACATTCACGTAAATATCCTGCACATTAATAAGGCTCTTCGTTTCTATCTGAAGACAGAACTGAGTCCACCGGAGCGAGTAAGCTCAGACGCAGAATGAGCATTTAAAAGATTCCCGGAGAAAATCCTAGTTCTTCTGGATTTCTACATTATATGTTCTTGAGACCATTATCATAGAAATCACGCTCTATTATGTTAGTGCTTCATGTTCTTCTCTTCCAAGATACACAGGGTTTTACAAAATTTTCATTAGACAGGTATGAAGAAGACCGCAGAGTACAGGTCGGACAGACCTGCGGCTGACCACCATGCCAAGATAAGCTGAAGGACTGCAGCCGCTAAAAATCACAGTGCACAATTCTGTTCTAACCAAGATTAAGTGACAGAGGATTTACTCTCCCACCTGAAATGCCAAAAATGGAACAAAATATATGACCCAACAGTTTCCAAGACATGAAACATCGGCAACAAGGGACAGTAATAGGGAGATGGGAAACACACAAGATGAGCCCAGCATTCCCAGAGCTTACTGCCTTGCAAGTTTCCAGGTCATGCCGCGGGAAGGGGCAATCCAAGAACAGCTCAGTACTCTCTGAGGTAAGGACATGAAAGCCAAGAGTCCGGGGAGCCCGCATGGCTAGAGTTTGAAGAACGAAGTACCAGAGAGTCAAGAGTTGCACAGAGATTCAACCCAAGAATCTGCGGAGGATTCCCAGGAATATCTAGCGGAGGACTGCCTAGTGCGATAGTGAGAGAAAAACTCATGGAGAATGAGAAAGAATCATCTGAAAGGCCTAGAGGTACGCCTTGCACTCAGCTGGCTGGGAACTGTCCCTCTCATACCAGTCGGAAGCTTAAGATTCACAAGGCACAGATGCCCCGATCATCAGAAGTAATTAGCCATATAGTGGGTGAGCTCTGGTCTCACTTGACGAGTCATAAAAGCCAGATTAAAAGGCTTAAACTGCTTCCAAGTAACTGCTCTTCATCTTAGAACTAAGCTTAAGAATGTTTACGGGAATACAAAAATATCCAGCACCCATTAAGGTTAAAGTAGACCTGGCATGCCATCAAAGACCACCAAGCACGCAACACAACAATGAAGAAATAACCCGCAACTAAACTGATCCAGAACTGACACACGGGTTGGAAGTACATTACAACAGTTGTTAATTATAATTTGTAGGCTCAAAACGTTAAGGAGAGACATGGAGACTATAAAAAGACCCACACTCAACTCCACAGATGAAGACTATAAACCAGAAGCTGAAAAACACAGACAGAATTAACGGAAGAGCAGACATCAGAGAAGAAAGATGACTACGTCAGACCCGAAGACACAGCAACAGAGGCTACGCGAAAATGAAAGCTAGAACAGAAAAAAGAATTTTAAATGAAAAGAGTATCCGTGAGCTATAGGTCAGACTCATGAAACTGAAGTCCCCAAGAAAGAGGAGAGGGAGGCAGTGACAGGAAAATATTTGAAGAAATAATGGCCAAAATTTTCCAAATTTGATTAAAACTATAAAATCCAGGAAGAAGAACCAGGAAGATTTTATATATATATACATATATATATAAATATATATATATAAATATATATATAAATATATATATATAAATATATATATAAATATATAAAATTTATATATATATAAATATATATATGAATATAAAAATATATATATATAAATATATATATGAATATATACATATAATAAGAACCAGGAAGCTCAACAAATCCCAAGTAGAAGCAACATGAAGAAAACGATGTTGAAACACATTGTAACTGAATTGCTCAGAATCGGTAATTAAGAGAAGATCTTAGAGGTAGCCCAAGGGTGAAAACATCACATCCAAAGGAACAAACGAAAGACGGAACACAAGCTTCATCAGAGGCAACAGGTGCAAGTCGACACCTAGAAGGCGCCAAAAGGGAAAAAGGCGTCAACCGACAATTCCACACCCATCAAACAACAGCCTTCAAAAATGAAGGCAAAACAAAGTCTCTTTCAGAGACACAAAAGAAAAGCTGAAATAATTAATCACCAAAAAGCCCACACAACACAAAATGCCAATCGAAGCCCATCAGGCAGGAAGAAAAGGCTGCCGGACAAACACCGACCTATGCAAGGGACCGAGAAGCACCAAGTGTGGCACCCACCTGAGTCAGTTCTGTAAGATTGTTACTAATTATTTTTAATGCAATAAAGTTACAGAAATAATTATGTAAGGTTGTTACTAATTATTTTAATTGTTCAATAAATTTACAGAAATAATTATGTAAGATTGTTACTAATTATTTTAATTTAATTGAATCCATGACTGACTATTCGAACCAAAATAACAACAGCGTAGTGTAGGTCTCTAACACACGTAAAAGTAAAACACGTAGCAGTTGCTTAGAGGCTGGCAAGGAGGCAAGAGACGTTTTACTCCTGAAGTCACTTCTCCCGCTTCTCCCGCAGGAAGAGGTGTATCATCCCAAAGATACACTGGGACAGGACACAGAGACACAGTGTAAAATTGCCAACCACCACCAAATGACAAGACAGTGCTGTAACTAATGAGCCAACAAGGATGTAAAACCGAATCATAAAAAAGTAATCCAAAGAAGGCAGAAACCAGGAAAGAAGGAAATCAAAGAACACATGAGCAAGTAGAAAACAGACAGCAGAAAGATTTGAACCTATCATAAAATCACTCTGAATAGTAAATAATCTCAATGTCCTTATTAAAAGCATATTACATATACATATTATATATATAAATACAAACATACACAAACATATATACACATGAGCTGAATATTCCTGTCCGTCTCCTCTAACAGGCTGATGGTTCCTTGAAGGAGAGACTGTATGTTGGTCTGCATTTCCACAACTATTACACAAAAGCTTCTCAATAAATACAGAAAGACTCGAGTGAGGGGAGGCAGTCAGTCTACTGACTCCCAACTGACCACTCTTTCTTCTATAGGAAATCAAAACTATTATTTGATCTCACGTTACAGGCTCCTTAGTAAGTGATGACCACAGAACCCCAGACATATGCTACAGAAAACACTTCAACTCAATCCAGCCTCATATCAACACGAGCTTTTTCCTGCATTTAATAACTTCCACTTGGGGTGCCTGGGTGGCTCAGTGGGTTAAAGCCTCTGCCTTCGGCTCGGGTCATGATCCCAGGCTCCTGGGATCGTGCCCCGCATCGGGCTCTCTGCTCAGCGGGGAGCCTGCTTTCTCCTCTCTCTCTGCCTGCCTCTCTGCCTGCTTGTGATCTCTGTCAAATGAATAAATAAAATATTAAAAAAAAAAAATTTAAAAAAAAATAATAATAACTTCCACTTAATAAACGACAATACATAAAGAAGCCCGCGACGGCATCTTCCGTCCGCATACCCGAGCCACACGGACACTAACAACCCAATAAACCAAGCAGAGGGGAAACGTGCTGGCCCAGCAGCCCACACACCAGTGATCCGTGGGAACAAGAGGGGGTTCCTCGACAGTGACGCATGACACAGCTGCTAGGCTGACCCCAGAAGGACCCCCAACCCTGCTTTCCCCGTGGCACTTCCAATTTAGGCTTCCTCGTCTAGGTATGAAATCAGAAGGCTTGTGGGGGTCGTCCTGGGACCGCACCGCCCGAGGATCCGCACCTTGTCGAGTGAGAGCCTCCCGGAGAGCGGGGGTTATCATAGCTCTTCGTTCGCCAGGGCCGTTCTTCCCCGAGCTCCTGACCAAGCCACTCTTCTCCTCTTGCTGCTCCTTCTCTCTCTGCGTGAAAATTAAAAGAACAAGTCAGCACGGGCAAGGGCACGAGAGTAACAGCACAGCACTCACGACCACACAGCGGCGAGGACAGGGCTCTCGCGAACCCCGGCCCCCAGACCCGGGCTCCTCCAAAACGATCATGGTCCCAGTCAGACGGCGATCGAAGAACGGCCAGCCTCATTTTTCTTTTTTCTTTCCAAAAAAGTAACTGCGCACTCCAACACATACACCCACCAAATATAAGTCAACGATCCACTCATCCAGCTGCCAATTATCCTTAGCAATCTGAGGGCAGACAGCTGCCGAAATTCATCAAGTCATTTCTCTGAATTTCAATTTCTCACCTGAAAAGGAGGAAGGTAGCATCTGGGGAGCAGGGATGTGTTAAGATTAAAAGAAATAAATCACCAGGCACCAAGCCTGATACATAACAGACTTCAGGAAGATGTAAGACTGCTGGTAAGACTGCAAAGCCCCAAAACAAGCCAAAATAGTGCTCTGAGCCGTTTGCTCAGAGACCAAATCACTACTCCACCTGTCGCCCTGATGGCTCCTTCTAGAAGATCCTGCGGGGAAAATGCGTCTTCAGTGAAAAAAAGAATCTGAAGGATAACACAAGACTGACTGTGTCTCGTTGTGACTGTGGCCCCTGAAAGTTCAGCAGCAAACTGACAACCACGTAAAGCCTCACGTCACGCTTGTCGTGGATTCTCTGCACGTGGCTTGACTGCACGATGACCTTCACCCTTTGAACTCATTTCTTCCTCTTTTTAAATCTTACCATATACACATAATTTTAAGTTCTCTCAATGTCTTTTCACAAGGTGGTGTAGCGCTTATCAGTAATTCCGAGGAAACACACAACATCTGTGTTACCCTTCAGAGGAGACACTTAGCGGGTCTTACTAGGAGATGCAGAAATTCAACATAATTCACCCTGGCAGCGGCCCCACCACCAAACCCATTTCCAGTGCCCAGTCCCTAGCAATCAGTAAGCAAATCTAACAGTAATATCCTTTCTGCCCAAAAGTGGGAACACCTCAGAGACCACAGGGCGACTGAAATGGGCAGCCAACTGAGACAGGAGGATGGTCCGTGTTTGAAGCCGACGGGGACTCACTGTATCATTCTGTCTACTTCTGCGAACATGCAAAGTTCTCTGTACAAAAAACGTAAAACGGATTATAAATTTTTTAGAAAGAAACAGAAAGGCTTATAAGCCAAAGAAATTTGAAGTTGATTTCTCTACCTTCCCTGTTACTTCAAGGATTTGCTCCAAAATGGAAGTCAGTAAAAAAGTACTTTAGAGACTCAAAGGGATCAAATGAGAAACAATGAACCCAAATTAACTCTACCTGTCCTAAAGTCAGCATTCCCAGTTACTAAATATAATCCAAATGCAAAGCTAATGAACAATTTTGCTTCTGTTAATACAGTTCTCAACTACACATTTTCCGATAGAGCTGAAAAAATTTATAAATAAGCATCAATGATTTTCTCGTCCATCATAAAATCCATTTAATGTTGGGTATTTTATCTAAAAAAATTTAGAAGTTTCAGTTAGTCTTTTAAAATATTTAAAATCAGGGGCACCTGGGGTGGCTCAGCTGGTTCAACACCTGACTCCTGATTTTGGCTCCGGTCAGCCTCAGGGTAGTGGGATCCAGTCCTGCGCTGGGCTCAGCACTGAGCAGGAAGACTGCTTGGGCTTCTGTGTCCCTTTCCCTCTGGCCCTGCCCCCTCTACTCTCGTGCTCTTCCTTGCTCTCTCTCTCTCAAAAAAAATAAAAATACAATTATTTAAAAATAAAAGAATCCTCTGGCTTTTTTTTGTTTTAAGTCTATTTCCGATCCAAAAACAAAGACGTGAGCTTAAAAAGGCAGTGTGTGGTACAGCGAGATGAGCTGACGCCAACAGCGAGTCCGAGTCTCTGGGTCACTGCACGGCAAGTTACTAGCACCCCACTAACCACGCGAGAAGGGCCAGGAGGTAGCAGTGTCTGCGCTCCAAAACCTCCATCTCCACAAAACATCACCAGCTGGTCTGCTTACCCCACGGCCACATCAATCCAAAGCTGGACTCAGAGCTCCAGAGACACCCACTTGTGGTCAAAAAGACACACTCCGACCCCTATGAAATGCAGACTCCTAGCACGGTGGTCATGGAGTACCATCCACGTCCCACTACAGAGAAGTTGTCCAGGAGAAAATATAAGTGTAGCTACTGCATTTCAACCATTCACATACAAAATTTAGATAGGAAAGCAATCAGAGGCCGTGATGAAAGGTCTTGAGCATTCAGGACAAACATTCACCCTTCTCTGTCTGCGGCAGTTCAGTCCCCCGCCTTCCGAACGCAGCAGTTACACTCTATTTCTGAAAAGAAAGGCCATGGTTCAGAACAGTCCCCAGGGAAGGGCAAAGCACCATTCCAATTCTAATTCTAATCTCCTGGGTGCGGACCCTGTTCACTGTTCGCCCCCAATACAGTAACGTAACAAACATACATATGTACGGTGGTTACACAGCCTAAGCCGAAGTAAGTGAAAATTCCACGGATGGCCAACCTTGATTCCTCCCTCCCCCGGACGCCCCACTGAACAATGAGTGACCAGTTCTGAAGCTTCACTTCCCACAGATCGGCTCAGTCCATGCACAAGGCCCTGGTTTCTCCGAAGGACAGGACAACTGTAAAAACCCTCTCCAACTTGTAATTCCATCCCTTTCCAACCCCCACACCCACCACGCCTGCCCTGAAAGAAAATGCACGTCCTCTCCAAGCTGCTGCTTCCCGACAAGCAAAGAAGAAAGCTGCTTATAAGCTAACTTCCTAGGCATTTAGGAAAATGATTATAAATAAGTGAAAAGTCCTTTAAAAACAGACAGCACTATATTAATCTTACATAATCTTGGGAGCAAAAGTGGTACTAATTTCCTTTTAAAAAAGAAGATACTAACAATATCGGCTAATTCATTTTCATACTGTCATGCCAGAAACCGCAGTACCATCCCAATTATCAACTAGGAAATAAACAAGGCAAAAAAAAAAAAAAAAAAAAAGTCATCCGTTAAAGATTTGAAGGTAAAATTCCACCTAGCCAGGTGCCAAACAGGTGTTTTGCCACAAACAAGTCTTTCATTACCAAAGTATACAGACGTTTCTTCTGGGGAAAAGAATCTGTTTAAATCCGTTTATTTTATTGATCCTTGCTTTATCATCCAGTGACTCCCTCCCTCAACAAGCCAGGCAGGAAGCCGTGGCCAGGCTCTCCGGAGAGGTCCTTCTCCTATACCGTCAGCTGGCTCAAGCCGGGGGCCTTGCTAGCCCAGGGTGGCACGCAGCCAATGTCTGGCCGAACAAATGAATGCTTCAAAACGTGCGCACAGCTAGTCCTAGCTCGAGAAATGCCCAGCTCACTACTCTCCATAATGATTCTAGACCTGGCAACTTTCAAGATTAAAACTCTCCTTTGGGTACTGAAACTAAAACTCCTTCTGCTGCAATTTAACCCCACTTCTGCAGGGTCCTATTTCTTTAAGAAAGGGACCCCTGTGGGGCACCTGGGTGGCCCAGCCCTTATGCGTCTGTCCTGCACTGTCCTGGGATCAAGCTCGCTTAACAGGAGGCCTGCTTCTCCCTCTTCTCTCCCCCTGCTTGTGTTCCCTCATTTCTCTGTCAAATAAATAAATAAAATCTTTAAAAAAAAAAAAAAAGGACTCCACCCCCATATACCACTTACTTGTCACAGCTCAGTTTTTAAATGACAAGGTTTCAATGGGACTCAAAGTTTCTCTGACGACTAGGTTTTAAGGATGCTTTCTGCACTTTCTGAAAAGCACCTTAACCAGATGTGTCAAATGGTTTTCCTCTGACCCCGTGATTCTATTTTGGATCACCTGACCTAATAATTCCAGGGGCGCCTGGGTGGCTCAGTCGACGCAGTGCCTGGCTTCGGCTCAGGTCATGATCCCAGGGTCTGGGATCCAGCCCCACATCCGGCTCATTGCTCAGCGGGGAACTGCTTCTCCCTCTGCCTGCTGCTTCCCCTGCTTGTGCTCGCTCTCTCTCTTCCTCACAAATAAATCTTTTATTTAAAACAAAAAAAGGAAAGGAAGGAAAAGCATTCCAGAACTCACTGTAACAGCGCTCCTGGCTACAAAGGCCAGGGTAAGGCAGGCTGGTTTAAAGGCGCTGTCACCTGTGTTTCTGGGTGAATTAAATACCCAAATCCTTAAAAATAATAACGAAAAGAGAACAGCTGCATGTTATTCCACTGCAGGACTATGCAACTTTGTAATGAGAACTGGACACACCGAGATACCTCTGTAAATTGAAATGCTTCTCTGGTGAGTAATTACCAAGCATTCACCATTTATTTCCGAAACGAACGATACTGGTATCACTGTTTGTCTGCTTAACCGGAACATGCTATGGGGAGTATTTAACAACATTAATTTACTGCAGGGGAAAAAAGGAACATTCTGCTCTACATTTATAAATCACAACCAAGAGAAAAACAAAAAATAAACAACGAGAACTGCCGGGCTCTGGCTAACTCCTTGAGCCCTACCGAAACTCTTTAGATTCTCTTCTAAGAACCACTGCTGCCCTGGAGGGTGAAACGGAGAGACAGAGTCTAGCCTTGACCCCACTTTGGACAAACTGCCGTACTTCTCTACACATGCTTCCTGCCCTGTAAAACGGTAGAACGGAGACGGTAACAGTATGGATATCGGGGTCCCTGTGGGGACCGAATGAGACAATCCAATGTGTACTTCGATCTCTGCTAATATCCTGAACCTGTACTGGACTCACCCTTTTTCCCCACAGCCCTAAACTCCCCGTCCTATTCGATCGAAGCGCACTGCTTCCCAACGCCTGCAGGTTAAAGGTCACAGCCCCACGGCAGAGAATGAACAGGCCTCCCGTATCTTGCCCCTGCCTCGCCTTCCTTCTCTTTCACTCCACACCTGCCCACCCCCACTTGAAACTCTAGACACATCACACTGTTTAGGAGCTCCCTAAACACGCCGTGCTCCCCGGCACGCCACCCCTCTGCTTGTGTGTCTACCTTCCTGACCTCCCAACCGTTCACACGTTGGCTCTGGTTCGCGGACATCACTGCGACTCATCGAACTTTCTTCAGCCCAGGACCGACCATCTTGGATCCTGCTACGGAAGATGGGAGGCAGAACCCCACATGGTGGTGTACCAGTCAACCAAACTCACGCTCTTCCAAGACATCGCATACGAAAATGGTTCCCAGTTACCACGTCCACACCACAAGGCAGGCAGCAAAATACAGTGTGCACGTGAGTGACCTCCGCCTTCACAACAACTTCCCAAGCAGTCACTTCTGTATCTCCCACTTGAGAGATGGGAAAACAAAATGACGAGTAAAATGCCAACAGACACACAGGCTGAGACAGGGTGACTCCGTGGGAATCGGGGACGGTTACTCCAAAAAAGGTCCTACGACAGGAGCACTCTGGCCCAACACTCACAGGTGCTCGTGCTCGTCTACAGTAACAGCTCGGGCACGTGAGCGCGCCCCGGACAAGAGTCAGGAGAACTAGTACCATCCACCACTGAGTTTACGACATTATGTTCAGTATAAAATGAAAACACGAGACACACGCGGAAACCCTGCCATAGCTGAATTCAATGAAGAACAAACACTGCTTATTTTCACGTCACACGGAAGCTGGAAAAACATTTACATTTATTTTTGCCCCAAATCTAATGACTTCATGAGGAACTTCTAAAAGAAATCTAAAACATCATAAATCAATTGCTTAAAGTTCATAAAATCCAAAATCGTCATTTCCAAAGATAATTTCGCAGAGCTGTCCAAAACGTCCGTTTGCTCTCTCCAGTGCCCTCTACTGGACAGAAGATGAAAAGCACAGAAAAAATGAACCCACGAATGACGGTACACTTGGAATTTGCTGAATTAGATCTTCAGTGTTCTCAATACACACACACACACACGCACGCACACACACACGAGGTGACTGTAAAGGAAGGACTTGTTAACTTGTCTGTGGTAATCATTGCACAACGTATACATATCATCACATAATATACCTTAAAAAATCAGTGTGCAACCAGAACAGATAAAATTTTTATTTATCAATCATACCTCAATAAAGCTAGAGAAAAAAATCATTCCAAACTCTTCACTCACTACAAATAAAGTTTAAATATCTCCTCTTAGCCTAACGGAAAAATCCAGAAATCTATCAAAATCAGGGATCTCATGCACAGAAATCTACCCTGTTTTAAGACAGCTTTGCCACTGAGAAATTACTCGGATTCTTCATTAAGAGTCATAAAATTATACATTTGCTTTCACCCGGTGTACCAATGTGGGGAAAATATAACCTAAGATAATATCAATACTTTTTTTTAAGATTTTATTTATTTATTTGACAGACAGAGATCACAAGTAGGCAGAGAGGCAGACAGAGAAGAGAGAGAAGCAGACCCCCCGCTGAGCAGAGACCCCCCCCCCCCCGATGTGGGGCTCCATCCCAGGACCCGGACCCTGAGATCATGACCTGAGCTGAAGGCAGCGGATTAACCCACTGAGCCACCCAGGCGCCCTTCAATACATTTTTTAAAGTAAAAAAGGTCTCAGACCAGTGCTAATTGTAACAGCAGAAAGCCTGAAAGGGACTGGCCGGCCAGCTGTAGGAAAATGTACAAAATGTCTAAGCAATCTCGTTTCTCACTCTGACGTGTGTGTCAGGCTGGGATTGTGACGCACGGTCACGTGTGTTCTCATCTGACTCACACGTGTGAGGAAGGCAGAGGGTGCGGCCCCTGCTCCACAGACAAGGGGATTAAGGCTGGGAGGGTTAAGCTGTGCCCTCGGATCACTGAGTTACACACTCGCTGGGCCAAGGCCTGAACCCACGCTGCACACACTTGTCATTCTCCACAGCCCCTCTGCCAGGGCTTCCGAAACACAGAGCTTCCAAAAATGACAGAAGCCATCGCGACACGGGCAAGTATTTAAAAATGACCAATAAGAACGCTCAGCAACCTTAAATCGAGGTAATAATTCTAGATATTACAGCTTAGAGTTTTACACTCAACAAGAATTCTTTTTGGTTCTGAGCTTTACAGAAGCAGCCAAATGAGCCAATATAAAAATGGATACAGGACAGCATGTACTAAAAATTGTGGCCCTGCCAAAAGGGAAGTCTGGCCTTTGCCCCCAGTTCCTGGAAAGTAACTTCTAAACGCCTGGAAGTTCTTGCGTGAGAGCAGGTCTGCTATTCACGGTGGGCCCCTTGGACACAGCAGACCGCGAGGGGTTTCGGGGGAGGCAGTGGAGACAGAGTTCAGCCACACGGGCAGGGAGTCGGTCCCGGCTACGTACTGGCCCCAGCAGAAACTGGACGGTGAGGCTCAGATAAACCTCCTGGGTTGGCAACACCCAGGTGCACCGTCACATTATCGGTGCTGAGACGGCCGCACGTCCTGGAGAATGAATGAGTTCTTCCCAGACTCTGCTCTGTGCATCTCTCCCTTCGGCCAATTTTTCTGTTCCCCTTCCCAGCAACAGACCACAACCATGAGGATAACAGCTTTCAGGGAGTTCTGTGAGTCCTTCTTGCAAATTATCAAACCTGAGGGTGGTTTTCAGGAACCCCGCCCCCCAGCAAGACTTGCAATTGGTGTCAGAAGTGAAAGCAGTCGTGGGGACGATGCCCTCAGACCTTGTGGTTTATCGAATACCAGGCAGACCCAGAAAGAAATCGTTCACAGGAAAATAAAACGGTTCAATCTGACTCAAAATGAAAGAAACACAAATTAAAATCAGGTTATTATTTTTCACCTGTCAGGCTGGCAAGGTAACACCTGTGGGCTGCAAAGATATAGAGAAATCTCATCTCTCCTATAAGAATAAATAAAAATAACTTCAATTATCTATAGGACAATTTGGAAGTATCTATTAAAACTATAAAATCCCCTTTGATCCAGAAATTTCAACTTTATGAACTTATTCTTGAGACAAATTTATATAATATTCAAACACCTACATGTTAACCAGCAGGAGC
The DNA here is from genome assembly GCF_922984935.1 of Meles meles. NCBI lineage: Eukaryota > Metazoa > Chordata > Mammalia > Carnivora > Mustelidae > Meles > Meles meles. The sequence goes on along the minus strand of NC_060086.1, from coordinate 1,847,885 downwards.
CAAATACACTACGGGACACGGTCCTGGGCCACGACGCAAATGTGAAATCGAGGTGGGCAGGTCTCTATGCTGGCCCTGGAGAGCTATCGAGATAGAGGAGAAAAGCGGTCTGTAGACCTGCGAGTACAGAAAGATCCCAGCTGTGCAGCCAGAAACACAAAGTCAGGCCAAACGCAGGTGTGTTTGTCAAGCCAGTGAAACACCTGGAAAAACACTGCCGAACTGTAAACTGCGGCCTCCTCTGAAAAGGAGACTGAGGAAGAACAGGGACAGGAGCCGCGCTCTTCGGATTTTTTAAACACACGTCAACAGGGTATTAAGTTAAACCAACCTCAAAGGGAGGGTCAAATCAAGTTCCGTGTTTTCAAAGGGACGATCTGAGAAGCAGCGACTTGGGATGGGGACGGGCGTTAAGCCTCACACCGCACGTGCTGACCGATCACAAGCTCTACCCCCGAAACCGGTGATACGCTGTCTGTTCACTAGACCAAATTCAAATATTCAAAAATTTTTTAAATGCCTCCTTCACGTCAACGATGTGAAAGGGTAGAGCACGTGGGGGTAAGGACAGAGGACTTTTGAAAACTTCTTTGGGGAGTTTTGGGAAGGTGGTCTGAGGCCCCCACCTGCCTCATTCAGAGAGAGGCTGGGCGTAGGGGCCCACCTACCCCAAACCCCTGGAGAAAGGCTCTGGCGCAGCCCCTCGAGGAAGCTGCCGCCTATGCCCTGCACTCGGAGGGCATCACTGAGCAGTGCAGGGCTCCTGCCCCGAAGTCCAGACACCAAGGGAATGACCAGCTGCCTCAGCGAGTGAGCACGGCTGCCGGCGGGAATCGGCCCGTCCTCCTAGAATGAAGAACTCGGGAGTCTCCCGCGGGAGCGGACAGGGGTGTGGTGGCGAAGGTCTTCATGCAGACCAAGTGGGAACTACAGAGAACGGAGACGGACTTCAGAGAGATGAAGGCAGAGGCACGGGGCGCAGAGGAAGGAGAAAGCCACCATCGGAAGCACACGTCTCGGAGGACGCTTGGTCTGTGCAAGGAACTGGTCAGGGGCCGCCATGGACAATGTCCCCAAAGAAGCAATGACGGTGCTGCTGGGAGAAGAGTCAACTGTAGACCGAGGAGGGGAGAGCACAGAGAGAACTTTCTACTTCTCCCTCTCCTGCCTCCCCGTCCGTCCCCCAGAGTCTAGGCAGATCCAAAACAGCAGCTGGCAAACAGACCAGAGAGCACACAAGATGGAGGGTATTTCACCTCTGAATTAAGTCAGAAACTGAGTTTGTTAGTAAGACTAGATATATATTACACAAATTGGGCATTGTACTGCCAAATTAAGACTTTGTATCTTAGGGGCGCCGGGGTGGCTCAGCGGGTTAAGCCTCTGCCTTCTGCTCGGGTCATGGCCGCAAGGTCCCGGGATCGAGCCCCACAGTGGGCTCCCTGCTTGGCAGAAAACCTGCTTCCTCCTCCCTCTCTGCCCGCCTCCTTGCCTACTTGTGATCTCTGTCTGTCAAATAAATAAATAAAATCTTAAAAAAAAAAGAAAAAGAAAAAGTTTAATAGGCAAAATTAAATAAACGTTAAATTTGTTTTTTTTTTCAATTACCATTTGTTATAGTACGGGACCACCCTGTATAAAATTAGAGTCCTCATGTTTTAATCCATATATAACTCAAAACTAGCAAAAAATGGGAGATAGGGGACGCCTGGGTGGCTCAGTTGGTTAACCATCTGCCTTTGGCTCCGGTCATGATCCCAGGGTCTGGGATCCAGTCCCACATCCGGCTCCTTGCTCAGTGGGGAGCCTGCTTCTCCCTCTGCCTACCACTCCCCCTGCTTTTGTGCTCTCTGTCTCTCTCTCTCTCTTTCTCTCGCTCTATCTCTGGCAAATAAATAAATAAAATCTTTAAAAAAGAATGTGAGACAGTCTTATACGGCAGTATCATAAATAGTTTATAATTTATTTGATAATTAGATTTTTCTTGTTTTGTTCTGGGAGCATGGAGGGAAAGTAGGTCCTCATACTTTCTATTTCAAATCCTCAGAAAAGGTGAAAGGTACCACAGACCCACAGTCCCCCCACCCAGATCCACCACTTTCGCTCCACCACTACCTGGCATCCGTCCACGTGCGTGCACGCGAGCACACGCACACACACACGCACACACATGCCCTACAAGACACACACGTGTGCAGAATGAACCACTTGCATGTGGTCGGTACCATGACACTTTACCCTTAAATACTGTGAATGCATCTCCTAAAAAAGGCAAGACAGAACTGCAGAACTATAATACCAGTATCACAACAAAGGGAATTAATGAAGAGCCGATATTATCGACTTCAAAAAATCCGTTCCAAATACTCTCAAGTGTCCAGACAATGGCTTTTTCTCTTCAAGATCAAAGATTGTACGATGCATCTGATTATGTTTCATTTGTCTTTGTAAACCGTAGAACTGTCCTCACTCCACGTTTTGTTGTGTTTATGATGCTGACTATTTTATTTCTGGGGGCACCTCGGTGGCTCAGTCAGTTAAACGTCTGCCTCTGGTCAGAGGATCCGGGGGTTCTGGGATCAAGCCCTGCATCGGGCTCCCTGATCAGCGGGGAGCCTTCTCTGCCTCTCCCTCTGTTGCTCCCCCTGCTTGTTCTCCCGCTGCCAAATAAGTAAAATCTTTTTTTTTTTTTCAATTTAATTTTTTTTTAACGTAGGCTCCACACCCAACACAGGGCTTGACCTCACGACCCTGGGATCAAGAGTCACATGCTCTACGCACTGAGACAGAAAGCCACCCCAGACGTTGACTCTTTCTAGAGTCCGGCCAGTTGTCTCCAAGACTATCCCGCATTCTGGGTTTGTCTGACTGTTTCCCCACGATTAAATTCAGGCTCAATATGTTTGACACAGAAGTCTACAGATGATACTGCACACATCTTACCATACTCATCCTATCAGGAGGCACACAGGCTGATTTAACACAGATGACGAAGCTGAACTTGACTATGGAATCCCGGCACATCATCTCTTCCCGCCACATCATGTGTTCGCTAACTGGGAAGCTACACTGAGCTTTCACGTCCAAACACTTACTGGGATTTCCTTCACTCCATTTGTAAAGGTACATTTTATCCTTTGTAAAGAGCAAAACATCTGAAAGGGTATGTTCCCCCCAACTGATTTATTTTTGGCGCATCTAAGTGGGTTAGTTTGGGGGATGAAATTTTGAAACTATGTGACTATCTGTTCCCCAAAGGCATTTCACCCAATCCTTGCTTAAATCAATTATTACATGGGATTGAAAACAAGTGATTTTCTAATTTGATCATGGCTGCTATATTTATTACCTGAAAACTTTCTACAAAGACTTTCTCCTGTACTTCTTCTTTGTTCAGTAGCACAATGACTGTTTTTTTTTTAATTTGATACACTAGAATCCACATGCTCATTATATAACCACTGCGCTCATCTTCGATGCCCAAAGTGTCCCCAGTTTGGCTTGCGGGAAACTCTTTGAGCTGGTTCTTACGTCCTTTGGACATATCTCCGTCAGTCACTGAGGATCTACTTGCCCAACGAGATGTCCCAGGCCCACGTGACTCTCCTTTCCTCAACCCTGGAAGAAGTCACTTCTCCAAGAAGCCCTGGTTCCTTTAAGTGAAGGAGGACATTTAGGAAACCAGATTCGAGAGCTCACTACCTTTGTTTCTAGGCCTGTGGCATAACAAAGCATACATCTGTTCTTTGTCCCCAGATCCTGGCAGGGAGCTTCAAAAAACCTTGGCATTTTCTAAGTGCCAGAAGGGTCATTGTTATGCAAATGTGGTGACTGGAGTGGGGGGGTCCCTAAATAGCTTCAGGATGGGGGCTGGTCATCGGAAAGACCAACCACTCGGTGCAACTTTGGGCCAGCTGGATCTGCAGGGCAAGAAACAGGAAGGGAGGTCAGCTGGAGAACGAGTTCAGTCCATGGCCAATGATCTACTCAGCTGGGCCTATGCAATGAGACCCCAGTAAGAGTTCCGGAAGTGAAAGTTCAGCACAGCTCCATCAGCGAACACGGGGTGCAGCGGGACGGGGCGATGTGCCTGGATTTACAGAAACTCTTGAGTCTCTTCCCCATCCCTCTGCTCTCAGACCTTGCTCTATGTGTCTTTTCCACTGGTTGTTTCTAATTTGTATCTCTTAAAACTGTCATTGTGAGTGCTTTCGGTGAGTTCTGGGTCATTCCAGCAAGTCACCGAAACGGGGGATCACGAGACCCCCAAATTTATAACCAGTTGATCCAAAGTGCAGATGGCCCCCAACTGAGAGCTGCCAAGGGAAGTAGAGGCCGTCTCGTGCAGACCATGACCTAAGCCCGCAGTCTGAGGCTGACTCCAGGTGGTGTCGGAGTCAAACCCAACAGCAGGCCATTTGAACTGAACGGGGTGTTAGCTGGTGTCAGAGCATGAAGGGCTCTGGGGCGCCTGGCTAGTGCGTTGATTAAGCATCCAACTCTAGGTTTCGGCTCAGTCGTGATCTCACCATCATGAGATCGAGCGAGCCCATGGCAGCCCCGTGTCAGGCTCTACACCCAGCGTGGAGTCTACTTGAGATTCTCTCCCTGTCCCTCTGCCCCTCCTGCGCGTGCTCTTTATCAAATAAACAAATATATCTTTAAGGAAAAAAAAAAGAGTATGAAAGGTTCTTTCTGCAAACACAGCTACAAAATACTATTTACACACACACACTCAAATTATAAATGACAATAAACAGATTTTTTTTAAAAAATCAGATGTTCAGGTCAACTCCCAAATCAAATCCAATACCACATGACAATCACATTAATACACGTGAATCCACCTTACTAATTAATTTTTTTTGAGTCGGCTCCATGCCCAGTGCAGAGCTCAACACTGGTTCAAGCTCTCGACCCCGAGATTAAGACCTGAGCTGAAATCAAGAGTCGGATGCGTAACCACTGAGCCACCTGGGCGGCCCCCGCCTTACTGCTTTCCACAGCTGCACAACAGTATCTATACAGTGTGGAAAATTCATGCTTTTCCGACCAAGATCTGGCAGTTGTTCGCTACACATGCGTATAGCTAGCCCCGTGTGTTTGCTGTTTTGTACTTGTAAACCTGGATCTGCAAGGCAAATCACACCGGGCCTGCTGGATCGTACGTAAATGCACGAGAATTTGGTAGACTACCAAAACCCCCGCACAGGTTACACCACTCCAGACTCCCATCACCAAGCTACGCATACCTGTTCTCCCCGAGCCTCACCAGCTACGTGCACTGTCCAGTTTCTGAACATTTGCTGTTTTGGCAGGTGAGAAATCTAGGTCAGCGTGGTTTTAATGTGCATGTCCTTCATTTTAAGTGAATCTGAGCATTTTTTCATATGCTTAAAGACCATCTGTGCAACTTTTTTAGAGACTTGCCTATTCAGGGGGTTTGGACAATTTTTTCCATGAGGTTTCAGGTCTTTTTTCTTTCAACTTCTAAGAGCAATTTGTAGAGTAGAAAAATTAACTCCTTCTTTATTATATAAAAGGCAAATATTTTCCCCTCTTTATCATTTGTCTTTTGACTTGCAAAATCTTTTTTAAAAACCATTGCTAGGGGCGCCTGGGTGGCTCAGTGGGTTAAAGCCTCTGCCTTCGGCTCAGGTCATGATCCCAGGGTCCTGGGATTGAGCCCCGCATCGGGCTCTCTGCTCTGCAGACAGCCTGCTTCCTCCTCTCTCTCTCTGCCTGCCTCTCTGCCTACTTGTGATCTCTGTCTGTCAAATAAATAAATAAATAATCTTTAAAAAAAAAAAAAAAACCATTGCTAAATTCAATCTTTCATTGCTTCTAGATTTTTAAATTTATTTTAATTAACATATAATGTATTATCTGTTTCGGGGGTACAGGCCTGTGAGTCATCACTTACACACTTCACAGCGTTCACCACAGCACAAACCTTCCCCAGTGTCCATCCCCCAGCCACCCTACTGCTTATAGATTTTGAATCATACAGAAAACCTACCTCCAAGTTCAAAGTAATGCATCTAACTCAACTCTGTTATATATATATTTTTCAACACTGAGATCTCTTGACCCAGTGTAATTTATTCTGATATATGTAAGGAGCAGAGCCGATTTTAAATTTGCACAAGCAGCTATCAAGCTGCCAATATCATCTCTCTTAAAAGTGTGTCTTTCCCTCAAGGAAAAGAGATAACACCTTTTTATATACGAAATTCTCATAATTTTGGGGTCTATTCCTGAAATTTTACTCTGTTGCATGGATCTGTCTCAAAAGGAGCCAAAACAGTTTTAATTAGATACCTTGTAGTAAGTTTTAATATCTAGTAGGACTGGTTTTTCTCCTTACTATACCAAGGCTTTCCTCACCGCTCTCGCACGTTTATTCTTCCATATGAATCAATGAGGCTGGCTCCAGGAAAAAAAAAATAGAAGTTATTGAAACTTAATTTTTTAATGGGATTTCATCAAATCTGTGTATTAACGAGAAACGGCATCTTTAGAACAGAGTCACCATATCTAAAAACAAGAGGTGTGACTGTTCAAGGCATTTTTATATCTTTCAGGAATGTTTTCAGTTTTCATCAGAGATTTAGGACATTACTTTTTAGATTTATTTCTATATACTTATTTACCTTTTATATAGCTGCTGTAGAGGGGTTTTTCTCTTCCGCCAGGGCTCCTAACTGGTTATTGTTTGGAAATATATTATTATATCCTGTTACTTCACTGATTTCTTTCGTTTGAGGTTGTGTTAATTTTATCATTGATTTTCTGGGCTTTTTCCACGGTTTTACCTCCTTTGTTTCTAAAACGTATGCACTTGCTACATTTGTAGTAAGACATTCTCACTTCCCAAAACTCATACATAAATCGAGTCTATACAATTTTATGCTCTTGTGTGCACTACACTATTTCAATTTCGGATCACTGGAATCTGTGTCAAATCCTACCACCGTACATTCTCATGTTCATCCCGTCACGGCGACAATGACAAGCCAAACTAACATCTCCCGAACTCCTAGGCCCTCCACCTACGCTGATCTTAGCCCTGACAAACCAAGGTGCTGTCCCTAAACCCAACACAGCTCAGTCTCTGGGACAGGGAAGCACCTGTAAGAGAGATCCCCCTGGAATCCCCACACGATCTCTTCACGCTGCTCAACCCGTCTCTCCAGCCACAGCACTGAACAAAGCCCCTGTAACCATCTACCCTTTCCTCAGCTCCGGCCCTGGGATCCGCCCGTCCTCCTACAAGCTCACAGAAACATGGCAAAGAGTTGGGGCAGCTGAGCCAGGTAAGCGTCCAACTCTTGTTCAAGGCTTGGCTCATACTCTCAGGGTCCCGAGATCTAGCCCTGCTTCGGGCTCTGCCTGGGGCGTGGAGGCTGCCTGCTCGACAGCCTCTCTCTCCACCCACCCTCTTCCCCCGGCCCCGCTCGCACTCTCTCCTCTAAAAAAAATTAAAATTTTAAAAATTATTAAAAGATGGCAACGAAGTGTAACACTGTCAGGGAGGAGGCCAAGAAAGACGACTCAGATGGAGTCTGAGCGAGGTGGCAGCCAGCTGCAGGGTCCCAGCCGCCTCTCCCAGGGTTACGCTACCTTTTCTCTCTTCACGCAGCTCACGATCCTGCCGAGGTCCTCAACGTCAACGACAGAACTCAGATTCGGACGGTCTTCGGCACCAGACTCGTCCTCACTGGTGCTCTCACAGGGCTCTTCCTCCTGGAACATCAACATGTCAGAAACACACTGTTCAAAGTAGCAAAGCTCCCAAATTGTGAGTCCCTGGAGAGATGTGAGATATTTTAGGCCAGAGGTCAGCAAACCAAGCCCTGCAAGCGGAATGCAGCTGTCACTTTACACATCATCTGTAGCTACTTTTGTGACACGGTGGCAGGATTAACAGCTGCAACAAAAACCATCTGACCCATAAAGACGAAATATTTACCAGCGGGCCCTTTACAGAAAAAGTTTCCTGACCTCTGTCTGAGACACAGAAGCAACCAGGCTTAGTGATGAACTAATGCAGGAATGAGGAAAAGGAAGGACTTAAACATGGCTTTCAAGTTTCTTCTAGAAGTAATTGAGATGATGGTGCCATTCACTGAAATGAGAAAGATGGGGGGAGAAACAGACCAGGAGCAGAAATGGAAAGCTCCATTTTGAATGTGTAAAGTATGAGATGCCTCAGACATTCAAGCAGAGATTTTTAAAAAGGATGCACAGACCGGAACAAAATTCAGGGTAAAGCTCAGGGCTGGAAATATAAACCTGGGACTGGCCAGCACACAGACAGAACACAAGGCCACGAAACTGGATAAGCTCACCCAGGAAGAAAGTACCAACAAAGAGCTGCGCACCAAGCCCTGAAACACTGCACCATGTAGAGGCTGGAAAAGGGAGGACGATCCCAAGTGAAAAAGAAAGCAAACCACGAGAATGGTATCAAGAGTCAGGAGGAGAGTGATTCAAAGGAGTCAGAACCAAACACTGCTGAGAGGTCAAGTAAAATGAAGACAACACCATGTCCTGGGGCCTAGGAAAGAGCAGTCACTGTGGGGCAGAGAGCCAGTCCGGAGTGGGCGGGTGTGACCTGGGACTTCTGCTCCCAGGTGCCAGGTGGAGGACACTGAACACCCCTACTCTGGAAAATAACACAGGGGTGCCTGATGGCTCAGCTGATTGGGAGTCTGCCTTTGGCTCGGGTCATGGTCTGGAATCCTGGGATCGAGCCCTGCATCAGGCTCCCTGCTTGGCGAGGAGTCTGCTTCTCCCTCTGCCTGCTGTTCCTGAAGCCTGAGCGCGCTCTCTCTCTCTTCCACTCTCGTTCCATATCAAATAAATAAATAAAATATTCTTTAAAAAAAAGAAAAAACACTAAATAACAGAATATATTAATAGCACAATTTTAAATGTGTCACTGAGTTGGCAAACATAGGATGAATTCAAAGAGGACAAATATGAACTTAAAAGGGTGAGAGGTAAGCAAGAGACGGAGCTGAGAGTATCCGCCGGCCTCTAGAGAACCTGACAGCCAGACAGGACCAGGGAAAAGCAGGCGAAGTCGAGGAGATGATACGGGGAGGAGAGACTAACACAGAAGACCAAAGTCAAAGCTGGGACCCCACGAGGCTGCATTTCCCATATACAGATAAATTAGAAATAAATATTCTGTGCAAGAGAAGAAAGCAGAGAAGACAGGCAGAAAATTAGGGGGAAAAAACAGAGCAAAGAAAAGATAAAAGTATTTTTCAAAGCTTCTAAAGTTTCTGGGAGGGGTAGAAGAGAATCTTATAATAAAAATTCAGAATCAAATTAAATTGAAGTTCCCAAAAGCAATACTCTAACGAGAAGACAGTTGATCAATGTGGTCAATTTTCCGGGGAAAAAAGGAAATTTACTCCGAGCTAGAACTCTTCTCAGTGAAGCATCAGTCAACTCCGAGGGCACAATAAAGACATGCAGACATGAAAATTCTGAAAATTTCCTTCCAAAACAACCCTCCTCACACCCTAGAGAATGTGCTCCAAAAGGAGAGTCAACCAAGAAATAAGACAGAAGATACCAGAACCAGGGACTCCAACCCAGGAAGCCAGTTAACGAAAGGACTTCATCCGCACCAAGCCTCGGAGAACAGCCATGCATCCAAAACCATGGAGGAGAAAGGACTCGTGAGAACCCTCCAAGAAATCGATAAAAACTACAGGATACTGAGAGATAATCTTCCGTTCCACTAGAATTTTGGAACGAATCAGTGACAGTCACAGAGCAAAGCAGATGCAGCACTCTCTAAGGGAGGTTAAGTGTACAGGAATGAACACGCGACACCACAGGTCACAGAAGGGAGGGGGCGCGTGCACAGTTCGCATTTGGTCTGGCCAGAAAGTGTGATCCAACCACACAAAGAGAATGAGAGGAAGGGAAGTGATACCGTGTGTGTGTCCATGTGAGACAGAGAGAGAGATTTTGAACTGCTTTAAAAATCAGGAAATAGCAAGAAGAGCCTATTACTTAGGAATACAGAGGTAAATATCGGATGAAAAAGCTAGAATTAAAAATGATTGCCCTGGGAAAGTAAGAATTAGAATAAGGCAAGAGAGTATAGTTTTTAATTATAAGCCTAGAAGCACTATTTGAGGATTTAAACGACAAGTGTTACTTTTGATTAAAAAAAATTTTTTTATCTAAGTTTGTTTAAATGTTAAGATCCGAGGCTGATATCAGCAAAAATGGCAGAGTAGGTAATTCCACGGGCCTGTCCTCCCACAGAAACAACTAAAAGTTAAGATTTAACTCTGACTAATTCCCAGAGATCTGACAAAGGTTTGCAAGAACCAAGTAAACACTGACTCGAGAAAAAGGAAACTTGCGGTGCCTGAGTGGCTGTTGGTTGAGCGTCCAACTCTTGATGTGGGCTCAGGTCATGATCTCAGGGTCCTGGGATCAAGTCTCACAGCAGGCTCCGCACTCAGCAGGTAATCTGTTTCAAATTCTCTCTCCCTCTCCCTCTGCCCCTCCCCCTCCTCGAGCCCAGGCTCACATGCTCTCTCTCTAAAATGAATAAATAAATCTTAAAGAAAATCATCATATGAGCTTTCTGATATGAGGAATTTGAGAAGCAGGGCAAGAGGTTGTGGGGGGTAGGGAAGGAAAAAGTGAAACAAGATGGGATCGGGAGGGAGAAAAACCATAAGACGCTCTAAATCTCACAAAACAAACGGAAGGCTGTGGGCGGGTGCAGGGGTAAGGATGGGGCCGCTGGGGGATGGGTATTGGGGAGGGTGTGTGCTGTGGTGAGTGCTGCGAAGTGTGTAAGCCTGTTGACTCACAGACCTGCACCCCTGAAACAGATAATCCATATGTTAATAGAAATAAATAAATAAATCTAGCTATCTTTTTTAAAAAAGGAAACTTAGAAACACCACCCAAGGAAGTCTGTCACAACACCAGCTGAACACAAACTGAAGAAACAGATTTCAGAAACCATGCACAATAGACAGTTTTCACAAAGATGGTTTTCAAGTCACTAAACAAACAATTACAACCCAACAAACTACAAAAATAAACCCTGAGCAGGGGAAAGAATCTGATTTCCAGAGTTAACATATCACAATATTCAAAACTTTCAGCTTTCAACACAACCGGCACAAAGAAGGAATAAAACAGTCTGACCTACCCAAAGGAGAAATCGACCAAAATCATCCCTGAGGAAACGCAGACTTCCCCGATAAAGACTTCAAGTCAATAGCCTTAAAAATGCTCCAAGAGGGGTGCCTGGGTGGCTCAGTGGTTAAAGCCGCTGCCTTCAGCTCCGGTCATGATCTCAGGGTCCTGGGATGGAGCCCCCCATCGGGCTCTCTGCTCAGCAGGGAGCCTGCTTCCTCCACCCTCTCTCTGCCTGCCTTCTCCCTACTTGTGATCTCTGTCTGTCAAATAAATAAATAAAATATTAAAAAAAAAAAAAATGCTCCAAGAGCTGAAGGAACCCAGAATGACGTCCCAATAGAGAACGTCAACACAGACAGAAATTATAGAAAGGAAACAAAGAAATTCTTGCTCTGTAAAGTCTAATAACCGAGATAAAAATGTCATTAGAGGTCTCAGTAGCAGATCTGAGCAGATCTGAGCAGGCAGAAAAGCAAACAAGATCACGGATCAGCTGGAAACTGGCCGATCTGAAAACAAGTGTACCAGCACCTAGAAAAGGGGCACTCTGAAACGAGCAGTGCCTGCACGGGACCGAGGATGTACTGAACACCAACACACCGTATCCTTTACAACAGTTAATCGGTTCATCCTATGTATGTGCATTTTACCTCAATTTTCTTAAACAGGGTAAAAACATAGTAAGGACCAATGGGAGGGATGATAAGCAAACACAAGCAAAAAGACTAGCTAGAAAAGAGAACAGAAAATACAAACAGCAGCTGAAACATACAGAACGAAGGAAACATTTGTTTCTTACTTGCTTTTCCTGTTCCTTTGAACAGGATGATTCCAAGGCATGTGCATTAATCTACAGAACAATATAATGGGGGGGGGGGGGGAAGAGACGAACAAGAGACAGAAAGAGACCCAGAAAAAGAGAAAAAGCCCTTGATCCCAGAGCACACGGAGTGGCTTTGACAGGAGTCGGTCGGGCCCACGGTGTCCTGCGGCACAAGAGACGGGGAGGGAAGCGTTACAGGAGATCTCTGGCAGCATCCCGTGATAGCTGGAGGAACAAGCAGGGAGAAAAAGTACTGAACAGCCAGTCACCTGGGAGAGCAAGAAAGGGAACTTAAACAAGAACGCTGGACACTGCTGGGCAGGTCTGAGTGCACACACGGGCCTAGAACCCGGGTCAAGGAGCTCGCAGCAGGCAAACAGGCGGGCAAGTGGTAGATTTCAACCCGGTCTGGGGTTTGACCAGTCGGGTCAAAGGCAAGGCAACTGGAAGGCAAGGCAACTGGAGATCGTTCGTAAAAGAATGAGCATAAAACCCAAACTGGGTGAGGACAGAAGCAGCATAAGCAGTTTTCATTATCCAATGAAAAAGGCTTGGAACCAAAAGAATTTTAAAGTAGGACATGTGAGATCAGAGGCGAGGTCACGGGAACATGAAATTTCAGAGGTGACTGCGGAAGTGAGAGGCCAAGGTCAGCGAAGACAACGGCTGCTGGAGGTGAGCAGACACCTGGCAGACAGGACACTGCATCAGTCACCTGCACGAACGGCTTTTCCCCAGGGGGAAAGGACAGGAACATGGTGGAGAGAAAGTGAGTCAGAAAGTAAAGTGGTTCCTGAATGACCCAAGTGAGCAGGTGACCAAAGGCAGACAGACGGCCGTGACAACAGCGGCAGAGGAACGTCGGGTGACGTGAGCTTCCGAGGAATGAGGGTCCCTGAACAAGGACCAGAGACATGTTTAGAAAGTGAGGGACACAGAGAGAGGAATCTAGGGTGACGGGCAGCCTTCCAGTCTGAGTGATAATGCAGCCGTCCAGTGAGAGAGTCGGGATGAAGACATGCTTGGGGGACACGAGGACGGGACACACGTAACCTCAGCCTCAGCCTCCCACCCGCCAGCTACAGGAGAAGCCCCGCTAGCTGGGCCGTGTGTCCCGCGCGACCGCTGCAGCAGAGAACCGGGAGGGCGCGGCGCCCACCTGGCGGCCCTGGGAAGACCCGTGCCCTCGCAAACGCCGCCGCAGAGCCGCATCTTCCTTCTAACCAGAAGCCAGGGAAGGCGTTTCTCGGGGCAGAGGTGAGGCCCAGCGAGCATCCCTATGCACAGGACAGCAGCGAGACCCAGACACGGGCTGCGTACCGCGGACGAGTCACACTGGCCTCTCTTGCAGCTGCCGTCACAGGGCTTCTTCTCTCCTTTCTCAAGTGACTGCAGCCGAGTGAGGAACTTGGTCTTCCAGGCTCTGAAGTCCGCTTCGATGCTGCCGTGTTTGCTGTTAGCCACGTCACAGTCCCCCTCCCCTCTCGCCACCACACGGTGGGCACCAAGCATCCAGAGCCACTTGTCAACATTCTTGCCAACCTGCGAGAAGACAGAGGAGCTAAGTCGCAGTCCTCGACATCACAGGCTGGGAGCTGGCCCTGCAAAAGGCCCGAGTTCCTCCGGGACGCCGTCACCGACCCCGTCACCGACCCCGTCACCGATCCCATCACTGGCTGCTGCCGGAAGAGGAACTTGGCCCAAACGGGCCCTCCAGCCCCAGCTACAACCTACAAACACTACACTGGCTACCGCTGACAGAACCACCAAAAGACTCGTTACGAATCAAGGGACAAACCCTTTTACCAGGGTAACGGTGGCTGCCGTAAAAGACTGAACACTGCTATTCTAAGTCACGGTCAGAATAAAGTAACTCGTTAGCAAAATAACTTTGTCCCAAAAGGCAGCAAAGCCTGTTTTAATAACAAAGGGCAACGCAGTCCCTCTGGCCAGACTCAGACCTGACCAGCTCCGCACTCTGACGCGCTGCAGGCGGCAGCGGCTGAGCTGACTCGGGGGCTACCGAGCAGCACGGTAGGAGTTCAAAATCCGAACAGGCTTCCTGAGGGGCCGGGCATTACACGGAACATGTACATGCCTGAACTGAACCAGTCTGGAGTCTACGTCCTTCGAAAATATGGTCAGAAACACACACCTTGATACAACAACTGAGCGAAAACAAGCTTACGGAAAGATCTCCATGTCCACCTTCATCTATCCGGGAAAGGTGGGCCAGGCGGGGCCCATGTTGGGAAGAGGTACATGTACAAAAGTTCTAGTAACTGTTAAGAACCACAAGAAAGAGAGATGCTCTGTATTTTTTTTTTCTCGATTATTTAAAGCATAGAGAACAGGGCACCTGGGTGGCTCAGTTAAGCCTCTGCCTTCAGCTCAGGTCATGGTCTCAGGATCCTGGGATCGAGCCCCACATCGGGCTCTCTGCTCAGCAGGGAGCCCGCTTCTCCCTCCCCCTCTGCCTGCCTCTCTGCCTATTTGGGATCTCTCTCTCTGTCAAATAAATAAATAAAATCCTTTTAAAAATAAATAAATAAATAGAGTATACAGAACAGACTGCCAAAAAAAAGGATCCGAATTAACTTCATTTAGAAAAAAGATCTAGGAAAACAAAACAATGTTTTATTACTTAAAAGACAGTGAATGTCTTTCTTCTACTTCCCTTTAAAAATTAATGACTAAAGCAAAATAAGTCATCGGGGAGAAAGACAATTATCATATGATCTCCCTGATATGAGGAAGTGGAGATGCAACGAGGGGGGCTTGGAGGGTAGAAAAAGAATAAATGAAACAAGATGGGATCAGAAGGGAGACAAACCGTAAGAGATTCTTAATCTCACAAAACAAACTGAGGGTTGCCGGGGGAAGGGGTTTAGGGAGACGGTGGCTGGGTTATGGACATGAGGGAGGGAATGTGCTATGGTGAGTGCTGTGAAGTGTGTAAACCTGGCGATTCACAGACCTGTACCCCTGGGGATAATAATACGTTATATGTTAATAAAAAAAAAAAAGAAAGAAAAAAAAATCAATGACTAAAAGACAATGAGCTCAACTGTATTCAGGGTTAGCTTGAGCCATAAAGTTTCTTCAGCAACAGAACAGGCGGCTGAGAAAGTCCAGAGAATCAGTGATCTTCATCCCCAAGGTCCTGCCTGGGGACGGCACACTGAACACGACGGCCATGAACCCAGGCCACTATGACACCAGACAATAGGAGGTATAAGCATTTTATTCAATAAAAATTTACTTGAGAGGGCGCCTGGGTGGCTCAGTGGGTTGGGCCACTGCCTTCGGCTCAGGTCATGATCCTAGGGTCCTGGGATCGAGTCCCGCATTGGGCTCTCTGCTCGGCAGGGAGCCTGCTTCCCTCTCTCTCTCTCTGCCTGCTTCTCTGTCTACTTGTGATCTCAGTCTGTCAAATAACTAAATAAAATCTTTAAAAAAAAAAAAAAAAACTTACTTGAGAACGTACTGCACCCCACGCATGGGTACATATATGCAGCATTTCCCCCCAAAGAGAGTAACACAGGAAGTTTATTAAACACCAAAGTCTGGGGACGACGTCACATACACATGCAAATGTGTGTGCGTGTGAATTTTTTTTTAATTACAACAGAGAATTTATCCCCATATTTCAACACATACCTACCTTGTTGAAGTGGCTTGCATAGGCAGAATTTCCCAGGCCAAATACAGCGTACCTCATACCCTTCAGGTAAGTTTTGCCAAATCGAAAGTCACTGGCTGCTTCCTCCAACCACTTGCAGAACCACTCTGCACTTTCAGTGGGTCGACCGTCAGTGTATGTAGCAACCACGAAGGCACAAACGTTTTTACTAGCAACCTAACAAGAAAGTAATTATTTCAGAATATTTAACATACAACTTATCAGTAAAAAAAATTCCTTTTTGAAATGCTGACAACCATGGGCGCCTGGGTGGCTCAGTCGTTAAGTGTCCGCCTTCGGCTCAGGTCATGATCCCAGGATCCCGGGATCGAGCCCCGCGTCAGGCTCCCCGCTCAGCGGGGAACCTGCTTCTCCCTCTCCTACTCCCCCTGCTTGTGTTCCCTCTGTCGCTGTGTCTCTCTGTCAAATAAACAAATAAAATCTTTTAAAAATAAATAAAATTAAATTAAAATGCTGACATTAACATGAATACTAATCTCTAAGGACAAAGGTGCTTTCAAAACATTATTCATTTTCAAAAGTGAAAGAAAACAAAGCAAGGACACCTTGCATGGGAAGAAAACCCAGTCTCTTGCTCCTGCCAATATACTCCCCGGGGCCCCTAACTACATGCTCCATTCCAATTCCCAAGCAGTAGTTCCTATGGTCTCCAGTTGTCATACAGGAACAAAATCCAAATCAGGAAAAAAACACAGGAAGAGATCTTTAAAATTACCTAAAAAATTAAAGCAACAAAACTTTTTAAATGTCAAGTAACTTATTCACTTGGTGCCGTCATCTGCGTGGGGAAATAAAATACCCCTCCATCCTGCCGGCTATGGTTTCCATCTCTTTGAATGCACCTTAGAAATTATAAGTCACGAGGTGTGTTATAAGCAATCCATCATTAATAATAAAGTCTCAAAAGCTGCTAATAATTTTTCACAAGTAATTTTGAGCAGATTCAAGCTCGCTCATTTGCACTCCACTATTCTCTTACAGCAGAAAGAAATGGACACAGTTGGGCTATGCACAGCTCCCAAACGATGTCCCACCGGCCCAGTCCGGCTCACGGCTTGTTCTGTTCTGTCTTCATACAGCGTTATCGGGACACAGCTACACTCACTCATTATATATTGCCCACGGCCACACAAAAGCTGATGTTTACCATCTGGTCCATTCTAAGAGAAGATCATCGACCCCTGCTCTACGAGCTTCAGAATCATCTGGAGCACCTGTCAAATTACCGTCCCACGCCGAGGGCTGGGCTGCATTTCTAGCAAGTTCCCAGGAGATGCTGATACCGCCCATTCAAGGACCACACTCAGAACCCCTACTGTAAGGAAACTCCCTTGAGCATGACTAAAAGGAAGGGGATTTCTCAGGTGAAGAAATTACACCCATGTAGATGTTAAGTAACGCACGATGTCACACAGGTAATAAGAGATTTCTCTGACTTCAAAATCCATACTCCTTCTGCTACCCAAGCGGCTCCTGACCTCTTAGCTCACACGTGGTTCATGGCCCAGCACATGCCACCAATCACCTTCGCTCGACCATGAGATCAGTAGCAGGAGGGAGGAGGGAACATCTTACCACCACCCTTGCCCACCCTTCCTCCTGCCACAGGAAAGACCGCACGCCAGAGGGACGGGTCCCACACCACACACTCAGCACCTCTGACGCTGCAAACTCAACCAACTCAAATTCCTTAGCATGAAAATTAAATTTGTTCTGAAAATTCTATTTATGCCGGAACCCAGGAGGTCAATCCCATTTGAGAGTCTGGACTGAAGGAAAACATTACCCAATCACCAACCTCCTCTACTAGATGATCATCTGGGTCATAGTCTTTCAGATCGACAACCGTCACAGGCAGATCTAGGGAGGTAACTGCCTCAGCAAGACTTGCTGCAAATCCCTAGTAGAGAAAAAAAGGAAAAAAATCACATAAAGTCCTCAAGAAGCTAACTGAGCAAACACAGTCTTCACTTACGCTGTCAAAGGAACAAGGCATTTATCGTGAGGAGCCTTTCCACTGACGAACGTTTAGCATCAGAAACAAAAACACTACTCTCACTTCTCCCGCTTCCACAATCGGCCGCTCGGCTGCGCGGTCTGCACGGACACATCTGGGACAAAATCTAAACGGGCTTTTGGCGCCTTGCGCCGCTAGGATAGACACCAGGTGATAAGAAATCCTGAAGGGGGTGGAGGGCGCCTGGGTGGCTCAGTGGGTTAAAGCCTCTGCCTTCGGCTCAGGTCATGATCTCAGGGTCCTGGGATCGAGCCCCACATCGGGCTCTCTGCTCAGCGGGGAGCCTGCTTCCTCCTCTATTTCTGCCTGCCTCTCTGCCTACTTATGATCTCTGTCTGTCCAATAAATAAATAAAATCTTTAAAAAAAGAAAGAAAGAAAGAAATCCTGAAGAGGGACGAGAAGGTGACACGGGAGAAACGTGACACAGTCCTGGAAGACAAAAATCAAACAGAAGCAGGTTGACAGGGAGCAGAAAGCCCGAGGGGAGAGTCCATGTCCCCGATAGAACCCTGGAGAGACTCTGGGCTCAGAAACAGCCGCGACAGTGAGCCGGGACGGAGGCCCAGGGCACAGAGGAACTGAGCAGCAGGCAGTCTGGAGACGGGACAAACACACTCCAAGCCCAGGCAGCCCTTCGCCCCCCGACAGACACCCGCTGGCTCTTCTCCGGACAAAATGAACCCGGTGTCTGGGAAAACCTGTAGCCACATGGTGGACTTGTGCGCACCCTGAAAAACATGTTCATACTTTTCACGTAAGTAGACTAACCGTAGGCTCCCCACCTCCCAGGATGAAAGCGAGGCGCACCGAGCATCTGTTACTTTAGCGGGCGTCTCCCATGCAGACTCTGTCCCGGGCGGAGTCACCCAACAGTGACAATGCGCGCACAGTCCCTGCGGCGGGGAGCGCACGTTCTAGCGGGCAGAGACTGAGCAGACGTGGAAATGAGAAAAGACACGGTCAGGTGGTAACCAGTGCTAGGAAGAAAATAAGTCAGGGTAAGGGGGGAGAACGCAGGGAAGGACAGTACGGGGACATTTGTTATTTTACACAGGGACGGTCAGGACGGGTGTGTAAGATAAAAAATAAATAAATATTCAGTCTTTCTCCCTAGTTCCTGGCACGAAGCTCCTAAAACACTTGGCACTTCCTGGGTTCGGTGAGCGAATGAGAGAACTCAGGGGGAGGCAGGTCCCAGGAAGCTCCAGGCAGGGGGCTAGTCACCACAAAACCAACTATGTGATTAAAGGCTTAGAACTTTCAGCACCGTTGCTCTCAGTGAGTTCAATCGCCCATGGCCTAGGATTTGAAATGTCCCGTAAAACCCCTAAATGATAGGACTCGGGGAGTCTGTGGGTGCTGCTGTGCTGAAGCCATGGCGGGCACAGAGTGCGCGTGAAAGCTCCAAGCCACCGTTCCCGCCAAACCTTGCCCTATGCGTGTCTACCATTGTCTGCGTCTGCCTTGTATCCTTCCTAAAACTGGGAAGTCCGGCAATTTCCCGATTCTGTGACTCCTTCTAGGAAACAATCAAACCTAAGGAGAGGACCGCGGGGTCGACTTTATAGCTGGTCCAGTCATAAGCACAGGTGGCCCCTGGGACTTGGGACTGGCAACTGAAGCGGAGACAACCATGCAGACTGCGTCCTTACACTGTGGAGTCTGACGAAAACTCTGCGTAGTTCGTGTCACAACCGGACGGCCAGTGTGGAGAAACGACACGTATGTGGTGCGACAGACTTGAGCCGAGCCTGAAGCACATGGGAGACAAGCCACGAGGCTACCCCACGCAGAGCAAAGGGAACGTGAACAGGCCCACAGGAGGGAGCAGGCTTGGCAAGGAGGTCAACGGGACTGGAGACGTGAGGACCAAGGACAAGAGGTAAAAGGGACGGTGGAGAATCGGGGGCAAGGGTCTCCGGCCACTGGGAGGGCTTGGATTCACTCTAAGTGAACGAGGTCACTGCAGGGTATTAAGCTGAAGGGAACGTGATGTCACTGAAGTTTTCGAAGTCCCCGAGCTGCTGGGCTGAGAGGACACTGAGGCCAGGGGAGGGGCTGAGCAGCACTGAATGAAGGGGACCGGCCAGCAGGGAGGTGACCGCAGTGATCCAGACAAAGGCAGAGGCTGCCGTGAGCCAGAGTGCTGAGAAGCGACTGGCATCTGGATCCATTCTGAAAGTAGAACGAACAGCATTTGCTACAAATGGCATGGGGGTAGCAGGAAAAAGATGAGAATTCAAAAACTTGTTGTTGTTTTAACTAGTCAACTAGAAACGACTGGAAAGATGAAGTTGCCGTTTACTGAAATGGTAAGGGTTCTCCATGGGGGAAAAAAACATGGGAGTTCACTGGGACACCTGGGCGGCTCAATCGGTTAAGCCTGTGCCTTCAGCTCAGGTCACGATCCCAGGGTCCTGGGATGGAGCCCCAAGTCAGGGTCCTTGCTCAGCAGGAAGCCTCCTTCTCCCTCTGCCTGCTGCTCCACCTGCCTGCACTCCCTCTCTCCCTCTCTCTGACAAATTTTTTTAAAAGGGGGGAGTTCAGCTGAAGCGTACTATTGTTGAGATGCCTACCAGACGTCACATGGAGACCTATGACAGCCCACTGTACAGGATAGACGAGTGGAGGGGAACAGCTCAGATCAGAAACGGACACAAACGAGGCGTGAAGGTCAGAGGCAGTCCTCCGTCTGTGTCCGTAGGTAAAAGCTCCTGGGACCCAGCTGTGCCGTTCATTCACCCGCCCTCTGCGGCCACTTCCGCACTACAGCGCAGAGCTACGTAGATGCAACGAGGCATATGGCCCACAGAAACTACAAACTAAAAACCCAGCATATAAAACAAAACACCTTGCTCTTTATAGAAAAAGTCTGCCAAATTATATCTAATGAATAAGAATGTGAAGCTCTAGATGACAAGATCCCTTAGAGCGAGTGCAGATAAAGACAGGGTCTCAGGGACCGTGCCTGGGGACACTCCTGTCTTTCAAGGTCAAGACGATGAGAAGAAATCTGCAAATGGTGAGGAAGACAAGCCTTGGCTGAGGAGGAGAGAACAGCGTCAAGACAGATGAAGAGTGAGAATTACTGAGCAACATGGAAGTCCTGGGAACACGTCGGGATGTGCCTCACTAAAGCGGCCCAAGGCGAACAGGAGCAGGGAAATTACAGAGGTGGAGTTGGGGAGCAGACACACTCAAGAAGCTTTATTCTTAAAGAAAAAAAAAAAAAAAAACTAGTGCAGTAGTAGGAGGGAGATGTGAGGCCAACAGGGAACCTGGCTTGCCCGACCCACAATGCACAGGAAATCTGTAATTAGAGAACACAAATCCGTGCACACAGGAACAGAGAAAATCCACAACAGCTACCCCACTGGTCTCTCTTCTACATTAACAGAAAACCGCGGATCACTAAGAAGATCTTAAAAACAAGCAGCAGGAAGGAGAAATAGCAGCAGCAGAAAAAGTGAGAAAGCAGACAAATCAGGGAAGAGAAAAAATGAATTCATTGAGATACATTTTTTTTTTCAAGATTTTATTTATTTGAGAGGGAGAGAAAGAGCGAGTGCACAAGCAGGGTAAGCAGCGAGGCAGAGGGGAAGCAGACTCCCCGCTGTGCAGGGAGCCCAGTGCAGGACTCGATTCCAGGACCCTGGGATCACGACCTGAGCCAAAGACAGATCCTTAACCAACGGAGCACTCAGGTGCCCCTACGGAGATATACTCTCAAATTACTAATAATATAACATGAAAACTGAAAAAAAGTGGTGTTTTTGCAACTAAAAACATAATAGCCAAAATTGAACATTCAGAAAAGAAGATTTGGAATTGAAATCTCACAACCCAGAGAAGAAAGAAAAAGTTACAAAAGAGGAAAGACTTAAGACAAGTCATCCAAAAGCTCTAACATTCAACCAACAAGAGTCCCAGAAAGAAAAAAATTTAAATAAAATGGAGGGGGGAAAATTTTTCCCAAGAAATCTTAACAGAAACACTCACAAATCTTCAAAAGAGTCCAAGTGTCCAGCCAACAGCTAAAAAAAGAGCCAATTTAGACACCGCCTCAAAAAAGTTCCAAACATAGGGGTGCTTGGGTCACTCCGTCGGCTAAGCGTCTGCCTTGGGGCTTGGGTCATGATCCTGGGTCCTGGATCGAGCCTCACATTGGGCTCCTTGCTCAGCCCAGCAGGGGAGCCTGCTTCTCCTCTCCCTCTGCTTGTGCGCACACTCTCTCTCTCTCTCAAGAAAACGAGTAAAACCTTAAAAAAAAAGTTTGAAACATCAAGGACAAAGAACCGATTCTAAAAGCTTCCAGAAACAAAAAAAATTAAGTAATCGACAAAGGAATGAGGAGACTAGCTCTGACAGTTAAGTGACACCTTCAAAGTCGTAAGGAAAAGCTGATCTCCCCTACGCAGACATGAACCCATCCAGTGTGAAAGCAGAGTAAAGAAACTCCAATGGCACAGCTTCAAGGAGGGTCGTCCAACCCATATCAGCAAAGAGGTGGCCCACAATAAAGCCAGTGAGGTCTGAGGAATGTCTGTGTTAATTACTATAAGGAGTCGGTAACTTTAACATCAATAATCTAGAAACACAGCACACACAGGTTAAAAAGACAGATCAGAGGAACCAAAAATACGGAACAGTTCAGACGAGACTCACTACACAGCACTTTTCATTACGAACCCTCCTCACACCTGGACTTGGGACAACCTGCAAGTGCTGATCTGATCTTCTAGAAAACATTAAAAACACACACGAGAGAGGCTATGAATAGGATCTTCTATAAATAACATAAAAGGACTTCGTGAAAAAGGACTTGTGAAAAAGATGCCTTTTTCACATTTCTGCCGGTTTCCCACCTCTGTTGCTTACAGCTGAACTTGGCATTACGAGACCCTCAACTAAGAAGTGGAGAACCGAACCTTCACTGCACTTCGGGAAAACCAAGAAATATTACTCTGCAAATGTCCACAGGAGGGCAGTGCACCCCTCTTCAGTCCAACACAAAATTAACTGGACACTGACTTTTTTCTTGAATGTCATTTTCACGTCCACTTTAGAATCCTCTCCTAGAAAGCACTGAACGGTTGTGGCCTTCATAACGAGGAAGCCGGCAGCGTATACATCTGCAGCACGTATCTACTTTAAACACTATACAATATCTACGGTCAACCATTTAATGCTACTAAACAAAATACACTTTACTAACTGGACGTGTGAAGTTGTGAAAGTCGGGCCGCACCCGGGACACCACTGCGGACATTGTCTTTTCACGGTCCCCTACTTCTAAGTGCACCATCAGTAATAGGCTTAGAACTCTGCTGCAGAGGCAAAGGCAAGCTTCAGAACAGAGACCCTTCGTGACAGCGACCACCCGACTCCACCAACCCGCTGGAACCAGGCCCAAGGAATAAAAACCCATCCGGCACCCCAGAAAGGAAAGATGTAAGCTGGAAAAGGGAAAAAAGATGAAAAAAAAAACAATTAGAAGACCGATTCCGTTCGCAGTTAGTGGACACTTTTAAGGGATCTTGTACAAGATCAGGAAACCCAAGGAAAAGCACAGCATGAGGTTCTCACCTTCGCGGTTCCAGTCTGGGAACCATAGAAAATCTTCACTCCGGACACGGAGACCTCCTTCTTTTGAACAGAGATAGAACCATCTGTCCCCAAATCCTGGCTTGCTTTTGGAACAGATTTCTCCTGGGAGCTCTTGTCCTTGAAGATAAACAAGTGCACAAAGTCCATCAGGTCCGAATCCTCTCCCAGCTTCAACAGGGATGAAAACTAGCAGACACTGACTGACTTTTCTCCTGATCCCTCTGGTGTCCTCCTCAAATAATGACCCGTGGGTATACGGTTGGGTCCCTGAAAGGCGGGACCCAGGCTGGTTGAGACCATGAAGACCCCACTCCCCCCACACCCACACCACTCGCGCGCACACCCATGCGAGGTGGGCTTCACCGAAGCGGCACCGATCCTGAGTTCGTGGTGAGGAAGGAGGAGATCCCTGCCCTTTGGAGAGGGGTAAGAGACTCTTTGTTTACAAGTTTACTTTTCCACTAGGGAGTCTTCCTGTAACTTAAGAGGGAGACACCCACAGCCCCTCAAAACATACCTATTTAGCTTAGTCCATAGTAACTTAGACTCTGAAAACGATAATAAATGCTTCAGGCATAAAAAAAAGTCGAGACTGCACGGAAAGTGCAGGCTCCTCTCGGCTCTTCCGAAACCCGAGAGAACCGGCCCCTCCGCGTGCCCGGGAAGAAGGAGCCGCTTACCCGCCTCCTGACGACGATCTGGAAGCAGATCCACAGGCTGATGCCACAGGCCAAGCCCACGTACACGTAAAACCTGTTTGTCCACAGCGAGACCCAGGGCGACGCGGAGTCCCAGGCGCCCGCGGGATCTGCATCGGAGGGACACGCGAGAGTGACCTGACTGGGAGCGCACGACGCGGCTCACCCCGGCCGCAGGGACACAGACGGAACCGACCTTCGCCTTCACGGACCGGGTCGGACACCACAGAAGCGGCGCGGCCGCACCGGGAGCAACAGGACACCGCACAGACAGCGCGCACCGGGGGCGACAGGACACCGCACGGACAGCGCACCGGGGCGACAGGACACCGCACGGACCGCGCGCACGGGGGGCAACAGGACACCGCACGGACCGCGCACCGGAGGCGACAGGACACCGCACGGACCGCGCGCACCGGGGGCGACAGGACACCGCACGGACCGCGCGCACCCGGAGCGACAGGACACCGCACGGACGGCGCGCACCGGGACCACAGGACACCGCACGGACCGCGCACACGGGGGGCGACAGGACACCGCACGGACCGCGCGCACGGGGGGCGACAGGACACCGCACGGACCGCGCACCTGGGGCGACAGGACACCGCACGGACCGCGCACTGGGGCGACAGGACACCGCAGGGACCGCGCACGCGGGACACGGCGCTCGGAGCCCGCGACGCTGACACCCCGCACGCGGCCTGCGCGGCGCTCCCTCCGCGGAGCTTCCCGCCTCGGACACCCCGCCGCCCGCACCGGGTCCGCCGCCGCCGCACCCCGCACCGCCCCTCCCGCAGCGCGGAGACAGACCGAGCCTCCCGGTGGGACCCGCACGCTGGTCAGAGGGCGAGCCCCGAAGGCGGGCGGCGGGGTCGGGGTCGGCGCCCGGCGCGGGAAGCACGGAGGGCCCGGCGCACGCGGGGAGGAGAGCCGGCGCTTCGCCCGCGCGGGACTCAGGGCGGACGCTCGGTCCCCTCCGGGCCCATCCCGAGCTCCGCGGGGGCAAGCCCGGCCCGGGTCCCGCCGGCGGCAGCAAGCGCCGAAGCACGGGCCCGAGCACCGCGCTCCGCGGGGAGACGCTCCGGGGACACGGCTTCCTCCCTCACCCGCCGCACGCGTGCCGCCCGCCGGAGGGCCCTTACCCATGCTCCTCCGAGCCCGGCCCGCGGGGCACAGACCCCGGGACCGCAGACCGGGAGAGCCCGGCGCCTGCGCGCGCACGGAGGCCGCCGAACTACCCTGAAGCGCGGCCAGCGAGCCCCGACGCTTCAGCGCTGGGGGCCGCCATGCCGGTCGCCGGCGCGTCGGGATTGGCTCCGACGGGAAGGGGCGGGCCCCGAGGGAAGCCTCTCCTACAGGTCCGCGCGAGGAAACCGGCCCTCCCGATCGCGTTCCGATTGGCTCCGACGGGAAGGGGCGGGCCCCGAGGGAAGCACCGCCCACGGCTCCGGGTGGCGCTCCCGAACAGGTGCGAAGGCGCAAGGGGCGTGTCCAGAGGGGGCGGGCCAGGGAGGCGTGGCTCCCGGGAGACACGCCGGCGGGAGCAGGGCTTCCGGAGAGAGCCGCGTCCGCCCGCCGCTGTGCGCCGGGGCAGGTCCTCGGTGGGAACGCAGCGACCACAGAAAGGGCTTGTTTCGGGGACTGTGGCTGTGGACCGGCGATTCGCTGAGCTAGCTGGGCGCGTCTGGAAGGAGTGGACACGGACGCACTTAGAGCTAACGTAACTGGCTTTAATCTACCCCAGCGAAGAAAGAGGGAGAAGGACACAGGGACGGCAAAGCGTTGGTCATCGTTGAAGCGGGGCGATGGGCTCGCGGGGGTTCGTCATCTTTTTGCTCAACTTCATCTTAGTTTTTCCGCAATAAAGAGTTAAGGTCGGGTGGCCTCGAGCTCTGCGGAACCAAGAGCGGCGGACGCTACGTTTCCGCCCGGTCGCGGAAACGGCCGTGCCCCGCTCAGTCAGGGCGGTTTAACTCATTGGCGGAAGTGTATTACGTGAAAGAAGAGAGCCTCGCTTGTCGGCTGCGGAACGACGTCGTAAAAGCCGCAGCGCGCAGGCGTTGTGGCTCCCTTTTCCTCTTCCGACTTCCGCCACACCCGACGCCTGCGCAGTAGGTCAGCCGGGTGTGGGGACGGCGGAGCCGCGCGGCTCGGGTCTCCACAGCGAGCGCGGGTGGGCCTCGGGCCGGCGGCGCGAGTGAGCCTCGGCAGCGCGGCCCCGTCTGCGCGCGGCGGCCATGTCCATCTTCACCCCCACCAACCAGATCCGCCTGACCAACGTGGCGGTGGTGCGCATGAAGCGCGCGGGGAAGCGCTTCGAGATCGCGTGCTACCGCAACAAAGTGGTCAGCTGGCGCAGCGGCGTGTGAGTGCCGCGCCGTGGGGGCGGGGGCGCGGGGGGCGCGGGGCGGGGCGGGGCGTGCGGGCGTTGACGCGCCGTGTCCCGCCGCCGGCAGCGAGAAGGACCTGGACGAGGTGCTGCAGACGCACTCGGTGTTCGTGAACGTGTCCAAGGGGCAGGTGGCCCGGAGGGAGGACCTGCTGAGCGCGTTCGGGACGGACGACCAGACCGAGGTCTGCAAGCAGGTGAGCCGCGGCCGTTCCCGGCGGGGCTGCGCCTGACCGGGCCGTGGGGCGGGGCGCGCGCGGGGCGGGAGTAGAGCCCAGCGGGCGCGGATCGGCCTGAGGGCGTGACCCGAGATGAGTCAGGGTCGGACCGCGTGGCCGAGCTGTCTCGGGAGGGAAGCTTAGCGTCCGTGCGGTGGCGCTGGTGTCCGGTGCGCAGCGTGGCCGGCGCGGTCACCGACTGTCCCGGTCATCCCCTGTCGCGGTCACCGCCTGTCGCGGTCACCGCCTGTCCCGGTCACCGCCCGTCCGCCAGCAGTGCTGCCGCGGTCCTGCCAGCGGAGCGCGACCCCTCCTGGCGGCTCTGGGAGGTCTCCTGCGGGACGTCAGACCTCCGACCCCTTTCCCGTTTCCTGCGGCCCGACTCCCCGCCGGCACCGCCAACTCACCGCCAAGAGTCCGCTGTGGTTTTGTTCGTCCCTGTTGGCTGTTCTGCGTTACACTCCAGAGAGGTCACACGGTGCCGTCCTTCTCCGACTGCAGAGCATCGTCCCTCCGGGTCTGTCCCTGTCACTGCAAGTGGCCAGACCCGGTCCTTCCGGTGCTGAGTCGTACTGCGTGTGAGCCTGTGTACACGCGCGCCCGCACACTTTCACACGAACCGTGCCTGCCTTGTCCGTCTGCGAACCCTCGGCTCCTGTCAACCGCGGCCGGGGACGGTGCGCCCGACTGCGAATGACTGTGTTAATGCTCCGCAGGGCAAGTCTTGGGTCTCACGGTATTTCCGCTCTTAACTTTGTGAGGAGCCGCGTCCCGTCTTCTCCGTGGCTGCCCCAGTTTTCGTGCCCACCAGCGGTGCGAAGGGCTCCTCCTCCTCCACGTCTCCAACGGCAGTTACTGTTTCTTGGTGTTTTGGTTTTTTTACTCCAGTAGTTCCGACAGGCATGCGGTGCTCACTGATGGTGGTTCTGACTTGCGTCCCCTCGGTGACAGGTGACGTGAGCATCGTTTTGTCTGTGTGTTGGCCGTCCGCACGTCTTCCTTGGCAAGCGTCTGTTGAGGTTCTCTGCTGTTTTTAGTCACATCATTTGGGGTTTTATTGTGTGGCATCATTTTTAATAATTCAGGACAGGAACAATTTCGCCACGCTCCCCAAAATTAAGTGTTCCACTGATCTGCAGTACTTTGTCCGTTTATGTATTTTCAGTGTAATATACCTGAAAATAAGAATTTCTCTTCAAGGTTTTCACCATTGACCCCTGTGTAATACTGCCTTTTCCCCTGTCCCTACCTAAACAGGGAAGATCCGGCACCAGGTAATGCAGTTTCTCCTGTAGGTGCAGCTCAGACCCTTACTGGTGCCTCAGTAGCTGAGGAGGATGGGACTTAGTTTCTCCCCAAGTTATTAATTCCTGTGCTTAGTTCACAAGTAATGCACAGTGAAAACATTGCATTTTTAAATCTGTTGGGTTTTCTAGATTTTGACGAAAGGGGAGGTTCAAGTGTCAGATAAAGAGCGGCAGACGCAGCTGGAGCAGATGTTTAGGGACATCGCGACCATCGTAGCCGACAAGTGTGTGAACCCTGAGACGAAGAGACCGTACACGGTTATCCTGATTGAGAGAGCCATGAAGGACATCCACTATTCAGTCAAAACCAATAAGAGTACAAAACAGCAGGTGAGTGCTTTTCGGTGTCAGGAAGTATCCAGATAAAAATCAGTTTTCTCTGAAGAAAATATTAAGATGGTCTGTAATAATAACAATACTACTTAGAAGCAGTGGGGTAGAGGTTTTGGGGAGGGGGAAGGAAATGCGGGGGTTATAGGGAGGAGTAGGGGAATTCTTTTTTAACAAAGCACAGATGTACTACAGCTCACCTGTTCCTTTCCAGATCAGTCCTTTAAAGATTAAATTTGGGGTTTTTTTAAAGATGTATTTATTTATAGGGGAGAGAGTGTGCGCACAATCTGGAGGAGGGGCGGAGGAAGAGAGGGAGGGTCTCTAGCGGACTCCACACTGAGCGTGGAGCCCACCACAGGACTGGATCCCACAAACGTGAAACCATGACCTGAGCCGAAGCCAAGAGTCAGATCCTTAACTGACCGAGCCGCCCAGGCACCCTAGAACTTGGGTTTCTAAAGAGTCGTCTCAACTTGTGTTTTGTATTTTTTTGTTTACACATATTTCATGTGCCACACAAAAAAGTCATCTCTTTATAGGGTGTAATTCAACAGCATGTTCACAGTTCGTGCAGCCTTCCCTGTTACCTAATTTGAGAACATTTCTGTCACCGCCCAGAAGAAACCCTGTCACATTAGTAGTCACTCCTTGTTTCCTTCGTCTCACAAGTGTTTGGGAAATCTGTTTTGTGTCTCTACAGACTTTTCTATTCCAGACATTTCATAGAAATGGAATCAAGTGGCCTCTGAAGGTTCATACCTGTTAAAGCACGTCAGTACTCATTCCTTGTTAGGACTCAGTAGTGATCATTGTATGGAAGTACCGTATTTTGTTGATGGATATTTGGGTGGTTTCTACTTTTTAGCTATTATGAATAACGCTGCTGTGAAATTCTATGTGTACGTTTTTGTGTGTACGTGTTTCCATTTCTCTGTACCCAGAAATGGAATTCCTGGGTCATGCGGTGGCTATATTTAACTTTGAGGAAATGCCAAGCCATTTTCTGAAAGAGCCGAGGTGTTTTACATTCCCACAGTCCATGCTCAGGGGTTCCAGTTTCTCCACGTCTTTGATGATGTTTGTGATTAATCTGCCTTTTTTACTAGAGCTGTCCTGGGTGTATTCTCCTGGGTTTGGTTTGCATTTCCCTGATACCTGTGACTTCAGCGTATTCTCATGTGCTTATTGACCCTTAGTCCTCAGTGGAGAAAACACTGTCTACGTCCTTTGACCCTTTCTTAATGATCTGTGTCTTCATTACCCAATCGTAAGTGTCCTGTACATGTTCTAGATGCTGGTGCCTCATCAGATGTACAACCTGCTTGCGTCTTCTCTTCCTGGGTTGTCTTTCCACTTTCTTGACACTTTTATGAAACCCAAAGGTTTGTCTTCGTTAAGTCCCAATTTAACACTTTTTTCCTATGGTTGCTCGTGTTCTCTGTGTCCTAAGGACTGGCGCCCAGTTCAGCCAGATAGAACCCGCTTGGTTTTGGATCCCTTCCAAAGACATGCAGCAGAAGCAGCAGCGAAATATGGCCATTGTTTTCCATTTTGTCTTCCTAGGCTTTGGAGGTGATAAAGCAGTTAAAGGAGAAAATGCAGATCGAACGTGCTCACATGAGACTCCGGTTCCTTCTCCCGGTGAACGAAGGGAAGAAGCTGAAAGAAAAGCTCAAGCCCCTGATCAAGGTCATAGAGAGCGAGGACTACGGCCAGCAGTTAGAGATTGTGAGATGAACACACTCTTGTTCCTTTGCTTCTGTGTTACCAGAGTCCTCCATTCTGTGGTCATAAACGCGTAACTGACACTTAGAGGGTGTGAACAGTAAGACATTCCCAAGACCTCTGACATAGAATTAAGTAAGAATGTCAAGTTCTAAGTCAAACTAAATCATAGTTAGGCACACTTGGGATTTTGCTGTTGTTAAGTCCGCACTCATTTTGGATGAGAGACTATATTTTACAGGGAGTGTTCTGTTACAGAAAATGGGAAATAAGACTAAAAGTTGGACAGTCTTATTTAGCACAGAATTTTTTCTTTTTGAAGATGCATTTATTTGAGAGGGTTTGGGGGGGCAGAGGGAGAGGGAGCATCTCAAGCAGCCTCCCTTTTCAGTTCGGAGCCAGACCCCACGCTCAGTCCCACAGCCCTGAGTTCACGATCAGAGACAAAACCAAGGGTCAGATGCTCAACAGACTGAGCCACCCAGGCACCTCCTACCACAGGACATTTTGTAGAAGCAACAAAAACCTTGTGTCTTGGGTCCTCACCCCACGGTGTCAGGCACAGTATAGGGTCCGTTGTCTGCAAATTCATGCCTTCAGATTCTGCAAGAGCTTCCGTGTAAATGAGTCTAGACGGACCGGGCGCATCCCCGCAACAGGGAGCAGCACAGCCGACATCCTGACGTTCCCAGATCTTTTCAGAACGTCACGTGTGATTTCTAAGTGGGCCTTCGAGCTGCTTTTTCTCCTTCAGATGTCCATAAAAAGTGGTGCTTTCACAGAACTTTAATGTTCGTGCTAAATTTTAATGCAAAAGAACCATAGTATTCTTAGTCCCATTCCCTTTATAGCCAAGGAATCCAGAGACGTCCTCAGGCAGGGAGTGGACTCCCCCCGGGGCTACACACACACTTACAGAAAGAGGCCGCTCTGGCAAACAGTATGGCGGGTCCTCAAAAAGCTGATACAGAGCTACCTGCATCCAGCGATGGGAGTACTAGGTGTTTACGCAGACGGTACAGAAACACCGATTTCAAGGGGTACATGCAGCCCAATGTTTATAGCAGCAGCAGCCGCCTCAGCCGCACTACGGAGAGAGCCCGAGTGTCCACCAGCGGCTGAAGGGAGAAAGAGCTTGCGGTGTACGTGTGCAGTAGACCGTGGAGCAGCGGTCAGAGAGTGAGATGGGCCGTCTGCAGCAGCGTGGCCCGAGCTAGAGACCGTCACGCTCAGCGAAATAAGTCCGAGAAAGTCCGATACCTGTGATTCACGCACATGTGGGATTCAGGAAACAAAACATGAACATGAGAGGGGGGAAAAACAACAATGGAGGGAAGCAAACCATAAGGGACTCCTCGTGAGGATAGAAGACAAACAGGGATGACGGAGGGGGTGGCCAGATAGGGGTGGGTACCGAGGGCACTTGTTATGATGAGCGCAAGATGTTACTGCGTAAGCCACGAATCCCCAAGTTCTCCCGAAACCAGCAGTGCACTGTGCTGGCGAGAATTTAAATAAAAGTTGGGAGGGGTGGGGAAAGACAGGCTGGACTTGAACCCCGTCTGGTGCCCGCTGCGTGGTCTTGGCTCCTGCGCTGTAGAGCTCGAGCAGTAGGCACGCTCGGAAAGTGCGCGTTTGTCCCCGGGACGGTGGTGCTGTGTCACTCTGTCTTCACGAGGTGAGCAGCTGTGTTCGTGTTTCAGGTGTGTCTGGTTGACCCCGGCTGCTTCAGAGAAATCGACGAGCTGATAAAAAAGGAGACGAAGGGCAGAGGTTCCTTGGAAGTGCTCAGCCTGAAAGACGTGGAAGAAGGAGATGAGAAACTGGAGTGACCCGCGGCAGGCTCTTCTGCTCAACACTACAGCACCCTCTGCCCCACAGTCCCCTCCTTTCTGGTCCACCGAACTCAGATTCTGACGTTATCCGTCCTTGTGCTCATGTACACAAACACACTCTTCTGATAGGTAGTACACTGTGGGGCTCGCTCAGTTTTAGTTATAAAGTGGGGTTTCGGGCAAAAATGAAAAATGCAAGATGGTAAGGGCAGAGAAGCATTTTGCTGCTGTCTCCTGCCCGGACTTCCCAGCCTGCAGGTGATCCAAGGCAAGTCCGTGCGGCAACAGTTAGACTTTGTACATTATAGCAAGAGACATAGAGGAGGATATGACAAAAAGGAAGTGTTTGTTGAAAACAATGTCCTATTCTGACTTAACGAGACATGGCCTAATCCATAGCTTGGACGATGACCCTGAGTATCCGGAAGTAGCTCTGGGGAGACCCAGGACAAGCAGTTCTCAGTGACCGTGCGGCCCTAACCTTTGTGATTCCCGGTAAAGAATAACGTCCTTGGTTTCTGAACCTTAAAGTTTATAATATATGTTAACAGAGTGGAATTATATGTAATCAATAAAAGCACTCTATTTTTTATTGGATGACAGCGTGTGTTTCTAGACCGCTTCCAGGCTCCCTTCCTTTCCTCTGCCGCCGTCTAGTGCTCTGGGGAGTTCTCAGCAGGACGAAGTAAGTCCCGCGAGGGGTGCTTAGAACATGGCCTCTTCCAACGGACACCGGATAAGTCTTCGTGATTTGGGAAGTAATTGAATACAATTATTTTGGTACATAAACACTTAAATGGACAATGCAAGTTTCCTAAAATCTACTTATCTTCAGAAGAGATGTAGAAACAAACTGCGGTTTCACTCAAAATTAACATGTGGTTGTATTCTGTGGACGGAAGTTTTTAACTGAAGGAGTTTTGTATTTGACCAGGCCCATTTGGGTTTTATAAGCACACGCAATTCACTGCTAATGCTCGTTCTCAGAAACGGCCCATTTAAAAATAATTGATGGAAATTGCAAAGTCAAATTGTTTCTCACAATGTCAGAAGAAGTGTTCCTGCTGGGTGTCTCGGGAACACACACTTCCTGTTGCGCTGGAATGAGTCCCCGCTCTGCTGCCAGTTCCTAAGGTGGCGTTCCGACTGACTCCGCTTTCCCGGTGAAGTTCGTTGTCTCATGAGGATGATCTGAACTTGAAGGCCCAGAAGATAGTTTTTTAGCCAACGAGATTGACACTTTATCTCCAGCTTCGACAGTGTTTCAGGTTGGAAATCCTACTCACTGGAAATGTTCGCTTAGCTGCATCTTGAGTAGGAAGGTTCAACGGTTAGGTAGCCCCTGAAGTTTTTCTCATTATTCATCTAAAAAGCTGGAGCCTTAAGAAATGTAAAATGTAGATCACATAATGAGTCAGAGCCTATAAAAAGTAAGTTTTACCACATACTAATCTCATTTCTCAAAAGTATTTACATGGTTGTGCTGTGTTACTTAACAACTTATTTATTGGGGAGAGAGGCGGGGGGAGAAGGAGCAAGGAAGAGGGACAAGTAGACTCCACACTCAATGCAGAGCCCAACGCGGGGCTCTATCCCAGGACCCCAAGTTCATGGCCTGAGCTGAAGCCAAGAGTCAGGTGCCCCACACCGTGTAACTATGGACCAGAAATTATTACCAGATGATTGGTAGAAGGGAAGTATCCTCAAGGTAGGTCACCATGTTAGACCCGGTTTCTGAGCAGGAGGCAGTGTAACACCCCAGAAGACGTTTTAGTGTAAAAATTAGTCCTCCTCCTTCAGGAATAGCAAGTAAACAGTATAGGGACAAAGTCTCCTGCAAAACACGTAATTTCTAATGAATTCACTTCTAAGTTCCTGTTTCCTTGGCTTGTGTTTCCATTTGCTGCTTCTCAAGGCTCCACTTTGTCCTCATAGATACTCTGATTTCCGAAACAGCTGCAGAATCTGTGAAATGCAAGTGCCCCGCAGCTCCCCCACACTCCAGCCTCCCGCCTCCAGCCCCCACGCTCACTCCACGCACTTCCAGACGCTGTCCTGAGCGGGGCGGGCGGGGGGGCAGGGTAATTCGCCATTTCTGTTTACTCACCGTAATACCCCACCCAGGGCTCCCAGGTGCCTCCCGTTCTCAAATGTGTTCGCAGGAAAACAGTTTCCTCTTGAAAGGACCAAAGAATGTCAAATGACAAACTTCTCTCATAGGTCTTCATCATTTTACAAATTCATGACAAGCTGTTGCATTTTCTGATTCCAGCTCTCTACGGTAAGAATTAATACAATTCCACATCCAAGTTTTGCAGAAAAATTGAGTGTACTCAGCTTTTCAGAGAATTCTGAGCAATTTCTCTACCAAATTTGCTCAAACAAAACAATGGCAAGGGCTGAATTCTCCTTGCATGTTTGCTAATTCAGTCCTTTCTGTATTACCACTGACCCTTCAGTGGCTCGGGGTTAGAAGTGCCGACCCCTGCCCTCCCCACCAGAGGAAGCGAGTAGTCCGAGATCCATACAACTTTGGACCCCCAAACACTCAACCGCTGATAGCGTACTGTTAACCAGAGCCCCAGTAACAGAATGAGTCGTTTAACACAGTTTACATGTGTGTATCATATACTGTATGTTTATAATGAAGTAAGCTAGAAAGTCATAAGGAAGAAAAACACATTTACAGCGCTGTACTGTCTTTACCAGAAAAACCCGCGTGTAAGTGGACCCACACGGGGCAACCCGAGATGCTCAAGGGTCAGCTAAACAAACACAGCTTTGTGTGACTCGTGTGTCGGGGGACCTGCTCGTGACTTCGGCTCTTCCAGTTCGGCAGTTGTGCAAGTGCGGTCCCCGGGCCAGCAGTGTTAGAACCTCTCGGGAACTTGTTGAAAACACACATTCTTGACCTTCGCTCCACACCTAACGAATCAGAGACTGGGGGCAGGGCCCCGCCGTCTGCTGCAGTGATCTCTCCAAGTGATTCAGATGCGCACTGGAGTTTGTAAGTCAATATTTTAAGCCAAGAACAAGCATTTAGATTGTGCAAAGCTCGGATGGGGACACGGGAAAGCCGAGAAGCCAAATGCATAGGAAGGAAAGACTTTCATTCCTGCGAGTTTTCTGCGACAGATTTTCTAGAAACTTGATGACCATCTGGGGAGGCTAAAGGAACCGGAAAAAAGCATCAGACAGATTTGTTTTAAAGCATCCTAGGAAGAGAAGAAGCCCCGAGTCTGAAATGAATTTGGACAAACGGGAATTTAAATCTTACCAGTTGCATCAACTTGGTACGTAGCGAGTGCATGTTCAGTGTTTGTCAAACCCACGACCCTTCCATCGCTTGTCTAGAACCCGTCGCTCCGTCTCTCTTGAGCTGGGGCACAGGCGTGCGAGAGCATCTGGTTCCAGGGGCCCCAAACGGACCAGGTCCAGTTGCTCGCAGAGAGACAAGTGACAGTGAAACAAGAAAGAATTTATTCCGGTGAGGCCGACTCCGGGAAGGCAGTGGACTAGCGTCTCCAAGATGCTGAAAATACTCCAGGTTGATAGGGAAAACGGGGGATAAAGGTTGCTGGGCACCTGCAGGCGGGCCGTAAAGGTCAGCTGGAGCAGGTAGTTTCACTTCCCACAGGGGATACCTTGCCTGCGGGCTCTTTTGCTGAGTTCAGAGATAGCTGGAAAGACCTTAATGCCTTAGAAGGTTCGAAGTCAAAATGGAGGTGGTTGAAATCCTTGGTTTCCACACATGGAGAAACTTGCAACCGTGTGTGTGGCCTGGCCGCAGACCCTACTAAGAAGACGCAGTCGTCCCTGTAAAAAGCTTAGAGTTGGGAGCGACAGTCAGGTCTTCAGCAGGCGGCTGGCCCTGGAATACAGGGTTTCAGGAGCTACAGGGCTGCCATCCTTCTCAAAGGACGAAGAACCGAGAGAAAGGAGCCATTCTGCAGTGGCCGGAAGGACGCATCGGGGGTGTGTTTGCCAGGCTCCCAGCTCCTTCCCGATCCAACTTCGAGGTCCTCCTGGCTCTGGTGGCAGGTCTGACTGTGGGCTCAGCACAACATCCCTGGACCCTCCCTGCCCCTCCCTGCCCCTCCCTTTTCGATTCCTTTGCAGAACTGAGCTCGAGCTGGTTTCTGTGACTCACGACCAGGAAGGTTTTGCTCAGACATGTGAGCAATTACCCAGTTTCACCCAAGGTCAAGGTCTGTGTTTGCGGAAGGAGGCTCACATCTGCTGCCCATCCGTTGGCGATGACCTAGGTGACATGACACTCAGAAGAGCGTCTAGAACCCTGTGGGCTCGGCGAACTGCCCCTTGGAGGCGTGAGCGCGAGCTCCGTACTCCCCTCCCTGGTCCAGCACAGGAGGACCCGGTGGCTCCCCCCACTGACCCGAACCTGGGGCGGCCACAGGTCACTCGTTCTCACTGGCAAGGACGTGCAGACAAGGTGCCTGCCGGGGATTTCACTATCTGAAAACACTGTGTTTTCCAAAAGCTTCTTTCCTTTTCTGTGATGACTTTGCCTGGGTCTTTGGGAACAGACCTTTAAGACGACAAACACAGAGCTTTTGCTTCCTCGATCCACAACAAATCCGGAGACATTCCGGGGTGCTGGGGACACAGCGGCAAGTGAGACACAGTCTTTGCCCTCAAGGAGCCGCAGGTGATGAAGGAGAAATGTCTGAAAACACATCAGGGTACGTCCACGGGACGGATGCAGGTTGTACTCTGCTGTGCTCAGGTCTGTTCCCCGGACTCTCTAAAGACACTGAGAAACCAGGTGTGCCTGCCCCCTCTCCCTGTAGGAAACACTGAAGATGCTGCTCCGCTCAAAAGATTTATTTGGGGCGGGGGGGACCTTGATGCTGCAAACGTGAATTCCATTTGCGTCCACACCAAGAGCTATGTGGTTTGTATTTTCCTGTGAAATAATGAATTGTGGCGGATGTTAAAATACAATTTCTACCGAAATGGGAAGGCAGAGAAGAAAAATATGAGGGAGATTTCTGGTTTTGCTTCCAGGCAAAGCATCCAGACGGACTTTCTTTACATTTTCCTTATGTGTGTATTTCCCCGGTAAGTCCCAACAAGAGAAAGAGAGTGGGAGGCGTTCTTGCAGCAGATGCCGGGGTTTCTGGAATCATCCCCACCCAGATGCGCCCCAGCATCCCTCTGAGCTTGGAGGCACAGAGCCCGCCAGTCTGCTCCGGGTGCCCTGGGGCGGCCCGACACGCCTCCCAGACAGGAGGAGCTGGGCCTCCAGTCAGTGTGCCCGGGGCGGGGGGGGCGCTGGACCACACTGGTCCCCGCAGACCCCAAACATCCAGACTCTGAACAGCTTCAGAGAAAAAATAAACTTCCTGAAGGGAACCGCTCTGACAGTTCACCTTGACTGAAATGTGCATTTATTAGTAACAAAAGCCTTTGGGTTTTCTTGAGAAACCCTGGCTCAGACTGTCTTCATCTCACACGGGCCCGGCAGGACCCGCGGTGAGAACGTCCTGATGAGCAGAACCGTGTCCACCACCTGGGAAGCAGCCACAGCGCGGGGGCTCCCGCCCGTCCGCCGGAGACGCCACGGGTCCCCTGTGGAAAACGGGGTGGGGAGCAGTCGCCAAAGCCTCAGCCATGCCCTGTAAGTCTGCCCTTTTTTTATAATGTCTAATGACTATTTTTTAAAAGACCTTATTTATGTATTTGAGAGAGAGTGCGCACAAGCAGGGCAGAGGGGCGGAGGGAGAGGGAGAAGCAGGCTCCCTGCTGAGCTCCCAAGACCCCCGGATCATGACCCGAGCCGGAGGCAGACGCTTCACCGATGGAGCCCCCCAGGCGCCCGAGTTCAGGAGCTTCTCGTGCATCCCTGAGAGCCTCGTCAGGGCAACGTCAGCTCCTGGAAGTGTCGCAGACAGAACGGACGTGGTTCTGTCACTCTCCAGCATGAGGCCTCCGGAACATTCCATGGCATCTCCAGGCCACGGTGTCCTCGCTGGGAAAAGGGCCGGTGTGTCTCCTCGACGCTCGAAAGTCTGCAGCGACGGTCTCCTCCGTCGCTCGTGGTCGCTGCTGAAGCAGCGTCTGCACAGCAGGGGCCGGCCCGGGGCTGGGCGGACCCTCCCGGAGGGACCTAACCGGGCCTGCGCCCCACTGTGTCCCGGTGGGCGAGGGGCCAGGCACGGGCTCTGCACACACCCGCGCGCACCCGACCAGCCTCCGCGCAGGTCAGATGTCAGCCCGTGGCCAGGGACACGCTCAAGTTTCAGCCCCGACGGCCAGTAAGTTCTCCAGAAGCACCTGCACGGCTCCCTCTGAGAAGGCGCCTGTCGCCGGGACTCAGCGCTTCATCGTGGCCCGTGTCAGGGACCCAAGTCCCTCAGCTCCAAGAGGGCCGGGCGTTAGGAAGGGGGGCTCCGTGGTGAACCTCCTGCCCCAGACACAGAAACGGGCGCTGCGGTTCAGCACGACCCACAGCAGCTGCCCCTGCCCGTGACCGTCGCGGACACGGTGACACTCCTCACCCACCGGGCGAGGCCCCCGCGCTCCAGCCACAACACGGCCGCCTTCACGCCCCTCCGCCCGCAGCCGCCTGATCACGTCTCCACCTGCCGAGAAGGAGAACACGGGTTCCTTCTGAAAGGACGGAACCTTCTAGATGACGAGGTCACGGCAGTGGCCTCGGGGCGCCCCGAGCACCCCGGGCCGTGACTGCGCCACGTGGGGGCTGAGCTCAGGAGGTCCGGTCTGTGCCTCCCTCTGCTCTTCTCTCCGTGACCCTGGCTGCTTGCTGCCCTCCCTGGAGCTCGCCCGGCCTCTGTAAGCTGCTTTGGTTTCCTCGTTTGTTTTGGTTTTAAAGATTTTATTTACTTACGTGCCAGAGAGAGACGGAGAGCGCAGGCAAGGGGAGCAGCAGGCTCCCCGCGGAGCAGAGTCCGACGCGGGGCTCCATCCCAGGACTCTGGGATCATGACCTGAGCCGAAGCAGACGGTTCACCGACAGAGCACCCCAGGCGCCCCCCGTCTGCTCCTTTCTGGAACGACGGCGCCGGTGGTCCTCACGTGCAGCCCAGCGGGGCTGGCGTGCGGGCCGCGAGTTCGGGGACGCGGTGCACACTCGGCCAGGTCGGCCGAGAGGAAGCTGCCCCCAAGTGGCGGTTATTACGACGCTTTCTCATTCACAGGAGTGTCCCTCGGCCTGAGCTGCGGAAGTGAACCCGCGCCCTCCGTATTCACACGCGCGTGACCCGTCTTCATCCGGCACGTCTGAGCCTGTAGTTCCCAGCCGGCT